>NC_056733.1:1192089616-1192707116 GCF_019279795.1 Protopterus annectens
CTAGTTAAAACAATATGGCAGGAAGACTGTCATATAGGTTGTGTGTAAAAAAGGTGTAATATCTTGTGAATAAACGTATAACACCTGGAGTGCTTGTGCACATTCTGCTTTCATATGTTGTTGTAGTGTTGCATTCTATAAATAGTACTGTTGTATTATGCAGTGTTACCCACACTGTTGAACATAGGTAAAAGGTGTAGGAAGTTCAGTATAACAATGTTGGAAGTCCCAAGAGGTCAGACATGTTGTACAACTGAGGGAGACTTAGACAGAAAACATTGGAATACTTTACACCAATACCCTGATAGCACAGTGTACTGTGATGTCAACTATTTTACCACACACAGCAGGGGTTTGAATCCCGGGAGTGGTAGTAAGTTGTATGCATAACCATACCCCACAACTGTACAGAGTTTGTGAGAATGTTCAGATAGAAAGCTGTATGCATAATTAGACCCAACAACTGTACAGAATTTGCTAGAATGTTCAGATAGTAAGCTGTAAGCATAATCATAACCATCAACTGTACAGACTGTGGCAAAATGTTCAGATAGTAAGCTGTATGCATAGTCATACCCCTCAACTGTTCTGATCTGTCCAACATGTCCAGATAAATGGCCCAAATCTGCTGCCCGGTAACCTGTTCCCTTGACAAATCAGTGTAATGATCCAAGAAATGTAGGCAGCTTTTACTGACATATAACTGATAGTCAGACCTGTACATAGTCAGAGAATGTATATGAAAACAAACAGGTCATTGTAGCATCTCGCCCAAAGTGTATGACAGCAATTCTAAATATATGTCACATTGACACCTGCATCCTGTCAAGCCTTGACCACAGTGTGTGCAATAACAGATTGTTAGTTATGTGTAAAACATCAACATGGAATCTGGGAGTATGTGTAGAATTTGTCAGGTAGTGTTAACAAAGATTTTCTCCACAGCTATAACAGGTAAGAGGTGTAGACTGAAGGTACAACACAGTTCACTCATACTTGTCTACAAGCATGGAATCTGGGAGTATGTGTAGAAATCATCAGGTAGTGTTAACAATGATTTCCTCAACAGGTATAACAGGTAAGAGGTGTAGACTATATGTAAGCCACAGTCCAAGTATATACTAATCTACAAACATATCATTGTACAAAGTAAGGACATTGGGTAGTGTAATAATACATGTAAGAGACAGATCACTGCAGTGACTAAGAAAGTTGTGAAAACTACAGGGATATATTAGTTAATTGACCTCTCTCTCTCACCCCCTCCACATGAGCAACAATAACCTAATTACACACCTCAATGGGTACGTGTACACTCCAAACTGTTGTTGGGACACATATCCTATTGGTTTATAAATATTCACATTTGGTTCAATGCATGTGCCATGTTAAAATACTCCCATGCTGGTGGCCTGTTGCCATCAATGAAATCTGCATGCTCCTGTAATAGCCACTGTTGTCCCATATATCCATGTGTTCTGCTCACTCTGCAACTGTTGTAAATCTGGTGTCTTGGGTTAATGGGAATACCTATGCATGCTGTTATAACTAATCCTGAATGATGTTGACTATTACTAACTGATATCTTTCTTAAAACTGCAACACCATAGCTCATATGGGAAGGCTGGTCCCAATGGATCCACCTGCCTCACCTCAGCTTACCATGGTACCAGGCACCAGCACATCTGGGGCCCAGCCTGAGACCTCCTCCTCTGTTGGCCTGCACCACTTTCGGGTGGAACCTCCACAGGGGATGGGGCTTGGCCCCACCTGGGAGTGGGGGTGGAGGAGTACCTGTCACCTGCCATCAGGTCCGGGCAGTGGTGCGTAGCGAGCTCGACAAGGAGATTCAAGACAAGCTACAACTGCCTGAAGGCCACATAGTGCAATTAGAGAGTGAGCATGCCCCTCCTACCCAACCCCCAGCACAGCCACCTTTGGGGCCGTGAAGGTGCAGTGGTGACTGCCCATTGGTGGGGACCTCAGTCTCACTGTTTCCATTTGGGGGCTCATGGGCTTGTGACTTCCAAACACCCCTCCCTGTCCAAGGTGTTTACCCCCCATATGTGTCATATACCACCCCTGTATGCATCTTGTTTGTCTTGTCTGTTAACCTACCCAACATACTTCCCCAAATATACCTACTTACCCTCCCCAACATCCCACTCTCACCTGAAAAAAAAAGGGCAATCTGTTCCCACTAAAAAATCTTGCCCCATACATAGCTGTCCATTTCGCACACGTCTACTGCACACATGTAATCCGGTCTAAATGGCATCACAACGAATTATTGTTGTCTTCACCCCCACCCAGGCGTTTGAGTGTCCAAATCTACCTTCAAATTCAGTGTATACACACAGCTGTTTCTGCAGAGGAAATGGGCAGCTAGGGACCTTCCCTACACTCTTCCTGCACATCCCTGGCAGTTTTCCCTACTGTCTTTCATCTTTCTGCCCGTTTTTTCACCACTTTCCTATCAACCCTTTTTTCTTTTCTTTTAAAGAAATTAGCATGGGGGTAAGTGGGAGTAAGCACTTTTAAGCAGCAGTAAGTGGGTTTAAACCTGTTTGTGAGAGGGTAAGCTATGCCTAAATAGGTTAAGCAATTTAGCAGCTGACTGAGTATAAGAGACTGTAACTGGAAGTTAGCAATGCTTACCTCCGTGCAAACCTGCGCAAACCTGCTTACAATTGCTTTAAAGTGCCTTAATCACTCTGTATCCAATGGCTCGTGATCTGCCCAGCAAGAAAGTAAACAGCACCTGCAAGGCCCAAACCAGGATTTTGTACATCATAGACAAAGTGGCTTAGCACTAAGCCATGTCAGATAAACATAAATACGATGTTTTCAGAAATATATCATCCAGCCCAGTCATGCAACAGTAAATAGAATGTATACCAACATCTAGATGTATGTGTGTGTGTAAATATATTAATATCTAAACAGATAAAACATATCTATATATGTATGTATATATATATATATATATATATATATATATATATATATATATATACATATTTCTAGAAATATATACATATATATAAATATATATGAACATATATACATGCAAATTCCTACATCGACACATATATGTGTCTACACCTATATGTCTACATATACACAGCAAGTTACATATATGTATGCAGATATATATCTATGTAGGTATATATGGACATAGTTTTATATATATATATATATATATATATATATATATGTAAGCAGATATATATATATCTATATAGGCATATATGGCCATACATCTGCTATCTACAGATGTATGGCCATATAGGTATATATGGCCATACATCTATAGATAGCAATGGTAGATTAACCAAAACAAATATGTCCACATGCACCATTAATATATACATCTTGTACAAATAGGCATACCCCCCCCAACAGCCAAACACATCCACCCTGCAATACACTACCAAGTGTTGCAGATCCCATAACCAGGACCTGACGCGAGATGGGCACAAGATGTTAGCAGTACTACATCCCACCTGTATGATGTCAGGCTGATATTGGTAACATATCATGCAGTACAGTCTGCCTCCCATAAGAAATGTAAAACGTGGAAGCTATCAACATCTCCAGAATTCAGATACACAGACACAGATATGCAGATTCAGATACACACACACACACACACACACACACACACACACACACACACACACACACACACACACACATATGTATATATATATATATACACATATATAGATATGCATGTGACTACACATACACACACACAGAGATATGTGCAGCAAGATACATATGTAGAAGGTGCACACAATATGGAACAGCCACTATGCCTACAGTTAACACCTGAACAACTGGACACTGTATGGGCCACCCATACAAATAACAATTGTTGCCTGCAACATATACCCACAGAGAGGTCATAGGAAAAAACAGCACACGCAGGTTTGCAGAAATGGAAAACCTTTAATTGTGTACTATTACAGTTCTATATGCCATGTCATATAGCTGTTCAGACACTAACATTCATATAAACAGAGTAATGCAACTATGAAACAGTTATACTAATACAGTAGTCTGGAAAGGTTCACAACTGTTGTTGTTGAGGCCAAGCCCTTCAAATTGTACAATAGTAAAGACAGACTGGGCCACAAGATACCAAACAATCAACAGTATGTAATGCAGGTGTAAAGTTCAGCAGCCTCTATCTACACTCTCTACAAAATCACTGGGTGGTAAAGATGTCAGGTGACCAAATGGGTTGTAACTGTTACATAACAAGGCATAACTAACACCATCACAAGCACACTGACAAACAGAACAGTCTGTATGGCAGGAAGCAGTAGGCCTGCATTAACCCAGTTTATGTAAGTAATGTAAATATAGGTGAAGTATACGGTATTGTACAACCAGATACCCTAAGGCAGCTCACCTCTGATACCCCCACATTTTGTAACAGCCTAGGTCATTTATGGTGCTCCCCCCTAGACTCAATAATGCAGGGCCATATACCACTGTTACATACACTGTCCTCTGGAGTGCATAAGGGCACACATGTATTGTGAGGTGAAGCCCACGCATATATGGCCCCAGCCCCACTGTATGTGTGGGGGGATACAACAGCAGTGGACTGATGGCAGCAATGGCAGTGTGATATACTCACAACCCACTACAGAACAACCCCTGACAGCATGTCATATGTGCAAATCTTGGTATGTAGGTGGAGGACAGAGGCTAGAGCATAGGCACATATGTGGAAAACTTTTGCCATACACTAAATAAGTTGCTGATGCTACAGGATAGTCTACAACATACCCTTAGTCAGGGAATTGAGGTTAGAAACAGAAATGAATGTAGCCATGTACTGATAGCACTCAACACACACACTGCCAGTAAATATCTCACACAGGACCTGTGTGGTGGGCAGACAAAACATGATAGGCACAACTCTGGCCACCAAGAGGATAGGCCCACAGTTGAGAACTATGCAGATAAACTGCATTCTAAGGTAAACTAGTATGTACACACACACACCCTGTAACACCAGTACTATACAAAGCATAACACAACTCTACTCACACTCTGTCTGTAGTCCTTGAACCTCCTAAAAATATGTAGCTGCCCTGAGTGTGCCAGTTCTCCTGAAAGAAGTATTGCTACCTGCTGTCTGTAACACTGATGCCCACACACAGGAAGTATGTCCATCACACAGGAAAGGTAAAGGGACCATGCCCACATGATGTATGGATTTATATATGTGTGTATATATATATATATATATATATATATATATATATATATATATATATATATATATATATATATATATATATATATATATAGATAATAGATATCTGGATAATTATATGTACATATATTTTCACCATATGTCCTGGACATGGAGTGTAGCCCTACCCGGCCTCTACGGTCCCAAAGTCATAGTGCAAGAGGATGTTAGGTGTGTATAGCAGGTATATTAGTAGACTATTGCTACTGTAATTGGGATTGTCTTCACAGACATGATGGGTGTGGGAGGTCACATCTGTTTATCATATGTATGCCATTGGCTAATGACAGACATCCTAAGGACATCATAGTAAAGTACCACTGCTAGCACATAATGCCCCTGTGGACTGCAGCAGAGATATTAGCCAATATATGGACATTCTGACACAGTGTACAGTTCAGAGGTATACACATAACCTCTTAGTGCAAAACATGTGCACCATGCCTGACAATATGGATGTTCACAGCCATGTAGATGGGTATAACACATAATGAGTGCTAGACATTTGCCAACATAGGTTATGCATTCACACACCCCTGTCTGGCCAGACACATAATGACAGATGCTACAGGGGTGCCATGGCCACATACTACCCACTAGATATTGACATACATCTGTACTGCATCCCACTGCTCTGACATACATGACTGTTAATGGAGGTCTGGCAGCAGTACATCTAGCAATTATCTGCACATGACATCTCACTGGATAAGTACACTAAGCTGCTAGGCATGTAACAATGCATTGTGCAGGCTACAGGCAGACTGGCTCAACACTGGCCTACATCTCCTATGGGGGAATGCACATGTACCTGCATATATAGCAGGCTCTACAGGCATATCACAACACAGGGTAAGATACACCTGTGTAAAAGTGCATAACAGCAACCAATGTGAACACAGCCACAGCCACATATGTTAAGCTAGCATAATATTACAGTATATGGACTATCTGTTCGACACCATCCTCTATGTGCCACTCACAGACTGACCCTACATATACTGGGCTGCTACACAGTTTGGTCTGATGGCTGTCTGTGGTATGTGACATGTCTGTGTATGGCCCTACAAACATGTAAGCCAATATGGCACCATACAGTAGAGCAGCATGTAACATCAGATAGGATGGGACCTAGAACAATGACATCTACCACAGTCTGTACACAGGCTAAAGTACATATTAACAATCGACACACTGTCAACATTCACCATAAGTGCACAGACATCAGTACTGTACAAACATCCACAGACTGTCTAGGTTATGTCATCAAATATAACCCCAACTGTACATAACACGTGTAGCACTCT
The DNA here is from genome assembly GCF_019279795.1 of Protopterus annectens. Classification (NCBI taxonomy): domain Eukaryota; kingdom Metazoa; phylum Chordata; order Ceratodontiformes; family Protopteridae; genus Protopterus; species Protopterus annectens. Next base: position 1,192,096,199 of record NC_056733.1, read on the forward strand.
GATATCTCACTGGCTTGTTATCAGATATGATGACATTAATTATGGTGTACAGCACATATGCACCTCTTCATGCATGACATATGTACAAAGGTCGACAGAGTTGTGGCTGGAAACACATACACAGGGCCAATATTGACATGTTGCTGTGATAATCTCATACATATGAAGTCAATAACTGTCATGGCTTTCACCATCTACAGACTGCAATCCTCACACTACCTTCTGCAGTCCACAGATAGATGCTCTGTGGGTAACACATGAAACCAAAGGCACAACACACTGCCCATTCTGCAGATGGCCCTGCAGACGGGGATTCCTCATAAACATCGAACTGACATGGCAGGTATTGAGACATGTAGGACTGCCATATCCACACACACACTGTTTAACCAACATTACTCCAAATGCAGTATATCAGAACTTAACAGTCTGTAGTCAGGTCAGGCACATCCCCCTCCTGTGTGTTGCCCTGTTTCCACAGTGTATGTTGTTAGAGGTAAATCCCCAATCCATCTGAGATGCTGTTTGACAAACAACAGATCTAGTTCCTGCTCACAGTGAATGAAAAGGGCCAACACCAACATGATGTTCCTAGATATTTGAGTGTGTTTCCGTGCAATTGGCTATGGGAATGTTACCATAGCTGTTCCACATGCTATCAGCTAGGGGAGGGCTGCAATTCATGCAGAGGCCATCGGCTGATCATGAGCATCACTTAAAATACACACGCTGCTGCCTAAGCAAAGCTGGTGTAGGTCTCCACACCCACCAGAGAGGGAGTGAGAGAGGCTGACAGAGGCAAAGACAAGTCATGGAGGGGTGGGAGAGTAAACCTTAAGCATGTTTGTATCACACACCTTCCAGCACAGGGTATCAAACCCCTGACGACTATGTAGTGCTATCACAGTTCTATGCAGTTATTGGATGCGCCACCTGTTGTGAAGCCATCAAAACATATATGTGATGGTGAGTGACATCTGCAACAGGGATATGGTAGCTATATGGTAAGTAATGTACATGTGCCTGTCTGCATGAACTGCTGCCAGCGTCAATACAGCCACACTCTCACAGGGATGCAAACACACTGATACACTTGGCAGGGCCAGGATTACAATTCATCAGTAGTGGGATTGCCACAGCACATCACTGTGCAGGTATCACTTGTACCACACAGGTCATACGGAGGTTGTATGGGCAAAGGGTATGGAGCGGTGTCTGACATCAGACAGCATGCTTCAGTGAGTGTGGATGTGATCATATGCATCATACAACACACACACAAACACACAGGGTGCCAGTACTGACATGCATCGGTGTATGTCTGCATGGGTGTGTGGTGATCGACTGTGCCAGATGGCTATGCAAGGCTAAGTGATGGGTACACCTTAGCATCAGGCCACATGATCTACTCAGAGGCAATCTCTGCTTAACATACAAGGCCATGTCAAACCCAGAGCTGTTGGATATGCTACACTTTAAGAAATCCCAATCCCTCAGGGTCACACACTCCACAGATCTAAACATCGTCATCATAATGAACAAAACATGCTGGAGGGATAGGTTTCTGACCCAGAGACTCCCCAGACTCTGGAATAGACTGCCCATACATGTCAAGCAGAGCGCCTTTTTGGCCCTCTTCAAAAGGAACCTTGAGAATTAGATGAGAGAAAGGAAATTCACCCCATGGATCATGTCAGTCACCCTGCTAGACAGGGATCCAGGGAAGTAAATAGTGTGGGAAGAAATAGCCAGGGAATTGTTATGGCTACGCTTGTATAGGCCTTATGGCTGATAGCCTAGTACCAACCTATGAACCTATGACAATAGTCTGCATTGTGGCTCAGGCCTGTAGTTTCTACATTTTGCCCACACAGGTGAGTATTGTATCCCCCATCCAATTACCTGGCTGACTGTTGTGTATAACCAATGGTGTGCATTGCTTGCCTTGTATGTGTTCCTTAGACCATGACATGGATGGTGTCTGGGATGTGCATACCTCCCACATGCATGTAAAATGACATATGGAACTGTTCCTGGGGTGTCTGGACCATGTTGTGAACATAGATTATCATCAGATGTGCCAGTCTTGCCCACCTGTGTCGGGAACTGGTAATGGGCATTCCCTGGTGTCAGTGGCATCTGTCCATACAGGGCATGTTGTCAGGCATGGTATGTCCTTTGTGGGTCATGTGATGGCTCCACATGTGTTGCAGGTGTCCATTGGGGAACATGGGGAAGGTGCACTGTCTGCATGTACATGCATATTGGACAGATGGACAGGGTGCCATGCCCTCTGAAGCCCACTGATATCTCTCCATAGATACTATATTGGCTGTTACCTAGGCATGTGTGTGTGTGCATGTATTAGACATGGGTTGAGAGTGTGCTCTGGGTAATATTGGGGTTGCTAACTGTGATTGCCTGGCTTTGATGTCACATGTATGGGTATGGCTTTGCACTCCAGCCTCTCAGCTATTTCACATCTGTTATCCCTATATGGTGGACATTGTGATATATAGTAGGGCCATTATATAAGAAATATGCAAAAACCGCTCCACATTGAACACAGGTGTCACACACTCATACCCACCTCTGCACAGGATATGAGTTACAAACACACATGCACACCTGTCATGTTTGGGAGTAGAACCCCTACTTAACTAGTTTATTACACTACAGCACTACACAGTTATAGTACGTGCCACAGAGATTAATGGACTACCCTTTCCCCAAAGGTGTTTATCATATTGGATGACATCAGCAGGATTGCCAAAGTAGGACATTCAAATTGTAGTGAGTGTGACAAGTGCATTGCTATTTACACAGACAGTGACACACACACAAAGCATCCACAACCAACATGTGTGGGTATAGAACCCTGAACAGAGGTCTATATCACACTACAGCATGGAGCTGTTAATGGACACACCACAGAGATTACTGGGGAACTCCTTCCCCAAAGGTGTATTTCACAATGAATGACATCAGCAGAATTGCCAAAGTAGAGCATTTGAAATGTACTGTGTGTGACTGGCCTAATATGCATTGATCCTTACACAGACAGTGACACACACACAAAACATCCACAACCAACATGTGTGGGTATAGAACCTCTAACAGAGGTCTATATAACACTACAGCATAGAGCTGTTATGGGATGCACCAGGGGGATTACTGGAGAACTCCTTCACCAAATGTGTATTTCACAGTGAATGACATCAGCAGGATTGCCAAAATAGGCCATTTGAAATGTACTGAGTGTGACTAGCCTATAATGCATTGCTCCATACACAGACATTGAAACACACACAAAACATCCAGAACTGCCATGGGTGGGGATGGAACCCTATCAGAGTTCTAAATCACACTACAGCAGTGTGCAGTTATGGCATGCACTATGGAGATTACTGGGCTACAAACTTCCCAGAGGTATATTTCTAGGTGGATGATATTAGAAGCCTTGTCAAAGTTGAGTATATGAAATGTAGGGAGTGTGAGTACCCTAAAAAACATTGCTCTGTACACAGACAGAGTCAGACAGATACACACACAAACATGCCATGTCTGGAATTAGAACATCTGCCTAACTACTTTATCACAGTACAGCAGTACGCAGTTACACAATGTGCTACAGAGATAACTGGGCTACAATCTCCCCAGAGGTTTATTTCTAGGTGGATGACATCAGCTGCCTTGCCAAAGTTGAATATATGAATTGTAGGGAGTGTGAGTAGCCTAAAATGCATTGCTCTCTACACAGAGTCAGACAGACACACACACCTACATACACACTTGCCATGTCTGGGATTAGAACACCTACCTAACTACTTTATCACACTACTGCAGTACACAGTTACAGGACACACTACAGAGATTACTGGGCTACAGTTTTCCCAGAGGTGTATTTTTAGGTGGATGACATCAGTAGCCTTGCCAACGTTGAGCATTTGAATTGTAGGTAGTGTGACTACCCTAAAAAGCATTGCTTTCTACACAGTCAGACATGCACAGAAATTCCAAGTCTGGGATTAGAACTCCTACCTAACTAGTGTATCACACTACAGCAGTACACATTTATGGGATACACTACAGAGATTACTGGGCTACAACTCTCCCAAAGGTGTATTTCACAGTGGCTGACCTCAACAGGCTTGTCATAGTAAGGCTATGGGGAGGGCAGTGTGTGTGCATGGGCCATAACCCATTCATCTAGGGGTTGACATGCCATATGCAAGCACACACAGGGTTATATTTCACAGGTACATGTATACAGCTGCTAGATGACTACTTCCTTGTACAGTCATGTTGCACAGCTGGCACGTGCACCACATAGTCTGTAATGCTGACAGATACTGGTGGCTAGTATCTGCAGTGAGTGACATCTGAACCTCATGTGTTTGGGGGCCTTTGGCTTTGTGCTGGGTGGGTCAGGCCTGTATGGCTCCTTGTCACAGTCACCCTCTTCTACACATCTATGTATGTCTACCTTTGGCTTATTATAGTGTGTTGTCCTTACATATATGTCTGTATTCCTATCCACTGTGTATGCAAGGCATGAGTGTTGCATACTGATGAGTGTCTGTACTAACAACTGTGACTGCCAGATATGTCTGGTCCACTGGTGTTTGCAGACATGGCCTACATGTGCTAAAGTGTGTGAGCATGCCCAGTATGGCTGTCTGTATTGAATGTGTGGATCGTGTCCAGGTAGTTTGTACTGCAGTGCTGACTTTTGTGTTGTACACCAACAGGTAGCATGCTGTCTCTGTAGGGTATCCATCGATCATTTGGCATTGACTGTTACTACATTTCTGCATAGCAGGGGGGCACACCTGACTGTTGCTATATTTCTGCACAGGAGTGGAGGGCACACCTGACTGTTACTACATTTCTACATAGGATGGGGGGGCACACCTGACTATTTCTACATTTCTACACAGGATTGGGGGGCACACCTCATTGCTTTGACATTACTACGTAGGATGGGGGCACACCTGACTATTCCTACATTTCTACACAGGATTGGGGGGCACACCTGACTGTTATTACATTACTATGTAGGATTGGGGGTGGCATACCTGTCTATGTCTAAAGTTCTACACAGGATGGGGGGCACACCTGACTGTTATTACATTATTATGTCGGGTGACACTTGCACACATCTGCTATGACTGTACTGGTATGTCAGTTACTCCATTTCATTCTGTAGTCTTACCTATCATGCTGACTAGAGGCATAACAGTGTACTACAGATCGTAACTTTGGTTGCCTACATATTAGTGTCTGACTTCCTACCCATCAGAACTAACATCCCACTGCCTGACCTCGTGTAGTCTGTCTGTGTAGGCCTGGGGGGAGGTATCCCTGAAGCAACAAAGCAGGCCAGTTGTGTTGGCACTCAAGAAGCACCCCTATCTCCTCTTGAATTGAAGGTTTACTGGTGCTAGAGCTTTCCAGTACTGGCTCATTTAAAGCCTAGTGCTCATCAACGGGTTGCCCCCTCCCTGCTGGCCTATCTCACCTGGTATCCCTGAAGCAACAAAGCAGGCCAATTGTGTTGGCACTCAAGAAGCACCCCTATCTCCTCTTGAATTGAAGGTTTACTGGTGCTAGAGCTTTCCAGTACTGGCTCATTTAAAGCCTAGTGCTCATCAACGGGTTGCCCCCTCCCTGCTGGCCTATCTCACCTGGTATCCCTGAAGCAACAAAGCAGGATAATTGTGTTGGCACTCAAGAAGCACCCCTATCTCCTCTTGAATTGAAGGTTTACTGGTGCTAGAGCTTTCCAGTACTGGCTCATTTAAATCCTAGTGCTCATCAACGGGTTGCCCCCTCCCTGCTGGCCTATCTCACCTGGTATCCCTGAAGCAACAAAGCAGGCCAATTGTATTGGCACTCAAGAAGCACCCCTATCTCCTCTTGAATTGAAGGTTTACTGGTGCTAGAGCTTTCCAGTACTGGCTCATTTAAAGCCTAGTGCTCATCAACGGGTTGCCCCCTCCCTGCTGGCCTATCTCACCTGGTATCCCTGAAGCAACAAAGCAGGCCAATTGTGTTGGCACTCAAGAAGCACCCCTATCTCCTCTTGAATTGAAGGTTTACTGGTGCTAGAGCTTTCCAGTACTGTCTCATTTAAAGCCTAGTGCTCATCAATGGGTTGCCCCCTCCCTGCTGGCCTATCTCACCTGGTATCCCTGAAGCAACAAAGCAGGCCAATTGTGTTGGCACTCAAGAAGCACCCCTATCTCCTCTTGAATTGAAGGTTTACTGGTGCTAGAGCTTTCCAGTACTGGCTCATTTAAAGCCTAGTGCTCATCAACGGGTTGCCCCCTCCCTGCTGGTCTATCTCACCTGGTATCCCTGAAGCAACAAAGCAGGCCAATTGTGTTGGCACTCAAGAAGCACCCCTATCTCCTCTTGAATTGAAGGTTTACTGGTGCTAGAGCTTTCCAGTACTGGCTGTATGTCATTTTACCTAAGTATTTTTATTTTAAGTTTTGTCCTCTTGTGCGCTGCACTCATGTGACATCAGCTAAGGTTTTTCCTTCCTGCTCACCTGCTTTATAATAGTTACCCACTTCCACCTCTCTTATTGCTACTCCCATCTGCCCCTGGCTATCTAACCTTCCCTTGTCAGCCTGCCTTACTACGGCTGAAACACTCCACTTGTCTTTTCTGCTCCCTTACTGTCTTTATTTTACTGTCTTGGCTGTTGCTCTCCTTTCTCTTTCTTTCCTACCTTACTCCTTCACCAATTTACTATTTTGTATCTGCTTACCTACTTTCTATCTATACTTATCACTCTCCCTCTGCTAACTACTACTTGTCCTTAGTATACCTTGTGCTTGTTATATTCTTGGGAACTACTGCCTCTTCATCTTTTTGTTTTTTTTTTTTAATAAACCCACCTTTTTATACTGCTAAACTACGTAGCATATGAAACAATAGTGTTTCAGCTGCTCTGCTTAGCTGATAGACTTCACTCTCCTCTCTGGCTGTTTCGCTCCCCTCCCTACCCCCTTATCCCACCCCACGTACCCTTAGACTTATACCCAACATACCACACCCCTCTACATCTACACCTATCCTATGCTCCTACATACCACACCTACCTCCTCTATATCCACACCTACCCTAAGCACCTCTCACTTGCTCCACCCTCCTAATACCTCCCTCTATTACCAATCCTTTATCCCTTCCCCACCAAAAACTACAGATACCTTGATATCTACCCGTGTTATTTACTTACTCTATACGCTAAACCCATATCTAGTCTACTCCTCTCTGTCACACCTAAACATGTCTACCAAAACTTACAAACCAATATCTAAGACCCCTGTAACAGGAACTACTCTAAATAACACTTCTACTTATTTCTCTGGCCCTCACACTACCCTACTTCCTAACCTATTATGAATCAAATCCCAATTACCACTTTAACTTCTCTCCCAAACATACTGCCTCTGATTTCTTAAGCGTAAAACTGACTCTTTAAACATTACATCTATCCCTAGCTACCTCCTTGCCAGATATTACAGACTGTTCCACATTAAAATTCTAAATCTCTTTATTAAGAAACCAAGATACCCACTATATACCCCCATCACAGCTTACCTCGAACATAAGCATTCTACCTTAGTAGACGGGGACATCCACCCCAACCCAGGGCCCTTAACCACTTCTGATGAGGCAACTACTTCACTAAACTCTTCCCTACCACTACCAACCTTAATCCAAATACTTTACTCATAGGTCACCTAAATATACGAAGTATCAATAACAAAATCACCCATCTCCACTCCCTTCTTCAACATCACTCCTTTGATATTCTCTATTTAACTGAAACCTGGTTGAAACCCTTTACTAAAGATAATGTAATCCTACCTCCAGGTTATAACATCCTAAGACTTAACCGCAAAACTAAAAAAGGCGGAGGAGTTGCAATTCTATTCAAAACAGAACTTAGTGTAACATTAATACCCTATGATAACCCAGACAGTAATAAGACTGAACTTCTCATCTCGAAGCTGCAACTAAACCCTAAAAAGTCCATCTATATTATCTGTATATATCTACCTCCTGGAAACAATTCCACTACTATAGAAAATATCCTTAGTTGGCTCACCACCTCCTATCCACAAGAAACCATAATTCTTGGTGATCTGGACTGGTCCTCATTAACTACTAATAACCCATCAACCTCAATAAACACCTCTACTAGGATTAATAAATCTAACAAAAAGCACTCTAGATTGGATACTCATTAACAAACCAACTTAAATATCAGTCTGGAGCAGTACCCGATGACTTTAGTGATCACAATCTAACCTTTATTATTAGACAAAGAAATTCCTCTAACAATACACCTATCTATAGGACCCTACGCAATCTCAAATGTTTCAACCCTACTCAATTTAGAACTGAATTAAAGGCCTGCAATTGGAACCCACTAAAGACACTTCCCCTTGAAGCTGTGCTTTAAACATCACTTTCCTAACTATTCTAGATATCATGCACCATCCGAATTAAATCGGAACCTGCCCCCTGGCTATCTAAAGATACAAGACAAAAAATGTTACTTGGAAACAAAGCATGGAAAAAATGGCGAGCTAGCAAATCTAGTGTAGACCAACAGACCTTTAGACATCTAAGAAACTGTACCAAAAAAGCTATTTTCTCTGATAAAAGAAATTATAGTAATCTCCAACAAGCTAACCACAATAACCCTCAAATTCTGGTCAACCCTTAACAGGCTTCTACACCCTGGACAGACTACCACTCCTTCCCCTACCGGATCTGAAAAGAATTCCACCCTTGATACTGCCAACACTTTCAACTCTTTCTTTGATACTATTAACTCTTTGGCCTCGCACCTCTCTAGTGACAACACTAGTATGCCCGACCCCGCCTCCTCCAAACTACCAACCTTTAGGCTACAACCCATCTCCACTGCCATCATACAAAATGTATTCACAAACTCAAACCATGCACCCCTGTGCTGACCAACACCCATCTGAATTTCATCAAAAGGGAGCCTCTGAAATTGCCTATCCCATATCTATTCTCATTAATAGAACTATAAATGAAGAAACCATACCTGACATCTGGAAAATCTCTCACATCATACCCTTACACAAAGGAGGTAACTCTTATGAATACTCTAATTATAGGCCCATAGCTCTCTTGTCCCCACTAGCAAAAATCATGGAAAAATGTGTCCATTATCAGTTAATGGACCACCTAATAAAAAACAACATTCTCACTCCCTGTCAACATGGCTTTAGGCCTTTTCATAGCACAACCACCGCTCTCCTCACCTTTACAGACCTTATTAACAAGAATCGAAATAATAACTCCCTGTCCTCAGCTCTCTTCATTGACCTATCTAAAGCCTTTGATATGGTCAACCACTCTATTCTCTTAAAAATTCTTGAATCTCATAAGGCTGTCCACTGGTTTTGTTCCCATCTCACAAACAGGAAACAAGCCGTTCTCTGGGATAATAAACTCTCATCCCTTCTCCCAGTTTCACTTGGCGTCCCCCAAGGCTCTATTCTTGGACCACTTCTTTTCTCCCTCTTTATAAATGACTTACAAACAGCTATCCCCCAGGCTACTTGTATACAATATGCTGATGATTCCACATTAATTTGCTCTGCTAAATCCATCTCTGAACTTCAAAGTAATACTCAAGCTGTTTTCTCTAAAGTTGAAACTTGGTTCTCAAAATGCTGCCTACTCCTAAACGCTAAAAAAACCAAACTCCTACTCTTTAAGCCCACTACCAGATCCCCTACATTAGACTTTACTATCCTATCTAACAATGGAACCATTATATCACCTGACCCCAATACCAAACTGCTAGGTGTCACGATTGACAACAACCTTACCTTTGATTGTCATATCAATAATACCATTAAATCTGTAAACAGGAAACTCGTCTCTCTCTATAGAATTAAAACTTTCTTAACCTCCCAAGCCAAAGCTACTCTTGCCCACTCTCATCTTATCTCTACTCTTCTCTATGCCTCACCAATCTATACTAACCTTAAGAAAAATAATCTCTCAAAATTATCGTCCACGTACAATAATATAGCTAGATTTGTCACTGGTAAACCCTTCAGAGCTCACCACTGTCTGAATCTGCAGCAACTTAACTGGCTTGAACTGTCAAACATGTTGCTTCATTCCCAACTGACATTTGTCCAAAGAGCATTCTACCAACCTCACAACACACCTATACTCTCCAACCTCATAACCCCTACTCTAATCTGAATTCCCTCCGTTCATCAAGTAAGCTGCTAGTTACCTTAACCAAATCCAATAACCTAGCAGGTGACTCCTTTCTCTAATACTATTGGAAAACACTGGAATCAACTGCCTACTGAACTTACTTCCATTGCATCTACTGTTCTGTTTAAACAAAAACTCAGAATTTACCTTAAAAGCCACTGGATGTGTCCCTGCTCTAATCCTGACTAAAGTTATTTGCTTCATCTAATCCATCTTTCTCTCCATACTTTACTCTCCATCCTGCTCCCTCTCTTCACATTTCTTTCTCTACCTCTTTAAACTCCTCCTCTTCATCTTTCCTCCTTATGGCTACAAATCTCTTTCAAACAAGTATTTGTCTCCTTATTTTTGCTCTCTCACTTTTGCTGCTTCTCTTTCCCTGATCTTTACTCTCTCTTCCTGGTATTAAAACATGTTAGTATGTTCATCATATTGTTACTTATTCCCTAGAAAGTCAACTTCCTTTTCTTTCTTTTGATAACTTCCTTTCATTTCTCTTTCCCTGCTCTTACTCTTACTATTCTTGTTTAGAAATAGGTAATAATGTGTATTATGATATTTGTGCTTAAAATGTATTTCCTTTTGTTTAAATGTGGAGCTTTTCTCCCCGGGCCTCTGCTGAAAATGGAAATATATCCAGTTGGACTAGCCCGGTCAACAAATGTAAAATAAATAAATAAAATAAAATAATAATAGCTCTCATTCAGGGGCCATAGCACAGGCTCTGTTTGTGTTTGTCTACAACTGTCCTGCTGGTTTAGAATGTTGTTGGGTATGTGAACCGCCCTGACTAGCATGTGTGAGTTATATGGACACACAGATGTTGCTCAGCACATTTCCTGCAGTGAGTTTTGTCATTCAGTGTGTAATACTGGCTACTATGGTGAGTCCAATATGTGTTACAGATGTCATGGTGCCACTATGGGTGTCTACTGTCTGCTGCCATCACATTCAGCCACCCAATTCCCTTTCATGCTCACATCCACATACCATAGATACAGGTAACGATACATTCTACTCCATTTGGCAATTAGTAGTTTGATTGACTTGCCTTGAGGGTGTGCCAGACTTGCAGATGGTTCTGGAGGGCTGCCTATGTTGGATGCACATAGTACACTTCCTATACATGGTTGAGCACAGGCTGTGTCATGTTTGGCATCCCTTTTACTGTAAGTGCGAGTCAGAGAGATGTGTCATTCCCTGGGTCCCTACTGTGGCAGTGTATGTGCTATGCATTGTCTCTTTGCTGTGGCCTCGATATACTGGGCACGCCTCCATCTGCCTACTGAAGCAGGCTCAGGTTGTTCCTCCTCCGAGTCACTCTGTGCCTTTGCAGGCCTTGGCATTGGGGGGGGGGGGCTGTGTGGCCCTGCCCTGTGCTGTTCCTACTGCAGCTGTTTCCACAGGATCATATTCTGTAACATGGCACATACTATAACAATTTGGGTATATGTAGCTGGCGAGTACTGCAAGGCTCCATCGGATGTGTCCAGACACCAGAACCATGACCTGAGCATCCCAAACACATGCTGTATTATAAGTTTGGTCTGTGTGTTTGCCTCATTATGGTGTTCTTGTTCAGGTGTGTGTGCATTTCTGATGGGTTTCATCAGCCATGGCTCCAGTTTGTAACCAGCATCCCCCACTAGGTGACCGTAGGGGAGCTGCATCAGATGCCATATGTGGGAATCATCATAGCTTCCATGGCAGCCAGCACACACATTCATTATAATGCCCTGGGCATCACAGACAACCTGGCAGTTGATGGAGGGGATTTCCCTGTGGTTGATGTAGGTCCTACCCTGATCACCAGGTGGTGCTTTGATGCATAGTTGTGTGCAGTCTATGACACCCACTACCTCAGGGTATTTTGCTATTTGATGAAAGAGACACATATTGCTGGCCAACACCTCACGGGTGTAGAGGAAATATGTGTGCTCACTGGCATGTGCTGACATGGCATCCAGGAACTGGTGGACTACTCTGGATGCTGATGCCTGTGAGATCCACATGATATCCCCAGTTGAGCTTTGGGAGGTACCTTTGGCTAGTATTCCTAGGCCTACACATACCTTGTTGTCTACTGGGATGGGTTCCCCTTGGTCAATTTGGTGTGTCAGTTGTAGCCAGCACAGCTCAACAATTTGCTGTAGGAGGTCTCAGTCCACCCTATAGCTCTCCACTATCCCCAGCTCATGTAGCCCATTGTAGGTTACCCTGGGTCTGTACACTCTTCTCTGTCTCCTCATTGTGGGTTGATGAGCAGCATTCACATCCTCACCACCCTTAGCCTCTTGCATATGTTGTTCTATGTTGCCTGCTGCAGCCCTTCTCATTTTGTAGGTTTGTTTGTTAAAATGTCCCCGCTTGTATACACTGGTGATGTAGAGTGTGGTAAAAACCAGAGGGGTAGGTGTTTGCATAGTTTATAGTAGTATTCTGGGCTGGGTTGGTCTGCTGCCTGTGCAATTGGCTGATTCTGATACATTTTACCTGCCAGCTAAGCTAGTACTCCTTGATTACCTTCCTACTGCTGTTTTCCCTTCCCATTGCCTTCCTGTTTATGCCCGTGTGTGCGCCGCACAAACAGAGTACTCAAATGTGCACACTGCTGCCATTTCCCAGTTTAACTTGTTTTTTCTTCCTGTAAAACCTGGTGCATGGTGCGTACACCTGCTTAGACTTTGCAAAGAGTGCTAGGCAGGTTTAGACACACCCCCTAGCTTTGCTGTGCTAAGCTAGGAGCAAACCTGAGCCACAGGGCTCCAATCTGCTTACAGTATGCCTGACACACATCCCCATGATGTCACCTAACTCCTAGGATTGCACCAAACTATTCCTACTCTTACACTGTTGGGACCTGACTCACATGCTGGGGAAAACTGGGATTCACTATCCTTCCCCTCATTTGCATAGGATTGCCTGCTAATGCATAGTTACATGTCTCACACTGAGCCTCACCCCTTAGCAACCACTACTCACTGGCCATGTTGCCTTCTGCCTGCCATTGACTTGCATGGCAGAATACGGATTTTAGTCAGAATGCTTAATTTAGGTTAATTTTGTTATCTCCCCATTTCGTTTGTGCGCCACTGTCCTATGCTTAAACAGCCGAGATTGGCTAAAAATAAATAAAAGTTGATTTTTGTAATTTGTTTTATCTTTGCAATGCCAGTGGCCTTATACTTGGCCATTTGGCATGCTTACTACATGATATGCAACATTTATTTGGAGCTGTCACAGCTCTGTTTTTGATTTTGCAGAAATGTACTCGGTTACTAACCGAGTACATTTCTAAAGATAGCACTAGTCCTGCACGGATGGTTGCATGCTTCCTGGATTGCAAAATCACCTTATTTGCATAGATTTCTCCTGCAAATAGGGTGATTTGCATATAACAGCTTTGTCCGTGCAGGATTAGTGCAGGAGCACTCATGCACGCCCCTGCAAGCTGTTCCTGGATCGCACGGCAGACATATTGCCTGCTTGAGCTCCTGCACCAGTCTTGCATACCGTGCAAGCTTTTGAGAATCCAGGGGAAGGTCTAGAGAGTTACAAAAAGTTACATAGGTTGGGAGCAGATAGAGGTGTGCTGTTAGTGTTGATAGGATGTTTAAGGAGGGTGGGTACAGAGGCAGGTCCATTGGCTTAACAGGTAATCTTTAGTGGCTAGCTTGAATTGATTAAGTTGCTTGAGTGACCTGATCTCTAGTGGGAGTTTGTTCCATGCCTTGGAAAGATTATAGCTATAGAGAAGACATCCTTTCTTAGTTTTAGCTTTGTGGATTTGTAGCAGATTTGGGTTAGAGCTCCGGAATGATCTAGCAGGTGAATAGTGGGAGATGACAGATGATAGGGTAGGACAGTAACAAGGCTGATAAAGGATGGAGTGGATGATCTGGAATTTAGGGAGAAGGAGCTGATGAGGGTGTTCAAGCCATTTAAGGTGTTTGAATGACAGACATTGATGTGACTTGTAAGTTTGATGTGCTGCAAATTTGGCTATCTTGTTGTAGGTAGATTCAGGTTTGTCAAGGAGTATGGAGTTGAGGCAAGTAAAAATGTGAGATATAAAATAGACTGGGTATGAGGCAGGCATAAGAGAGAGTTTAGCTTCACTGGTGAGAAATTTTTGTTGCGGTAGAGGAGTCCTAGTTTCTGATGAGTTTTCTTGATGCAGTTATTAATGTGTAGATCGAATTTAAATTGGTCATCAATGATGAGCTAAGGAGGTTAGTGCTAATTTCCACCTTGATGTGTGTGTTATTGCGGGACAGGATTGTGAAAGTGGATATAATGTGGCTGCAGTTATTAGGAAGAAAAAGCAGTAGCTTATTTTTTTTTTGGGGGGGGGGGGTTAACGATAAGCTGGTTATCAGAAATCCAGTTTCTACTGAGTTAAAGGAAGTCTGTGTTGTAGAAATGACTTTAAAGGGAGAGTCAGCAATACTGATGATAGTGGAGTCATCAGCATATTGGGCCATTGATAACTTGAGGACAGGAAGAATAAAGAAGATTAGTGAAGATGTTGAAAAGTAGTGGACTAAGGATGGAACCCTGAAGGACACCCATTTTAACTGGGAGAGGAGGGGAGAGTGCGGATTACCACTTCACTGCTTGAGAGCTTTCTGTGAGGTAGCTGGAAAACCATGCAGCAGTAACAGGGGGGAAGTTAAGGTTGGTTAGTTTGTGCAGAAGGAGAGGGTGAGAGATGGTGTCAAAAGCTTTACAGAGATCTATGAATAGGCAGGAGACAAGTTTGTTGTTATCTCTGGCAAGGGTTATAGTATTAAGGAATGATAGTAGAACAGTATTAGTACTATGCTTTGGTCTAAAGCCATGTTGAGTAGGTGTAGTAGATTTTCAGAAAGTAGGTTGTGCATAACTTGTATATGTATGCATTTTTCTAGAACTTTAGAGAGAGGAGAGATGATGGCAATTGGTCTAAAATTATTGATGTCTGAGCAGTTACCTCCTTTATGTATTGGTAGAGTGAAGAATTGCTTTCATATGGAACAGACTTTGGACTCTGAAATGGAGTGTCTGATTAAGATAGATACAGGGAGAGCAAGCGAGTCAGCAGATAACTGAAGAAAAAGGGAAGGAATGTTGTCAGTAGAAGCCAAGCAAGATTTAAGTTTAGAAAGTAAAGATTTGTTGTAGCTAGTGAGTACAGGCTTGAGGGAAAAAGAATTTGATGAGAGTATAGTGGGATTTGATAGAGAGTGGTTAGAAATATAGGTAGATGAATTGGCGCAAGGGGTTAAATAGTTTGGATATAGAGTTAATGAAATGTGTGTTGAAGGTGGAAGCAGTATCTTTGGGAGTGTTATTAGGACAAGGATTGGGGGAGCAGGGATCACCAGGATGTAGTATGTGGTTTAAGGAGTTCCAAAATTTTTTAGGGTTAGACTTTAAGGCTGAGGGTGGATTATTGCAGAAGTCACTTTTATCTTTATTAAAACGCATTTTGTCTGATTTCTAAGGTCTTTGTATTTTAGCAAGTCTGCAGGGCGGTTTGTTTTGGTCCCTGCTTTCCATACTCTGTCTCTATTTGTCATTAGGATGCAGGTGGAATTTGATAGCCATGGAGGTATATTAGATTTAATACGGACTGTGCGAAGTGAGGTAAGTGAGTCAAGAATTCTGAGAATGGTGGAGTTGAAAGACAGGAGAGCATCGTCAAAGGGGAGTTGGGTAAGGAAATTCCAGTTATTAAAGAAAAGAGATTTAAAGGTGCCTGGGTGAAAGATAGTAAGCTTGTAGCATGTGTTAAATATATGCTGTTTAGTAAAGTGAAGGCTATATCTAAGTACTTTTATTGGGGAGTGATCACTTAGTGTGTTGGGAAGGGTTTCAGGATTGTGATATTTATAGGGATGAGAGACTAGAATCCAGTCAATAAGGATGCTGTGTGTATGAGAGTTTTTGGTATCGGTGGCTTCAGTGAGAAGTTGAGTAAAGTCGTACAAGTAAACGTGTAATGAAGAATTTGGGGTACAGGGAGGTAACCGATTAATATTGACATGACCAAGAATAATGGTTTCATTAGGAATATGTTGGGAGAAGTATGAGAGTATGTTTTCCAGATGGGGTAAGTTATCCCCTGGAGGAATGTAGATTGCTTCTATTGTGATGGTGGTATGGGTGTTAAGTACAAGATTGGCTGTCAGTATTTCAGCAGGGTAAAAGGATGGGATAGTTTTATTAGGAGTTGTCAGAGTAAGGTGGTTAAAGTAAACAATGGTAACTCCACAACCCTTTTTGGGGGGGGGGGGTCAAGGCACAGTGTATTATAGCCAGGAGGGAGAAAGTCTTTGCCATGGTGTTGGGGTTTTAGCCAGGTTTCTGTTAGGGTGATGACATCAGGAGTGTGGCTTGAGATCCAAGCATGTTTACTAACCTTGCTTAATATACTTCTAGTGTTTATTGAGTAAAAAGAGATTTGTTTGTTGGGGGGGGGGCAGAGGTGTATAGGTTAGTGGGAGTATAATTATCACTGGAGTTGTGTTGAGTGGGACCTGGACTGGGATGAATATCTCCTGTAAGTAGAAGAACATTAGGGAAGTAGCGGCAGTTATATTTGTAAAAGTTAAAGATAAAATACTTTGTTTTATTTTTAGGGAATGTGGTGTAGGTGCTGAGAATTTTGATTTTAGGAAGAGGAGTTTCAGTAGAAAAGATAGAAATGAAAAATAGCAAATGAATGATAAGGAGATGAGGTATGACTAGTATGAGATATTATAGGAACTTTGAGAAAAGGAGATAACGGGATATTAAGTGAGCTAAGAGTGTGAAGGAGGAGTAATGGCGGTAGTACAAGAAAAAGAGTAGACAAAGTATTGAGTGCTAGAGTACTGAAATTGTTGACTGGGGAGTTAGCAGTAGGTTTATTTTGGTGGTAGGTATGTGTGAGTGCATTGTGTAGGTGTTGTTTGAGTAGAGGAGTAGAAGGAATGTTGGTAGTGGAAGGAGAATTAATAGTTTGCTAGTGTAGTGTGGGAGAACAGGAAGGGGAAGTAAGGTGCAGAGTAAGTGTTAACAATGGTTAGGTATAAAGGAAATGATATGGGGTGGGTGGAAATGAGGATGGGTGAGGAACGAAGTGAGCCTAATAGAAGCGAGGTGAATGGAGCGAAGCTACACCAGAGATGCAAGAATAGATGTGAGAAACCTCAAAAAAAAATCAGTAGCTGTTTGTCTATTAGCAAATGTAAGGTATATGTAGAATATATGCAAGACCTTACAGAACACAAGTAATATTTTTATTGCCTACAATGTGCTGTTTAGCCAGTTCAGAAACCGTGTGCTGTGCATTTGTACTTATGTTAACGTTAGTGTGTTTGGCTTAGCTGGGAGTCAGGAAACATTCTTTTTTCATGTGTTTTAATATTTTTTCATATTTTTACCATCATATGGAATATTCTAAAAAATCCAAAAAAAAAAGAGATAATTTAACCATAGTATGTTTTTTTTTGGGGGGGGGGTGTTACTTGAATCACAAATTTAATCCTGGTGTGGCATCTATGTTCCTAATGGACAGGGGCAGATTGTGAATGCTTGATGTCCACAAGCCTATATCATAACTATATAATTCTTTGGGGTGTTAACACATGTCAGCAATGGCAAATTTCAGGTAAGCTTGACTTGTCTTAAAATGACTCTGGGGCTGGTAGCCTTTAACCACATATGAACCTATGACTATATCTATAGATAGATACTTGTTAGATATATAGATATATTTATTTATTTCTATATAGATAGAAATAGATATAGATGTAAATATTGATATAGTTGTAAAAATAGATATAGATATATTTATGGATGATATAGATATACATATGGATTTTAAAGGTATAGATATAGATATAGATATAGATATATATATAGATATAGATATAGATATAGATATAGATATAGATATAGATATAGATACAGATAAACCTTACATGACCAAAGAGCCAAGCCAAACAGTAAGGGTGCCTGTAGGTACAAAAATAAGACGACACCAAACCTCAGCAATCACTAAACATCCAAAAACTGATCAGAAATACATTATTGATACACTGAAGAAGCTGATTAACAAGCAGATATTTGTGGCCTTATTTAACTAATATATATATTCCATAATGAATGGTTAACCCATCATCATTTGCAACATATCTGCTTTACCACAACTGACCAAGAGCATACCAGCTCAACAACAAAAAGAATAATAAATATTTTTGCAGGGCACATGTTATTGGGAGGCAAATATCACATAAAATTTAATACACACACACACACACACACACACACACACACACACACACACACATATATATATATATATATATATATATATATATATATATATATATATATATATATATATATGTAGTATACATTCATTTTGTTGAAAGGCTGTTGTGCAATTGAACTATTGTGCAACTTTAAATCATGAAACTCAAAATTGTCCCCGAAACAAAATGTCGAAAATGGTAATTTGGAAAACCAGATTCGACTATTTTCGAACTGCAGCACAATAGTGAATGTTAAGAGACATTTATGAATGTCTCCAAGCATCATTATGCAGGGGGGAAAGTACCCCTGCGCCCCCCATGTGGGTGGCTGTGCCTCCCACACCCCGGCAACTTTAATATACAAACTCCGAGATCACACTGCAGTAAGGGAAAGTGTACATTTCCCAATCCACGCTATAGTGCGAGGTGCACCTGGAATGCCAAATTCAAATGACTGAATGCCAATGTGCATTCACTCATTTGAATTTGCAACAGTGGCAGTTGACATTTCTGAAATCTTGAGGTTATATATATATATATATATATATATATATATATATATACACTCACACACACATACATATATATATATATATATATATATATATATATATATATATATATATATATACAGTTTCACCTAAAGCGTCATCAGTGTGTGACTTAAAAGGCAGAAACCCGGATTTAAATTCTGAAAAAGTACAGCCACAAGCAGCAAATATTTAAAGGTGCAGACACAAATAATACAATTCAACACAATTCCCCAATCATTTCAATACTGACACAAATAAACTAGTAGTTATATATCTAAACATATATATATATACACAGACACACGCCCCCAGACTTAATAAAAATGAATTAAACAAAACTTAATATACAACACCATGAGAACCCATAAGAACCCAAACAAATAGCACTCAACAGGGGCTTATAAAATACTTAGTCATAAATGCAAAATAGAAACCCATGTTATTATGTAACCAAATACTACCCAACCAATATATAGTAAATGTAAAAAAAAAAATATATGTATATATATATATATATATATATATATATATATATATATATATATATATATATACATACATATACACATACATAGAGTGTATACAAAGTACACACCCATATACATACACACACACATATATCTATATATATATATATATATATATATATATATATATATATATATATATATACACACACACACACACACACACACACACACACACACACACATATACAAAAAATATATATACAGGCTTATACTATGGTGTATATGAAAAAGTTATTTTGTAAAAAAAACCCTTCATATGTATACCTACATTCTATTTCCTGTGCCTATATATTGAAATCTATAATATATGGTTGGTAAATTATAATATTGTATCATCATTAGTAGTGTGTTAAGTCTATACTGAACTAACCCCACTTTCATTTAATATGTAAAAAAACCTATATGACTTGTTTCTATACATCTATATTATATACTTGAGTGTTATTATCATTGGTCATTTAAACCAGGTTTAAAAAGGGCCCCCAAATTCACAATCCACCAACGTTCCTTATCAGTTAATATTTTATGTTTAAGTGAAACATTATTGTCTTGCATAGTTACCACATCTAAGCCCACGACACAAAATGTGCTGTAGTATGAACTATCATGTGTTTGTATAAAGCACTTTGAACTTGCTGGCACTTTATATCACTGATATGAAGGGCAATTCTTTGTTTTAGTGTACAAGAAGTCTGGCCTACATAAAATGCCCCACACTGACATATAGCCAGAGAGTCAATTATGGCTCCCAGTATGCAGTCATCGGTGAACTTGGTTAGCCATAGTCCTCCTGTGTTTGCCTGTACGTCTGAAAAGTATATGCCAAATAGTTGGGGTCCCAGGACCAAGCCTTGCGGGACACCACTTGTGACTGGTTTAGAGTCGGACCTGGAGCCCGCTATTCTTACCATGTGAGTTCTATCTGTAAGCCAGTTGGCAACCCATCTCGTGACGTAGGGGTGTATGTTCAGGCTGGTGAGTTTTTCTATAATTCGTGAGTGGGAAATGGTGTCAAAAGCCTTGGTGAGGTCAAGGTAGGCTGTGCGAACTACCTTCCCCTCATCTATGGCCTTGGTGACTGTCTTGCAGAAGTCAGCCAGGTTTAGTAGGCATGATCTGCCATTAACAAAGCCGAACTGGGTCGGCTCAAGTATTTGGAGGTTCCCAATGTCTTTGTTAATGAGTTCCATGATGATGCGCTCCATAGCCTTGCAGACCAGGCTAGTCAGGCTTATGGGGCAATAGTTACCAGGGTCAGTTGTGATCCCTCCTTTGTGGAGCAGAATAACCGTTGCTGTGTGCCATTTTATGGGCACATAGCCTGTGAAGAGGCTGAGGTTGAACAGTGTGTTTAGGTGGGGGGTAAGTTCATTCTGTAGTTCGTGCAAGATGCAGCCTGGGACACCATCTGGCCCCACTGACGCTGTGCTTTTGGCTTTTGAAAGGGCTGTTTTCACCTGTGCGTCTGTGATTTCCAGGACACTACACTTTTCCGGTATTGTTGTGGGCCCTTTTGGGGTTGAGAGGCGGGTGAAGTTTGCACTGAATCTATCTGCCAGGATGTTGGCAATATCAGTGGTTTCAGTATATTTTGTGCTATTTTGCACTAGCTCAGAGCATATCTGCGAGTTGCCACTCAGATTCTTGACATATCTAAAGAAGGCTTTGTGGTTATCTTTCAAATCCTTGGCTATTTTTTTTTTTTAATTTAGCCTTGGAGGATTTTATGAGGGACCTTAGTTTCTTACTGATACTGATCAGGGATGTCTTTCCTTCTTGGGATTTGTTTTGTTCTGAACTAGTTTCCTCCTTCTATTGTATAGCCTGTTTATGGCAAGGGTCCACCAGACGGGTTTCCTTCTCTTAGGGGAGTAAGTCTTGGTTTTGCTAGGGATGGCATGATCCATGCATCCTTGTAGGTGCTCATAGAGTGCATGTTTAAAAGTTTCTGCATCTTGGGCAGTGTTATCCTTTAGCGAGGGGGCTGTGAAACTTACCACCTCTGTCTTAAGTAAGGTGAAGTTTGCTTTAGAAAAGGTTTTTACTGTGGTTTCCTTAGGTGGGGGCATTGGTGGGGTGTGGACATCAAGAGTGATAAGTTTATGGTCTGACCGAATCAAAATACGCTTGGAGAACCAAATAAGGGTGCCGAGACTATGAGCTGTAAAGTTCCAAGTAGTTTATTTTGTAGCAGCAAAGGAATAAAACTGGTAGCAGCAAGACAGATAAAATTAACGCTGAACAATGAAAATATGTTTTCGAGCTTCTTCATCAGAAATTCAAAAAGAAATAATGCTTCAAAAGCTCGTTTAAATACTTTTTTCAGAAGAAGAATTTATTAAAGGGACAATTAGTTAAGATTAGTCGCATGACCTTTTGCGGCCAAGAATTTTCTAAGGAATATGATTTTGTAGTGGACATGTTTAGGGAGAGAAGATATCCAGAAACCTTAATTCATCAGATTACTCAGGAAGTTAGAATCGGTAGACAGGGGAAATTTGCACCCATTTTGGGCCAGGATTACTGTGTTTCAGTTGATAGTGTAGTTAACGATAATACTTCCAGTAGCTGGGAACAGGCATACATCATGGACTACACTGGTGACTCAGGTATAATCAAACAAATAGTCACCAGGGAATGGGATAGATTTACACAGATTTCTGACTTGGAGTTGGTGCATAGTCCACCCTTAAAGTTTACCTACAGAAAAGACTTGAATTTCAAGCAACTATTTGAGTTTGGTAGTGGTCAAAAAGCAGGAGTTAAATCTGGAAGAGTTGGTACCTACAAATGCGGTTTTGTTCGCAATGCCAGCATGTAGCCAACCATTCCAGTATATACATACCCAGTAGAAATAGGCAGATCACGAACACCAATTTTTACAATTGCAACACTCATGGGGTAGTCTATTTAGTTACCTGCCACCACTGTAACTCATTTTATGTTGGTAAGACTGAGAGAAAATTAAAGATGAGAATCTATGAACATTATTATGAAATGAGGAAGCAGAATGCCAACAATGCACTATTTTGTCACACCTTATCATGCAAACAAGCATCCTATAGTGTTTTTGTATTGGAAATGGTTCAAAAGGAGGTTAGGGGTGGTATGTGGGAGGCCAAGCTAGAATACAGGGAGCTGTACTGGCAAATTATTTTGGATGCCACAAAACACCCAGGTTTAAACGATTTGTTATCTATTACTCCAGTGCTTAAACTAAGAGCCGCAAAACTTTAGAATTATTAAACTGTAGTAGATGGTGTTGTATACAACATTTCTGTGGTTTTAATTTGGTTTTCAGCATTTTTAATAAGTTTTAAACACGTAAAATGTCAATTTATGCATTTGAACATTTTTGAGAAATTTATTTCACTCATTCAATGATTTTCTTTTATGCATTGTCAATTTTTGTGCTCTCACAGATCAGTTGGCTGCTTGCAGATATGTATGATTTTGTTGGGGTTGTTTGAGCAGTCTGAGTTGGTTGGGTTAACTATTACCAATTGTTATTATTGGATAATTGTTAAACTGTTGATTCATTATTTTTTGAATTTTGTCAGTATCTAAACAAGCTTTTGAAGCATTATTTCTGTTTGGATTTCTGATGAAAAAGCTCGAAAGCGTATTTTCAGTGTTCAGCGTTAATTTTATCTGACTTGCTGCTACCAGTTTTATTCCTTTGCTGCTACAAAATAAACTACTTGGAACTTTACAGCTCATGGTCTCGGCACCCTTATTTGGTTCTCCAAGCGAATTTTGATTTGGTTTGAGTTTTGGTTTGTTCGCTTTCATCTCCTTTGTAAGTTTATGGTCTGATCTAACCAGTGATGGGTTGACCTCTGGTTTGGAACACCTGTCGCCCATGTTGGTGATGACCAGGTCCAATATGTTTTCACCTCTGGTAGGGGAGTTTACCAGCTGATCCAGGGCATTTGAGTTGATAAATTTCAGGAAGTGCAGGACCTGGGAGTTTGTACTTGAGTAATTTTCCCAATTAACGGTAGGGTAATTGAAATTGCCCAATATCAGGGTGTTTGGTAGGACCTTCATGTTTTCCAATGTCTGCAGAAAGGCAGAGTGGTGGTCCTGGGTCATGAAGGGTGATCTGTAGCAGGCCACAATTTGCATTGCAAATTTGCCTGATGTTAGTTGCACATGGATGATCTCAGAGGTATCATGCTGCGCCACTAACCTGGAGATGTAAGTATCCTTGATGAATATGGATACACCCCCTCCTTTTGTGTTTCGGTGCATGTTCTATGACCAAAATGTGTGTTATGAGTTGTAGTCCAGTAGTGTTGGGGTGCTCTGTAGAGCCTTGACCAGGTTTCAGTTACTGCACAGATGTCGACGTTCTCCATACTGATGAGTGCTTCAAGCGCATGCATTTTGAGATTTAAACTCCTGGCATTGAGTAGCATGACCCTCATTTTTTTATTTGTGCTGTTTATGGAGGTGGGTTTGACTTTTGAGCCTTGCCTAAAAAAGGCACTATAGGGGCAGCAAGAGCCTTGGCCAGTATTTGAAAGCCTAGGCGTGACAAGTGCAAGCTGTCTCTTGTGAAGCAACGAGGCCTGTCGAGCATGTCATCCCAGGCTGACAGACACTGGATCAACTTTGAATGACACCAGAAGCTTAGCTAATTGTTGAAATTGATCATTTTTTCTTTATACTGCGGTATCATTCTTGGTGAGGGCAGTATGCTATTCAGGGTCAGGGTCATACCCGCCTGGGCTTCATGATCAGAGACCTCTTCCATTCCTCTTTTCATGTAGTCCAGGGAGGTACGTCTCAGGTCATTCACACCAACATGGACAATGACAGCGTCATATTTGTACTTGTTCTGGAGTGACCTGAGTGATTGTGTTATGTGGCGGATTCTGGCTCCTGACAGGTAGCTAACAGTAACCTTCTCCTTGTCCAGCCTAGTGAGTGGGACATCAATGTGCCTGACTAGAGAGTTTACTATTACTAGTGTGTTACATATGTTATTTCGCCTTAAGGGCTGTGATTGTGTGGCACACTGATTTTGTGTTTTATGTGTTGTCTGGTTTGTGATGGGAGGTGCAGGTTTTTTGGGTGTCTGCTTTGGAGGTCTCTGATGCTTTTGCAGGTTTTGATTTAGAACCTCCATGTATGCTTTAGTGTATTTATGTGTATTTTTTGCCAGTGCTGGTTTAGTACGTCTGTGTGGGGCTGGAAGTGTGGTGCAAGTGTTAACCTTCGCCTCATGACTGCTTGTTGCAGTCTTGGGTTGAGAGAGCTTAGCCTCCAATTTAGCTATATAATTGCATCTCTCACATATGTTAATGTTTTGTGGTAGGAGCAGAGGGTTTTCTGTGTGCATGAGGCAATTGTCACATTACCTCAGGATACCCAAGTTCACCATCTGGACTGGAGAGTATACCTGAAATTGCCCTTTGGTCATGTCTGAATATTAGGGTGAGCTGCTTAGTCACTTGGTTGGTGGGGGGTGAATAATGAGCCTTGCCCTGCTGGGCAATCAAGTGTCTGGGTATATTAGTGCTTGCTATTAGGTCTGAGCAATTGCTGGACTGTAGGATGCTTTTTAAGTGCTTAGGTTGAGAGTTAGACTAATTTCAAGGGAAAAACTGAAGAGGAGACTTGGTGGAGCCGGGATAAATTTAGCCCTAGCTATCTGGTGCTGCCCAGACATGCAAAACTGTGCAAACGTTGTTTTTACAGCAAGGAAATGAAACTGCTAGAAATTAGCCCAAAATGGCCCAAAACTACTAACGTCTGGGCTGGAACCACTCCTCCAGGGACAGATGGCTGCTCAAAGCTCCCTCTCTCACAGGTGAACAGAGAAACCTCCCTCTATCCAAGTAAGGTATGGGCAACTCAGAAAATTGTAACATTCCTGAGTTCAGTACTAGCCTGAAAACTGGACTATACTAGCTTAGAAAGGTGGGAATGTTTCCTCAAGTAATAGTTGTATATAAAGTTTCCTTCCTATGTTATAGATATTGCAAAACAGTTGACTGGTGTGCAGTCATTAATTAGCAATAGATTATAATATACCACAGTGCAGAACTAGAGAATAACTATGATACAATTATTGTCACAGAGATTTGAAGGATAGTTAATCCATCATGGACTAGTACAATTCAATTGACATTGAGTACCAGATAGTTTAGCATTTTGTGGAAGTAGCTTAACCAGGACCATTGAATGTGCATAGCGAAGAATTAGTAAAATAAAATTTTAGTAATTTTTTTGAAATGGGATATGTTAGTAGTTGAAGTTATAGTAGCAGGAAGTGAATTCCAGATTTTGGCTATGTGGTTAGAAAAGAGTGAACTTCCTTATGTATTATTGGCTTTTGTTATGTTTACCAGGTCCTTGTTGTCAGAGTGCAGAATTCTGTTTCTGGAGTATGGTTGTAAGACATTTTGGAGGGCAGTGTTTTTTTCTGGTTTATTGAGGATTTTATGAACCATATTTAGTTGGTTATAAAGTAGAAGTTGAAGGAATTACAGCCAGTTTAGATGCTTGAGAGAAAAAAGTGATGTGACCTGTATGGAGAGTCTGTGGCACATTTAGCTATTTTGTTATAACAGGACTCTAGTTTGCTAAATCATTTTTTCTTAAATTAGTGATGACTGGAGAGGCATAGAACAGTGTTTCAATAAGATGTGTTTGAGTAATAGTTGCTTTTGTGCTTTTTGTCAGATATTGTTTGTTCCTATATAGTGTTCCCAGTTTTTTGTGCACTTTTTTGGATGATCTGGGATATAGGGATATTAAATCTCATATTGTTATCTATCATGACACCTAGCAATTTTGTGTGGGTTACTGGGGATATCATAGTGTTATTTCTAGACAGAATGGTGAGTGAGGGTGGGAAGTAGTGGATTGTGTAGGATGGAAAAGCATGTGCTTGATTTTATTGGGATTCAGAATTAGCTGAGAATTGTTTAGCCATGTTTCTATTGAAGAAGTTTCTTGTATTCATGACTGAAGTTCTTGGAGAAAGGGGGCTGTGCAAGTTAGGGTGGAGTCATTGGCTTACTGAACAACAGAAGCATGTGGTGTTGCTCTATGTAATTTGTTAGTAAAAAGTGTGAAAAGTAGGGGGCATTGGATAGAACCCTGAGGAACTCCTAGGGTAACAGGGAGAAGAGGAGAGAGAGATTTTATTGTCATAGTACTGCTTGTTGTCGACCTGTTAGATAGTTGCTCAGCATAATGCATCCAAGGTTATCCAAGTGCAACTAACTCTGGGCAAGACCGCAATCCAAATTGTAGCTTGCTACAGATACCCCACCATGCCCCAGGATTCCCATTCCTCTTTTCTTGATGTACTGGAAAATATTAGGGTTCAACCAAACACCCTAATAATAGGCAACTTCAACTACCCCACCATTAACTGGGAAAACTACTCGTGTACCAACTCCTTAGCTCAATGCTTTCCAAAATTCATAAACTCCAATGCCCTAGATCAACTTATCCACACCCCCACCAAGGGCAACAATATCCTAGACCTAGTCATTACCAACATGAGTGACCGGTGTTCCACACCTGAAGTATCTCCTCATTGGTCCCATCCAACCATAAGCTTATCACCCTTGATATCCACATCCTGCCCCCACCCCCCATTAAGGAAACCACAGTAAAAAATTCTCCAAAGCCAACTTCATGCTTCTTAAGACAGAAGTGGTGAGAAAAGGGCAAATATTCTCATCTTCCCTGTACTGCGATCTCGCAATTGCAATTTCGAGTTCCGGGATTTTCGATGATGTCAGCGTTCATTCAGACTTTCATTTATCTAATATAGACTCTTTGTAAAATGACATCACTGCAACCCATTCTCATAGGTCAAGAATAGGTATACAGGTTAACATCTTCTTTAACATGACTCATATGTGTCCAGTTAGATTTTCCTTAATTACTGTGTAGAAAACCACAAGGTGTCTTTCTCGTCCTGTGGAACCTGTGCTTTTAGTTTTACTTGTGGCAAGAGTTATCATGTCTGTAGTCATAGGATCAAAGGAGCATATGAATTATAATGTAAATAAGTCATGAGACCATATAAATGTTCCCAATACCTGCCCTCATTGATGTATCTCCTACTTCTAGAATGCAACGCAGGTAGGTCAAGAATTAAACCAATCAATGAGGGCCATTTTGAAAGATGTAAGATTGGCCTTTTGTTTTGCATGCAAGTGAAGTTTATTATAGAGATGGGGTGTCCCTCCAGAATGTTTTATTCATATCCTTGTGGACATTTAAATTGTAGTTCTATATTTGTAGAGTTTATTTGTCTTGCAGAGATGCAAGAGATCGAAGAAGGTGGGATCCTTCATTCCATATAAAGCAAGACAGATCAAAATGTAAGAGTTCATAGGAGATGAAGTATGGGGATATGGCTTCAAGTCTGTATTAGTAGCCAAGGACATTTAGACCATCAGTCTTTTTTATGAATTTTGGGGGTTTCCAACTGAGTAATATGTCTGGAAAGATACATGTGGGTTATTGTTTTCTGCAATTAGTCTAATCTATGCAAAGTAGAGTGGGATAATAACTTTTTTTTTTACCTTGATGAGATGCTTCTAGAAGTCAGTCGTGCAGAACAAAAAGATTTTATGGTTACTGAGGCTAGATGGTAGTCAGAGGAGAAGGACTTCTAAGCCATAGTAACAAGATCTCTGACAATCATGTCTCTTTGAAATGAAGTACTGGTAATACTGTAAGTTGTACATGAGCTTGTCTACTAAAAGTAACAATACCTATCTTTCTTCCACTTACATTTTGATACTTATCAATGTACCACTGGTTTGTCAGGATTAGTACTTGTAGAAGGGATTCAATGTTCAGGGAGAAGGGGGAATCAGACAGTGATGACCTCAAGTTACAGTCATTGTCAAAGTTAGTTAGCAATAAGTTTGGGTTTGTGTGGTGTGGAAGTCCAAGAAGTATATGCCAAAATGGAGGGGTCCCAGCAGTGAACTCTGAGGTATGCCATTAATTACCTTGGGATGTATTCTGCCCTTGACTAAATGGGTTCTGTCTTTCAACCAGTTTTTATATATAACTTACCAAGTAAGAGTCTACACTTAGATCTCTTAGATTATTTATCATATCACCAAGGGCTGCTATAATAAAATTGCTAAATTTGTTATAGGTGCACCTCATTATAAACACTACTGCACTGCTCTCATGGCCATCATCTGGCATGAATTCCCACATCTCCTAAACTACCTTCAACTAGCTATGGTCCAAAAAATTATATATCAATCTGAAAACTTCCCCTCTCTAAACTCAGTTCTTCAAATCTATATACCTACCAGGGTTCTCCAATCTGAAGATAAGCAACTTGTAATCCTATACAGACCAAACAAAAAAGCTGTACAGTGTCTCTATTCTTACACTGTTGCAAAACTCAGGAATGCCTTACCAGTAAACATCAGAGCAAAATCAAACCTGAAGAGTTTTAAATACCTCACACTCAAGAACTTCCTTCTAGAAACAGGTATGTGCCCCTGTTCCAAATCTACTTAGTTACCCTCCTGACTTCCCCCCACCCTTATATTTCCCTTTCTCCACTTCTTGTCCAGCTACCCTACCCCTAATTTTCTCCCTCACTACTTTAACTTCTTTACATCCTCTCACTTTCTTCCCTATCTCCTCCTACCTCTTCAGTGCATCCACCTACATTTCCACCACACCCTCCCCTTAACCATCCCCCTCAGTAAACCCCCTTCTTAGGGTCTATATACCTTCTAGCAAAATTCTACATTCTACCTTACCTTGCTGAACTTTTTACAATATTTTCTTCCTCATTTCAAACACCTAACTTTCTACCTAAAGCCATTTATGCTTTCACTATACCTTCTTCTTTAACTAACCTGGTATTTACCTTTATATCAACTTTTGATTTGACTAATCAGTGGTAGATAGGTTATATATACTATTGCAACAAGACTAATAGAATAAAGCTAATCCCATATTATCTCATCCAATCTGTAAATAAGCTACTAGTTTTGGTAATTTTATCCTTTATGTAAATGTATACCAGTCGTCTGTCAAATATATCTCTGTAAAGTATATACTAAATGTAAATTCAATACACTATATATTTGCAATGGTTACTGTTGTATAGCTTTTCTACCCAACCCTCTGCTGAAAATGGTTTCCTGACCCAGTCGGACTTTCCCAGTTAAGAAATGTCAGATAAATAAAAATAAATGGGTATGATACTCACTTTCCTTTTCTGGATTTAGTGTGGACCTAGTGACCAATGTCCAATGCTTCCAAGATTATTTTGAAGAAATTAACTACATTAAATAAGCATGGTACCCCATTTACAAAACTGATTGTTGTGGGGCTAGCTGAACTAGGTTTTCAAAGTTGTAGTTAATGCTATCAGATATGATGCATTCCATGGATGTGCAAATTAGACTTGTGTGAGGGTAATGGATTTATAGTTTCCAGGTCTGTGATAGGGTCTTTCTTTTGAAGGGGCATTATAACAGTCATTCTCTATACCTCAGAGATAAATCCTGTGGCTAAACTTTAACTAAATAAAATGATAAAAAGTTCCATGTGAGCATGTTTTGTGCTATTTATTAGGCAACCAAATAAACTGCCCTGAACCAGGGATATGGTGCGTTTTGCATCTTAATGTAACCTACTGTTAAACAAATGCCTTCCCTGAAAATAAAATGAGTTTCAATGAATGTTTCTGGGATAAATTTGGCACTAAACTTTTCTGCAAGGTACGTTAATTTAGAGTCAGAGTGGGCCATTCCTTTTTGGATTACTTCAGAACACACTGATTTTATTTCTTAGTTTTCTGATGTAATTACATTAGAAAAATGAAAGGCAAAACCGTGTGGTGATATAAAGGGCATCTCCTCTTGCCTCCTAAGTGGTCTGGCATATTTCTTTGGTTATTAAAGTTTGAAAGTTTTAATATCACTAGACATTTTATCTTAAAGTTACATTCAGTACAGCCTATAGCTTAATTATCATATTATTATTTTTGGATATCATCCAGCCATAACCTCCTTTTTCTCATTTTGCACATGGGGTTGGGAAGTCACATCAACAGTTGCCATCACCTAGCACCAATGTTCACACTGCCAGGTGTCTAGCCCTGCAACCACTGCTCGTCTGCACCACATACATGCATATACATGCACTTAAAATCACACCTATAGCCAATTTAGAATATCCAATCCATCCGTTACATGGTTATGGAATGTGGGGAGAAACCAGCGCACACAGGGAAAACCCACACAAATTCAGGGATAACATGCAGACTCCATACAGAAGGTTCTCCAGCCGAAAATCAAGCTAGAAAATCTTTTAGTTTTTCAGTATTTTTAAAGAATAATATTGCTTTCATCCTTTAAGGCCAAACTGAGGTCATAGCTAGAGCTGGATTTTTCAGGATTTTGGTCTCAGGATTTTGGTCTTTCTGGATTCTGTAGCACTCCTCTAAATATATATATATATATATATATATATATATATATATATATATATATATGGTTTACTATTGAAATTGCGATCGAACTTAGTCGAACGGCCACTTCTGCGACATATTTACGCGAACCGAAACCGTGAAAATTGTTCGCAACCGACAGGCATTCGACGTTCGACATTACCGGCCAAAACAACACCTCCACACCCATGCTACCATGGCTCACGCAGGGGCGAGGATCTGCCGTTCGCACAATCAGATTCGACCGCAGTGACATTCGCTCTTCAGCCTTCGCGCAAGTCGAGTCGCACATAGTTGGTTCGGCATTTCAATGGTAAACCTAGATATATATATATATATATATATATATATATATATATATATATGTGTGTGTGTGTGTGTGTGTGTGTGTGTGTGTGTGTGTGTGTGTATACTTACTTATATTTCTTTACTCATACATACACATTTGTATTTATGCACAAAAATGCAAAAAAGCATGCCAGCACTTAAACATGCCATCTTTGTATAAAGATGCATTTCTGTTTAGAGATATGTTTACGTCTTCTCATACCTTTGGTTTACTTATAGATGCATATTTGCACTTACACATACTTTTCTTCTTACATTCATCTGCATTTATCTACTATATGCATTTTAAACCTTTTTTGATAAGAGTTTTTTAAAAAATGAATAAATATTTACTACAGAACTCTGGCCTTCTTGCCATAACCTGGTATATCCACTTAGCCAGCTAATCAGTCCTATGCCTCTGTAGGACATCATACCTATAGTGGCACTTGGAGGCTAGAATGTGTGATCCTTGTCAGGGATGACAGATGCCCATTCATCTCTCACAAAATATATATTTTTTTCACTCCATGTCATGTACTGTTGACTCAGTTTTCTACAGGTATGAATCCCTTATAAGGTAGAGCATAATGTTTGTCTCCTTATAAGACCAGCTAAGAGCTCAGCCTCATGCCTTCACAGGTGCTGAAATCTTTCAAACTGCTGGTACCAGAATGAGGAATGTAAATGCAGGGCTGTAGTTCACAGGTTTAGAACCACACCCTCTGGGCTGTGACATCAGCATAACCAAATCCACCTACTATGTAGGGCCATAAGACATGGAACTGATATTATTGGCAAGTTTGGTTTTGCCAAGCTTCTTTGTCACAAAGATATGTTTTTTTTTAAGGAGTACTTTCATATTTACTTTTAATGGTGAATACAATTCAGTAAAGAAATCAATACTTTTTAAGTTGGTTATGTCTATCTCTCACAGAATTGCCAAGAATAACGTCAGGATCGCATACCCACAACATGTTAGTAACTGCAGGAAGTGACACTGGATCATATATTCAAGTACATTCTGATATTACAATAAATGTTGAGGTAGAAAACCTCTACACCAGTATCTGCATAGTAACTCTGCAGAAAGTGACACTGGATCATAAAGTCAAGTACATGATGATATTACACTGCATGTTTTACAGAGAGAAAACCCATGCACCTCTACACCAATGTCTCCAAACCCACAGGAACACATTCTGGACAATGGCAGAGATTCAGAGGCAACAGTGGCACAGTGGCATCTTTACAAAGGGGTGTATGGTGCAGGCATGTGTCATAGCTATCCCAGGAAACACATAAAGCATTGGTTGCCCAGCAGCAAATATGCTGTGACATTCTTATGCCTCAGTACACTGCACAGGGGCTCAGATATAGATAGTTAGAGGCCTCTAGGGTGTACATGAGGATTTCCAGCACTACATGGAAATGGCATAGAGTTGGGATAATGCCTTGTCACATTGACCTGTAGTATGCTGTCATACCAAGCACGCATGTTTGCCTCCATTCATGCACTAGTGAATACTTAGCAGTCTCAAGTAGAAGTCAGTTTTGGAAGGGGAAGAGGATGTACTACTGTCTGTACACATGGGGTCATATCCTATATCAGTATAAGTACTTCTCAAGATGGTAGCAGAAACAGCAGAGTGGAACAGACACAACAGAATTCATGTAGGTCACATCAGCATCCATCTACAAATAGCAGAACCTCTGTCCAGCAGCAATGTGAGATCAGTGGCTGTAGGATCAGCTGCATCAATAAGGACATATCATTGCAGCAAGTCACCATCCAGATCACATGACAGCTCCTCATCAAGATCACATGAAACTTCACCTACCCTATCTTTAGCAGATGTCGTATATGGCATATATGACTTTAACCTACTGTGATTCAGGATACACATTTCAGGTATTTACAGAATATCTACACCGGGATGTCAATGATTAAGCTGAAAGGCAATGAGCTATTAAGAAAAAAGTTAAAAAAAGAAAATACTGTAGAATGTATAAGTGCAGAAGTTAACCAGTATTAAGACACTTTGCATATGCATGCATTTCATTTTAGTAATGGCAGTGTTTACAATTAAAGAAAATAACTGGAAAGAAAGTTGTACATCATAACATTCAGATTACACTGATTTATACCATTAATGGACTATCCACTATCAAGAATTTCAGTTCAGCAATGTTACAGCTGATAATTGCCCATAACATAAAACAAACATTGCACACTATTATGAGATATACTGCTTCAAAAATACAAAATATAAAATGAGTATCCTGCCTTGAAAACATCACTGTTGAGACTACACCTTCAGCACTGCACAAATGATGACTTATGTCATTGAGGACACAACTTGTTTTTTGTGAGAAAATGAAATATTCCGATGTGCAGTACCTTAACAGAGAACAGTAAATAATTTTGAATATGTAATAGTTAAAACTAAGAAAATATTGTATAATATAAAAACAAGCATGCAATACATTTTCCATTCAAGTGCAAGGTATGAACTCACGCTAAATAGTAAAACAAAACTTTTTATTAAATGTACCACTTCAGGAATTTCAGTAGATGCATATTTAAGTGCACCACCTAAGCTGAATTTATTGTGCAAAATAAGTTAAAATTTATTTATTCCTCATATGATGCCTTATGATATCACTGAACAGATATCAGTGAACACTCATTTATGACTTTTATTAACAATAATATGAGTTTGTGTTCTGAAATTAAAAAAATATTTAATGATAAGAGGGAATGTCTGATGAACAATGACAGTCGACCATGCACCACACAGCATAGCCCACACATATCACTGCATGCATCAGTTATTTTTTGTGCATTCTTTACAATAAAGGAAACACTAAACTGAATGTCATGAGCCATAGTTTTAGACTAGATACTACCTCTTTACCTGCAGAGCCCCATGCTGTCCATGAACCTGTTGCATGGAGTTCCTTATGTCTACTGATGACTGGTCATCATTAGTCATAGAAAGACTGGAAATAGAAGCTGCTGTGTCAGCAGGGGTCACTACACCATAAGACTGGTGCATTATCACATTGTGCAGAATGCAACATGTAGTAAATATCCTGTGTGCAGTAGCTGAGTCATACTGAAGGGCACACCCAGACACATCAAGGTATCTGAATTTGCTTTTCAACATGGCAAACCATCTCTCTTAATGAGAGTAAGGGTCTCTGTGATGACCCAACACTGGACCAGTAATCAAGAAGCCTCAGTCTTCACCACTGGCACCAGTGGGGGACATACACTAGGAGGATAACAGGTACACACACAGTATTTCCTGATACAGCTCTCTGCATAAAGTACAATTTCTCTTAAGAGTACACAGAGGCCACAGTCAGTCCAGGACTGGTTTCTCCCTCTTTCTCCACCCCACTGGCACAGCTATAGAGTTGAGATCTCAGCTGAGTGATCAAGCCAAGATCTCCAGCATTATCTCTGTCCAATCAGTGCTTCATGTCCCCGCTCAAGTAGCTGATGCACACACTCTTTGAGGTATGATTTACCCACACACACACACACACACATACACACACACACACACACACACACACACACACACACACACACACACACACACACACACACACACACACCTGGGAAAGGCTGGCACAGGTTTACTAGCTATGCCGCCTTTTGCCCAGACTATACACTAGTTATCACTGCCACCAGCTAACTCCTTATCAGCTACTTTCAGGCCCTTAATAAAGGGTTTCCAATCTTACTGTGTAATATTAATATTAATACAAATGATAGACTGACCAAGAGCAAGGCTATTAGGAGTGGTCCACATGGTGTTACCAAGTAAATATTAAGTACGTGCTCTCAAAACTTAAATATCTCCAGACAGATCAGCCACAATGAAAGGTTTAAGTATATTTAATAATAAATAACAAAATGTCAAGATAATATTCAATATATATTCACATTGACCTCAGAGTTCAAAATCACAGGAAATATTAAAAAAAAAACATTGCAGGACAGTCTCAAATAAATAAAGAAAAATATCTAAACTAAGCTTTGCTATATTCCTGACTATATCCAAGAGAATTATACTGTTACCTAGAAACTTACTTCATCAGAGCAAGGCAGATGTAGTGAATGGTTCTTGTCAGGTCCAAGGAACTGCTGAAGAATGTTCCAGGCAGAAGCATGTGAGATACCCAGCATGTTTTCTCAGTCTGTGTCTGGGATAGGAAGATCACTCACAATGTGGAATATCAATAAACAAAAGAAAAAAAAACAGGTAGCAATAGAATAGGTTAAGTAAAACATTAAGAAAAAGTTTATATAATTTTAAATTGCAATAGATAGAATTGTTAAAAGTGAGACATTGGTTTACTGCCGCAAATATGGTACAAACTATGGTGATTACAACTTTGGAATCATCTGCTTATCAAGCAAGATATTTTTTTTATAATACTGGTGTAGAACAGAGCGTGTGTATGTACCTTTAAGAAGCATTTCCAGATGTAGACACATGCATATAAATAGAAGCATGTGCAGGCAGCAGCAGTGCCATTTTCAGAGAATAGCCAGATTGTTAACATGTATGAGTGTATAATCAGCCAGAGTGTTAACATGTATGAGTGTAGTAGTCAGTCTGTTTATAAGTTTATTTAAGTTTAAGTTACAAAGCCTCATTCCTGATGTGTTTTTGCATAATAAAGCTTCCTGAACTGAACCCACAACTACTTGTCTGTTTTATCCTGACCAGACAAGCAATATGGTGTCAGAACAGGGATAAAGAGAGCAACGTATTCAAGCCATTAGGTGCAGAGTTGAAGGTGAAGGCAAATTGAGCTGGTTGAGTGAAACTGAGCTCAGACAAACAAAAGGGCCAGAAATGAACTTAAGGTTACCAAAACTTGCATGAAAAAGAAAATGAAATGGAGCACTTGTAAGACACAAAAGACATTATTAATTAAATGAGTAGCATAAAACTTATTAATCAAACGAAAAGGCATATAACATTATGAATTAAACAAAATATTTGAAACTATGATATTTGATAAAACTAACAGAAATATTAATATGGGGCTCAGAGTTACCTTTGGTTTGCATAACAAGCATGTTTAAAGTGAGCACAAGAAAAGTATAATGAGCATGATAAGAGATTAAATGGGCATAACCAGAACAATAAAAGGGCAAAGTAAGCTTAAAGGGCAAGGTGATTGCATATTTTTTTAGTAAAAGACCACATTTTGGACATGAACTACTATTTTGCATTGACCAAAGCCATTCAAAGCATAACTAGAGTTGTTCAAATTATCTCAGAGTGTGCAGATTGTTTGCAGAATGTGTGCTTTATTACGGTGCAATTATCTCAAAGAGTTTGCTGTGTGTAATGTATAGTTATATTGCAAAGTGTAGTCAAAGTGCAGCCATTTCAAAAAGTTGCTTGTGCTGTGTATATTTATTCGTAGAATGCCACCATTTCAAAGTGTTTCCTTCACTGTACAGAGTTATTTCATTTTGAAAGGTTGATGTGCTGTGTACAGTTTATTTGCAAAGTGCATTAATTTCAAAATGTTTCTTACTTTAAAAGTATCTATGAGCACTGCACCTATGAGAAAAAAATACAGGCAGTTAGAAGAGCAAGAAAGATCAATGATAAACAAAAGCAAGACATCCCATGGTCCGTACAGTTTATTTCTCGTGTATCTGACAAAGACTTCAAGTAAGTACAGCACTTTATATTCTATTTTGACAGATGCAGTCCTGCCTCTTTAGACATATATTGTGTCCTAATTTAGTCATGCAGATATATTCAAATTGCTGTTACAACAGACTATTTTAAAAGTTGAAACTACAACAGGTTTTTCTTTTCTGTAACAAGTACAGACATAAACATTTCTTGTTTCAGCTCTGTCATCATATATTCTTACTTATTGATTACTTCGGGCAGGATTCACGAAGCCTCCATGTAAGAGTTATAACTCATACACAGAGGCTGCAGTTAAACGGAGTGATGTCAGCATGCTCTGCATATTCATGAGAGCATGCTGAATCACACCTAAGGCTAACACGGTCCGTGTAAGACAGTAGGAGGCGTGTCCGTAGGCCGAGCCCTGTAAGCTGACGCCCCCAGAAGAGGAAAAGTGCCCAAAGTAAACACCCACGACAGAGTCCATGGAAATGTGAATAAACACAACACAACACATGCCCCCACAGACTACGAACATAAAATGTACAAATGAACATCTCATAATTTTTTTTTAAATTGTAAAGATGTTTAACCATGAGTGCGCTCGTTTGCGCGGGCGTGCCCGTAGCGCAGCCACAGTTAGCAGTCAGTGGGAAAGCATATAAGAACTAAATATGCAAAGTAAGCCAAGAAGCAATAGCGTAGCGGTAGAGATGTTGGCTGAAGAGCAGGCATTCATGGTTCGAGCCCCCACAACACCAATTTTTATTTTTAGCAAAATAAGCATGAAACAAGTCCCTGACAAATATGTACACATAAAATCACATTTTATCTAAAATGTAATGAAATAGCCCATTTATATTGAAGAAATGTGAGGTAACAAAACTATAAAAAATGCCAGATGTGCCCATAGCTGAGCTACAGTTTAACAGAGTGAGTGCATCTGCCCGTAGGTGAGCAGTGGTTTAACTGGTGCAAAATGAGTGCCCGTAGCTGAGCAGTGGTTTAACACGCTAAAGCTATGTGCCCCTAACTGAGCTGAGTGTAATATGCGTGCAGATAGCAAAATGAGGCTTAAACCAGCGTACCCCGTTTGCGCTGAGCAGCACACCGCGCAAACAAGCTAACCGATGGGCAACATTGAGCAAGCCATATCAAAACTGCCTTTACACAGACACACCCCTCAGCATGTCTAGACAGTCATAAAAAATTAAAAGTAGTGGCCAGGTTCGAACCCAGGATACTATACACCGTAGTCAAGGTACCAAACCAGTAAGCCATGACAGCAGTACCTATAAATGCAATAATAGCTAATATATAGGAATGAATACAAACTGGAGCATGACAATGCAGGTTTACTGAAGGTGATACGATTCCAAAATGGCCAATCACAGATATGTGCGGGAAAAATGGACTATATAAGCCCCATAGGCGGGAATACACAGCATAAACGATTGTAGAACTGAACTGCAGGCAGAATGACAGAAGTAGGAGAGGGTAGTTGCTTTCGAGCACAGAGGTGGGGCATTGAGGAGTCCAGGTACATGGTCTGGCTCCTAGTCCACAATCATGAGGCCCAACTCATGCAGGGCCAGGTCCTCTGGGGAGCATACAGGGCTGAGGCGTGGGACCGGTTGGCTCATGATCTCACCAGTGCCACAGGGATTCCAAGGACTGGTGAGCAGGTCCATCACCACCATGTGGACCTGAAGAGACGCAAGCAGGACCAACTGAACCTTTGGATCCAGGAGGTCCAGCAAATGCCCAACGCCCCACTACTGAGTAAGTCACATTTAATTATGTATGTAAGAAATTAAACTAGCTGATATTATGGAGATGTGTATTCCAACATTACTTAATATATATTACAGCTGCAGGTGTCCGTTCTGCGAACTGCAGAGCCTATGGCGATAGGCTGGTGCGGTTGCGCCACCAGGCAGGTCAGTAATCCACTACCAGTAACTGTAAAGAAATATAAAAGTATGACAGTCAGCAAAAGAGTGCAGTGTAGTCACTAAGGAATAAAATGTGCAAGTAACAGTGTGAAAGTGTCT
The DNA here is from genome assembly GCF_019279795.1 of Protopterus annectens. Taxonomy (NCBI): domain Eukaryota; kingdom Metazoa; phylum Chordata; order Ceratodontiformes; family Protopteridae; genus Protopterus; species Protopterus annectens. Next base: position 1,192,135,366 of record NC_056733.1, read on the forward strand.
GCAAGTATTGCTTGATTACAAAAGTGTGTTGCAGCCTGTAAGCCAAACAGAAAAATGAAAATGTCTGACATAAATTCTGAAATAAAATGCCCCACCTGTAAGAAAATAGTACACAACCTGCAGCAGGCTGAGAAGTATAGCTGCAGAAGATGATGAAATCACATGTGTGAAATATATCCCTGTTGAAATACTGAAACATGACAGAAGTGAGACTGCTGGAAAGGATTGTAATAACTACAGGTAAAACATGTAAATAAAGCCTAGAAGTAAGTACCATCCTGAATAGTAAAATGAAAACAAGTGAGAGAGTGTGAGAAAGTGTCATGAATCCAGCAATACAGTAGTAATAACCCCTGAATAAAGTATACTGCAGTCAAGACAGAATGAAATGCATGTGAGAATCAAAACCAAACAGCGAAATCTGTTCAAAGTGTTGCTGCATCTGGAATGTGTATCCCAAAATCTGGATATGTTGCTCTCAGTCTGCAATATGCAGATAGGATGATTGTCTGATATACCAAACATCCACACTTGTCTACAGCTATATAAAGCAAATGTAGCAGGATGATGTAGCTGAACAAAGCTAGATATGAATGTGTATGAAGAACAATAAAATGTATATTGATGTTGCAGTAACAGTCCTATCACCAAGTTGAAATAGTTATCATATAAGAAACTGTAGTTAGAACAGTAGTGTGTATATATCTGTAGCTATTAGAAATGTACAGCATATGTATTGGTATTTGAAGGTGTTAATATTATTTTCTTCACCCCACCCTATAACCACATATAACCCATTCCACGTGAAAATGGTATGTGCAATCACAATTAACACCCCTGGACGTTTGTCCTGTTGGGTCATATATATTTGCATGTCCATTGATGCATCTGCCCTGTTCATACATCCAAACCTGATGGCCTGTTGCCATCAATTAACCCTGCATGTTGTTGGACTGTGTATTGCTGTTCAAATTATGCATGTGTTATGCACGCTGTTCAATGGTGTGAATATCTGGGTGTTTGGTTAATGGGAATACTAATGCATGCTGTTACAACTAATTGTGAATGGTATTATATGTCACTAACCCAAACTGTCATGACATAATGCAAAACATAGGACGACAGGGAAGGCGGGTTCCAGCGACGCACCTCTCCCACCTCAGCTGGCGAGTGCACCTGGCACTAGTGCTGAGTCTGGACCCTCCTCTGGTGGCCCTGTGCCACCTGCGGGTGAAAGCGCTGCAGGGGATGGGGCTCGCCCCCCCTCTGCAAGTGTGGCCGGAGGAGAACCACCACTCACCCTTCATAGCGTCCGGACTGTGGTGCGTAGGGAGATTCGGGACTCTGTTCTCGAGCCCCTACGCCAGCTTGAGGCACGGGTGGCACAACTTATGGGCATGCCTGTTGCCCAGCCTACACAGCCCCCAGCTCAGCCCCATCCTGGGCAGTGAAGGAACAGTGGCAACTGCCTATGGGTGGGGATATCAGTTCTACTGTTGCCATCTGTGGGCTCATGGTCTCTGGATATCCAAACCTCCATCCTCGTCAATTGTGTAACCCCCCCACATGTGTCATACACCGCCCCTGTATGCGTCTTGTTTGTCTTGTCTGTTTACCTACCCAACCTACCTCCCAGCTGTACCGACTTCCTTCACCTGACATACCACTCTCACCTGAAAAAAAAAAAAAAAAGGGCACTCTGTACCCACAAAAAAATTACGCCCCATACATAGCTGCCCATTCTGTACACATATCTGCTGGACATGGAATCTATCAATTACAATTGGCTGTACAATAAGTATTATTGTTGTCCTGACACCTCTCTCAGGGGTGGAAGGTTTCAAATGTCACACCAAATTACATACATATGCACAGCTGTTGCTGATGAAGAAATGGGCAGCTATGGGCCTTACCTACATCCCTCCTGCAAATCCCAAGCTAGTTTCCCTACTGTCTTACCCTCTTTGTGACCCCTTTTTCACCACTTTCCTGTCTCCCCATTTTCATTTCTTTCAAAGAAAATAGCGCGGGTGTGCGCCAGAGTAACCACTGGTAAGCGGTTGTAAGCGGGTGTGCTCATGTGTTCGCGGAGCTAACCATCAGTGCGCATGCGTGAGCTCCACGCAAACCAGCGCTAACCCGGTTACAACTGCTTAAAAGTGCCTTAGTCACTTTGATTGACAGGTCCTGTACTCAGTTCAAAAGCAAAATAAAATCCCAGTGTCAGTCCCGAACCCAGGACCTTGGAAACACTAGCCTGTATGATCTACCACTAAGCCATGACTCTTATACAAAAATGTTGTGCTAAAATAAATATAACATGTAATAGTAGGGATGAATGTAAAGGGAATATAGGATGTGTAGTACCCAAAGCATGTCATGTAGAATTACTATCAAAACTACTGGATTCCCATAATAGTGTGTGAACAGAAACAGCCATGCTAGTTGTTAGCTTGTAGGTAATAATGTCAGTTAATGTACATATATAAATGTATGTATATGTACATATATATATATATATAAATATATATCTATATATAGTTGTAGGTGTCATTGTGCATACACACTTACTACAGGGAACAGGAGAGAGGAATGGAGAAATGTGAATCTACAACACAGCCTGAATCATGAGAGAGATACTAACCTTTACACTCACAGAACAGTGTCCACAGCATACCAGCATGGTCCCCGCCCTTACAATCTGAAAGGGCAACGCCTAACCCATATACCCTTTTATAGCACTGACCTGAAATCACAGTGAGAACTGCAATCAGTACACAACTGGCTGTATGCAATTAGCAAATGCTGGCTTACAATTGGTGCAGAGGCCATCACATGGACCTATGTAGATACCTACAAAAGCATCCAGTACTAACACTCCACACATGCAATACATTCATTGCACTGTCTGGAAGCAGACAGAGGGAGAGAGAAAACTGAGAGAGAGAACAAAAAAAAAAAAAAAACCTACACACTGTGACTCTGTGACTCTAAGCTGTCAGCAGTGACAATAGCAGCAGCAATCAGAAGCAGTGGTAATGCAACCAGCTGCGACAAACACAGGTAAAGCAAAGTAGCAGGTTAATAGTGTGCATACTGTGAACCCTCCAAATGTGTCATAGGTCTGTATCTATAGGTATGTCCATGTGATATGTTGAGTGTACGTAGTTCCACCAAAAGGGGATGACTATACATTACATGTCAATCAGTCTTAGGCCATGATCCTGGCAGCAGTTGTCTGTGCGTTGCCCTCAGCAATGGCTGTAGTGACTGCTTTGAAAGGTCAGCCAGGTTCAAAAGGCAGGATCAGCCCATCACAAAGGCACACTGGCTGGGAACAAGTGTCTGCAGGTACCCGATATCACTGCATATGCATCCCATACTGCATAATTCCATAGCTTAGCAGACCAGGCCAGTTATGCATATGATGTGGTAGTTCCCAGGGTCAGTCGAGGTGCCTCCTTAGTGGTGTGGGACCACTGTCGCTGTATGCCACTGTCCAGGTACATATCCTGTAGTACGGCCAAGATAAATTATCAGTGTTATATGCAGTTGTATGTCCTCTTGGAGTGCAGGTAGCACACATCCAGGGATACCATGAGGTCACAGTGATGCTGTGTGTTCTGCTCTGCTGAGGGCAGCTCTCACCTGGACATGTGAAATGATAGGGAGGTTATATACAGCTGTGATAACTATTTCAACTGGTGTGGGAGAAGGAGGGGGGATACGTGCATTGAACCTGTCTGCAAGACTGTTGCCAATATCCGTGTGTTTGGTGAATGTTAAGTAGGTGTGTATTAACACAGAGCATATCTGAGGCATTTGGTCCATATGGGTAACATAACTGAAGAAGGCCTTGTGGTCATCCATAGTGTTTGTGGCCATTTCCTCCCAGAGTAGGCCGTGGCCGTTGTTATGACGGACCGTAGCGTAGTACCAGTGCTGACCACAGATGCCTTCCCTTAATGTGAATGTGCTCTGTCCTGCAGTACCCTCCTGCTATTGTTATACAATCTGCCTCTGTCTGGGGTCCACCAGACAGGATGCCTAACCTTTGTGCATAGGGTCTGGGTTAGAAATGTGTGTGCAAGTTCCATGCAATCTGTGGCATGTCCGTGGTAAGCATTTGCAAAGGGTCAGCAGTGTGGGTTGTGGCTTCCACTGGCCCAGTGTGCTGCATGGATACCATCTCAGTCCCAACAAGTGAATAACTTTCTAATCACATACATATCAAAGTAGTCTACTGTGCTGGTGGTGGTGGTGGGATATGTATATCCAGGCCGAGTAACTTGTGTCCACATCACACTAGTGGATGGCATCCCACATACAGTACCTTGGGATGAACCCCAGAGTGAGGTTGTGCATTGACCTGTCAGTGTGCTGACCGATGGGGCATGCTACTATGTTGTGTGGAATGTGGCAGGTATTGTTGCACAGGTATTGGCTGAGCACTGATATCTGGCCATGTACCTGTGTATCCACCACAACACACACACATGCAACATATGGGAGTAGTAGTATATCACTACACATGAGTATCATGTATAGTATGTGTGCCATATATTGCTGACATAGTCTGCTGATATCCTGTTTCTGTTCTCTTCCAGGGAGATGGTGAGTCAGCGTAATCCCACCTACTCTGCAGCGGAAGACGAGGAGATCCACCAGAGCCTGGTGCGGGAGTATGACATCCTGTTTTCCCGCACCAGTCAGAATCAGCAGGAGAGGGCTGCACTGTGGCAAGACCTTGTCCGTAGGGTAAATGATATTGGCATGCATAATAGGACATATGAGCAGGTACGACATCACTGCAGTGATTTAATCCGGTGTCCATCAGCGTGCATCAGATATCCACAGGCAACAGGTTGCCACAGGAGGTGGGGTGGCCACACATCCCCCCCTCACCAGACTGGAGGGGCTACTCCTAAGTGTTGTGGCTCCAGCCCCGGAACAGCAACAGCAGTACACCTGCATCATGATGGAGGCTGGATCCACACAGCAACACGACATGGAGCATGCAGGTAATATGCCATATGTACACTTGACTGTTCTGTACACTGTTAGTTTATGCATGTGTAAGGTGTGTCCGTGGTATGTATCTGTCATCATAATATGTAATTGTGCATGTGTGATACTGGCAATATCAGAAGCTGACGTGTGAAAGGCAACTGGTGTACTACTGCACTGTATCATATGCACATCAATGGCACAGTTGTGCCCACTGACATTAATCTCATCATTTCTGCAGGTCCCTCTGGGGTTACAGCAAGGCAGGCCATCCATGCTGGTGAGTGTGTTTAACATAACCTATAATAGTCCTGATAATGCTAGTAACAATAGTGTAACTCAGTAGTGCTCTGTGTATATACTGCGGGGTGTGCATGTGTGCATGTGTGCAGGTGTGCCTCTGCCCATGTGTGCATGTGTGCATGTGTGCAGGTGTGCCTGTATCCACGTGTGCATGTGTGCATGTGTGCATGTGTGCCTGTGTCCACATGTGCATGTGTGCATGTGTGCATGTCTGCATGTGTGCCTGTGTCCACGTGTGCATGTGTGCATGTGTGCATGTGTACACGTGACCACGTGTGCATGGGTGCATGTGGGCATGTGTGCATGTGTCCATGTGTGCATGTGACCACATGTGCATGTGTCCATGTGTGTATGTGTCCACGTCTGCATGTGTGCATGTGTGCATGTGTCCACATGTGCATGTGTCCACGTGTGCATGTCTGCATGTGTGCATGTGTGGATATGTGCCTGTGTGCATGTGTGCATGTGTGCATGTGTGCCTGTGTGCATGTGTCCACATGTGCATGTCTGCATGTGTTCCTGTGTCCATGTGTGCATGTGTGCCTGTGTCCATGTGTGCATGTGTGCATGTGTCCATGTGTGCATGTGTGCATGTGTGCAGAAGTGCATCACTGGTAACAATGTCTGGAGACTGTAAACTGTGTTTCCTGTCTTCCTCCCACAGGTTCTGGTGCTGCTCTGGTGACCTGCAGCAGGGAACCTGAATCTTGTGCCACGGGTACTGGTAATGATGATATTTGTGTAATGGTACAGGAAGGTGTGTCAGGGTCCGCCATTGGTCAGCCAATTGACAGTACACAGCTGTCAACCCCATCATTGCGCACAGTCATCCTGCCAGTACATCCTTTGTCACCATTGTCCCTAGGTGATGGACACAGGATACAGTGGGCATAGACCAGGGTAATGTGGTACCTGTGGCACATGCGTCCCCAGACAGCAGCCATGGGCAGAGTCCTCTGATGGAACCACACAGACAGCTGCCCATGGGTTTTCGTGGAGCATCCGCGGGCATACTGCCTCTGGCTGACGGCCCAAAGAGGTCTGTCAACCTCAGCTATGTTTCGGACTGTCATGCAGGCACAGTCGCCAGATGGAAAGGTACACCAGACAGGGTCTGAGGGAGCTGAGAGCATGTCGCACGGCCATGACAGACAGTAAGCGTGACATTGCGGATGCTATCCGTAATTTCACCGATGTCATAGACAGACGTTGTGGGGACATATTACAGCAGTTCCACAACCAAATGTCCATGAGCCAGTGCAATGGTGGGTGTTTGCAGCGTCAACATGGCCGTATGCCGGCAACAGCAGCAGCTGGCAGTCAGCATGGATGACAACAGGCTCACGCACACCCCATAGTGCCAGCAGCAGCCCCAGCAATGCTGGGTTTGTGCTGTCATCAGAACGCCCCAGGAGACCATGTGCACGTGGCTCTGGACAGTCCCAACAGGGACCTGTGTCCAGTCAACACACTCCTGCTTCTGATGACAGTACCCAGTCAGGCTTAGTACTGGATATGGTCCGTAGCACCCCTGCCAGGCACAGGTACCATGTCCGTGCCCACAGACACTGATCTGTATGACCTGCCAGGTGCAGTCTGTGGCTGTCCACAATCCCCTGTATATGGCAGCCATGAGGTGGAACAGTGTGTGTGCATACACACATGCGAAACATTAACACCTAGGGCGACCACATACATGCACACACAGCACCAACACTGCCCCACCCTGTACTGCTGCCCCTCACCAACACACATACACACACATGTCAATTGGTGGTATCAGTGGCTGACTCAGGCATACCTAATTCACACCTTGTGCATATGATGACACTGTGCCACCTCCTGCAATCTCCAACATCATTGCGGAACAGGTAAACACGCTGTTGATGCACAGGGTGACTACATAGAAGTGTATCAGTAATATCATGTTGGTAACAGTACAATGTGCTGCTATGACTGTGTGTATATCCCAGCATGCCTGCTGCAGTAACTGTATGAATGTCCTGAATTGTTATCTGCACCCATAGTACATACCAAAGTGTAACAGCTGCACATAATTGCATGCCGGTGGTAAAGTTGTCAACAGATAGCCGCATACATGGGTAGCACAGGGGGGAAGCTAACGCAAGTAGTGATATGCAATGGTGGACATGTACAGTAATTGTGTCAAGTTGCCCACAACGACTATGCAATGTGGATGTTCACGCATGTAGATATGTGTGCAGTACCAATGTAATCCAAATCACAAATAACTATGACATAATATCAGTTCTACCATGGGCATCTGCGCTGTGTATTCCTGGGTAGATGTTGATAGTGCCTACATATTTGCATTGTTACTTACTGTTATTGTTACCCCTTCTTTGTTGTACAATGCACTACATCCAGCCCTGCTTACTGTAGCTTTGTTTGCATGCATGTTCACTTGAGGTTCCCTGGAACACTGCTTACACCTGCAATGCAGAGTTACAGTGCTTCTGTAGACTCCTAGTGACATCTGCATAGCTGCATACACGTATGTCAACTTTACACATGACAGAACGTCACTGTCTGTCCTGTACGCATGTACATTGCCTGTGACACATTGCACATGTCTTACCTGGCATTTACCCACGTGTGCAGTCATATATGCCAGTGCTATGAAACAGTGGCGGTACACCCACACATACACACCTTCAGTATGTTGTTCCCCATTGGCCCTATGTGTTGGTACTCACCATGGCAATCACACTACTAGGTAGCATGTGCAAAGGTAACCTGTGAATCACCTCTATGGTCCAGTTGTGGTTTATGTGAGTCATGTGGCAATTTCACAGCTGCCACATGTATGCAGTCAGCCATCACCCTTGGCCGGGAAGGTACAACACATGTGTGGGATGCCACCACACAGCCAATCTGGGGACTGAGCTCGCTGAACCCAGTAATGCCATATCCTGTCAGGTGGCATGTCATATATACTACATCCTGGACAAACTTCAACCCCAATCCCTGCTGCTACTATTGATAAAACCCCTGAAGATGTTTCTGATAGTTTTGACCAATTCTTTACTGAGACATTTCAAGCCCTAGCTAGCCATCTACCTCCTAGCTCCCCTGGTCCTGAAAGTAGCACCCCTAGAAACCTACTTGCGTTCAGCTGCCAACCAGTCGCCACTTCACTTCTCCATACCTTGATTGAAAAAGTGAAACCCACTACTTTTTCTGCTGATCAACTCCCTGCCGAGTACTTACAAAAATCAGATGATGCTATTGCTTACCCCGTCTCAAAACTAATCAAACGAACCATAGTAGAATCTAAATTTCCCACCATCTGGAAAATATCCTATGTAATCCCACTTCACAAAGGAGGCAGCTCTACTGAATTATCCAATTATAGGCCAATAGCTATACTCTCTCCACTTGCAAAGATTATGGAAACTTTATTCATAGACAATTCATGCACCACCTAATCCAAAATCGCCTTATGGCAGACACTCAGCATGGCTTCCGTCCTCATCACACCACTACTTCAGGCCTACTAGCCTTTACTAACACCATAAACCATACTTGCAACACTAATTATATATCCTCAGCCCACTTTTTGGATCTTTCCAAGGCATACGATATGATTGATCACCAACTTGTAATCCACACCCTGCAAACATTCTGTCTAGATACTGGAGCCTTCCAATGGTTTCAATCCTACCTGCATGGTCGACAGCAGGCCATTCTCTGGCAGAACAAACTCTCTAACCTTCTACCTAACACCCTCAGAGTACCGCAAGGCTCTATACTAGGGCCCTTGCTGTTCTCCATCTTCATTAATGACCTTTATACTGTCATCCCAAAAGTCAGCTGTATCCAATATGCTGAAGACTCTACTCTGATCTGCTCAGCCACATCTCCAGTAGAGTTATGGTCAGCTACCCAGACCACCTTTAATACAATAGAAAACTGGCTTTCTGAACATCGTCTGATCCTAAATCCCAAATAAACTAAACTGCTGTTATTTCACCAACACATAGGTCTACCGCTTTCACCTTTACCATAACATCAACTGATGGCACAATAATCTCCCCTGGCCCATCTACTAAACTATTAGGTTTCATCATAGACAATAATCTCAAATGTGACCTACATGTTAACCAAATTATCAAAGCCATCAATAAAAAACTAGGGTCACTTTACAGAATAAAAGCCTTCCTAACCCTTCCAGCTAAAGGTGCCATAGCTCGCTCACACCTTCTTTCAACCCTTCTGTATGCATCCCCTACTCTCGAATATGAACAAGACTGTCCTTAACAAACACTCAATTTGCTACAGCCACATTGCCAGGTTTGCCACTGGGCTGCCTTTTAGGGCACATCATTGCATCAATCTAAATCAGCTTGGTTGGCTTGAACTACCCAGCCTAATACAGTATAACCAACTGATTATGGCCTATAAAATCCTCTATAATCCGGACAATACTCCTGCACTTCAAATATTATCACCCCCTATAACAATGCTAGACCGCTTCGACCCTCTAACAAACTACTAATTCAGACTAGCAAATTTAATAACACAGCCGGTGATTCTCTTTGCAAACTCTGTAAGTAGATCCTGGAACTCACTTCCAGCTGATATTACCTTACTTTCCACCTTAGGTCAATTTAACACTAGACTCAAACAACATTTGTCACTTAACTGGCTATGTCAATGTATCAAGCCTGGCTAACTCGAATGTGTAAAATCTGTTAACCAGTTTACTGTGTAATTTAATTTAATCCTGACTTGTGCTCAGGACTAACATTAACCTGTGGAACATGTTTAACTTGCTTACTTATGTAATCTCTGTAAATAATCTGTTTGTAATATGTAATGCTGGTATTATGTAATGCTGTATCTGCTTACCCTTGTAACTTTTCTCCCGGACTCCTGGAAATGGACATGCATCCAGTTAGACTATCCCGTCAACAAATGCAGGCTAAATAAATAAATAAATAAATAAAATATATTACAGTGACTACAATACAAGTCAGACATTGACACGCACTGACAGCATGCTGAACACACTGGGGCATAGGCCGGGGACTCAGAATAGCATCCTGCCTGAGCATCACACACCTCCGCAGCTGGCACACAGGCATATGTTCTGCCGGAACAGAGCACATGCCACATGGCACACACATCGCCTGTGCCACACACTCACAGCCTGTAGGGCTACACAACACACCTGCTACAGACGTGTCAGGTACCTGTCTTGGGTGGTGCACTGGGGTCCCGCCAACAGGCTGTATCTGGTGAAGGTCACAGTGATATGCCTCAGGGGCACTATGGTCCAACACAGAACACATGCATACAGGTCAGTCAGAGGCATGGACACATATGACTCACTCATTGACCATGCCAGTATGGCTGACCTGAGACATACCTCCTGGACTACATGATAGGGAACATAGAATGGATCTCAGCATGTGGCACAGGCCAGTATGAGCTCTGATCTTGGTTGCCAGCATATCCTCACCAGGTATGCTACCACTATATGTGGGAAAGGTGTTGTATGTCTACATTATGCTCAGTCTCCAATGTCATTCATAGGGTATCCACTGGCTGTCAACATGTGCTTACATGCTAAGGAAGCCACAATGATGTGCAAGGGTCATCTTGCACATGACACCCATGGCCCGATGTATAATGGCAAAGCTCCTTGGTACACCCATACTGCCTTATGCTGCAGGACACGGTTTACATAGCCACCTCCATGGGTATCACACAGGTTAGGACACTAACAGTGCTGCTACACAACAACAGCAGTGTACACCGGAAGATGCATGCACCGGACACTGTCCTCATCACGGTGAACTGCAATCTCTGTGCAGTACCAGATTCCTGATTCATGGCTTACAGGTGTTACCCATCACTGACAGGTTATGCCCCATACCATGCCTGTCGTCCCCTACACATGTAACACACATGGACATGGGGGTGGTATCCCAAGGTACCACAGATACACACACCTCCAGGTTGTTGGCACAGCACAGCATCAGGGCCTAATCATGTGCAGCTAACAGTGTGTCGGACTGCCATCTGGTTCATAGCTTGGCACACACAACCTCCCATACACAGGAAGACCACATTTCCTCCATAACAACACTGGTAATAGGACAGTCTCAAGAACTGTGTTTATATGTCTGGACTGCATCCAGGCAAACATTGTGCGTGAGCATTACTGTAATTTTAAATTGCAATAGATAGAATTGTTAAAAGTGAGACATTGGTTTACTGCCGCAAATATGGTACAAACTATGGTGATTACAACTTTGGAATCATCTGCTTATCAAACAAGATATTTTTTTTATAATACTGGTGTAGAACAGAGCGTGTGTATGTACCTTTAAGAAGCATTTCCAGATGTAGACACATGCATATAAATAGAAGCATGTGCAGGCAGCAGCAGTGCCATTTTCAGAGAATAGCCAGATTGTTAACATGTATGAGTGTATAATCAGCCAGAGTGTTAACATGTATGAGTGTAGTAGTCAGTCTGTTTATAAGTTTATTTAAGTTTAAGTTACAAAGCCTCATTCCTGATGTGTTTTTGCATAATAAAGCTTCCTGAACTGAACCCACAACTACTTGTCTGTTTTATCCTGACCAGACAAGCAATATGGTGTCAGAACAGGGATAAAGAGAGCAACGTATTCAAGCCATTAGGTGCAGAGTTGAAGGTGAAGGCAAATTGAGCTGGTTGAGTGAAACTGAGCTCAGACAAACAAAAGGGCCAGAAATGAACTTAAGGTTACCAAAACTTGCATGAAAAAGAAAATGAAATGGAGCACTTGTAAGACACAAAAGACATTATTAATTAAATGAGTAGCATAAAACTTATTAATCAAACGAAAAGGCATATAACATTATGAATTAAACAAAATATTTGAAACTATGATATTTGATAAAACTAACAGAAATATTAATATGGGGCTCAGAGTTACCTTTGGTTTGCATAACAAGCATGTTTAAAGTGAGCACAAGAAAAGTATAATGAGCATGATAAGAGATTAAATGGGCATAACCAGAACAATAAAAGGGCAAAGTAAGCTTAAAGGGCAAGGTGATTGCATATTTTTTTAGTAAAAGACCACATTTTGGACATGAACTACTATTTTGCATTGACCAAAGCCATTCAAAGCATAACTAGAGTTGTTCGAATTATCTCAGAGTGTGCAGATTGTTTGCAGAATGTGTGCTTTATTACGGTGCAATTATCTCAAAGAGTTTGCTGTGTGTAATGTATAGTTATATTGCAAAGTGTAGTCAAAGTGCAGCCATTTCAAAAAGTTGCTTGTGCTGTGTACATTTATTCGTAGAATGCCACCATTTCAAAGTGTTTCCTTCACTGTACAGAGTTATTTCATTTTGAAAGGTTGATGTGCTGTGTACAGTTTATTTGCAAAGTGCATTAATTTCAAAATGTTTCTTACTTTAAAAGTATCTATGAGCACTGCACCTATGAGAAAAAAATACAGGCAGTTAGAAGAGCAAGAAAGATCAATGATAAACAAAAGCAAGACATCCCATGGTCCGTACAGTTTATTTCTCGTGTATCTGACAAAGACTTCAAGTAAGTACAGCACTTTATATTCTATTTTGACAGATGCAGTCCTGCCTCTTTAGACATATATTGTGTCCTAATTTAGTCATGCAGATATATTCAAATTGCTGTTACAACAGACTATTTTAAAAGTTGAAACTACAACAGGTTTTCTTTTCTGTAACAAGTACAGACATAAACATTTCTTGTTTCAGCTCTGTCATCATATATTCTTACTTATTGATTACTTCGGGCAGGATTCACGAAGCCTCCATGTAAGAGTTATAACTCATACACAGAGGCTGCAGTTAAACGGAGTGATGTCAGCATGCTCTGCATATTCATGAGAGCATGCTGAATCACACCTAAGGCTAACACGGTCCGTGTAAGACAGTAGGGGCGTGTCCGTGAGGCGAGCCCTGTAAGCTGACGCCCAGAAGAGGAAAAGTGCCCAAAGTAAACACCCGACAGAGTCCATGGAAATGTGAATAAACACAACACAACACATGCCCCACAGACTACGAACATAAAATGTACAAATGAACATCTCATAATTTTTTTTAAATTGTAAAGATGTTTAACCATGAGTCGCTTCGTTTGCGCTGGCGTGCCCGTAAGCGCAGCCACAGTTAGCAGTCAGTGGGAAAGCATATAAGAACTAAATATGCAAAGTAAGCCAAGAAGCAATAGCGTAGCGGTAGAGATGTTGGGTGAAGAGCAGGCATTCATGGTTCGAGCCCCACAACACCAATTTTTATTTTAGCAAAATAAGCATGAAACAAGTCCCTGACAAATATGTACACATAAAATCACATTTTATCTAAAATGTAATGAAATAGCCCATTTATATTGAAGAAATGTGAGGTAACAAAACTATAAAAAATGCCAGATGTGCCCATAGCTGAGCTACAGTTTAACAGAGTGAGTGCATCTGCCCGTAGGTGAGCAGTGGTTTAACTGGTGCAAAATGAGTGCCCGTAGCTGAGCAGTGGTTTAACACGCTAAAGCTATGTGCCCCTAACTGAGCTGAGCGTAATATGCGTGCAGATAGCAAAATGAGGCTTAAACCAGCGTACCCCGTTTGCGCGGAGCAGCACACCGCGCAAACAAGCTAACCGATGGGCAACATTGAGCAAGCCATATCAAAACTGCCTTTACACAGACACACCCCTCAGCATGTCTAGACAGTCATAAAAAATTAAAAGTAGTGGCCAGGTTCGAACCCAGGATACTATACACCGTAGTCAAGGTACCAAACCAGTAAGCCATGACAGCAGTACCTATAAATGCAATAATAGCTAATATATAGGAATGAATACAAACTGGAGCATGACAATGCAGGTTTACTGAAGGTGATACGATTCCAAAATGGCCAATCACAGATATGTGCGGGAAAAATGGACTATATAAGCCCCATAGGCGAGAATACACAGCATAAACGATTGCAGAACTGAACTGCAGGCAGAATGACAGGAGTAGGAGAGGGTAGTTGCTTTCGAGCACAGAGGTGGGGCGTTGAGGAGTCCAGGTACATGGTCTGGCTCCTAGTCCACAATCATGAGGCCCAACTCATGCAGGGCCAGGTCCTCTGGGGAGCATACAGGGCTAAGGCGTGGGACCGGTTGGCTCATGATCTCACCAGTGCCACAGGGATTCCAAGGACTGGTGAGCAGGTCCATCACCACCATGTGGACCTGAAGAGACGCAAGCAGGACCAACTGAACCTTTGGATCCAGGAGGTCCAGCAAATGCCCGACGCCCACTACTGAGTAAGTCACATTTAATTATGTATGTAAGAAATTAAACTAGCTGATATTATGGAGATGTGTATTCCAACATTACTTAATTTATATTACAGCTGCAGGTGTCCGTTCTGCGAACTGCAGAGCCTATGGCGATAGGCTGGTGCGGTTGCGCCACCAGGCAGGTCAGTAATCCACTACCAGTAACTGTAAAGAAATATAAAAGTATGACAGTCAGCAAAAGAGTGCAGTGTAGTCACTAAGGAATAAAATGTGCAAGTAACAGTGTGAAAGTGTCTGCAAGTATTGCTTGATTACAAAAGTGTGTTGCAGCCTGTAAGCCAAACAGAAAAATGAAAATGTCTGACATAAATTCTGAAATAAAAATGCCCCACCTGTAAGAAAATAGTACACAACCTGCAGCAGGCTGAGAAGTATAGCTGCAGAAGATGATGAAATCACATGTGTGAAATATATCCCTGTTGAAATACTGAAACATGACAGAAGTGAGACTGCTGGAAAGGATTGTAATAACTACAGGTAAAACATGTAAATAAAGCCTAGAAGTAAGTACCATCCTGAATAGTAAAATGAAAACAAGTGAGAGAGTGTGAGAAAGTGTCATGAATCCAGCAATACAGTAGTAATAACCCCTGAATAAAGTATACTGCAGTCAAGACAGAATGAAATGCATGTGAGAATCAAAACCAAACAGCGAAATCTGTTCAAAGTGTTGCTGCATCTGGAATGTGTATCCCAAAATCTGGATATGTTGCTCTCAGTCTGCAATATGCAGATAGGATGATTGTCTGATATACCAAACATCCACACTTGTCTACAGCTATATAAAGCAAATGTAGCAGGATGATGTAGCTGAACAAAGCTAGATATGAATGTGTATGAAGAACAATAAAATGTATATTGATGTTGCAGTAACAGTCCTATCACCAAGTTGAAATAGTTATCATATAAGAAACTGTAGTTAGAACAGTAGTGTGTATATATCTGTAGCTATTAGAAATGTACAGCATATGTATTGGTATTTGAAGGTGTTAATATTATTTTCTTCACCCCACCCTATAACCACATATAACCCATTCCACGTGAAAATGGTATGTGCAATCACAATTAACACCCCTGGACGTTTGTCCTGTTGGGTCATATATATTTGCATGTCCATTGATGCATCTGCCCTGTTCATACATCCAAACCTGATGGCCTGTTGCCATCAATTAACCCTGCATGTTGTTGGACTGTGTATTGCTGTTCAAATTATGCATGTGTTATGCACGCTGTTCAATGGTGTGAATATCTGGGTGTTTGGTTAATGGGAATACTAATGCATGCTGTTACAACTAATTGTGAATGGTATTATATGTCACTAACCCAAACTGTCATGACATAATGCAAAACATAGGACGACAGGGAAGGCGGGTTCCAGCGGACCCACCTCTCCCACCTCAGCTGGCGAGTGCACCTGGCACTAGTGCTGAGTCTGGACCCTCCTCTGGTGGCCCTGTGCCACCTGCGGGTGAAAGCGCTGCAGGGGATGGGGCTCGCCCCCCCTCTGCAAGTGTGGCCGGAGGAGAACCACCACTCACCCTTCATAGCGTCCGGACTGTGGTGCGTAGGGAGATTCGGGACTCTGTTCTCGAGCCCCTACGCCAGCTTGAGGCACGGGTGGCACAACTTATGGGCATGCCTGTTGCCCGGCCTACACAGCCCCCAGCTCAGCCCCATCCTGGGCAGTGAAGGAACAGTGGCAACTGCCTATGGGTGGGGATATCAGTTCTACTGTTGCCATCTGTGGGCTCATGGTCTCTGGATATCCAAACCTCCATCCTCGTCAATTGTGTAACCCCCCCACATGTGTCATACACCGCCCCTGTATGCGTCTTGTTTGTCTTGTCTGTTTACCTACCCAACCTACCTCCCCAGCTGTACCGACTTCCTTCACCTGACATACCACTCTCACCTGAAAAAAAAAAAAAAAAAGGGCACTCTGTACCCACAAAAAAATTACGCCCCATACATAGCTGCCCATTCTGTACACATATCTGCTGGACATGGAATCTATCAATTACAATTGGCTGTACAATAAGTATTATTGTTGTCCTGACACCTCTCTCAGGGTGGAAGGTTTCAAATGTCACACCAAATTACATACATATGCACAGCTGTTGCTGATGAAGAAATGGGCAGCTATGGGCCTTACCTACATCCCTCCTGCAAATCCCAAGCTAGTTTCCCTACTGTCTTAGCCTCTTTGTGACCCCTTTTCACCACTTTCCTGTCTCCCCATTTTCATTTCTTTCAAAGAAAATAGCGGGTGTGCGCCAGAGTAACCACTGGTAAGCGGTTGTAAGCCGGTGTGCTCATGTGTTCATGAGCTAACCATCAGTCGCTTGCGTGAGCTCCACGCAAACCAGCGCTAACCGGTTACAACTGCTTAAAAGTGCCTTAGTCACTTTGATTGACAGGTCCTGTACTCAGTTCAAAAGCAAAATAAAATCCCAGTGTCAGTCCGAACCCAGGACCTTGGAAACACTAGCCTGTATGATCTACCACTAAGCCATGACTCTTATACAAAAATGTTGTGCTAAAATAAATATAACATGTAATAGTAGGGATGAATGTAAAGGGAATATAGGATGTGTAGTACCCAAAGCATGTCATGTAGAATTACTATCAAAACTACTGGATTCCCATAATAGTGTGTGAACAGAAACAGCCATGCTAGTTGTTAGCTTGTAGGTAATAATGTCAGTTAATGTACATATATAAATGTATGTATATGTACATATATATATATATATATAAATATATATCTATATATAGTTGTAGGTGTCATTGTGCATACACACTTACTACAGGGAACAGGAGAGGAATGGAGAAATGTGAATCTACAACACAGCCTGAATCATGAGAGAGATACTAACCTTTACACTCACAGAACAGTGTCCACAGCATACCAGCATGGTCCCGCCCTTACAATCTGAAAGGGCAACGCCTAACCCATATACCCTTTTATAGCACTGACCTGAAATCACAGTGAGAACTGCAATCAGTACACAACTGGCTGTATGCAATTAGCAAATGCTGGCTTACAATTGGTGCAGAGGCCATCACATGGACCTATGTAGATACCTACAAAAGCATCCAGTACTAACACTCCACACATGCAATACATTCATTGCACTGTCTGGAAGCAGACAGAGGGAGAGAAAACTGAGAGAGAGAAAAAAAAAAAAAACTACACACTGTGACTCTGTGACTCTAAGCTGTCAGCAGTGACAATAGCAGCAGCAATCAGAAGCAGTGGTAATGCAACCAGCTGCGACAAACACAGGTAAAGCAAAGTAGCAGGTTAATAGTGTGCATACTGTGAACCCTCCAAATGTGTCATAGGTCTGTATCTATAGGTATGTCCATGTGATATGTTGAGTGTAATGTAGTTCCACCAAAGGGGATGACTATACATTACATGTCAATCAGTCTTAGGCCATGATCCTGGCAGCAGTTGTCTGTGCGTTGCCCTCAGCAATGGCTGTAGTGACTGCTTTGAAAGGTCAGCCAGGTTCAAAAGGCAGGATCAGCCCATCACAAAGGCACACTGGCTGGGAACAAGTGTCTGCAGGTACCCGATATCACTGCATATGCATCCCATACTGCATAATTCCATAGCTTAGCAGACCAGGCCAGTTATGCATATGATGTGGTAGTTCCCAGGGTCAGTCGAGGTGCCTCCTTAGTGGTGTGGGACCACTGTCGCTGTATGCCACTGTCCAGGTACATATCCTGTAGTACGGCCAAGATAAATTATCAGTGTTATATGCAGTTGTATGTCCTCTTGGAGTGCAGGTAGCACACATCCAGGGATACCATGAGGTCACAGTGATGCTGTGTGTTCTGCTCTGCTGAGGGCAGCTCTCACCTGGACATGTGAAATGATAGGGAGGTTATATACAGCTGTGATAACTATTTCAACTGGTGTGGGAGAAGGAGGGGGGATACGTGCATTGAACCTGTCTGCAAGACTGTTGCCAATATCCGTGTGTTTGGTGAATGTTAAGTAGGTGTGTATTAACACAGAGCATATCTGAGGCATTTGGTCCATATGGGTAACATAACTGAAGAAGGCCTTGTGGTCATCCATAGTGTTTGTGGCCATTTCCCTCCCAGAGTAGGCCGTGGCCGTTGTTATGACGGACCGTAGCGTAGTACCAGTGCTGACCACAGATGCCTTCCCTTAATGTGAATGTGCTCTGTCCTGCAGTACCCTCCTGCTATTGTTATACAATCTGCCTCTGTCTGGGGTCCACCAGACAGGATGCCTAACCTTTGTGCATAGGGTCTGGGTTAGAAATGTGTGTGCAAGTTCCATGCAATCTGTGGCATGTCCGTGGTAAGCATTTGCAAAGGGGTCAGCAGTGTGGGTTGTGGCTTCCACTGGCCCAGTGTGCTGCATGGATACCATCTCAGTCCCAACAAGTGAATAACTTTCTAATCACATACATATCAAAGTAGTCTACTGTGCTGGTGGTGGTGGTGGGATATGTATATCCAGGCCGAGTAACTTGTGTCCACATCACACTAGTGGATGGCATCCCACATACAGTACCTTGGGATGAACCCCCAGAGTGAGGTTGTGCATTGGACCTGTCAGTGTGTGCTGACCGATGGGGCATGCTACTATGTTGTGTGGAATGTGGCAGGTATTGTTGCACAGGTATTGGCTGAGCACTGATATCTGGCCATGTACCTGTGTATCCACCACAACACACACACATGCAACATATGGGAGTAGTAGTATATCACTACACATGAGTATCATGTATAGTATGTGTGCCATATATTGCTGACATAGTCTGCTGATATCCTGTTTCTGTTCTCTTCCAGGGAGATGGTGAGTCAGCGTAATCCCACCTACTCTGCAGCGGAAGACGAGGAGATCCACCAGAGCCTGGTGCGGGAGTATGACATCCTGTTTTCCCGCACCAGTCAGAATCAGCAGGAGAGGGCTGCACTGTGGCAAGACCTTGTCCGTAGGGTAAATGATATTGGCATGCATAATAGGACATATGAGCAGGTACGACATCACTGCAGTGATTTAATCCGAAGTGTCCATCAGCGTGCATCAGATATCCACAGGCAACAGGTTGCCACAGGAGGTGGGGTGGCCACACATCCCCCCTCACCAGACTGGAGGGGCTACTCCTAAGTGTTGTGGCTCCAGCCCCGGAACAGCAACAGCAGTACACCTGCATCATGATGGAGGCTGGATCCACACAGCAACACGACATGGAGCATGCAGGTAATATGCCATATGTACACTTGACTGTTCTGTACACTGTTAGTTTATGCATGTGTAAGGTGTGTCCGTGGTATGTATCTGTCATCATAATATGTAATTGTGCATGTGTGATACTGGCAATATCAGAAGCTGACGTGTGAAAGGCAACTGGTGTACTACTGCACTGTATCATATGCAATATCAATGGCACAGTTGTGCCCACTGACATTAATCTCATCATTTCTGCAGGTCCCTCTGGGGTTACAGCAAGGCAGGCCATCCATGCTGGTGAGTGTGTTTAACATAACCTATAATAGTCCTGATAATGCTAGTAACAATAGTGTAACTCAGTAGTGCTCTGTGTGTATACTGCGGGGTGTGCATGTGTGCATGTGTGCAGGTGTGCCTCTGCCCATGTGTGCATGTGTGCATGTGTGCAGGTGTGCCTGTATCCACGTGTGCATGTGTGCATGTGTGCATGTGTGCCTGTGTCCACATGTGCATGTGTGCATGTGTGCATGTCTGCATGTGTGCCTGTGTCCACGTGTGCATGTGTGCATGTGTGCATGTGTGCATGTGTACACGTGTGCATGGGTGCATGTGGGCATGTGTGCATGTGTCCATGTGTGCATGTGACCACATGTGCATGTGTCCATGTGTGTATGTGTCCACGTCTGCATGTGTGCATGTGTCCACATGTGCATGTGTCCACGTGTGCATGTCTGCATGTGTGCATGTGTGGATATGTGCCTGTGTGCATGTGTGCATGTGTGCATGTGTGCATGTGTGCCTGTGTGCATGTGTCCACATGTGCATGTCTGCATGTGTTCCTGTGTCCATGTGTGCATGTGTGCCTGTGTCCATGTGTGCATGTGTGCATGTGTCCATGTGTGCATGTGTGCATGTGTGCATGTGTGCAGAAGTGCATCACTGGTAACAATGTCTGGAGACTGTAAACTGTGTTTCCTGTCTTCCTCCCACAGGTTCTGGTGCTGCTCTGGTGACCTGCAGCAGGGAACCTGAATCTTGTGCCACGGGTACTGGTAATGATGATATTTGTGTAATGGTACAGGAAGGTGTGTCAGGGTCCGCCATTGGTCAGCCAATTGACAGTACACAGCTGTCAACCCCATCATTGCGCACAGTCATCCTGCCAGTACATCCTTTGTCACCATTGTCCCTAGGTGATGGACAGGATACAGTGGGCATAGACCAGGGTAATGTGGTACCTGTGGCACATGCGTCCCCAGACAGCAGCCATGGGCAGAGTCCTCTGATGGAACCACACAGACAGTTGCCCATGGGTTTTCGTGGGAGCATCCGTGGGCGTACTGCCTCTGGCTGACGTGCCCAAAGAGGTCTGTCAACCTCAGCTATGTTTCGGACTGTCATGCAGGCACAGTCGCGTATGGAAAGGTACACCAGACAGGGTCTGAGGGAGCTGAGAGCATGTCGCACGGCCATGACAGACAGTAAGCGTGACATTGCGGATGCTATCCGTAATTTCACCGATGTCATAGACAGACGTTGTGGGGACATATTACAGCAGTTCCACAACCAAATGTCCATGAGCCAGTGCAATGGTGGGTGTTTGCAGCGTCAACATGGCCGTATGCCGGCAACAGCAGCAGCTGGCAGTCGGCATGGATGACAACAGGCTCGCGCACACCCCATAGTGCCAGCAGCAGCCCCAGCAATGCTGGGTTTGTGCTGTCATCAGAACGCCCCAGGAGACCATGTGCACGTGGCTCTGGACAGTCCCAACAGGGACCTGTGTCCAGTCAACACACTCCTGCTTCTGATGACAGTACCCAGTCAGGCTTAGTACTGGATATGGTCCGTAGCACCCCTGCCAGGCACAGGTACCATGTCCGTGCCCACAGACACTGATCTGTATGACCTGCCAGGTGCAGTCTGTGGCTGTCCACAATCCCCTGTATATGGCAGCCATGAGGTGGAACAGTGTGTGTGCATACACACATGCGAAACATTAACACCTAGGGCGACCACATACATGCACACACAGCACCAACACTGCCCCACCCTGTACTGCTGCCCCTCACCAACACACATACACACACATGTCAATTGGTGGTATCAGTGGCTGACTCAGGCATACCTAATTCACACCTTGTGCATATGATGACACTGTGCCACCTCCTGCAATCTCCAACATCATTGCGGGAACAGGTAAACACGTTGCTGATGCACAGGGTGACTACATAGAAGTGTATCAGTAATATCATGTTGGTAACAGTACAATGTGCTGCTATGACTGTGTGTATATCCCAGCATGCCTGCTGCAGTAACTGTATGAATGTCCTGAATTGTTATCTGCACCCATAGTACATACCAAAGTGTAACAGCTGCACATAATTGCATGCCGGTGGTAAAGTTGTCAACAGATAGCCGCATACATGGGTAGCACAGGGGGGAAGCTAACGCAAGTAGTGATATGCAATGGTGGACATGTACAGTAATTGTGTCAAGTTGCCCACAACGACTATGCAATGTGGATGTTCACGCATGTAGATATGTGTGCAGTACCAATGTAATCCAAATCACAAATAACTATGACATAATATCAGTTCTACCATGGGCATCTGCGCTGTGTATTCCTGGGTAGATGTTGATAGTGCCTACATATTTGCATTGTTACTTACTGTTATTGTTACCCCTTCTTTGTTGTACAATGCACTACATCCAGCCCTGCTTACTGTAGCTTTGTTTGCATGCATGTTCACTTGGGGTTCCCTGGAACACTGCTTACACCT
Source organism: Protopterus annectens (assembly GCF_019279795.1). NCBI lineage: Eukaryota > Metazoa > Chordata > Ceratodontiformes > Protopteridae > Protopterus > Protopterus annectens. The sequence goes on from NC_056733.1 coordinate 1,192,158,037, forward strand.
GCAATGCAGAGTTACAGTGCTTCTGTAGACTCCTAGTGACATCTGCATAGCGTACGATACGTATGTCAACTTTACACATGACAGAACGTCACTGTCTGTCCTGTACGCATGTACATTGCCTGTGACACATTGCACATGTCTTACCTGGCATTTACCCACGTGTGCAGTCATATATGCCAGTGCTATGAAACAGTGGCGGTACACCCACACATACACACCTTCAGTATGTTGTTCCCCATTGGCCCTATGTGTTGGTACTCACCATGGCAATCACACTACTAGGGTAGCATGTGCAAAGGTAACCTGTGAATCACCTCTATGGTCCAGTTGTGGTTTATGTGAGTCATGTGGCAATTTCACAGCTGCCACATGTATGCAGTCAGCCATCACCCTTGGCCGGGAAGGTACAACACATGTGTGGGATGCCACCACACAGCCAATCTGGGGACTGAGCTCGCTGAACCCAGTAATGCCATATCCTGTCAGGTGGCATGTCATATATACTACATCCTGGACAAACTTCAACCCCAATCCCTGCTGCTACTATTGATAAAACCCCTGAAGATGTTTCTGATAGTTTTGACCAATTCTTTACTGAGACATTTCAAGCCCTAGCTAGCCATCTACCTCCTAGCTCCCTGGTCCTGAAAGTAGCACCCCTAGAAACCTACTTGCGTTCAGCTGCCAACCAGTCGCCACTTCACTTCTCCATACCTTGATTGAAAAAGTGAAACCCACTACTTTTTCTGCTGATCAACTCCCTGCCGGTACTTACAAAATCAGATGATGCTATTGCTTACCCGTCTCAAAACTAATCAAACGAACCATAGTAGAATCTAAATTTCCCACCATCTGGAAAATATCCTATGTAATCCCACTTCACAAAGGAGGCAGCTCTACTGAATTATCCAATTATAGGCCAATAGCTATACTCTCTCCACTTGCAAAGATTATGGAAACTTTATTCATAGACAATTCATGCACCACCTAATCCAAAATCGCCTTATGGCAGACACTCAGCATGGCTTCCGTCCTCATCACACCACTACTTCAGGCCTACTAGCCTTTACTAACACCATAAACCATACTTGCAACACTAATTATATATCCTCAGCCCTCTTTTTGGATCTTTCCAAGGCATACGATATGATTGATCACCAACTTGTAATCCACACCCTGCAAACATTCTGTCTAGATACTGGAGCCTTCCAATGGTTTCAATCCTACCTGCATGGTCGACAGCAGGCTGGCCTCTGGCAGAACAAACTCTCTAACCTTCTACCTAACACCCTCAGAGTACCGCAAGGCTCTATACTAGGGCCCTTGCTGTTCTCCATCTTCATTAATGACCTTTATACTGTCATCCCAAAAGTCAGCTGTATCCAATATGCTGAAGACTCTACTCTGATCTGCTCAGCCACATCTCCAGTAGAGTTATGGTCAGCTACCCAGACCACCTTTAATACAATAGAAAACTGGCTTTCTGAACATCGTCTGATCCTAAATCCCAAATAAACTAAACTGCTGTTATTTCACCAACACATAGGTCTACCGCTTTCACCTTTACCATAACATCAACTGATGGCACAATAATCTCCCCTGGCCCATCTACTAAACTATTAGGTTTCATCATAGACAATAATCTCAAATGTGACCTACATGTTAACCAAATTATCAAAGCCATCAATAAAAAACTAGGGTCACTTTACAGAATAAAAGCCTTCCTAACCCCTCCAGCTAAAGGTGCCATAGCTCGCTCACACCTTCTTTCAACCCTTCTGTATGCATCCCCTCTACTCTCGAATATGAACAAGACTGTCCTTAACAAACACTCAATTTGCTACAGCCACATTGCCAGGTTTGCCACTGGGCTGCCTTTTAGGGCACATCATTGCATCAATCTAAATCAGCTTGGTTGGCTTGAACTACCCAGCCTAATACAGTATAACCAACTGATTATGGCCTATAAAATCCTCTATAATCCGGACAATACTCCTGCACTTCAAATATTATCACCCCCTATAACAATCCTAGACCGCTTCGATCCTCTAACAAACTACTAATTCAGACTAGCAAATTTAATAACACAGCCGGTGATTCTCTCTTTGCAAACTCTGTAAGTAGATCCTGGAACTCACTTCCAGCTGATATTACCTTACTTTCCACCTTAGGTCAATTTAACACTAGACTCAAACAACATTTGTCACTTAACTGGCTATGTCAATGTATCAAGCCTGGCTAACTCGAATGTGTAAAATCTGTTAACCAGTTTACTGTGTAATTTAATTTAATCCTGACTTGTGCTCAGGACTAACATTAACCTGTGGAACATGTTTAACTTGCTTACTTATGTAATCTCTGTAAATAATCTGTTTGTAATATGTAATGCTGGTATTATGTAATGCTGTATCTGCTTACCCTTGTAACTTTTCTCCCCGGGACTCCCCTGGAAATGGACATGCATCCAGTTAGACTATCCCGGTCAACAAATGCAGGATAAATAAATAAATAAATAAATAAAATATATTACAGTGACTACAATACAAGTCAGACATTGACACGCACTGACAGCATGCTGAACACACTGGGGCATACGTGGGGACTCAGAATAGCATCCTGCCTGAGCATCACACACCTCCGCAGCTGGCACACAGGCATATGTTCCGTCGGAACAGAGCACATGCCACACATGGCACACACATCCCCTGTGCCACACACTCACAGCCTGTAGGGCTACACAACACACCTGCTACAGACGTGTCAGGTACCTGTCTTGGGTGCTGCACTGGGGTCCCGCTCAACAGGCTGTATCTGGTGAAGGTCACAGTGATATGCCTCAGGGGCACTATGGTCCAACACAGAACACATGCATACAGGTCAGTCAGAGGCATGGACACATATGACTCACTCATTGACCATGCCAGTATGGCTGACCTGAGACATACCTCCCTGGACTACATGATAGGGAACATAGAATGGATCTCTCAGCATGTGGCACAGGCCAGTATGAGCCTGATCTTGGTTGCCAGCATATCCTCACCAGGTATGCTACCACTATATGTGGGAAAGGTGTTGTATGTCTACATTATGCTCAGTCTCCAATGTCATTCATAGGGTATCCACTGGCTGTCAACATGTGCTTACATGCTAAGGAAGCCACAATGATGTGCAAGGGTCATCTTGCACATGACACCCATGGCCCGATGTATAATGGCAAAGCTCCTTGGTACACCCATACTGCCTTATGCTGCAGGACACGGTTTACATAGCCACCTCCATGGGTATCACACAGGTTAGGACACTAACAGTGCTGCTACACAACAACAGCAGTGTACACCGGAAGATGCATGCACCGGACACTGTCCTCATCACGGTGAACTGCAATCTCTGTGCAGTACCAGATTCCTGATTCATGGCTTACAGGTGTTACCCATCACTGACAGGTTATGCCCCATACCATGCCTGTCGTCCCCTACACATGTAACACACATGGACATGGGGGTGGTATCCCAAGGTACCACAGATACACACACCTCCAGGTTGTTGGCACAGCACAAAGCATCAGGGCCTAATCATGTGCAGCTAACAGTGTGTCGGACTGCCATCTGGTTCATAGCTTGGCACACACAACCCTCCCATACACAGGAAGACCACATTTCCTCCATAACAACACTGGTAATATGACAGTCTCAAGAACTGTGTTTATATGTCTGGACTGCATCCAGGCAAACATTGTGCGTGAGCATTACTGTAGCTACAACACACTAGTTGAAGGGTTCACAGCATGTGGTCACTGAATTGCAGTGGAATGACATGTTACCACTACCACAACAGGTGGGAACATGCAGCACTTGTACATGAACTACATGTACACTATATGGCCCAGACCAGATGTGTATCCCCTGCTGTAGGTATTTTACCATATACACCCACACTGTATAGACACATACCGCGTGCGGACCCTGCACAGTAAGACACAGTCATATTGGTATACATTGCAAATACCATTTATCCACTCGAGGCATGTGTCAGACATGGTAACTACTGCAGGTCACAGGTATTTATATGTATGTGTCACACACATACATCATGTGTGCAATGACATTGCTGGTTTAGGCAATTGCATGCATTGTTATGTACAAAGACCCACACAGGGTCATACTGTGTGACACAACCACACGTGGCAGTTGTGGGTTACCAAAACATACCTATCTGTACTCTGACAATGGTAATAGACACAGTAGCAGGGCGCACTATTGGCATTACTAGCCAACTAGCCCTGTTTGGCTGTGCTGATAGTGTGGTGACATCCCCTGTGTTTACTGGGGGAATATGCAGCATCTGGTGTATTGTAGTATTTGCCAAAAGGATCTGTTCTCTCACACTTGCATTTACACACACCCTAGTACCCCCACACACACACACGCACACTTGCCATTTGCAGGATTCATTCTCCTACTTAAGTAGGTCACGACACGTGAGAGAGATGCATTAGCAAAGTGCACTATTCGGATTATGAGATAGTTTCTCTTCTCTGGCTGTACTTATAGGGTGCTGACAACATCAGTATTTTGAAAGGGTAATGTGCATCATGTAGTGTGATCCCCTGATTTCAAAAAAGCACATATTTTTAATACACAATTGCACACACACACAGAGTCCTCACATCCAAACACACATGCCATTTACAGGTTTCAAACTCCTACCTAACTATATTATGACACTCGGGAGAGACGCATTAGCGGAGTGCGCTATTCGCATTACTGGAAGGCTTCTCTTCTCCTGCTGTACTTATAGGGTGCTGACATCATCAGTGTTTAGAAAGGGGAATGTGCATCCTGTAGTGTGTTTTCCCAGTTGCCAAAAGGCACATTTCCCTCACACAAAATTGCACACACACTAACCCCCTGCATCCAAACACACACACGTGCCATTTATAGGATTCAAACCACTACCTAACTATGTTATGACACTCGAGTCAGACGCATTAGCGGACTGCGGTATTCACATTACTGGGAGGCTTCCCTTCTCCTGCTGTACTTATAGGGTGCTGACATCATCAGTGTTTAGAAAGGGGAATGTGCATCCTGTAGTGTGTTCTCCCAGTTGCCAAAAGGGACATTTCCCTCACACAAAATTGCACACACACTAAACCCCCTCAACCAAACACGCACACTTGCAGGATTCAAACCACTACTTAATTATGTTATGACACTCGAGACGGACGCATTAGCGGAGCGCGCTATTTGTATTACTGGGAAGCCTCCCTTCTCCTGCTGTACTTATAGGGTGCTGACATCATCTGTGTTTAGAAAGGGGAATGTGCATCCTGTAGTGTGTTCTCCCAGTTGCCAAAAGGGACATTTCCCTCACACAAAATTGCACACACACTAACCCCCCTCATCCAAACACACACACTTGCAGAATTTAAACCACTACCTAACTATGTTAGGACACTCGAGATGGATGCATTAGCAGAGCGTGCTATTTGCATTACTGGGAGGTTTCCCTTCTCCTGCTGTACTTATAGGGTGCTGACATCATCTGTGTTTAGAAAGGGGAATCTGCATCCAGTAGTGTGTTCTCCCAGTTGCCAAAAGGGACATTTCCCTCACACAAAATTGCACACACACTAACCCCCTCATCCAAACACACACACTTGCCATTTGCAGGATTTAAACCACTACCTAACTAAGTTATGACACCCGAGACAGACGCATTAGAGGAGCGCGCTATTCGCATTACTGGGAGGTTTCCTTTCTCCTGCTGTACTTATAGGGTGCTGACATCATCAGTGTTTAGAAAGGGGAATGTGCATCCTGTAGTGTATTCTCCTAGTTGGCAAAAGGGATTCTTCTTTCAAACAGTTTTGAACACACACTAACCCCCTCCACACACACTGAGCATGTACAGGATTTAAACCCCTACTTAACTATACTATGACACTGGAGATGGACGCATTAGTGGAGAGCGCTATTCGCATTACTGGGAGGTTTTGTTTCTCCTGCTGTACTTATAGGGTGCTGACATCATCAGTGTTTAGAATGGGGAATGTGCATCCTGTAGTGTATTCTCCTAGTTGGCAAAAGGGATACTTTTTTCAAACAGTCTTGAACACACACTAACCCCCTCCACACACACTGAGTATGTACAGGATTCAAACCCCTATCTAACTATTTTATGACACTCGAGATAGACACATTAGCAGAGCGCGCTATTCGCATTACTGGTAGGTTTCTCTTCTCCTGCTGTACTTATAGGGTGCTGACATCATCAGTGTTTAGAAAGGGGAATGTGCATCCTGTAGTGTGTTTTCCCAGTTGCCAAAAGGGACATTTCCCTCTCATACACACACAAACCCTACTCACCCACACACACACAGTGAGCATTTGCAAGATTCGAACCCCTACCTAACTATATTATGACACTTGAGGGAGACACATTAGCAGAGCACACTATCTGAATTATTGGGCATTTATTCTGCACCTGTAGTATTTATAGGGTGCTGACATCTTTATTTCTACAGAGGTATGTACATGTAGTACTACCTGTCAGGTGGGGGATAGCATATATATGCATTTGCAGCCACCTACGTCAGGGTCAGATATGCACATCGCACTGGCAGGTTATGTTCTATACCATGCTTTGGGACCACAGGACCTGTAACACACAACACAACCAGTCCAGAACACCACACCCACATCCAGGACACACACTTAGCTTTCCTGGGAACAGTGCCAGGATATGCAGGTGTTCACATACACCATTCCAGTTGTTAACATCAGGTACAGGCATATTGTGTGTGAGAACTACTCAGGCCTCTACCACTTTACCCTACAGCCACTACAATTTGTGGGTCCATGTGTTATGGCAGAACCACACACCACAGCCACATGGGGGAATACATATTGCACCTGTCCATCTGCAACGTGGGTACTCACTGTTCCACACCAGAGGTAGACCACCATTGTTGATATCTGACCATACCCACCTTTCCCTGGACATCCATATCCCATCTCCACCCCCAGGCAAGGTTGTCACTGCACACAAATTGTATTTAGCACAAGCAGACTCTACACTTGTGTAGACTGGGGTGTACGACTTCAGAGGACCCATGCTGGGGGACTATACTGGCCACTCAGCATAATCCTTGACAATTGCATTCTATGAGCAAGTGTACGGTTTGCATTGGTCATGCTATCCCACATATACCCATGACTGCTCCACAACAAGACACCTGTCAGCTGTACAGCAGCCATATATGTGCCGTACAACAGACAGAGTGACCTAATACATTGCAGAGCTGTAGCCCACAGAGGGAGGACATCTGTGAACAGTTCCAGCACGGCACTTCATTCACACATACTCATTACAACACAGTGTTGACAGTGGAATCGTCCAGAGAATGCAGATAGGGCTCCCCTCAGTCTGTTATTGATGGACACCTACTGTCAGAGATCCTCAGCAACCCTCTCACAGCACACACCGACAACATGGCTGTGGCTTAGCACATTCAATCCCTGGGACCTCCACGCTGCCCCTGCTTGACAGAGGCACAGCTCACTATCCTCACATGTTGCCTTCTGTGACCTACTTTACAGTGGCACAGTAGCCTACTGTCCTGGGGATGCAGATGCCAAGCACACTCTGGCTGAGCTGTCATTCCCTAGGGCAACAAGCCTAGTATTGACCTCTACACCCATATGTTCAATTGTCGGATGCACAATATTTGTTGTGCTGTTCTACTGTTTGCAGGTCTTTATTGCCATAGCATTCCCTGTTCCTATGACCAACTTGTGTATCTGTGGAAGATGCATGTGACGGCGATCCACTATATCACTTATGTCTCTGCAGTCATTTACTATGTGCACTGGGCTGATTGCTGTGTTATGGTTGGTTCCTGGACTGACACGTACAAATACCAGATATGTGTGGCCAACTGCTAAACGGAGATATGGCCTAAGTGTGTGAGCATGCCCAGTTCAGCCTTTCCATGGCATGTTGTCTGACATATGCCTCATTTATCAAAGTGTGCAAGCATGCCCAGTGTGAGCTTTCCATATGTTGCACTCTGAAGTCCACCACATATTTGGGTGTGTGTGAACTTCAACAATATCTCACGTTTATGGTTGTGTGTTGGGTGTCATGTTGTGTACTAACTGGCCAACTGCTTCGTGTCTGCCACAACAGGGATTATACTGTGCCTGCAGGGATTGCATGGGATACTTTGCAGACAGTTCTCAACATACTTTCATAATGACCTAACACTGTAGTACCGTATAGTGTACTGGTTCAGTACTTTCACTGTGGTGGACAGTATCCTGGGCTTTAGTCCTATGACTGCTTGACATCTTCATAGTGAGCACAACAGACTGTGTAGGGGCCAGTTGTGCACATATGACCATGTTGCAATATGTTCAGATATAGACTACCTACACCAGGCTCGTCCAACATTGCTAGTGTATTCCACAACATGGATGGACATTGGCAAACACTAGCGATGTTCCCTAGGCCATTTCTGATGCTAGTCACAGGGTGTGTTTGTCCTTTGACACACATTGTAACTGGAGTTTGCCATGACATATGCCATGGTTAGTATACTGTGCCTCCGTCTACCTCTGACATAACAGTGATACCCAGGGTTAGCCTACCATCTCCCATCCACTCATCAGGATTCCTCTTGAGGGGTGTCGATATGTGACTCTCTGGCTGACCTGTACCAGGAGTTTACTGAAGAGTGGGGGTGCCTTCTGTGTTATGGATCATTCTGTACAGCTTGTCCTATGTATGTCAGTGCTGGGTTCAGGTCTCTCATGTGCATAGCTCACTGCCATTCAGATTGTACAAGGTGCTACATGTTCATTCATTCCAGGTTGGACATGGCTTCATACATCAGGCACAGCTTTCCTGTAGCTGGGAAGTATGGTGGTGTGTGGGGCTGCAGTTTGTTTACTAAGGCAACACATGGCATCTGTTCATGCTCTTTGCTACTCCTGGTGGGGTACTGTTGTGGACTTTACAGTTGATGGAGGTGTCTGCTGCGGTATATCCCACAGGGGCTATTGTAGTCACTTGTGACACTGATGGAGGATGACTGCAGAGCCACAGTGAGTTCCCCTTATCTACATCTGCCAACCTTCATGTTTGGGTGGGTATATAGTATATGTTTCTGCGAACACTACAGCCACATGTTTGTCCAGTGCAGGATATCTATCACCTTTTGTACCCAAGTCTCACATTACATGTTAGGTACCTCATGGGTTAACACCTGTGTGGTAATTTGTGGGCACTTAATGTATATCCACGGTGGTTGTCTATACACAGTTCTGCAATTAGCTTGCTGACATGGCTATGGCTACAGTTGTCTGTTTGTAGGTGGCCCTTTTGTGGGTTGCTTGTGTCAGCTGGGGGTCAGATATGGTGGGCTGTTTGTACTCCTCTGCATACATGTTTAGTCACAGTCCTTCCATGTTGGCCTATACCTATGGGACATATATACAGAACAGGGGTGGGGGGGGCCAAGACCAGACCTTGTGGATCCGCTTTGTAGTCTGAAATGTATGCGGAATGTCTGACCATGTCAGTTCTTTCCTTGGTCTGGTTTGCAACCCCTCTACTGACATAGGGGTATATATTTAAGCTGGTGAACATATCCATACTGAACTCGTACGGTATTGTCTAGAAGCATGTGCACGGTCCAGCTACACTGTGTGGACCACATTGCCCTCATCAATGACCTTAATGACTGCCTCAAATGGGTAAGACATGTTTAGGGGCATGTTCTGCAGTTACGACAGCCACACTGTTTAGGGTCCAGTATCAGTAGGTCCACAATAGCCTTCTGTCTGCGGTACATACCGATCCTTTCCATAGCTGTGCAGAACAAGCTTGTCAGGATCCTGGGGTGGTAGTTTGGAGTATCCATTCAGGCAACACCTTTGTTGTGATGGACCACTGTTGTTGTACACTGCTCTTTGGGTACATATCCTGTGGTAAGGCTGACATTGGGCAGTAGTGTGATTTGGCATTCCATTATTCTTGGAGTCCATGTTGGCCTCAGCACAGGACACCATCACATACCTTTGCTGCTGTGTGTTCTGCTTTGCAGATGATGGCTGTTACCTCAGCATCTGCAATGTCAGGGGACCATCAGTCTGCTGGGATAGGTATTTTGCACTCTGTGGGGGGGGCGTTTGCACTGCACCTGACAGGTTGTATGTTAGCAATATGTGTGTGTGTTTGGTATGTTGTTTGTAATATCTGTGTGATTCGTAGCATATCTGTGGATGCCCAACATGGTTCCTACCATCAGTTGGGTAACCCTTGTGATTATCCTTAGTGTCCTGTACGTTTTGTATCTTCATAGGTTCATGGGTTCATACTAGGCTATACACCCTAGGCCATTAGTAAGCCTAGCCAGAGTGTGTGTGTCTTTCGCCACCCCTTGCTATGTTCAATTATGGCCATTTATGAAGTTCTTCACTGTGCCTCTGTCTGGTCGTGACACAGTGAGGACCCCAGTATACATGTACGGTCATCCATCCACTTGGCAATATTCCTGTTGAGGGGTGTCAGTGAGGGGCTCTGCCTACCATGGATTGGGATCCTGTTTCTGGGTGTGGGGAGCCTCTGGGTTATGTATCTGTCCCTCCAGCACATCTTATTTCATTATGTGTTGAGGCTGACATCTGTGAGTCTCACAGCTCCAATGGCTTTGATTTCCTGTGGTGGGGCATGTCCATTACTCCTGTGTTGGACATGGCCTTGTACAACAGACATACAATGCCTCTGTGTAGGCAGTCTGTGACTGCAGTCAGCTGGGGTGTCTACAGCCAGGCAGCATATGACATATATTTCACACCCTTTATCCTGTTGGTGGGGTAACTATGAGGTCTTCCGAACCGCTGCAGGTGTCATGTACGGTACATCCCATATGAGTCATTGTACTAGATTATGGGTCTGATAAGGGAACATTACAGCAGCACAGTGACCTCTGTTGATGTTGATGTGAATCCTTTCATGATACGGTGTCCAATATCGACAATCTTCATAGCCACATTGGCATTGTGGGTGTCACATGACAGATTAATGTCGACCTGTGTCCCTAGGTCCCTGATTACTCCTTGCATACATAATGGTTTGACACCTATGTGGTAATTTGTGTACCTTGTCTGGTATTTGGTGGGACATTCATACTGTCCAGTGTCTTCAGGATGTCTGGGTGGAGGTCTTGTGTGTGAGAGTGTGGTCTGTCGCATGCTACAGACTGTACAGCAGTTTTGACTACAGTTATGTGCACATGGGTGGTCTCCGCTGCTTTGTGCATTGTCAGTTACCTGGCAATATGGGTGTCTGTGCTGCATATGGATACTCCCCCTCCTTTGATGTTTTGGTGCAGGTGTTGGGGGCCATAACACATGATATGTGGTATAACCTAGTAGTGCTGGTGTGCTATCACTAGGCTTGCAGCAGGCTTCTGTCACTGCACAGACATCAATGTTCTCCATAATAGGAAGTGCCTCAGGGGCATGCATATTGCAGTTTACACATCTGGCATTGGTCAGCATTACCCTTATGTTTCCTACCACTTATGTTTTCTAGGGTGGTGGGTAGTCTTTTTGGCCTTGCCTACAAACGGCTCTATGGAGGCAGCAAAGGCCTTATCCAGTATCCAGATGCACACGGCTAATAGGTGCAAGCCATCTCTGGAACAGCAGCATGGCTTGTCATGCTTGACATATAAAGCAGACAGACATTAGACCCTCTTGGACTGACAGCTGTAACTGTGCCAGCTGTTAAACATGAGCATTCTGTGTTGTACTGTGGCATCATTCTTGGTGAGGGTTGGATGCTGCACACAGCCAGTGTCATACCGGCCTGGGGTACATACTCAGAGGGACCATCCATGTCTCTTTTCATGTTGACCAGGGAGGTACATCTCAGATAATTCACACCAGCATGGACATTGAGTGCATCATATTTCTGCTTGCTTTGGGGTGACCTGCGTACTTGTGTTATGTGGCATTTTGTGGCAGCCTACAGGCAGCTTACTCTACCCTTTCCCATGTTCAGTCTGGTGAGTGGGACAGCAGTGTGTCTGCCTATACAGACACCTATTACGACTGTATCAGGCATGTTGTTTCTCCTTCTGGCCTGTGACTGTTTGGCCCACCAGCTTTGCGTACTATTCATTGCATGTGCTATGTTTGAAGGTTGTGGTTGCTTGTGATCTGCTTTGGAGGCTTCTGTTGGTGTGGTGTGTTTGTAATTAAGGCCTCCGGGAATATTTGTCTGTGTTTATGTGTTTGGTTTACAGTTGTGGTAGGTCTATGTGGGACTGGGTTTGCGGTGTATGTGGTTACCTTCTCCTCCTGACTAGTTTTGACAGTACTGAGTTGGTGGAGCTCAACCTCTGTTTTGGATACATGGATGCATCTATCACATATATTTGTATTTATTGGGGGGTGTTGTGGTTGTCTGTATAATTGGGACTGGTGTCACATTGCCTCTGGATTCACAGATTCTACTTGTTGTAGCTGGACTTAATGGATTGTATGTGTGGACATATGTTATTGCCATACTACTGGTCAGTGATTACTTCCATTTTTATGTTTGCTCTATCATGTGGTAGCTTCCTCATTATCTTGCATGGTTTGGTAATGGCTGGAATCCAGCATGCCAGATGCCTGCGTGTATGGCATTGTGTGTTGTTGTTATTTGTGATTGCATACTCCAAGCATTCCTGGCTGTGTTCATGGAATGCCTGTATAACATGTTCTGTGGTGTGTCCCATATTTTGCACTTGCACAGGGCCTTTTGTGGATTCAACATCGGTTTTGAGGGCTGCAACCTATGCTTTACACATGTTTTTCACTGTGGTATTCTGGCCAGGGACTGGGGTCAGGATGTGTATATCCAGTGTGATTACTCTATGGTCTGGTCTTACCAGTGAGGGTACACTTCTCATCTTGCCATCCAGTACACATGTTGCTGATTATCACATCCAGTATGCTTACCCCTCTTGTGGGAGTGGTACATTGTTCCTGGGCATTTTGGTTTATGGATTCTGGGAAATTTTCTCCTACTGTGTTGGTGCTAGTATAATGCTCCCGGCGTATGTCTGGGTATTTTTAGTCAAGCAATATAATGTGGTTTGGGGGGCTTGATATATTCATGTATTCCGACATAGGCCAGGTGCAGTTCCTGGTATTAGGACAGTAGTCTGCAGCAGGCTATATACTGGGAGGCGGTTTTAGCCATTGGTATTTGACCATGGCTAATCCATGCTGCTTCTTGTTGTGGTACCAACATGGAGGTGTGGTTATCCTTGCCATTTCTTGCTAGTCACCCTCCTTTTGTAGCTTGTTCCATGTTTTGCGGCTGTACAGCACAGTATGAGGTGTGACCTGGTAGTGTTAGGGTGCTGATGTGAGCCTTGACCCAGTTCTCTAGTACAGGACTGGTATCTACATTCTCCATACTGTGTGCGTTTACACTGCACACACCTTGCTGTTTAGACATCTGTTATTGGGTAGCAATACATCTAGGTTCCTATCCCTTGTAGAACCTATGAAGGTGGGTTTGTGTTTTGAGACTTACCTATTCAGGGCATGCTGTGGGTACTGACAGCCTTTGCCAGTATCCATGGGGCATGGCATGATAGGTGCATGCCACCCCTAGCAGGTGGTGCATCATGTTATGCTCCGCATGTCTTCCCAGCCTGAAACACATTGGCTCCCCTTTGACTAACTGCATTACTTCAACCAGTTATTGCACTTGATCATCCCATCGTTATTTTGTGGCTTCATGCTTGGTGAGGGTGGATGTTAGTCAGGGTGCTCATGTGTGCATGTAGTACATGGTGTTACATTACTTAACACATGGCATTCATGCCTCAGGTGGTGCTGCAGGGTTGCCTCTGTCGGATGCGCATATTACACTTCCCTGTACATGTTTGTGAGCAGGTCATGTCATTTTAGGCATCCATGTTATTATTTGAGTGAGAAAGAGGGGGTATCATTCCCAGGGTTCCTACTGAGCCAGTGTATGTGCTATGCGTTGCCTCTTTGCAAAGGCCAGGGCATAGTGGGCACGCCTCCTTCTGCCTACTGGGGCAGGCTCAGGTTGTTCCTCCTCCGAGTCACGCTCTGCCTGTGATGGCCTTGGCAATGGTGGGGGGCTGTTTGGTCCGGCCCTATGCTGGTCCTGCTGCAGCTGTTTTCGCAAGATCATATTATGTAGCATAGCACATACCATGACAATTTGGGTACATGTAGTTGGTGTGTACTGCAAGGCTCCACCAGATGTGTCCAGACACCGGAACCGTGACTTGAGCAGCCCAAACACACGCTCTATTACATTACGTGTTTGTGCGTGTGTCTCATTATGGCATTCCTGTTCAGGTGTGTGTGCGTTTCTGATGGGTGTCATCAGCCACGGCTCCAGTGCATATCCTGCATCCCCCACTAGGTGTCCGTGTGGGATGTCCCCATTGGCAAATGTCTGTTACAGCTGCGTCAAATGCCAGATGTGGGAATCGTGGTAACTCCCAGGGCAGCCAGCACACACATTCATTATTATGCCCTGGGCATCACACATGACCTGGCAGTTGATGGAGGGGAAGCCCTTGCGGTTAATGTAGGCCCTACCCCACTCACCGGCTGGTGCTTTGAAGCGTATGTGCGTGCAGTCTATTGCACCCACTACCTCAGGGTATTCCGCTATTTGCTGGAAGAGACGCATATTGCTGGCCAATACCTCATGGGTATTGGGGAAATATACATGATCACCGACATGTGCTGACATGGAATCCAGGAACTGGTGCAGTACCCTGGAGGCTGATGCTTGTGATATCCCCATCATATTGCCAGTTGGTCTCTGGAAGGTACCTGTTGTTAGTATTCTTAGGCCAACACATACCTTGGTTTCCACTGGTATGGGTTCTCCTCTGTTGGTTCTGTGTGTGTGGCGTGGCCTGCACAGCTCAACAATTTGCTGCAGGAGCTCTCTATCCACTCTATAGTGCTCTACTATCTCCAGCTCATGTAACCCGTGATAGGTGACCCTGGGCCTGTACACTCTTCTCCGTCTCCTCACTGTGGGTTGTCTGGCACCATCTGCATTGTCACCACCCTCAGCAAGTCGCCTATGTCTCATTATGACAGCTATGGCAGCCCCTAACATTTCTGCTCTGAGTGAAGCTTTTTCAGTTTTCACTTCTATTAGCTTACTCCTGTCTTGCAGTGTCTCTTAAGAGAAACATCCTGCACTACTGTTTGCAGAGTTTTAAGTGCTGGTCTGGGCTACTATTCTGCCTGTGTAATTGCCTGCTTCTAATTGTTTTCACCTGCTAGCTTCAGCAGTTATCCCTGCTAGCTTCCTATTAATTCTGTTGCTTCCTTTTTCCTCTCTGTTTCCTCTGGGGGGAGCAACGTGCATATTATCAGAAACACGCTCACAGTGGCTTACACGCGCGCACACGTGCTTACACGGTTCAGAATCTACTTATTCGGGTTAAACGCGTACACCAGCAAACACTGTTACACGTCTGCCAACAGCCTCCAACATACTCAGCCTTCCCTACACATGCGCACACCCGTGCAAACAGTGTTAAACATCTCCCAACATGCTCCCACATGCTCAGTCTGCCTTACACACGCGCACACTGCCCTACTCGCTTCATGGCGAGCACTGCGTGTGCATGCACCAGCAAGAAACTTTGGTGTAAGTAACAGTGTACACCTTCCATTTCTTGACTTTCCATGACTTATCTAGTGGCACACCTCTTTCCATGATCTGTGTCTGTCATCTGTCATGTTACACTGGCCTCCAATGAACTGCATTTCTTTCTACCATTCCCCCCTGTGATGTCCCCTATCTCCTACTCTATTCCTCCCCCTTATGTATCTCTTACACTACTCAGACTGTGCTCATTTGCTATGTGACTGTGAGATTCAGTATCCTAACCCTCATTTACATGAGATTGCCTACTAATGCTTAGTTACATGTCTTAGACTCAGCTTCCCCCCTTAGCAACCACTACACGGTGGCCATGTTGTTTTTGGTCTGCTGGTCCTTGCATTGTCATTCCATGTATTGCATGAAACCCACATTTGTGGGTTTATAACCTTCTTTTTTATGTTTTTATACAGCGCAGCCCGTTTGCGCGGGGCTGCGCTGGTTTAAACATCGACGATCGCCGAAAAAAAAAATTATATTTTTAATATTTTGGCATCGGGTTATATTGCCAATGGCCACATATTTGGCCATCGGCATGCTGCCTGAGTCATATGCACCCTTTTTTTGGAGCTGACATGGCTCCGTTGTGGAATTTGCAGAAACGTACTCAGTTGTCAACTGAGTACATTTCTGTAGCTAAAACGTCTCTTACACGGACTGGTTTCTGCTTCGTGGATCACTAATATACCTCATTTGCATACCTTTCGGCTGCAAGTGAGGTATTTAGCATGTCCACACCCAGTCCGTGTAAGAGACGTTTTAGCTGGTCTCTTACACAGAGTTTAGGGCTGTTCCTGGATCACGAGCCTTGCATGGAGTGTTGCACGTCTCTTACACTCCGTGCAAGCCTTCGTGAATCCTGCCCTTCATCTTTCTAATAAGAAAGACTAATTATTTTTGTTACAGTTGCAGTTAATATTTGCATTATTACTACTGTAGAATAATTCAGAATTAATGAAAATTTGCAACTTACAAAGTAATACAATACAAAAGCTAAATAAAAACTTCATATAATCTGCTTCTGTCATTCATTCTATAGACAATGTATGAAATAGAATAATATATATTTTTTGGTTCTTTGATGTTTATGGTATATATGTACATTTTACAAATCATGTATTTTGCATTCTTTTTATTATTTACACACATGGTTTAAGAATGTTTTGATAGAAATGGAAATTTACTGATTAATGCATGTTTATACAACGTCTAATAGAAGAGCCATTTACTGCTGGTACAATACATCAGAGTGTGTCAGTGTGTGTGACCCTTCTTCCAGGCTGCTGTGACCTTTCCATTCTATTTGTTCACTAACAAATAGCTGAGCTAACAATTCTAAAAACCACTACAGAGTCTTATAGCTGGTTTACATCTGTTGTCTGACATCTGATTATTAGAGAAATTATTTTCAACATAAATATTTGCTTACATTAATAATTATGCCTTGATAAAGAGAGGAATTTCATAAGCATTGGTCAGGATTCATGAAGGCTTGCACGGAGTGTAAAAGACATGTAAGACTCCATGCAAGCCTCGCGATCCAGGAACAGCCCGAAACTCCATGTAAGAGACCAGCTAAAACGTCTGTTACACGGAGTGGGCGTGGATATGCTAAATACCTCACTTGCAGCCAAAAGGCATGCAAATGAGGTAGAGTAGCGATCCACGAAACAGAAAGCAGCCCGTGTAAGAGCCGTTTTAGCTGCAGAAATGTACTCAGTTGATAACTGAGTACGTTTCTGCAAAAATCACAATGGAGCCATGTCAACTCCAAATAAAGGGTGCATATGTGTCAGGCAGCATGCTAATGGCCAAATATGTGACCATTGGCAAGGTACCCCGATGCAAATATTAAAAAAATATAATTGGGCTGCGGTGTATAAAACATAAAAATGAAGGTTATAAACCCACAAATGTGGGTTTTATGCAATACATGGAATTACAATGTAGGGACTAGCAGACCAAAAACAACATGGCCACTGTTTAGTGGTTGCTAAGGAGGGAAGCTGAGTCTAAGACGTAACTAAGCATTAGTAGGCAATCTGATGTAAATGAGGGTTAGGATACTGAATCCCACTGTCACATAGCAAATGAACACATTCTGAGTAGTGTAAGAGATACATAAGGGGGAGGAATAGAGTAGGAGATAGGTGGCATCACAGGGGGGAATGGTAGAAAGAAATGCAGTTCATTGGAGGTCAGTGTTACATGACAGATGACAGACACAGATCATGGAAAGAGGAGTGCCACAAGATAAGCATGGGAAAGTCAAGAAATGGAAGGTGTACACTGTTACTTATACCAAAATTTCTTGCTGGGCATGCATGCGCATGTGGGCGCGCCATGAGGCGCGGGTAGGACAGTGTGCGCGTGTGTAGGGTAGACTGAGCATGTGGGAGCCTGTTGGCAGAGTTGTAACACAGTTTGCACTGGTGTGCACGCGTTTTAACCCGAATAAGCAGATTCCGAACCGTGTAAGCATGTGTGCGCACGTGTAAGCCACTGTGAGCGTGTTTATGCTGGTATGCACGTTGCTCCCCCCTGAGGAAACATAAAGGAAAAAGGAAGCAACAGAATTAGTAGGAAGCTAGCAGGGAATACTGCTGGAGCTAGCAGGTGAAAACAATTAGATGCAGGCAATTACACAGGCAGAATAGTAGCTCAGCCAAGCACTTAAAACTCTGCAAACAGCAGTGCAGGATGTATCTCTCAAGATACACTGCAAGACAGGAGTAAGCTATTAGAAGTGAAAACTGAAAAAGCTGAACTCAGAGCAGAAATGCTAGGGGCTGCCATAGCTGTCATAATGAGACATAGGCGACTTGCTGAGGGTGGTGACAATGCAGATGGTGCCAGACAACCCACAGTGAGGGGACGGAGAAGAGTGTACAGGCCCAGGGTCACCTACCACGGGTTACATGAGCTGGAGATAGTAGAGTGCTATAGAGTGGACAGAGACCTCCTGCAACAAATTGTCGAGCTGTGCCGACCACGCCTCACACACAGAACCAACAGAGGGGAACCCATCCCAGTGGAAACCAAGGTATGTGTTGGCCTAAGAATACTAGCAACAGGTACCTTCCAGAGACCAACTGGTGATATGATGGGGATATCACAGGCATCAGACTCCAGGGTACTGCACCAGTTCCTGGATGCCATGTCAGCACATGTCGGTGATCATGTATATTTTCCCAATGCCCGTGAGGTACTGGCCAGCAATATGCGTCTCTTCCAGCAAATAGTGGAATACCCTGAGGTAGTGGGTGCAATAGACTGCACGCACATATGCATCAAAGCACCAGCCGGTGAGCGGGGTAGGGCCTACATTAACCGCAAGGGATTCCCCTCCATCAACTGCCAGGTCATGTGTGATGCCCAGGGCATAATAATGAATGTGTGTGCTGGCTGCCCTGGGAGCTACCATGATTCCCACATCTGGCATTTGACACAGCTGTACCAGACATTTGCCAATGGGGACATCCCACATGGACACCTAGTGGGGGATGCAGGTTATGCAATGGAGCCATGGCTGATGACACCCATCAGAAACGCACACACACCTGAACAGGAACGCCATAATGAGGCACACGCACAAACACATAATGTAATAGAGCGTGTGTTTGGGCTGCTCAAGTCACGGTTCCGGTGTCTGGACACATCTGGTGGAGCCTTGCAGTACTCACCAACTACATGTACCCAAATTGTCATGGTATGTGCTATGCTACATAATATGATCTTGTGAAAACAACTGCAGCAGGACCAGCATAGGGCCGGGCCAAACAGCCCCCCACCATTGCCAAGGCCATCACAGGCAGAGCGTGACTCGGAGGAGGAACAACCTGAGCCTGCCCCAGTAGGCAGAAGGAGGCGTGCCCAGTATGCCCTGGCCTTGGCAAAGAGGCAACACATAGCACATACACTGGCTCAGTAGGAACCCTGGGAATGATACCCATCTCTGACTCACTCAAATAATAACATGGATGCCTAAAATGACATGACCTGCTCTCAAACATGTGCAGGGAGTGTAATATGTGCATCCGACAGAGGCAGCCCTGCAGCACCACCTGAGGCATGAATGCCATGTGTTAAGTAATGTAACACCATGTACTATATGCACACTTGAGGACCCTGACTAACATCCACCCTCACCAAGCATGAAGCCACAATATGACGATGGGATGATGAATTGCAATAATTGGCTGAAGTAATGCAGTTAGTCAAAGGGGAGCCAATGTGTTCCAGCCTGGGATGACATGCTGAGCATGACATGATGCACCACCTGCTAGGGGTGGCGTGCACCTATCAGTCCAGGCCTCCTGGATACTGGCAAAGGCTGTCAGTACCCACAACGTGTCCTGAATAGGTAAGTCTCAAAACACAAACCCACCTTCATAGGTACCACAAGGAATAAGAACCTAGATGTAATGCTACCCAATGCCAGAAGTCTAAACAGCAAGATGCTGCAGTGTAAATGCACACAGTATGGAGAATGTTGATATCTGTCCTGTAACAGAAAACTGGGTCAAGGCTCACATCAGCACCCTAACACTACCAGGTTACACCTCATACTGTGCTGTACAGCCTCAAAACATGGAACAAGCTACGAAATGAGGCTGACTAGCAATATTTGTCAAGGATAACCACACCCCCATGTTGGTACCACAACAAGAAGCAGCATGGACTAGCCATGGTCAAGTACCAGTGGCTAAAACCGCCTCCCAGTATATAGCCTGCTACAGACTACCATCCTAACACCAGAAACTGCACCTGGTCTATGTTGGAATACATGAATATATCAAGCCCCCCAAACCACATTATATAGGTTGACTGAAAATACCCAGACGTACACTGGGAGCATTATACTAGCACCAACACTGTAGGAGAAAAGTTCCTAGAATTCATAAACCAAAATGCCAAGGAACAACGTACCACTCCCACAAGAGGGGTAAGCATACTGGATGTGATAATCAGCAACATGGGGACTGGATGGCAAGATGAGAAGTGTATCCCTCACTGGTATGACCAGACCATAGAGTAATCACACCGGATATACACATCCTGACCACAGTCCCTGACCAGAAAGCCACAGTGAAAAACATGTGTAAAGCATAAGTTGCACCCCTACAAACTGATGTGGAATCCATTAAAGGCCCTGTGCAGGTGCAAAATATGGGACACACCGCATAACCTGTTATACAGGCATTCCATGAACACAGCCAGGAATGCTTGGGTTATGCAATCACAAATAACAACAAGACACAATGCCATACACGCAGGCATCTGGCATGCTGGATTCCAGCTATTACCAAACCATGCAAGAGAATGAGGAAGCTACTACATGATAGAGCAAACATAAAAATGGAAGTAATCACTGATCAGTAGTATGGCAATAAAATATGTCCACACATACAATCCACTAAGGCCAGCTACAACAAGTAGAATCTGTGAATCCTGAGGCAATGTTACACCTACCCGAAGTACACAGACAACCCTCAACTCCCCCCAATAAATACAAATATATGTGAGAGATGCAACCATTTATCCAAACCGGAGGCTGAGCTCCCCCAACTCAGTACTGTCAAAACTAGTCAGGAGGAGAAGGTAACCACACACACACCACAAACCCAGTCCCACATAGACCTATCACAACTGTAAACCAAACACATAAACACAGAAAAACATTCCCGGAGGCCCTAATTACAAACACACCACACCAACAGAGGCCTCCAAAGCAGACCCCCAAGCCAGTACAACCTCCAAACATAGCACATGCAACACATTGTACACAAAGCTGGTGTGCCAAACAGTCACAGGCCAGAAGGAGAAACAACATGCCTGATGCAGTTGTAATAGGTGTCTCTGCAGGCAGACACACTGCTGTCCCACTCACCAGACTGAACAAGGGAAAGGGTACAGTAAGCTGCCTGTAGGCTGCTACAATACGCCACATAACACAAGTACGCAGGTCACCCCAAAGCAAGTAGAAATATGATGCAGTCATTGTCCATGCTGGTGTGAATGACCTGAGATGTACCTCCCTGGACTATATGAAAAGAGACATGGATGAGCTCTCTGAGTATGTACTCCAGGCCGGTATGACACTGGCTGTTTGCAGCATCCTACCCTCACCAAGAATGATGCCACAGTACAAACACAGACTGATCAGCTTTAACAGGTGGCACAATTACAGCTGTCAGTCCAAGAGGATCTAATGTCTGTCTGCTTGAGATGTCATGCATGACAAGCCATGCTGCTGTTCCAGGGATGGCTTGCACCTGTTACCCCTGGGCGTCTGGATATTGGATAAGGCTTTTGCCGCCTCCATAGAGCCGTACGTAGGCAAGGCTGAAAAGACTAACCCACCACCCTAGAAAACATAAGTGGTAAGAAACATAAGGGTAATGCTGACCAATGCCAGATGTGTAAACCACAATATGCATGCTCCAGAGGCCCTTCCCAGTATGGAGAACATCGATGTCTGTGCAGTGACAGAAACCTGCTGCAAGCCTACTGACAGCACACCAGCACTACCAGGTTATACCTCATATCATGCGTTATGGCCCCAAAACCTGGACCAAAACATCAAAGGAGGGGGAGTATCCATATGCAGCACAGACACCCATACGTCCAGGTAACTGACAATGCACGAAGCAGTGGAGACCACCCATGTGCACCTAACTGTAGTCAAAACTGCTGTACAGTCTGTAGCATGCTACAGACCACACTCTCATACACAGGAACCCCACCCAGACGTCCTGAAGACACTGGACAGTATGAATGTCCCACCAAATACCAAACAAGGTACTCACAAATTACCACATAGGTGGTAAACCATTATGTATGCAAGGAGTAATCAGGGACCTAGGGACACAAGTGGACAGTAACCTGTTATGTGACACTCACATTGCCAATGTGGCTAGGAAGACTGTCTATATTGGACACCGTATCAAGAAAGGATTCACATCTACATCAACAGAGGTCATTGTGCCCCTGTACTGTTCTCTTATCAGACCCATAATCTAGTACAATGACTCATATGGGATGTACCTTACCTGACACCTGCAGTGGTTAGAAAGACCTCAAAGGTACCTCACCAAGAGGATAAAGGGTCTCAAATATATGTCATATGCTGCCTGGCTGTAGACACCCCAGCTGAATGCAGTCACATACTGCCTACACAGAGGCATTGTATGTCTGTTGTACAAGGCCATGTCCAACACAGGAGTAATGGACATGCTCCACCCCAGGAAAATCAAAGCCATTGGAGCTGTGAGAGTGACAGATGTCAACCTCAACACATAATGAAATAGGATGTGCTGGAGGGACAGATTCATAACCCAGAGGCTCCCCACACACTGGAACAGGATCCCACTCCATGTTAGGCAGAGCCCCTCACTGACACCCCTCAACAGGAATATTGCCAAGTGGATGTATGATCGTAGATGTACACTGGGGGTCTTCACTGTGTCACGTCCAGACAGAGGCACAGTAAAGTAAATCATAAATGGCCATACTATTCACATAGCAAGGGACGGCGAAAGACACACACACTCTGGCTAGGCTTACAAATGCCCTAGGGTGGATAGCCTAGTATGAACCTATGAACCTATGAAGATACGAATTGTACAGGACACTAAGGATAATCACAAGGCTTACTCAACTGATGGTAGGAAACATGTTGCGAATTCACAGATATGCTCCGAATCACACAAATATTACAAACAACATACCAAACACACACACATATTGCCAACATACAACCTGACAGGTGCAGTGCAACCACCAGAATGCAAAATATCTATCCCAGCAGACTGCTGGCCCCCTGACATTGCAGATGCTGAGGTAATAGCCAGCATCTACAAAGCAAAACACACAGCAGCAAAGGTATGAGATGGTGTCCTGGGCTGAGTCCAACATGGACTCCAAGAAGAATGGAATGCCAAATCACACTACTGCTCAATGTCAGCCTTACCACAGGATATGTACCCAAAGAGCAGTGTACAGCAACAGTGGTCCTTCTTAACAAAGGTGTTGCCTGAATGGATACTGCAAACTACCACCCCAGGATCCTGACAAGCTTGGTCTGCACAGCTATGGAAAGGATCAGCATGTACCGCAGACATAAAGCTATCGGGGACCTACTGACACCGGACCCTACCCAGTGTGGCTGTCGTAAGTGCAGATCCTGCCCCTAAACATGTTTGACCCATTTGAAACAGTCATTAAGGTCATTGATGAGGGTAATGTGGTCCACACAGCGTAGCTGGACCTTGCAAATGCTTCCATACAATACCCTATGTGTTCATTATAGATATGCTCACCAGCTTAAATATAAACCCCTATGTCAGTAGAGGGGTTGCAAACCAGACCAAGGACAGAACTGACATGGTCAGACATGCTGCATCCATGTCAGACTACAAACCAGATATAAGTGGCATCCCACAAGGCTTGGTCCTGGGACCGCCCTCGTTCCGTATATATGTCCCATAGGTACAGGCCAACATGGAAGGACTGTGACTGAACATGTATGCAGAGGAGTACAAACTGCCCACCATATCTGACCCCCAGCTGACACAAGCATCCCACAAAGGGCCACATAGAAACAGACAACTGGTGCCATAGCCATGTCAGCAAGCTAATTGCAGAAATGTGTATAGTCAACCACCGTGGATATACAGTAAGTGCCCACCAATTACCACACAGGTGTTAACCCATTACGTACCTAACATGTAATGAGAGACCTGGGGACACAAGGTGATAGATATCCTGCATTGGACAAACATGTGGCTGTAGTGTTCACAGAAACATACCATATACCACCTAATCATGAAGGTTGTCAGATCTAGATAAGGGGAGGTCACTGTGGCTCTGCAGTCATCCTTCATCAGCGTTACAATTGACTACAATAGCCCTGTGGGATGTACCTCAGCAGACACCTCCATCAACTGTAAAGTCCACAACAGTACCTCACCAGGAGTAGCAAAGAGCTTGAACAGATGCCATGTGTTGCCTGATTAAACAAACTGCAGCTCCACACACTGCCATACTGCCCACCCAGAGGCAAGCTGTGCCTGATGTATAAAGCCATGTCCAAGCTGGAATCAATGAACATGCTGCACCTTGTACAATCTGAATGGCAGTGAGCTATGCACATGAGACCTGAACCCCAGCACTGACATACATAGGACAAGCTGTACTGAATGATCCATAACACAGAAGCCACCCCCACTCTTGAGTAAACTCCCAGTACAGGTTAGCCAGAGAGTCACCCATCGACACTCCTCAAGAGGAATCTTGATGAGTGGATGGGAGATGGTAGGTTTACCCTGGGTATCACTGTTAAGTCATAGGTAGACGGAGGCACAGTATACTAACCATGACATACGTCATGGCAAACTCCAGTTACAATGTGTGTCGAAGGACAAACACACTCTCTGACTAGCATTAGAAATGGCCTAGGGCACATCGCTACTGTTTGCCAATGTCCACCTATGTTGTGGAATACACTACCAATGTTGGACAAGCCTGGTTTAAGTAGTCCATATCTGAACATAATGCAACATGGTCATATGTGCACAACTGGCCCCTACACAGTCTGTTGTGCTCACTATGAAGATTTAAAGCAGTTATAGGACTAAAGCCCAGGATACTGTCCACCACAGTGAAAGTACTGAACCAGTACACTATACGGTACTACAGTGTTAGGTCAGTATGAAAGGATGTTGACAACTGTATGCAAAGTATCCCATGCAAACCCTGCAGGCACAGTATAATCCCTGTTGTGTTCAGACACGAAGCAGTTGGCCAGTATGTACACAACATGACACCCAACACACAACCATAAACATGAGATATTGTTGAAGTTCACACTCACCCAAATATGTGGTGGACTGCAGAGTTCAACATATGGAAAGCTCACACTGGGCATGCTCGCACACTTTGATAAATGAGGCATATGTCAGACAACATGCCATGGAAAGGCTGAACTGGGCATGCTCACACACTTAGGCCATATCTCCGTTTAGCAGTTGGCCACACATATCTGGTATTTGTACGTGTAATTCCAGGAACCAACGACATCACAGCAATCTGCCCAGTGCACACAGTAAATGACTACAGAGACATAAGTGATATAGTGGATCCCCCTCATATTCAAACATCTTCCACAGATACACAAGTTGTTCATAGAAACAGGGAATGCTATGGCAATAAGACCTGCAAACAGTCTATCAGCAACAAATATTGTGCATCTGACAATTAAACATATGGGTGTAGACGTCAATACTAGGCTGTTTGCCCTAGGGAATGACAGCTTAGCCAGAGTGTGCTTGGCATCTGCATCCCCAGTACAGTAGGCTATTGTGCCACTGTAAAGTAGGTCACATAAGGCATCGTGTGAGGCTAGTGTGCTGTGCCTCTGTCTAGCAGGGACACAGTGGATATCCCAGGGTTTGAATGTGCGAAGCCACATCCATGTTGTTGGTGTGTGCTGGAAGAGGGTTGCTGAGGACCTCTAACAGTAAGTGGGCATCAATAACAGACTGAGGGGAGCCCTATCTGCATTGTCTGGACAATTTCACTGTCAGCACTGTGTTGTGATGATTATGTGGGATTGAAGTGTCGTGCCGGTACTGTTCAGAGATGTCCTCCCTCTGTGGGCTACAGCTCTGCAATGTATTAGCTCACTCTGTCTGTTGGGCAGCTCATATATGGCTGGTGTACACCTGACAGGTGTCCTGTTGTGGAGCAGTCATGGTATATGTGGGATAGCATGATCAATGCAAACCTTACACATGCTCATAGAATGCAATTGTCAAGGATTATGCAGAGTGGCCAGTATAGTCCCCCAGCATGGGTCCTTTGAAGTCTTCCACCCCAGTCTTCACAAGTGTAGAGTCTGCTTGTGCTAAATACAGTTTGTTTGCAGTGACAACCTTGCCTTGGGGTGGGGATGGGATATGGATGTCCAGGGAAAGGTGGGTATGGTCAGATATCAACAATGGTGGTCTACCTCTGGTGTGGAACAGTGAGTACCCATGTTGCAAATGGACAGGTGCAATATGTATTCCCCCATGTGGTTGTGGTGAGTGGTTCTGCCATAGCACATGGACCCACAAATTGTAGTGGCTGTAGGGTAATGTTGTAGAGGCCTGAGTAGTTCCCACACACAATATGCCTGTACCTGATGTTAACAACTGGAATGGTGTATGTGAACACCTGCATATCCCGGCACTGTTCCCAGGGAAGCAAAGTGTGTGTCCTGGATGTGGGAGGGGTGTTCTGGACTGGTTGTGTTGTGTGTTACAGGTCATGTGGTCACAAAGCATGGTATAGAACATAACCTGCCAGTGCGATGTGCATATATGACCCTGAAGTAGGTGGCTGCAAATGCATATATATGCTATCCCCCACCTGACAGGTAGTACTAGATGTACATACCTCTGTAGAAATAAAGATGTCAGCACCCTATAAATACTGCAGGTGCAGAACAGATGCCCACTAATTCGGATAGCGCGCTCTGCTAATGCGTCTCCCTCAAGTGTCATAATATAGCTAGGTAGGAGTTTGAACCATGCAAATGCTCATTGTGTGTGTGTGTGTGTGGGTGAGCGGGGTTGTTGTGTGTGCAAGTCTGTGTGAGGGAAATGTCCCTTTTGGCAACTGGGAAAACACTCTACAGGATGCCCATTCCCCTTTCTAAACACTGATGATGTCAGCACCCTATAAGTACAGCAGGAGAAGAGAAATCTCCCAGTAATGCGAATAGTACGCTCTGCTAATGCGTCCGTCTCGAGTATCATAACATAGTTAGGTAGGAATTTGAATCCTGCAAATGCCTAGTGTGTGTGGAGGGGGGTTAGTGTGTGTGCAAGTCTGTGTGAGTGAAATGTCCCTTTTGGCAACTGGGAAAACACTCTACAGGATGCACATTCCCCTTTCTAAACACTGATGATGTCAGCACCCTATAAGTAAAGCAGGAGAAGAGAAACCTACTAGTAATGTGAAAAGCGTGCTCCGCTGATGTGTCTGTCTCGATTGTCATAACATAGTTAGGTAGGGGTTTGAATCTTACAAATACCCAGTGTGTGTGTGGGCGGGGGTTTGTGTGTGTATAAGTCTGTGTGAGGAAAATGTTGCTTTTGGCAACTGGGAAAACACTCTTCAGGATGCACATTCCCCTTTCTAAACACTGATGATGTCAGCACCCTATAAGTACAGCAAGAGAAAGAAAACCTTCCAGTAATGCAAATAGCATGCTCCGCTAATGTGTCCATCTCAAGTATCATAACATAGTTAGGTAGGGGTTTGAATCCTACAAATGACCAGTGTGTGTGGAGGGGGGTTAGTGTGTATGCAAGTCTATGTAAAAGAGATGTCCCTTTTGGCAACTAGGAAATGACTCTACAGGATGCACATTCCCCTTTCTAAACACTGATGATGTCAGCACCCTATAAGTACAGCAGGACAAAGGAAACCTCCCAATAATGCGAATAGCGCGCTCCGCTAATGCGTTCGTCTTAAGTGTCATAACATAATTAGGTAAGGGTTTGAATCCTGCAAATGCCCACTGTGTGTGGAGGAGGTTAGTGTGTGTGCAAGTCTGTATGAAAATAATGTCCCTTTTGGCAAATAGGAGAACACACTACAGGATGCACATTCCCCTTTCTAAACACTGATGATGTCAGCACCCTATAAGTCCCGCAGGAGAAGGTAAACCTCCCAGTAAAGCAAATAGCGCGCTCCGCTAATGCGTCTCTCTCAAATGTCATAACATAGCTAGGTAGGGGTTTGAATCCTGCAAGTGTGTGTGTTTGGATGAGGGGAGTTTGTGTGCGTGCAATTCTGTATGAAAGACATGTGCTTTTCAGCAATCAGGAGAACACACTACATCATGCACATTACCCTTTCCAAACACTGATGATGTCAGCACCCTATAACTACAGCCAGAGAAGAGGAACCTCCTAATAATCCACATAGTGCGCTTTGCTAATGTATCTCTCTCACATATCATGACATAGTTAGGTAGGGGTATGAATCCTGCAAGTGTGTGTGTGGGGGGTAGTAGGGTGTGTGTGATTGCAAGTGTGAAAAAACAGTTCCTTTTGGCAACTACAACAATACACCAGATGCTGCATATTCCCCCAGTAAACACAGGTGATGTCACCACACTATCAGTACAGCCAAACAGGGTTAATTGCCCAGTAATGCCAATAGTGCGCTCCACTACTGGGTCTATTACCACTGTCAGAGCACAGATAGGTATGTTTTGGAAACCCACAACTGCCATGTGTGGTTGTGTCACACAATATGACCATGTGTGGGTTGTTGTTCATAACAATGCATGACATTGCTTAAACCAGCAATGGCAATGCACACATGATGCATGTGTGTGACACATACACATATATACCTGTGACCTTCAGTAGTTACCATGTCTGACATGTGCCTCAAGTGGATAAATGGTATTTGCAATGCATAATATTATGACTGTGTCTTACTGTGCAGGGGCCGCATGCGGTATGTGTATATACAGTGTGAGTTGTATATGGTATAATCCTAACAGCAGGGGATACACATCTGGTCTGGTCCATATAGTCTACATGTAGTCGATGAACAGATGCTGCATGTTCCCACCTGTTGTGGGAGTGGTAACATTTTGTTCCACTCCAATCCAGTGACTACATGCTGGGAACCTTTCAGCTAGTGTGTTGTAGCTACAGTAATGCTCACACACAATGTTCGGCTGGATGCAGTCCAGCCATATAAAGACATATCTAGAGACTGTCATATTACCAGTGTTGTTAGGGAGGACAGGTGGGTTTCCTGTGTATGGGTGGGTTGTGTGTGCCAGGCTATGAACCAGAAGGCAGTCCAACACACTGTTAGCTGCTCATGGATAGGCCCTGATGCTTTGTGCTGTGCCAACAACCTGGAGGTGTGTGTATCTTTGGTGCCTTGAGATACCCCCCCCCTGTTCATGTGTGTTACATGTGTAGGGGACGACAGGCATGGTATGGGGTATAACCTGGCAGTGATGGGTTGCACCTGTGAGCCGTGAATCAGGAATCTGTTACTGCACAGATATTGCAGTTTACCATGCTGAGGACAGTGTCCAGTGCATGCATCTTGCGGTGTACACTGCTGGTGTTGTGTAGCATTAATGTTAGTGTCCTATCCCGTGTGATACCCACGGAGGTGGCTATGTAATCCGTGTCCTGCAGCAAAAGGCACTATGTGTGTATCAAGGGGCTTCGCCAATATACAATGGCCCATGGGTGTCACGTGCAAGCTGCCCCTCGCAAATCATTGTGGCTTCCCTAGCATGTAAGCACACGTTGACAGCCATTGGATACCCCATGAATGACATTGGAGATTGAGCAGAATGTACACATAGAACACCCTTCCTACATATTGTGGTAGCATACCTGGTGAGGGTATGATGGCAACCAAGGTCAGGCTCATACTGGCCCGTGCCACATGCTGAGAGAGCCCTTCTATGTTCCCTATCATGTAGTCCAGGGAGATACGTCTCAGGTCATCCATAGTGGCATGGACAATGACTGAGTCATATGTGTCCATGCCTCTGCCTGACCTGTATGCATGTGTTTTGTGGTGGACCATAGTGCCCCACGGGCATATCACTTTGACCTTCACCATGTACAGCCTGTTGAGCGGGACCCCACTACAGCGGCCAAGAGAGGTACCTGACACATCTGTAGCAGGTGTGTTATGCAGCCCTACAGGCTGTGTGTGGCACACGGGATGTGTGTGCCATGTATGGCATGTGCTCTGTTCTGACTTAACGTATGCCTGTGTGCCAGCTGCGGAGGTGTGTGATGCTCAGGCAGGATGCTATTCTGAGTCTCCAAGTATGCCCCAGTGTGTTCGGATTGCTGTCAGTGCGGGTCTATGTCAGACTGGTATTGTAGTCACTGTAGTATGTCATGCCACCTGACAGGGTATGGCATTACTGGGTTCAGAGTGCTCAGTCCCCAGATTGGCTATGTGGTGGCATCTCACACATGTGTTGTACGTTCCTGGCCAGGGGAGAGGTTGACTGCATACATGTGGCAGCTGTGACATTGCCACATGACTCACATAAACCACAACTGGACCATAGAGGTGATTCACAGGTTACCTTTGCACATGCTACCATAGTAGTGTGATTGCCATGGTGATTACCAACACATAGGGCCAATGGGGAACAACATATTGAAGGTGAGTATGTGTGGGTGTACTGCTACTGATTTCATAGCACTGGCATATATGACTGCACACGTGGGTAAATGCCAGGTAAGTCATATGCAATGTGTCACAGGCAATGTACATGCGAACAGGACAGACAGTGACGTTCTGTCAGGTAGAAAATTGACATACGTATAGTACGCTATGCAGATGTCACTAGGAATCCACAGAAGCTCTGTAAATCTGCATTGCAGGTGGAATCAGTGTTCCAGGGAACCTCAAGCAAACATGCATGCAAACAAAGCTACAGTAAGCAGGGATGAAAGTAGTCCATTGTACAACAAAGAAGGGGTAACACTTCCAGTAGGTAACAGTGCAAATATGCAGGCACTATCAACATGTACCCAGGAATGCACAGCTCAGATGTCCATGGTAGAACTGATATTAT
Source organism: Protopterus annectens (assembly GCF_019279795.1). NCBI lineage: Eukaryota > Metazoa > Chordata > Ceratodontiformes > Protopteridae > Protopterus > Protopterus annectens. The sequence goes on from NC_056733.1 coordinate 1,192,189,409, forward strand.
GTCATATTTAATTGTAATTTGAATTAAATTGGTACTGCACACATATCAACATGCGCAAACATCCACATTGCATAGTCATTGTGGGCAACAAGCCACCATTAGTGTACATGTCCATCATTGCGTATCACTACTTGCATTAGCCTCTCCCCTGTGCTACTTATGTATGTGGCTATCTGTTGACATCCTTACCACCGGTATGCAGTAATGTGCAGCTGTTACACTATGGTACTTACTATGGGTGTAGATAACAATTCAGGACAATCATACAGTTACTGCATCAGGCATGCTGGGATATACACACAATCATATCAGCACACTGTACTGTTGCCAACATGATACTAGTAATACACTTCTATGTAGTCACCCTGTGCATCAGCAACATGTTTACCTGTTCCTGCACTGATGATGGAGATTGCAGGAGGTGGCACAGTTTCATCATATGCACAGGGTGTGAATTAGGTATGCCTGAGTCTGCCACTGATACCACCAATTGACATGTATGTGTATGTGTGTTGGTGAGGGACAGCAGTACAGGGTGGGGCACTGTTGGTGCAGTGTGTGCATGTATGTGGTAGCCCTAGGTGTTAACATTTCGCATGTGTGTATGCATGCACACAGTTCCACCTCATGGCTGCCACATACTGGTGTTTGTGGACAGCCACAGACTGCACCTGGCAGGTCATACAGATCAGTGTCTGTGGGCATGGACATGGTACCTGTGCCTGGCAGGGGTGCTAAGGACTGTATCCGGTACTAAGCCAGACTGGGTACTGTCATCAGAAGTGGGAGTTTGTTGACTGGACACAGATCCCTGTTGGGACTGTCCAGAGCCACGTGCACGTGGTCTTCTGGGGCGGTCTGATGACAGCACAGACCCAGCATTGCTGGGGCTGCTGCTGGCACTATGGGGGTGTCCGCGGGCCTGTTGTCATCTGCGCCGACTGCCAGCTGCTGCTGTTGCTGGCATACGGCCACGTCGACGCCGCAACCATCCACCATTGCCCTGGCTCATGGACATGTGGTTGTGGAACTGCTGTAATATGTCCCCACAACGTCTGTCTATGACATCGGTGAAATTACGGATAGCATCCGCGATGTCACGTATACTATCAGTCATGGATGTGCGACATGCTCTCAGCTCCCTCAGACCCTGTCTGGTGTAAATTTCCATACGTGACTGTGCCTGCATGACAGCCCGAAACATAGCTGAGGTTGACAGACCTCTTTGGGCACGTCTGCCAGAGGCAGTACACCCATGGATGCTCCCACAAGAACCCATGGGCAACTGTCTGTGTGGTACCATCTCAGGACCCTGCCCATGGCTGCTGTGTGGGGAAGCATGTGCCACAGATACCTCATTACCCTGGTCAATGCCCACTGTATCCTGTCCATCACCTAGGGACAATGGTGACATAGGATGTACTGGCAGGATGACTGTGCACAATGATGGGGTTGACAGCTGTGTACTGTCAATTGGCTGATCAATGACAGACCCTGACACACCTTCCTGTGCCATTACACAGATATCATCATTATCAGTACCTGTGGCACCAGATTCAGGTTCCCTGCTGCAGGACACCAGAGCAGCATCAGAACCTGTGGGAGGAAGACAGGAAACACAGTTTACAATGTCTACACAATGTTACCAGTGATGCACTAATGCACACATGCACACGTGGACATATGCACACATGCACACATGCACATGTGGACACAGGCACACATGCACACAGGCACACATGCACACATGCACACGTGGACACAGGCACACATGCACACAGGCACACATGCACACATGCACACGTGGACACAGGCACACATGCACACATGCACACATGCACACGTGGACACGTGCACATGTGCACACATGGACACATGCACACATGCACACGTGGACACAGGCACATGTGCACACATGCACACATGCACACATGCACATGTGGACACATACACACATGCACACGCACACATGCACACGTGGACACACGCACACATGCACACATGCACACCCCACAGTATACACACAGAGCACTACTGAGTTACACTATTATTACTAGCACTATCAAGACTATTATAGGTATTGTTAAAACACACTCACCAGCATGGATGGGCTGCCTTGCTGTAACACTGGAGGGACCTGCAGAAATGAGGGGATTAATGTCAGTGGGCACAACTGTGCCATTGATACTGCGTATGATACAGTTCAGTAGTACACCAGTTGCCTTTCACATGTCAGCTGCTGATATTTGCAATATCACACCTGCACAATTACATACTATGTTGACAGCTACATACCAAGGACACACCTTACACATGCATAAACTAACAGTGTACAGAACAGTCAATTGTACATATGGCATATTACCTGCATGCTCCATGTCGTGTTGCTGTGTGGATCCAGCCTCCATCATAATGCAGGTGTGTTGCTGTTGATGTTCCTGGGATGGAGCCACAACACTTAGGAGTAGCCCCTCCAGTCTGGTGAGGGGGGGATGTGTGGCCACCCCATCTCCTGTGGCGACCTGCTGCCTGTGGATATCCGATGCACGCTGACGGACATTTCTGATTAAATCACTGCAGTGATGTCATACCTGCTCATATGTCCTATTATGCGTGCCAATGTCATTTACCTTACGGACAAGGTCTTGCCACAGTGCAGCCCTCTCCTGCTGATTCTGGCTGGTGCGGGAAAACAGTATGTCATAATCCCGCACCAGGCTCTGGTGTATCTCTTCATCTTCTGCAGCAGAGTAGGCAGGATTTCGCTGATGTGCCATGTCCCTGAAAGAGAACACAAACAGGATATCAGCAAACTATGTCAGCAATATATGGCACACATACTATACATGATACTCAACTGTAGTGATATACTACTACTCCCATATGTAGCATGTGTGTGTCTCTTGGTGGATACACATGTACATGGCCAGATATCAGTGCTCAGCCAACACCTGTGCAACAATACCTGCCACATTCCATACAACATAGTACCAAGCCCCATCGGTCAGCACACTGAGACAGGTCCAATGCACAACCTCACTCTGGGGGTTCATACCAAGGTACTGTATGTGGAAAGCCATCCATTAGTGTGATCTGGACACAAATTAATCGGCCTGGATATACATATCCCACCACCACCACCAGCACAGTAGACTACTTTGATATATATGTGAATAGACAGATTTTCACTTGTTAGGACTGACATGGTATCCATGCAGCCCACTTGGCCAGTGGAAGCCACAACCCACAATGCTGACCCCTTTGCGAATGCTTCCCACGGACATCCCAAAGAATGCATGGAACATGCACACACATTTCTAACCCAGACCCTATGCACAAAGGTTAAGCATCCTGTCTGGTGGACCCCAGCCAAAGGCAAATTGTATAACAATAGAAGGGGGCTACTGCAGGACAGAGCAGATTCACATAAAGGGAAGGCATCTGTGGTCGGCACTGGTAATAAGCTAAGGTCTCTCATAACAACATCCACGTCCAACTCTGTGAGGGAAATGGCCACGGACACTATAGATAACCACAAGGCCTTCTTCAGTTTTGTTAGACATATGGACCAAAAGCCTCAGATATGCTCTGAGTTACTACACACCTACTTAACATTCACTGAACCCACAGATATTGGCAACATTCTGGCAGACAGGTTCAGTGCAAATATCCCCCCTCTCTCTCCCCCACACTTAGAAATACTTATAACAGCTGAATGTAACCTCCCTATCATCTCAGATGTCCAGGTGAGGGCCGCCCTCAGCAAAGCAGAACACACAGCATCAATGTGACCTGATGGTATTCCTGGATGTGTGGTACGTGAACTCCAAGAGGAGATACAACCGCATATAAAACTGATATTTAACCTTGGCCTTACTACGGGATATGTACCTGAACACTGGCATACAGCAACAGTGGTCCTACTCCACTAAGGAGGCACCTCTACTGACCCTGGGAACTACTGCCCCATAAGCTTAACCAGCCTGGTCTGCAAAGCTATGGAATGATTCATTATGGGACTCATATACAGCGATATTGGGTACCTGCAGACACTTGATCCCACCCAGTTTGCCTTTGTGATGGGCTGATCCTGCCTTTTGAACCTGGTTGACCTTTTCAAAACAGTCACTACAGCCATTGATGAGGGCAAAGCAGTCCATACAGCCTACTTGGACTTGCCTAAGGCCTTCAACACAGTACTCCACTCAGGCATCATAGACAAGCTCATCAGCTTACATGTTACTACATATGTCACATGATGGGTTGCACACTGGTTGAACTACAGAATCCATAAAATCAATATTGCGGGAGCCATGTCAGACGCAAAGCCAATCACATGTGGTATCCCACAGGGCTCTGTCCTAGGACCCCTCTTGTTTGGCATTTACTTCTCAGATGTGAAAGCAAACGTGTGGGTTGTGGATGACAAAGTTCCCAGATGACTGCGAACTAAGCGCCATAGTCGTTACACCAGCTGACACACACATCCTACAGACAGGCCTCACTGAAACGGACAACTGTTGCCAGAATCATGGCCTAACACTGAATGACATGTAATGTATAGTCATCCCCTTTGGGTGAAACTACGTGCACACAACTTATCACATAGACATACATATAGATACAGACCAATAACACATATGGAGGGTTCACAGTATGTAGACTATTAACTTGTTACTTTACATTACCTGTGTTTGTCGCAGCTGGTTGTGTTATCGTTACTATAGCTTCCTGCTGCTGCTAGCCCAGCTTGATACTGACACTGATGACAGCTTCAACTTAGTTTGTCTTACGTGTGTTTTTGTTTGTGTTCTTATTTTCTTTTTTTTTTTCTTTCTCTCTCTCTCTCTCTCTGCCTCCAGACGGTGCAATGAAAGTATTGCATGTGTGGAGTGGGAGTACAGGATGCTTTTGTAGGTATCTGCACAAGTCCATGTGATGGCCTCTGCACCAATTGTAAGCCAGCATTTGCTAATAGCATGCAGACAGTTTTGTACTGATTGCAGTTCTCACTGTGATTTCAGGACAGTGCTACAAAAGGGTATGTGAGACAGGCGTTGCCCTTTCAGATTGTAAGGGCGGGGACCATGCTGGCATGCTGTGGATACTGTTCTGTGAGTGTAAAGGTTAGTATCTCTCACATGATTCAGGCTGTGTTGTAGATTCACATTTCTCCATTCATCTCTCCTGTTTCCTGTACTAAGTGTGTATGTACACTGACACCTACAACTATATATATATATATATATATATATATATATATATATATATATATATATATATATATATATATATACATTTATATATGTATAATAACTGACATTATTACCTACTAGCTACCAACTAGCATGGCTGTTTCTGTTCACACACTACTATTATAGAAATCCACTAGATTTGACAGTAAATATACATGACATGCTTTGTGTACTACACATCCTATATTCCATTTACATTCATTCCTACTATTACATGATATATTTATTGCAGCACAATGTTCTTGTATAACAGTCATGGCTTAGTGGTAAGTCATGCAGACTACTGTTTCCAAGGTCCTGGGCTCGGGACTGACAGTGGGATTTTATTTTGCTTTTGAACTGACTACAGGACCTGTCAATCAGAGTGACTAAGGCACTTTTAAGCAGTTGTAACCGGGTTAGCGCTGGTTTGCGCGGAGCTCCCGCATGCACACTGGCATTCAGCTCCGCAAACACCCGCTTACAACCGCTTAACAGTGCTTACTCTGGCGCACACCCGCGCTATTTTCTTTGAAAGAAATGAAAATGGGGAGACAGGAAAGTGGTGAAAAAGGGGTCACAAAGAGGGTAAGACAGTAGAGAAACAAGCTTGGGCTTTGCAGGAGGGATGTAGATAAGGCCCATAGCTGCCCATTTCTTCATCAGCAACAGCTGTGCGTATGTTTGTAATTTGGTGTGACATTTGAAACCTTCCATCCCTGAGAGAGGTGTCAGGACAACAATAATACTTGTTGTACAGCCAATTGTAATTGATAGTTTCCATGTCCAGCAGACATGTGTGCGGAATGGGCAGCTATGTATGGGGCGTATTTTTTTGTGGGTACAGAGTGCCCTTTTTTTTTTTTTTTTTCAGGTGAGAGTGGTATGTCAGGTAAAGGAAGTCGGTATAGCTGGGGAGGTAGGTTGGGTAGATCAACAGACAAGACAAACAAGACGCATACAGGGGCAGTGTATGACACGTGTGGAGGGGTTACACAATTGACGGCGATGGATGTTTGGATATCCAGAGCCCATGAGCCCACAGATGGCAACAGTGGAACTGATATCCCCACCCATGGGCAGTTGCTACTGTTCCTTCACTGCCCAAGATGGGGCTGTGCTGGGGGCTGTGTAGGCCGGGCAACAGGCATGCCCGTAAGTTGTGCCACCTGTGCCTCAAGCTGGCGTAGGGGCCCAAGAACAGATTCCCGGATCTCCCTACGCACCACAGTCCGGATGCTACGGAGGGTGAGTGGTGGTTCTCCTCCGGCCACACTTGCAGAGGGGGTACGGGCCCCATCCCCTGCAGTGCTTCCACCCACAGGTGGCACAGGGCCACCGGAGGAGGGTCCAGACTGGGCACTAGTGCCAGGTGCACTCGCCAGCTGAGGTGGGAGAGGTGGGTCCGCTGGAACCCGCCTTCCCTGTCATCCTATGTTTTGCATTATGTCATGACAGTTTGGGTTAGTAACATACAATACCATTCACAATTAGTTGTAACAGCATGCATTAGTATTCCCATTAACCAAACACCCAGATATTCACACCATTGAACAGCGAGCATAACACATGCATAATTTGAACAGCAATACACAGTCCAACAACATGCAGGGTTGATTGATGGCAACAGGCCATCAGGTTTGGATGTATGAACAGGGCAGATGCATCAACGGACATGCAAATATGTATGACCCAACAGGACAAATGTCCAGGGGTGTTAATTGTGATTGTACATACCAATTTCACGTGGAATGGATTATATGTGGGTATAGGGTAGGGTGAAGAAAATATTATTAACACCTTCAAATACCAATACATATGCTGTACATTTCTAATAGCTGCGGATATATACACACTACTATTCTACCTACAGTTTCCTATGTGATAACTACTTCAAGTTGGTGATAGGACTGTTACTGCTACATCAATATACATTTTATTGTTATTCATACACGTTCATATCTGGCTTTGTTCAGCAACATCATCCTGCTACATTTGCTTTATATAGCTATAGACAACTGTGGATGTTTGGTATTTCAGACAATCATACTATCTGCATATTGCAGACTGAGAGCAACATATCCAGATTTTGGGATACACATTCCAGCTGCAGCAACATTTTAAACACATTTTGCAGTTTGGTTCTGCTTGTCACATTCATTTCATTTTGTACTGAATGCAGTATACTTTATTCAGGGGTTATTACTACTTTATTGGTGGATTCATAACTCTTTCTCACACTCTCTCACTTGTTTTAATTTTACAATTCAGGATGGTACTTACTTCTAGGCTTTATTGACATGTTTTACCTGTAGTTATTACAATCGTTTCCAACAGTCTCACTTCTGTCATGTTTCAGTATTTCAACAGGGATATATTTCACACATGTGATTTGCTCATCTTCTTTAGCTGTACATTTCAGCCTGCTGCAGGTTGTGTACTATTATATTACAGGTGGGGCATCTTTATTTCAGACTTTATTTCAGACATTTTTATTTTTCTGTTTGGATTACAGACTGCAACACACTTTTGTAATCAAGCAATACTTGAAAACACTCTTACACTGTTACTTGCACATTTTATTACTTAGTGACTACACTGCACTCTTTTGCTAACTGTCATACTTTTATATTTCTTTACAGTTACTGGGAGAGGATTACTGACCTGCCTGGTGGTGCAACCGCACCAGCCTATCACCATAGGCTCTGCAGTTCGCAGAACGGACACCTGCAGCTGTAATATAAATGAAGTAATATTGGAATACACATCTCCATAATATCAGCTAGTTTAATTTCTTACATACATAATTAAATGTAACTTACTCAGTAGTGGGGCGTTGGGCATTTGCCGGGCCTCCTGGATCCAAAGGTTCAATTGGTCCTGCTTACGTCTCTTCAGGTACGCATGGTGGTGATGGACCTGCTCACCAGTCCTTGGAATCCCTGTGGCACTGGTGAGATCATGAGCCAACCGGTCCCACGCCTCAGCCCTATATGCTCCCCACAGGACCTGGCCCTGCATGAGTTGGGCCTCATGATTGTGGACAAGGAGCCAGACCATATATCTGGACTGCTCAACGCCCCACCTCTGGGCTCGAAAGCAACTACCCTCACCTACTCCTGACATTCTGGCTACAAGTTAGTTCTACAATCGGTTATGCTGTGTATTCCCGCCTATGGGGCTTATATATGCCGTTTTTCCTGCATTTATCTGTGATTGGCCATTTTGGAATTGTATCAGCTTCACAAAACCTGCTTTGTCATGCTCCACTTTCTATTCATTCCTATATATTTGCTATTACTGCATTTCTAAGTACAGCTGTCATGGCTTAGTGGTTCAGTACCTTGACTATGGTGCATGGTATCCTGGGATTGAACCTGACCACTGCTTTTTATATTTTATGACTGTCTAGACAGGCTAGGGGGTGTGTCTGTGTAAAGGCAGTTTTGTTACAGCTTGCTCAACGTTGCCCATCGGTTAGCTTGTTGGCGCGGTGCGCAACTCCACGCAAATGGGTTACGCTGGTTTACGCCTCATTTGGCTGTCAGCACGCATATTACGCTCAGCTCAGCTATGGGAACACAGTTTCAGCGTGTTAAAACATGGCTCCCCTACGGGCACTCATTTTTCACCTGTTAAACCACTGCTCACCTACGGGCAGCTGCACTCAACTTGTTAAACTATAGCTCAGCTATGGGCACATCTGGCATTTGTTATTATTTTATCTCACATTTCTTCACTATAACTGGCCTATTTCATTACATTTTACATAAAATATAATTTTATATGTGTACATATGTGTCAGGGACTTGTTTCGTGCTTATTTCACTAAAAATAAAAATTAATGTTGTGGGGGCTCGAACCATGACTGCCTGCTCTTCAGCTGACATCTCTACCGCTAAGCTATTACTTTTTGGCTTACTTTGTATAGTTAGTTCTTATATGCTTTTCCACTTACTGCTAACTGTGGCTGAGCTACAGGCACAACCGCGCAAACAAGCGCACTCACGGGCAAACATCTTTACAGTTTAAAAAAAAATATAACACATGTTCATTTATATGATTTTATGTTCATAGTCTGTGGGGGCATGTGTTGTGTTGTGTTTATTCACATTTCCATGTACTCTGTCGTGGGGGTTTACTTTGGGCACTTTTACTCTTCTGGGGGTGTGTCCACTTGCAGGGCTCAGCCTACGGACACACCCCCTACTGTCTTCCATGGACCGTGTTAGCCTTAGGTGTGATTCAGCATGCCCTCATGCATATGCATGACATGCTGACGTCACACCATTTAACTGCAGCCTCCGTGTAAGCCTTGTAACTCTTACACGGAGGCTTCGTGAATCCTGCCCATTATCTTATCTTGGCTGATGCCCTTTTAGACAGGCATTGTATTTCCATGTAGCTTTGTCTTATTTTATGTCACTGGCATTCACATAAAAGATTGTTCACATATGCTGCTAAGGGAATATTTATGTAAGCTGGTGTCTCAACATTGCTTGAGATCCTAATGCTATAACAGTTCCCCTGAGCAGACATGAGAACTCATGTTTGTTGATTTTATTCAGTGAATATTATCAAGCTTCATTATTTCAGAGTACTTCAAAAATCATACGATGTCTTGGACCTGATGCACTTGGTCCACTGTCATAACCTGTACTGCTTGTCATCTTACACATTCAATTACACACTTGATGACTACAATTATTAGACTTATATATCCTAAAATGCCAACTGTGACCAGTATAAGCTGCATTATTTTTCCTCCCCAGCCATTGATAGAACCACTCAGCCAAGAGAACCATGTTTCTTCTTCTATTTGTGCTTTTTGAGCAACTTCCTCAGTTAGCTTGAGGTGACCCCTGATTTCAGGTTCATTATGAGGAATAAAAGTACAACATTCCTTTCCTATCAATGCATAAGTACCTCCTTTACTAGCAAGAACAATATCTAATGCCATGCATAGGTTCATAGGTTCATAGGTTCATACTAGGCTATCTGCCCTAGGGCATTTATAAGCCTAGCCAGAATGTGTTTGGCTTTCGCCACCCATTTTAAATTTATTTTGCTATGCCCTTTTTCAACGTTAGTATACTGTGCCTCTGTCTAACAGTGACACAGAAGTGATACCCGGGGTAAACCTACGATCTCCCATCCACTCATCAAGATTCCTCTTGAAGAGAGTCAATGAGGGACTCTGCCTAACCTGGACTGGGATTTTATTCCAGAGTGAAGGGAGCCTCTGGGTTATGAATCTGTCCCTCCAGCATGTCCTATTTATTTCAGTGCTGAGGTTCATGTCTCTCGAGCACGTAGCTCGATGGGATTTGGATTTTCTGAGGTGCAGCATGTCCATTAATTCCGGGGTGGACATGGCTTTATACGTCAGGCACAGATCGCCTCTGAACAGGTGGTATGCCAGTGAGTAGAGCTGGAGTTTCTTTAACTGGGCAGCATATGGCATCTGTTTGAGCCCTTTGATCCTCTTGGTGAGGTACTTTTGGGGTCTTTCCAGTTGCTGCAGGTGTCTGGTAAGGTACATCCCAAAAGGGGCATTGTACTCAATTATGGGCCTGATGAGGGATGAGTAAAGAGGCACGATGACCTCCCCTGATCTAGATGTGAATCCCTTCATGATTAGGTGGGCTATATAAAATGTTTTTCTAACCACTTTGGCCACGTGGTTGTCAAATGAGAGATTGCTATCAACTTGGGTCCCCAGGTCCCTAATTACTTCTTCTGTACTTAATGGATTACCACCTATGTGGTAATTTGTGGGCACTTTATTTTTGCCAAAGGGGATGACTATACACTTTTTGGCATTTAGCTTGAGGCCATGGCTCTGGCACCAGTTGTCTGTTTCTATGAGGTCCTTTTGGAGGATGCTTGTGTCGGCTGGAGAGTCGATTATGGCACCCAGTTTGCAGTCATCTATGAACTTGGTCAGCCACAGTCCTTCCGTGTTGGCCTGTACCTCCGAGAAATATATACCAAACCAGAGAGGTCCCAGGACTGAGCCTTGTGGGACACCACTTGTAACTGGTTTGGAGTCTGACATGGCTCCAGCAATTCTAACCATGTGGGTTCTGTCCTTGAGCCAGTTTGCAATCCATCTAGTGACATAGGGGTTTATATTTAAACTGGTGAGCTTATCTATAATGCCCGAGTGGGGTATTGTATCGAAGGCTTTTGCGAGGTCCAGGTAGGCTGTGTGGAACACCTTCCCCTTGTCAATGGCCTTGGTGACTGTTTCAAAGAAATCAACCAGGTTTAAGAGGCAGGATCTGCCCTTAACAAAGCCGAACTGGGTAGGATCCAGTGTCTGTAGGTCCCCAATATCTTTATTTATGAGGTCCATGATGATCCTTTCCATAGCTTTGCAGACCAAGCTAGTCAGGCTTATGGGCGATAGTTTCCAGGATCCGTTGAGGCACCACCTTTATGGAGAGGGACCACTGTTGCTGCACCACTCTTTGGGCACATATCCTGTAGTAAGGCTGAGATTGAACAGTAGTTTTATGTTTGGGTTTAGCTCTTCTTGGAGTTCATGTAGGACGCAGCCCAGGACACCATCTGGTCCCATTGATGCTGTGTTTTTTGCTTTGGAGAGGGCGGCTCTTACCTGAACATCTGAGATGTCAGGGGGGCAGCACTCTGCTGGGATAGATATTTGCCCTTTTGGTGGGGGTTTTGCGCTGAACCTGTCAGCTAGGATGTTGGCAATGTCTGTGGGTTCAGTGTATTTTTTGTCATTTTGGACTAATTCTGAGCAAATCTGGGAATTACCACCCAGGTTCCTAACATAACTAAAGAAAGCCTTGTGATTATCCTTAGTGTCCTGTTTTGTAAGACCATAGCTTTCATGGCAGTCATTTCTAAAGTAACTTCTTTTATTGCCTCAAATGTAGCATTACTTAAGTCCTCCAATAATCCTGCAATTTTTCTAGTTTTCCAAATAGCCTTCCCTGCTCCATTGAATGGAAAAATTGCTGCTCCTGCAAGGACATCATCTCCTACATCCATTTTTTCTATGCTAATATGTCTTTTTAATCTAACATTTCTAATATTAGAATCAGGCAATGTTGTAGTATGTCTAATGGATGGAATTACATGTCCCAAATAACACAATCCATTCCATTTCTCAGGAAGCCATTTGTAGACTCTATTACCACATATTTATTTATTTATTTATTTTACATTTGTTGATCGGGAAAGTCCAATTGGATTAGAAGTCCATTTTCAGTGGAGGCCCTGGGAGAAAATCTCCAAGTGAACAATTTTTTTACAAAACATAGTTTTAGGGACATACTTTTGACATACAATTTCCATAGAAGAGACTTTGACATACATATTAACTAACAGATAGGATGCATTTGTTCTCTACAATATAATGTTACATTTTAGAAGATATTCCTAAGTTTAGGATTCCTGTGATAAATTTACTATCAGAGTAAAAGCAGAGAGACGTAGAATAAGGTTCCAAGAGAGCAGATGATGCTTGCTGTAGTTGAGAAGGATAACACATTGATTTACTATATGTCTTCACCTGGTTTTAGTTGAGAAGGATAACAAACTGATTTACAGTATGTCTTCTCCTGGTTTTAGTTGCTTATGGAAAGCACAACATTTCTGGGGTTGTTTTCTCTAACTCCTGGAGAGATGGGATGAGCAGTAGATTAACAGTCCTAAGTGGGTACAGTACTATGATTGGTTGGCTTAGCAGAGTTACTTAAGTTAGGTGAAGTGTTCTAATGAGACATTAGCCAGGGGGGGATACAGGAGCACAGTAGATTATTCAAAAAGTGAGTTTTAACAAGTTTCTTGAACTGTGATGGGGATTTGTTGTCAGTTATGTGGGCAGGAAGGGAGTTCCAGGTTTTTGCTATACAGTGGCTATAGACAGACTTACCAGCTTCATTGTTATATTTGGTTAATTTGAGGAGGTTTTGTGTGCTAGACCTCAAGGGCCTGGTGCTTGTATAAGGTTGCAAAATATTTTGTAGGGCTGGGGTGTTTTCAGAGTTATGTATTCTTTTGTGGGCTAGTGATAGTTGATTGAGTTGAAGTAGTAGTGGTAGTTCTAGCCAATTGAGTTTTTTGGGCATTCACAGTGATGTGTTCTGATGGGAGAGATTGTAGTGAATTTGGCTATCTTATTATAACAATGACCAAGTTTGTTTAGGTCAGATTTGCAGAGATTTGTAAGCACAGGGAAGGCATAAAGTAGGGTGGATAGTAGGTGAGTCCTCACTATTGTAGTTTTGGAGTGGTCAGTGAGGAATTTTTTATTGCGATACAGGAGGCTAAGTTTTTTTTATCTAATTTTTTATGGTTATAGAAATATGTAGGTCAAATCTAAGGTGATTATCTATTTCAACCCCTAAGAGTTTGGTATTATTTGTGGGGGTGATTGTGGTCTTTTTAAAGGAGGAGATAAAGAAAGAATCAGTGGGAGGTGTGGCTCTGTGGGAACTAAAGAGTACTAGCTTTGTTTTACTTGGGTTCAGAATGAGCCTTTGGTTTGTAATCCAAGTTTCTGCTAGGGAAAAGCATTCTTGTGTTAGGGAGTGAAGGATGTCAATTGATTTGGCTGCACATATTATGGGGGTATCATCTGCATATTGCACTATTGAGGCTTTAGGAATACTGCTTGGGAGCTGATTGGTAAAGAGGGTAAAAAGATGTGGCCCCAGGATAGAGCCTTGGGGTACTCCTAAGGAGACTAGGAGGGAGGGGGAGAGTTGGTTTTGCCACATAACAGCTTGTTTCCTTCCCTCTATGTAGTTTTTGAACCAGGAGATGGCAGTGGTGGTAAGGTTTAGAGTTGCTAGTGAAAGAATGAGTTTATTGTGGTTAACCATATCAAATGCTTTGGACAAGTCAAGGAAAGTGGCAGATACAAGGAGTCCATCATTTCTGTGAGTATTAACAACATTGGTGAATTCTGTTAGTGTGGTGATGGTGCTATGGAAGGGTCTAAAGCCATGTTGTTGTGTTGCTATTAGATTATTTTCTAGGATATATTTCATTAGTTGCTTGTGTATTATCCCCTCTAAAACTTTAGATAAAGGGATAGTATGGCTATAGGGTGGTAGTTATTGAGTTCCAGGGAGGTTCTCCCTTTATGTAGAGGGATGATATGTGATATTTTCCATAGCTTGGGTACTATACACTTGGAGATGGATCTGTTAATTAGGATGGAGACAGGATATGATATGGCTTCTGCAGCCAGGTGGAGGTAATCAGCGGGTAATTTATCTGCAGCTAGAGATGTTGGTTTGAGCTTGCAGAGTAGATTTTCAATGGATTTGGTTGGTTCTAGGTGGAAGCTGAACTTGGGGTAATTGTTAGTTGGGGTATGGGGTGGATTTGCAGGGGTGGGGATGTTGTCATAGGGTTGGTTGTTTGCAAGGGTCTGGATAGTTTCTGTAAAGTATTTATTAAATTGAGTGGGGAAGTCTTCTTGTTTGTTATGTATTTTTGGGGTTGGGGTAGTTGTTTTACCTGGTTGTAGAATATAGTTAATTGCTGCCCAAAATGTTTGTGGGTTGTTCCTGTGCTTATCCTGTAACTTTTGGTAGTAAGACGTTTTGTCTGTTTTGGTGAGTTTTTTGGCTTTGTTACATAGTTCAATGTATATTTGTTTGTTCAACTGGGATTTACTGTTGAGGTAGTTGGTCCAGGCCTTGTTTCCTTTTTTGAGGAGGGAGTTTGTGTCTGGGGTTAACCAGGGGGCATATTTAGTTTTAATTCTTGTTGTTCTGGAGGGCGTGTGATGGTTAAGGGTGTTTAAGAAGGCAGTATTGAAATATAGTACAGCTTCATCAAGAGGTAGGTTTTTTAGGGGGGTCCAGTTGCACGTTTTTCGGTCGTTTATAAAGTTGGAGCGGTTAAAGTGTTTTTTTGTTTCTAATTAGGCATGTAGATATTTCAGTCAGTTGTGGTGATTTTGATCTGAGTAAGAATGTGACTTGGTGGTCACTCAGGGTGTCTGGTAGACACCCTGCTAGGGATATCAATGATGGGTGGGATACGAGTATCCAATCTAGAGTGGATTGGTGTTTGGTTCTCTTGTCTGTTCTTGTGGGGGAAGTGATGAGTTGGGTTAGGCCATGTAGGTTAATATGGGAGAGTGGGTTATGACTGGAACAGTTTTGCCAGCCAGTATTAAGGTCTTCTAATACTATGCTTTCCTGGGGGAGGGAGTTAGATAGCTACTGTGGTTACTGACTTGAAACTGTAGTTTTATTTGCCATTTTGGGTCAATTCCAAAACTCCTTCATCTTCCTCTCTTAAAACCTGGTTGCTTCATGGTTTTGGTGTCTTTTCAGGCTTGTTGGCTGTTGGTGAAGCACCCACCAAGAGGAGAAAACGCTGAGAGAAGAAAGGAGCCACTTTTGAGACTTTAAGTATTTTTCCTCTGTCTATTTACTAAATTTTTCTGCATAGCCGCCTATTTTGAGCATTTTCTGGCTTGTTAAATTTGATTTCTGCATTAGTAACTGTATTTAGAGCACAACCTAGAGCTGTTTACTGAATTTCCTGTTTGCACTTATTTTTAAAATCGTTTTTTTTTTCTCAAAACTTGCATTTTATCTGTCTTTGGCCTAGTGCTCTTGTGTGGGGTCATTTACTGCACTGTTATAACTTGTTGATACTTGTTAACCTCTGCTATCTCTGAAAAAAAAAAAACAAAAAAAATCTAGCTTTTTTCCCACTTTTCTGAGATTTAAAAAAGTTCAGTTACAGGCTTGCTGTTTTTGTACTGTTTGTAAGTTTCTGTGAGGCCATTTTTTGCTTGGGCTAAAGGAAAGTCTCTCTGTTGATCAGTGGCAGTGAAAAACATTGAGCAGCCTGCCTGCCCCTGTGGGAGTGGTTACTGACTTGAAACTGTAGTTTTATTGGCCATTTTGGGTCAATTCCAAAACTCCTTCATCTTCCTCTCATAAAACCTGGTTGCCTCGTGGTTTTGGTGTCTTTTCAGGCTTGTTGGCTGTTGGTGAAGCACCCACCAAGAGGAGAAAATGCTGAGAGAAGAAAGGAGCCACTTTTGAGACTTTAAGTATTTTTCCTCTGTTTATTTGCTAAGTTTTTCTGCATAGCCACCTATTTTGAGCATTTTCTGGCTTGTTAAATTTGATTTCTGCATTAGTAACTGTATTTAGAGCACAACCTAGAGCTGTTTACTGAATTTCCTGTTTGCACTCATTTTTAAAATAGTTTTTTTTCTCAGAACTTGCATTTTATCTGTTTTTGGACTAGCACTCTTGTGTGGGGTCATTTACTGCACTGTTATAACTTGTTGATACTTGTTAACCTCTGCTATCTCTGAAAAAACAAAAAAAAAACAAAAAAAATCTTGCTTTTTTCCCACTTTTCTGAGATTTAAAAAAGTTCAGTTACAGGCTAGCTGTTCTTGAACTGTTTGTAAGTTTCTGTGAGGCCATTTTTTGCTTGGGCTAAAGGAAAGTCTCTCTGTTGATCAGTGGCAGTGAAAAAACATTGAGCAGCCTGCCTGCCCCTGTGGGAGTGGTTACTGACTTGAAACTGTAGTTTTATTGGCCATTTTGGGTCAATTCCAAAACTCCTTCATCTTCCTCTCTTAAAACCTGGTTGCCTCGTGGTTTTGGCATCTTTTCAGGCTTGTTGGCTGTTGGTGAAACACCCACCAAGAGGAGAAAACGCTGAGAGAAGAAAGGAGCCACTTTTGAGACTTTAAGTATTTTTCCTCTGTTTATTTGCTAAGTTTTTCTGCATAGCCACCTATTTTGAGAATTTTCTGGCTTGTTAAATTTGATTTCTGCATTAGTAACTGTATTTAGAACACAAACTAGAACTGTTTACTGAATTTCCTGTTTGCACTTATTTTTAAAATCGTTTTTTCTCAAAACTTGCATTTTATCTGTCTTTGGCCTAGCACTCTTGTGTGGGGTCATTTACTGCACTGTTATAACTAGTTGATACTTGTTAACCTCTGCTATCTCTGAAAAAACAAAAAAACAAAAACAATCTTGCTTTTTTCCCACTTTTCTGAGATTTAAAAAAGTTCAGTTACAGGCTTGCTGTTCTTGAACTGTTTGTAAGTTTCTGTGAGGCCATTTTTTGCTTGGGCTAAAGGAAAGTCTCTCTGTTGATCAGTGGCAGTGAAAAACATTGAGCAGCCTGCCTGACCCTGTGGGAGTGGTTACTGACTTGAAACTGTAGTTTTATTGGCCATTTTGGGTCAATTCCAAAACTCCTTCATCTTCCTCTCTTAAAACCCTCTTTTGCGCGGTTTTGCATATTTTTGAGCATAGCGCAATAACGGGCAGCGCCGCCAAATTGGGTTTAAACTATTCCTGGCTCCACAAAGTCTGCTCTTCACTTTTTCCTTTAGAACTGCTCTATCTCTCAATTTAAACACCATATTCTCATTCTAAGGCCCTTCACTGGTCCAATTAAGTAATCTTACAAGTTAGCACTATTAAACCATAAGCACTACTTACTCTTATACTCTCTACGATTACCCTGTCCTCTATTGGTCCATCTTAAATTCAGTTTCCCTGTTACTCTAGCATGTCCAAAGGTCAGTCAATGGTTTCCTCTCCAGTCCAGCTGGTGAATCTGGGAATTTTGAGGCAATGTTACAACTGTCTCATGTACACAGACAACCCTCTCCTCCTCCAAATAGGTTCAAATATATGTGAGAGATGCAACTATTTAGCCAAACTGGAGGCTGAGCTCTCTCATCTCAAAACTGGTGTAACCAGTCAGGAGGAGAAGGTAACCTCACACAACACAATTCCAGTATCACATAGTCCCACCACATCAGCGAACCAAACACATAAATACACAAAAACATACTCGGAGGCTCTAAATAAAAATCTACCTAAGCAACAGAGACCTCCAAAGCAGACATCCAAGCAAACGCTACCTCAAAACAAAATACACACAACACATAACCCACAAAGTCAGTGGGACAAGCAACCACAGCCCTTAAGGCTGAATAACACACCTGATACTCTTGTTATAGGTGACTCTATTGTCAGACACACTGACGTCCCGCTCACCAGGCTGAATAAAGAGAAGGTCACAGTGAGCTGCCTGTCGGGTGCTAGGATCTGACACATAACACAAGCACTCAGGTCACTCCAAAGCAAATACAAATATGACTCAGTCATTGTACATGCTGGTGTGAATGACCTGAGACGTACCTCCCTGGACTACATGAAAAGAGACATAGAGGAGCTCTCTGATCATGTAGCCCAGGCTGGTATGACCCTGACCTTGAGCAGCATCTTACCCTCACCTAGAATGATGCCACAGTACAAAGACAAAATGATCGATTTTAACAATTGGCTAAAGTTTTGGTGTCATTCAAAGGGGATCCAGTGTCTGTCAGCCTGGGATGACATGCTTGACAAGCCACGTTGTTTCACTAGGGACGGCTTGCACCTGTCACCACTGGGCTTTCGGATATTGGCAAAGGCTCTTGCCACCCCCATAGTGCCTTTTTTAGGCAAGGCTCAAAAGTCAAACCCACCCCCATAGACAGCAGAAGGAACAAGAAACTAAGGGTAATGCTGCTAAACGCCAGAAGTCTTAACCTCAAGATGCACGCACTCGAAGCTCTCCTCAGTATGGAGAACATCGATATCTGTGCAGTGACAGAAACCTGGTTCAAGGCTCCAGAGAGCACCCCAGCACTACCAGGCTATACCTCGTATCATACTTTTCGGCCCCAAAACCCGGACCGAACCACAAAAGGAGGGGGAGTTTCCATATTTATCAAGGATATCCACACCTCCAGGTTAGTGGCATTGCACGAAGTATCGGAGACCATCCATGTGCAACTAACAGTGGGCAAGACTGCTTTTCAGTTTATAGCATCCTACAGACCACCCTCTCAAAGTCAGGAATCCCATTTGGCTTTCCTGAAAACATTGGAGAACATGAAGATCTCTCCGAACACCATTATATTGGGTGACTTCAACTACCCAAACATTGACTGGGAGCACTACTCAAGCCCCAGCACCTTAGCCCAAAGATTCCTGGAAATTATAAACTCAAATGCTATGGAACAACTAGTCACCACTCCCACAAGAGGGGACAACATACTAGACCTGATCATTACCAACATGGGGACTCTATGCTCCACACCAGAAGTATATCCCTCATTGGTAAGATCAGACCATAAATTAATTTCACTGGATGTCCACATCCCGACCCCACCCCCAGCCCAGAAAACCACAGTGAAAAACTTCTCAAAAGCGAACTTCTCACTTCTCAAAACCGAAGTGGAATCCTTCAAGGCTCCAGGGCCAGTGGAAACTACAGCCCAAACTGCAGAATCCTATATAAATGCATTCTACAGACATCTCCAGGAATGCATGGATCATGCTATCCCAAACAAAACCAAGACCCAATCATCCAAAGGCAGGCGTCCAGTCTGGTGGACCCCTGCCATAAATAAACTGTACAACAGAAGGAGCAGGAAGCTACTACATGATAGAGCAAAATCCCTAATAGGGAAGGCATCTCTGATCAGTACTTGCAAAAAATTACGATCCCTCATAAAATCCTCCAAGGCCAGCTTCGAGAGAAAAATTGCACAGGACACCAAAGACAATCATAAGGCTTTCTTCAGTTATGTTAGGAACCTGGGATGCAACTCCCAGACTTGTTCTGAGTAGATTCTAAATGACAAAAAATACACTGAACCCACAGACATCACCAATATCCTGGCAGACAGGTTCAGTGCAAACTTCTCCACTCCCTCCCCCCCAAAAGAGCAAGTATCTATCCCGGCAGAGGGCTGCCTCCCAAACATCTCAGATGCTCAGGTGAAGGCTGCCCTCTCCAAAGCAAAATACACTGCTTCCATGGGACCAGATGGTGTCCCAGGTTGCGTCCTACATGAACTACAAGAGGAACTAATCCCTCAAATAAAACAGCTATACAATCTCAGCCTCACTACAGGATATGTGCCCACAGAATGGCGTACAGCAACAGTGGTCCCACTCCACAAAGGTGGAGCCTCTACGGACCCTGGAAACTATTGCCCCATAAGCCTGACTAGCTTTGTCTGCAAGGCTATGGAGAGGATCATCATGGAGCTCATAAACAAAGACATTGGGGACCTACAGACACTAGATCCTACCCAGTTCAGCTTTGTCAAGGGCAGATCCTGCCTTTTGAACCTGGTTGACTTCTTTGAAACAGTCACCAAAGCCATAGATGAAGGGAAGGTAGTCCACACAGCTTATCTGGACCTTGCAAAGGCATTTGACACAATACCCCACTCGGGCATCATAGATAAGCTATCCAGCTTAAATATAAACCCCTATGTCACAAGATGGGTCGCAAACTGGCTCAAAGACAGAACCCACAGAGTGAGAGTTGCTGGAGCCATGTCAGACTCAAAACCGGTCACAAGTGGCATCCCACAGGGTTCTGTCCTGGGACCACTCTTGTTCGGTATATACTTTTCCGAGGTACAGGCAAACGTGGGAGGACTATGGCTCACCAAGTTCGCAGATGACTGCAAACTGGGCGCCATAATCAACTCTCCAGCTGACATAAACATCCTTCAAAAAGGTCTCACAGAGACAGATAACTGGTGCCAGCACCATGGTTTAAAGCTAAATGCCAAAACATGTATAGTCATACCCTTTGGCAAAAACAATGTGCTCACAAATTACCACATAGGCGGAAACCCATTAAGTACAGAGAAAGTTATTAGGGACATGGGGACCCAAGTTGATAGCAATCTCTCCTTTGAAAACCACATTGCCAAAGTGGTTAGAAAGACCTTCTACATAGCCCACCTCATCACGAAGGGTTTCACATCTAGATCAAGAGAGGTAATCGTGCCCCTTTATTTATCCCTCATCAGGCCCATCATAGAGTACAATGCCCCTTTTGGGATGTACCTTACCTGACACCTGCAGCAACTAGAAAGACCCCAAAAGTATCTCACCAAGAGGATCAAGGGTCTCAAACAGATGCCATATGCTGCTCGGTTAAAAAAACTCCAGCTCTACTCAGTTGCATACCGCCTACTTTGAGGCGATCTATGCCTGACATACAAAGCTATGTCAAATCCAGAATTAATGGACATGCTCCACCTCAGTAAATCTAAATCCCGTAGAGCCACATGCTCGAGGGACTTGAACCTCAGCACAGAAATAAATAGAACTTGCTGGAGGGACAGGTTCATAACCCAGAGGCTCCCTTTGCTCTGGAATAGAATTTCAGGTCATGTGAGGCAGAGCACCTTACTGAATCTCTTCAAGAAGAATCTCGATAAGTGGATGGGGGATCATAGGTTTGCCCCAGGGATTACTCCCGTGTCACTATTAGACAGAGGCACAGTAAACTAAACCTTAAAAAGGGCACAGTATACTCAAATCAAGGGGTGGCGTAAGCCATACAGAATCGGGCTAGGCTTATAATTGCCCCAGGGCAGATAGCCTAGTATGAACCTATGAACCTATGAACCTATTCTAGGAGTTTTTCTGTAATGGGGATATTGTTGCCTGGAGGGCTGTAGCATCCTATGATGTTGATGTGTTTACTAGCATTAAGTTTTAGTTTTGTTAGAGTGAGTTCAACTTTATTGAGATCTGGGGTTGTTATTTCTACTTTCTCAAGGACGAGGTGAGATTTCTACACTATAGCAACCCCCCCTTTTTTTTACCTATTCTATCACTACAAATTATATTTTAACCTGGTGGAGTGATTTCATTGTTGTGGTTGCCTGGTTTAAGCCAAGTCTCTGTTAGTATGACTATCTCAGGTTGATAAAAGGAGAGTAGTGCATGAAGGTCATGGACTTTGTTTAGTATACTTCTGACATTTAAATTTAAAATGAGGAGCGTGGATTTCTCTCGGCGGAGTAGGGTATCATTCAGGTTGAGGGTTGAGGTTCCTAAATTTTGTGGGCCTGGGTTTGGGTGTATATCACTGCAGCTACTGAGTTGGGTTCTGAGGTAAAAGAATTTGAGTAGTTTTTTTAGGGTCTTAAAGTTCTTTATAGTTGTTTGGGATTGGAAGTGTGATGGCTGTAATCTGTGTGCATAGTAGTGAATAAATAAGGTTTGTTAGTGATATGGGACTAGTTGAGTAAAAGGGTGTGTTGTAATAATGTTAGTGGAAGTAGTTTTTCTTGGTATGTGGATAAAATTAAGTTGTTTTTGGTGGTTGATGATAGAAGTTAGCAGTGGGAGGGTGGATACACCTAGGAGCAGCAGTAAGAGGTGTATGTATGTGGGTTTGGGTAGTTTGGGCATGGTTTGGTTGGGTTTGGTCATGAGCGAGAGATCTGCTTGTGTGGTGGATGATGAGAGGTGTTTGTGATTTAAGGTAGTTAGATGGAAGAATGTGCTTTACAGGATGTGGAATAGTGGAAGAGAAGGAAATGGGTACAGGGGTGGGGCAGATTCAGTGATTAGTAGTTAGCATGAGGGGACTGGCTAGGTTTAGTTGAAATGTAGCACTAATGGGGGCGGGTAGAAATAGGGGGGAGGGAGGGGAGCAGAGTGAGCCCAATCACAGCGAGGGCGAGCGCAGCAGGGCTAACACTAACTCCAATTATATCCCTGGGCTTACTTGTTTCTTACTTTGTACACCAAATGTATCTTTTCACTTGTTTCTGTTTGCACCAAATGTATCTTTTTGACTGTATTGTACTAGTTTATTTTCACTCCAAATGTATATTTTTGGTTGTATTTTACTGGTTTAGTTTTACACCAGATTTATTGGCTATTTCCAAGCTATAAATTGTCCCCTTGCAGAGATTAATTAAGAGCTGCAGGGTATATTGTATGGGCTGTATGCAGGGAGCCAGATGAAATTACTGTGTGCAGGGTAGATTTGTAGGTTAAAGAGGTAAGATCCCTGGGGAAAATCTAGCTAGGTTATACAATATGGAGGGAGCCTAGAGGTGCCTTTAGACCCAGTGCAGCATGAAACGCATGTAATATATGATTGCACAAACTGGAACCATCCAAGTAATCCAACATTTAGTTCTAGCTTTTTTAAATGTCCACCAAGTTTCATTACTAAAATTTTCAAAACATTAATCATTGGCATTTCGTGTAGCATAAATAATACTACAAGAACTTTTCCCAATAAATGGGGTGATTACTTGTTTCTTCTCCTTGTAAAATACATCAGCAGTTACATTTATATGGGCAAGCCTTAAGAAAGGGTGTGTCTTTGGGATAGAGTTATTTCTTGGAACCCAGTCTTGGTTTGTGAGGTTTAACATTTCCAGAAGGGTAAATGGAATAGGTCATAATGGAAGTCCACTGTTTCCATCTTGTGGTATCTCAGCACAGATCCAGCATTGTTTATCATTCAAAGTTTCTGAGTACATTTGCAGTTATTTGGTAAAGGTATTGAAGTCCACCTTTCCTTGTATTGAGGAGTAAAAACTCATCAGGATCGCTATTAATATCAGGATTTTCATAATTTGATATTTCTTCTTGAAATTACCTGCAAGAAAAAAGAATCATGTTCTTATTAGTTTTATCTGATATTGTGTGCCTTTATAGCATTTAGTACATTCGTAACTTATTCAGTTTTCTCTCCTCCATTTTAATCTTTTAACATGATCTTTATGAATACAACCATTTTTTTGTTGGCTGATTTTTATATGGCTGGACTTGTGCAGCCACTAACCCCACTTTGGTAACAATGTGGGGTCTTATCCATTTTGAATCCCATTCGCTTGTATTTCCAAACTGGTGTACCATTACAAGATATCCTTGTTCCAATAGTACCTCCCTCGATTCCCAAATCTTATTTTGCTTACAGAGTTCTAGATTATGGGCTTGTCCAGCTTCCCAGACTCTCCCTTTTGCCCAACTGATTTGGTCTTGGAGCTGGTCTCACAATTTTGTTCATTCTACTGGTATCCCATAAGCTCAGAAAGCTCAGATAGCTCAGATAAGGGATTTCGCCTGCTTGTAAATTCATAGGCTGACCAATCTTTAATTCATGTGAAGATAACCCACATCCTTGAGGAGAATTTCACATTTTAATCAAAATGTTGGGTAAATGTTTTATCCAATGATTCCCATACTCAGAAATCATTTTATTTAATCCTTCCTTCAGAGTACTATTAGCTTTTTTGAAATTTTCAGAACTCTGAGGATAGTAAGGAGTATGAAAATTTTGCTTGTTTCCCCAAGTTTTACACATTTGTTTTGTCACTTTTCCAGTAAAGTGAGTCCCTTGATCACTATGTATTTCTAGGGGTACTCCCCATGTTGAAATTATCCTTTCGCTTGTTATTCTAGCTACTAAGTTAGCATCTTCATTTTCTCTTGGATGAGCTTCCACCCATCCAGTATATTCTTCTATCAAAGTCAGTAAGAAACAAAACCTTCCTGGTGCTGTTGGAAGAAGTCCTACAAAATCCATTTGTATCCTTTCCCAGGGTCCCAATGCTTGTGGGAGTCTATATTGTTTTCTCCTATTTTGTTTTCCTACATTGTGCATAGCACATTTGACACATCTATCTATATAATTTTGGATGTCTGTTGTCATTCTTTCCCATTTAAATCTAGAACTAACAATTTGTTGTAGTCTTTCCCTTCATGGATGACATAGGAAATTACAATAATAAGTTAACAACATTTTTCCTTTTTCAGGTACAATTGTTTGTATTCTATGTAAAGGACCTTTTTTGAATTCTCCTGGTACCAACCAAAGTTCTGGAAATCTAACCAATTTCTGTTCCTTTCCTTGTACTATTTCAAATACCTTGTTCACATCCAGGACACCATAATGGCTTCATTTCATCTGTTGCTATCACTGTTAATCCACATACAGTAGGTGTTATGATGATCCCATCACATTGGAGTTGGGTGATTTTTACCTACCTCACTTTCCATTCTATGTTCATACTATATATACTGATCTTTACAAAAATAAGCTGTACAATGTAAAGGTAAAGGATTTAGAGGTAAGTCCATTTGTATTTGGCACTTATTCAAAATATTTTGCACCATTTCCCTTCTTTGTTTTTCTTCCATGTTATTTACTTCCCATGCCCTGTATTGAGGAACATTTTGTATTGGATATGTTTGTTTGGAGTCAAGGGCCCCTTCGTTTGCTAGCTGGTCTACTATTTTATTAGCTTGACTGTGAACTTCAGTGTTGCTGTGAGCTTTGACCTTATTTATACTCACTGTAGAAGGATTGTCATATTTTATCAAACTCCAAATTTCTGTCAACTCTTCTTGGTGACTGATTGGTTTACCATCAGCTGTAGTCAAACCTCTCCTTGCCCAAATGGGAAGAGATGATGTCAAGACTCGGACTACATATTCACTGTCTGTATAAATGTTTACAGGTCTGGGAAATAACAAGGCTTGTTTAACTGCTTCTTGTTCAGCTCTTTGTGCTGAGCATGCCCCTGGGAGATTACCCTTCTTGTGTTCTTTGGTCTATGCATTGTATATTGCCCATCCTGTCAGAAAACACCCTCTTTCAGAGCTCCAGAATCTGGATCCATCTGTATACAATTCTGGCACTCCTTCAATAGTTTGAGTGCCCACTCTTAAGTGTTCCTCCTCATTTTCCAAGTCAAGACATTCATGAGATTCCCCTTGGTAATTAAACAGTTCTGGTAAAAACTTAATCTGAGGGATTTCTACTCTGATTCCTCCTTCCTGACTTGCAAACTTGCAGTGATTCTATCAAGTTGTGCATTATTCATGCCCTTTGGATTTCCTTCTAACATGTATTTTACTGGGGTATATTTAGTCTGTAACACAATTGGAGAGCCCTGAATCATATGGCGTTTTACTTCACTACACCATTCTGCTACGATGGCTAGCTTTTCACATTCTCTCATTCCTTTCTCAACTGGACTTATAGCTCGGGAATAATAACCAAACACCTGATACTGAGAGCCTCTCTTTTGCAACACTATGGCCATCATAGTTAGACCATTGTGTCCAAACTGTATGATAAACTCTTTATCTCTTTCTGGGACACTCAAAGCAGGTGCAGAAATGAGTTCTTTGACCTTATTGAAATCTGCTAGTGACTCATCATTCCAGTTGAGAGGTTCATCTTCCTTTTTGTTTCTTTTAAGCATATCAGTCAAGGGTTTTGTTTTTCCTATATAATCTGGTATCCATTCTCTTGAGAGTCCAAAGATTCCTAGCACTTGCCTTAACCCTGTGACAGTAACTGGAATTGGTAACTGTCTGATCAGTTGCTTTTTGTCTTCACTAATGCTTGTTTGTCCTGCTGATACCATGACACCCAAGAAGGTAACATAATCTTTCATAAACTGACTCTTTTTAGGGTTCGTTTTAATCATGCTTGTCTTATTGCTTGGAAAAGTGCTGCTAGCGCATTTAAGTGTTGCTTTTCAGTCTCTGTTTCTACAAGTATGTCATCCACATATTGAATAATAAAAGGTCTACATTGTAGTGGTTTTAGCATTTCCTGCATTACATGGTGAAAAACTGCTGGAGCATTATGAAAGCCCTGAGGCATTCTTGTCCAAGTATATTGCTGACCTTCTACAGTAAAAGCAAATTTCAGTTGTGAGTCTTTATTCAGAGTAATATCTATTGTGGAGAAAATTTTCATTTTTTCCTGAATCTGAGCAATAAGGTCAGACATGCTTCCTACTATTGGCAAAGAATGCGGTATCACCTTATTAAGTTCTCTGTAATCAACAATAAGATGATAACTTCCATCTGGCTTCTGTACAGGGCAGTATGGACTGTTAGCTGGCGCATTTCTTTTTCTCATTACCCCTTAAGCTTTTAAAGCTTTCACAGTATTTAGTATTGCCTGTTCTGCCTCTTTCTTTACTGGATATTGTTTTATATGCTTCTTGGGACTGCCTCTTACTTTAAGAATAAAGTCAGGGACTTGTCCACAATCATTCCTATGTTTGGCAAAAATATCCTGATAACAATAGATTAGCTGAGCCAACTCCTGCTTTGGTGTTTTTAATAAATCAACTAAATCATACTGTCCTAGATCTTTGACACTGTATTTACATAATGCTCCAGAGATGATTAATACTTCATTTAATGGTCCCTTAATCAATTCCCTGTTACACAAATCTATAATGTAACCTCTTTGTTTCAAGGTGTCATTTTCAATGATCTTTTGTAGATGAGGACCTGATACCCATGCATGCTGGAAGGTGTCTTCTCCTACTTTTGTTTCTACAGGGAGACTTACTTGAGCTTGAAAGATTTTTCCTCCCAATCCTTGCAAGTTTATAATTCTTATTCCTGGGAATGTTCTTGTAGTAATGCTAAATGCATCTCCTGTATGTATTAAATATGTGTATAAGTGGCTTCCTACCCAAATTTGAGCATGCGGCCTCCCATCAGAGACTTTTTTTAGGGTGGCTACGAAGACCCCAAATTCCTAACTGGATAAGAAAGGATTTGCCATCTGCTTTGCTGGATTTTCCAATCTTTCCAGAAGAGCTTGAGGAACTCCATCCCCATTTATTTTTTTTTCTTTGTCTTCCTGTTTTCTGTTATAATTAGGTCCTTGTCCAGCTCAACCCCCACTTCATGACCAGTAATCCCTGGCTAAATGTCCTTCTTTATTACAATTATGACATTTTACCTTGTACTTTCCTTTATTATTGTTTCATCATGGGTTGGATTTATTTCCCCTTCATTAACATATACTGTTTTAACTTCCTTTGGTTTATCTGTGAATTCTTTCCTCATTTCCCAAAGTGATAACAAAGCGTTATACAAATCATGATATGTACAATGTTGACCCCTTACTAGGATGGCCCTTTTCAACCAAATTGGTAAACCTTCTAACACTGTTCCTAAGAAGGCTGGGATATCCATTTCAGGTCTTTCTTGCCACTATACAATCTGTAAGTACCCCATTCTCTGTAAATATATTCATCTAAATCTCCTCTCTCTCCTAACTTTATTTCATTTATTTTTCCCCAGTCATCTCTAGGATGAGGTGACATATCTTGTACAAATTCTTGAATGTCATTCCAATTGGCCTTACCTTCCTATATTTTTTAATAACCCTTTTCTCAACTGGCATCATTGCAATAGTTAGAGAACATAGGTCTTCTCTGGACCATCCAAATATTTTCTGTCCTTGTTCAAGTTTTTCCCTTCTTTCAGTCCAGGGTTCTTCATAGGGTTCCCACCCCCAATATATTAATTCTGCTTGTAATTCTTGAGGGGTTAATGATCTCTAAGTCGATCCGCTGCTATTTAATGCTTGTGTAAACTGGACACATTTACTTTATTCCAGTATTATCTTCCCACATTAGAGCAGTAGGAGTCACTGATGAAGTATAGCTAAATGTTGTGGCATTATTATAGTGGGAACTGGATTTGAGAGGGATTTCAGTTAACTTGTCCAGTCTGGTTCTGGTAGCTGATATCCCCATGCAGAGGCTATTTGCCATAATTGTTTTATTCTTTCTAAAAGGGTTTTCCTAGCTTCTTCCCCCACACCATCAACATTTTGTCCAAGCTGTGTTCCCAGTCTAATAGATTCTTGTAAAAACTTTTTAATGCTTTTATTTCATGATCCCTGAATTTTACTTCTTTTTGCAAATTAACTACTTGTTCTTTCCATTCTCTCATGTCTTCTTCTAACTGTTCTGTTTGATTAAATGTCTCTTTATATTGTTTGTTTTCTTTAATTTCTTTACATAGAGCTTTTAGCTCATCTACTGTCACT
Source organism: Protopterus annectens (assembly GCF_019279795.1). Lineage (NCBI taxonomy): Eukaryota > Metazoa > Chordata > Ceratodontiformes > Protopteridae > Protopterus > Protopterus annectens. The sequence continues at coordinate 1,192,218,340 of NC_056733.1, forward strand.
TTTACCTGTCTGTCTGATTCTTCTACACTTTCCTGTAAATGTGAACATTTTTTGACAAAGCTTCTATAGTCTTGTGTTGCTCTAATGTACGCACAAAAAAATCTGTTGTAAAAGAGCTAGAATAAATGTTTTCTTAACAAAATCTATTTTATTCTGATTTGGTTTTCCCCACTCTGTAAATTCACAAATCAAAGAAGGCAGTTTATAAAATGGACTTCTCTTTTTCCATACTTCAGGTATCTCCTTTTCCCTTAACTTTTGTTTCTCCTGACTGACCCATTCATGAATAATATCTAATAAAAATTGTGGATCTCCTGTTTTAAATTTGCATTACTTTCACCATCTGCTTAATTTATAACTTCTTCAAATCTGGGAAAATTAGGAGATAAAATTAACCTTGATGCCTTAGCCTTATCTGGGGTATTCTTTTTAAAATATGGCATCTCTATTCCTTTAGAGAATGAAAAAAAACTTTCAGATTTTTCTTGAGACCTTTCCTCAGTAACACTTTCAAATTTCTCTTGATACTTTTTTTCTTCAAAAGGTTTAGCAAATCTTAATAAATATCTGTTTCTAGATCTGGTTAGAGGTATTTTTCTGGTATACCTTGGTTAAAGTCTCTAATGCTGTTACTTTTAAAATTCAGTTTCTTAGGTCTAGTTTATGTTTGCAATAACAACTGTGATGCCCTGCCTTTCCACATTTAAACATCTTATTACTATGCAAATTCCTTTGACTCCATGCCTCATAAATTACAGATTGCACATTTTACTATAGGAGAACAAAGCTTTAGTGCATTTACATTAACAAGCAAAAAGAAAGGTAGGACCTCACCTTTTCGGCAGTGTGGAAGCCCTTCTTGGGAAATTGCTGAGCAGCCTTTTCTTCCACCTCCCTTCCTGCAGATGGGATCCCATGGAGGAAAACTGATCCAGCCCCTGGATTCTTGTTTTTCCTTGACCCGACCTTTCTTCAGTATTTCAACTTTACATCTTTTCAACTTCTGCACTTTCTGCTTTGTTTCTTCCGGGGTTTCAGCACCAAAAACTGTAAAAGTATCTATGAGCACTGCACCTATGAGGAAAAAATGCATACAGTTAGAAGAACAAGAAAGATAAATGATAAACAAAAGCAAGGCATCCCAGGGTCAGTACAGTTTATTTCTCATGTATCTGACAAAGACTTCAAGTAAGAATGGCATTTTATATACTATTTTTACAGATGCATTCCTGCCTCTTTAGACATACATTGTGTCCTAATTTAGTCATGCAGCTATTTTCAAATTTCTGTTACAATCGACTATTTTATAAGCTGCTACTACAACAGGCTTTTCTTTTCTGTAACAAGTACAGACATAAGCATTTCTTGCTTCAACTCTGCCATCGTATGTTCTTGCTTATTGATTACTTCATCTTTATAATAAGAAAGACTATTTATTATTGTTACAGATGCAATTAATATTTACATTATTACTACTGTTGAATAATTCAGAATTAATGAAAATTTACAACTTACAAAGTAATACAATAGCTTAATAAAAACTCATATAAAATCTGTAGCATGTATATGCAAAGCACACCATCTGCTCCTGGCATTCATTCTATAGACAATGTATGAAATAGAGTAATATACATTTTTTGATTCTTTGATGTGTATGGCATATATGTGCATTTTACAAATCATGTATTTTACATTCTTTTTATTCTTTACATATATGGTTTAAGAATGTTTTGATAGAAATGGAAAATTACTGATTAATACACGTTTATACAACTTCTAATAGAAGAGCTATTTACTGCTGTTACAATACATCAGAGTGTGTCAGTGTGTGTGATCCTTGTTCCAGGCTGCTGTGACCTTTCCATTCTATTTTTTTTACTAACAAATAGTTGAGCTAACAATTCTAAAAACCACTATGAAGTCTTATAGCTGGTTTACATCTGTTGTCTGACATCTGATTATTAGAGAAATTCTTTTCAACATAGATATTTGCTTATATTAATAATTATCCCTTGATAAAGAGAGGGATTATTCATAAGCACTGTCTTATCTTGGCTGATGCCCTTTTAGCCAGGTATTGTATTTTCATCCAACTTTGCATTATTTTATGTCACTGGCATTCAAATAAAAGATTGTTCACACATGCTGCTCAGGGAAGATTTCCATAAGCTGGTGTCTCAACATTGCTTGAGATCCCAATGCTATAACACTTACTATGAGCTTATTCTGCTGTATACAGTTTATTCATAAAGTACAGTCATTTCAAAGTATTTCTTACACTGATAAGGAGTGGTTTCACAAAGTACAGTGATTGTAAAGTGTTCTTGTGTTACGGAGACTTATTTGGGAAAGTGTAGTTATTTCAAAGAGTCTTTTGTGCTATTGGGCATAATTACAAGTTCTGGCATAAAATTCTGTCATATATTTATGTGTGTGTATGTTCATACAATTCCAAGCACCTTCGCTACTGTGTGTTGATATGGCAGAAGCATTTTGCATATCCAGTCCACTTGTATTTGATCATAATATAGCAGAGAAATGGAGAGTCTTTGAGCAGGAATACAATATTTTCATACAAGCAGCTTTTTCTGACAAAGATTCACATATAAGGGCATTCATTTTGCTTAACTTAGCTGAGTCACTCGCCATTGAAAGAGCATGTTCATTTGTGTATGCACTAGCAGTATATGCAGGAGAGGGGGAAAAACACTATATTGTGGCTGAATCAAAAGAGGACCCTCAGTGCCTGAAATGTAAATTTAGAAAAATGTGCAAACCCTAGACAAATGTTACATTAGAGAGGCATCTATTTCATACAAGAGACCAAAAGCCAGGTGAAACTTTTGCAGCTTATATCATTGACTTGAGAAATAAGACTAAAATGTGCAGATTTGATGATTTTAAAGATGAGTTAATAAAGGACAGGCGTGTGTGTGGTGTTAATAATACTGCAATGAGAAAGATTTTTCTTTGTGATAGTAACTTAATGTTAAGCAAAGCCATACAGATTTGTCAAATCCATGATCTCACAGAAAGGCACACAAATATGCTTGTAAGTGATAAGAGCATAGTTTCAGCAGCCTCTTAGAGCAAGTGCAGACAGCATGCAGCACATGGCAAGTAGAAGCAGGCCTAAGCACATGGCAGCTACAAGCCCTGTGGGATTCCCTGGGAGGAGCCATAACTTTCTAGCAAGTTTAAAGACTAGCTCAGCAAAACATACATGCTCAGTGCAGTATAAGGGTGAGTAAGCAAAACTCAAGTCAAGTCTTATTGTTAAGTGTCATAATTGTGGTGCCAATCATTAGTTTAAAACAGAGAAGTGCTTAGCATTTGGTCAGCAGTGCCACAAGTGTAAAAAATGGAATCACTTTCAAAAGTTTTGTTAATCAAGCAAGCCTCATTCAGTTATTTAAGAAAGGTCACTCAAAAAAGCAAGTTGATCATATAGAAAGCTGCAACCCTACTTTCTATATAGATGGTGTATCAGTGGTCAGTGAACGGGTTAATGCAGTAGATTTGTTGACAAAGAATAAAGTATTTTGTACAGTCTTGATCAATGGTAAATCAACAGAGCTCAAAGTGAACACTGGTTTAAAGTGTAATGTAATGTCAGCAGAAACATTTGCTAAAGTTGGAGCTGGTGTGCAACTTAATTTGGCCAATAGTGCGAAGTTTGTTGCTTATGGAGGTGAAGAGATTCAAACCAAAGGCTCGGTAGTGCTTTCATGCTATTCGGCTGGAACAGTTCCAGCTTGCTGTTTAATGTAGTCAGAAGACCTGTGCAGTCATTATTAGGTCTCAGAGACAGTTTGAGAATGAAACTGCTTTCTTTTACCAAATAAGTGCATCATATAAGTACATGTCCCAGTTCTAGCTCTACTGATGCTATTTTCTCAGTGTATGCTGATGTGCTCAATGACAAGTTAGGCAAACTTCCAGTTGTGTACTCCATGAAAGTAGACCCAGAGGTCAGTCCGGTGGTAAGACCAGCAAGGGGAGTTCCAATAGCTATGCAGGACAAAGTTAAGGTCCAGTTATACAAAATGGTGCAGCAAGGTGTGATTTGTCCACTCACAGATCCAACTGAGTGGGTGTCTTCCATGGTAGCTGCTCATATGAAAAATTCAAATAAAATCAGAATATGCATTGACCCAAGAAACTTGAACAAGGTATTAAAGAGATCTCATCATCCTATGTGCACAATCGAGGAGATTGCCACCCTCATGCCAAATGCCACTGTTTTTTTCTGTCTTAGATGTAAACAGTTCATTTTGGCATACAATGCTTGATCACAAATCTTCACTACTAACTACATTCAGTACCCACATTTGGTAGATACAAATTCCTCAGGATGCCTTTTGGAATAAATTCTGGCAGTGAAGTCTTTCAGTATGCAATGGAGCAAATTTTTTCGAGCTATCCATGTGCAATAATAGTTGATGATTTACTGGTTGGAGGGAATGGTAAAGCAGAGCATGACAGAAACCTCAGGAAAGCTCTGGACAGAGTGCATGAAGTGAACTTAAAGCTCAGTCCTCTGAAATGTAAATTCAGACTACCAAAAGTTACTTATATAGGTGATTTATTTACCAATACAGGCTTACAACCAGACCCTTCTAAACAAGCAGCCATTCTTGAGGCACCAGCCCCAGACAATGTCCAAGCCTTTCAGCGGTTTCTTAGTATGGTTAACTATTTGGGCAAATTTATCCCTGTCTTTAGTGAGTTATCAGCACCTTTAAGAGAGATAACATGCAAAAATGTTGCTTGGTTATGGTTAGAACACCGCCTGAATGCACTTGATAACCTCAAACAGTAAATTACTATCCCGCCTACATTATAATACTATGATGTCCACAAACCAGTAGTTCTTTCCTGTGATGCTTCAAAGTTCGGTCTTGGCACAATTATTCTTCAAGACAGCAGACCTGTTGCCTATGCAAATAGAACTCTTACCCAAACCAAGATGCAGTATGCTCAAATTGGGAAGAACTTTTGGCAGTTGTGTTCATATGTTTGAAGTTCCATGATTATATCTATGGCCGAGCTATCCAAATAGAAACTGATCATCAATCTCGTCACTGTTTTAAAGAAGACTATGTATATCTCTCCAGCAAGACTACAAAGAATGATGCTTAGATTACAAAAGTACAATTTCAAAATGGTCTATACAAAAGGCAAACTTCTTTATCTGGCTGATATCTTATCCAGATCATCCAGAAATACCACAGAACAGCTTGATGCAGAGAATTTTGACTTTGATGTCATGGAACTGTAAAATTTTTCTACCATGAAACTTGATGAGCTAAGAGATCATACAAAGACTGATCCAATTTTGCAAAAGCTTAACCATTTCATTAATGTTGGATGGCGGTGAAAAGCAATCCTGTTTACCACCAGAAGTGAAACCTTATTTTCCATACAGAGATGAGATGCTGTTGGAAGATGGTATTACTTTCAAAGGTCCAAAGTTATTGTTCCCACATCCTTACAACAAGAATACATTCAGATTTTACATCATGGCCACCCATGTTCTGACTCTACCAAAAGAAGGGTGAGAGGACTAGTATTCTGGTCTTCTCAATCAAAGGACATTGATAAAGTGCTTTCCTTTTGTTTACTATGCAACAGTACTAAACTGCATTTGCAGAAAGAGCCACTTCAGCTAAGGCAGATTCCTGAACTACCTTGGCCAACAGTAGCCACTGACATATTTGAATGGTACAATCAGTATTACTTAGTGTTAGTAGACTCTTATTTGAACCGATTTCTGATTGATTTGCTACCTAACCTAGCATCTAGTGCTGTTATTACTAAGAAGATACATCATGTCTCAATCCATGGTAGACTACGTAAAGTTATTTCTAACAATGGTACCCAGTTTACCTGTCAATTGTTTTAGAGATTTGGAAAAGATTGGGACTTTATCCATGTTACTAGTAGTCCTGAATACCCACAGTCAAACAGCCTTGCTGAATGTGCAGTACAGAGTACACAGCAATTACTAGAAAGGTCAAAGTGTGATAATACCAATATCTTCTTGAATTTACTTAATATCAGAAATATACCCCGTGACAATCTACTTGGCTCATCTGCTCAGAGACTTCTATCAAGGCAAACTAGAACAACCTTGCCTATCAGTTCTAGTTTGTTGGTGCTTAATGCTAAAAATATTAGAGCAATCAAAGCCCGACTTTTTAAAAAGCGTACTTTTCAGAAGTCCAGCTATGATAAAACAAGCAGATTTCTTCATCCTTTGAAAGAAAGAGAGACAATGAGAATGCAAATTGCAAAGGGCTTTGATGTAATTGGTCAAGTGAGAGGTATATGTGCCGACCTGAGATCCTACGTAGTAAAATCTGACGGTGTAGAATACAGGAGAAACTACCAGCATCTTCTTCCTGTGTCAGCAATAATATCACAACATCGCATCTGTGCTACAGACTCTAGATCTCAGAGCAACCCTGGCAATGTTCATGCAGAAGAACATAGCTCAGTATCTATTCCCATTCCTGATGATAACCCAGTTGTCCCCAAAGTTGAACATTCCTTGAAGACAGCCTCCGTTGTTAGATCCTATTCTGACTTCTGTGTTACATAATCAGGTCATATTTCTAGACTTAGTGTAAAATACACAGAAACCTGGACATAATTGTTTCATATTTATTTATTTATTTTATTTATTTAATCTGTTACTCGGGTAGTGTCTGACTGGGCCAGAAGCCCATTTTCAATGGAAGCCCGGAGAGAAAAGCATACAATAATAATAATAATTCTTATAATAAAGTAGTCAGTACAGATACAAATAACAGTGTACACAAGTATACAGAGACTCCAATGGAAGGACAAGCCATTGTAAACTTATACAAAATACAAATTCAAAGACAGTGTGCACACACATCAACAGCGAAATAAACAGGGAGTTAAATACTATTCCAAATGTAAGTACCATTATGGACAGGAATCAAAGAATCTCTGTCCATCAATGAAACAGTGTGAAGCTGTTACAAGTCAGCAGATTCAGCAGAGATGGAGGGATTATATTAGGAGGCTAGAGTAGCAGGATGAGATAAGGTCCAGGGGAGGTAGAAGAATTAGCCTGCAGAATAGCAGGAGCAAAGCCAGTGTTTAGCTAGGTAGTTTTTTTAGGAGTTGATTGAACTCGTGGTAGTAAGGATTTTTTGTGATGGGTTGAGGAAGAGTGTTCCTTAATTTAGCAATTTTATGGGAGTAGAGGGAGTCGCCATGATAGTTGTGGGAGCGGGAAATCTTTAGCATTAGCTTGTTGGAGGATCTGAGGGGATGGGGATTAGTACTAGGTTGGACAAGGTTAGAGAGAGCAGGGCAGTTACTGGGTTGGTAGATTATTTTGTGGGCCATGGTAATTTGATTAAATGATAAAAGGTTAGGGAGTTCTAGCCAGTTGAGCTGGGGGGGGGCAGTGCAGTGGTGAGTACTGCATGGATGATTAGTGGCAAACTTGGCAATTTTGTTGAGCAGGAGTTTAGGTTATTCAGCTCAGTTTTATGTAGGCTTGTAAATATATGAGAATCATATAGGAGGGTGGAAAGCAGATGTGACTGAGCAGTGGCCAGTCTGGCACTCTGAGTGAGGTATGGTTTACTCCTAGACGGGGTGCCTAGTTTGTTGTGAGCTTTCTTGATAGTCAGAGAAATATGTTTGTCAAATTTTAGACTGTCATCTATTGTGACACCTAGAAGTTTAGTCTGATTAGTGGGTTCTATTTTGGTTCAGTTTGAAGACAGGATTGTGAGAAGGGACTGACATGGTTTGGATATTTTGTTTCTGAAGACTCTTATCTTAGTTTTGTTTAGATTAAGTATGAGTTGATACTCTGAAAGATATTTTTCTATGTCCTGAAAGAACATTTGTATTTTTATTTGAAGTTCTTGTGGTGAGGGGGCTGAGCATATAAGTCTGGAATCATTGGCATACTGAACAATGTGGGCTAGTTGAGTTGCTGAACTGAGGTTGTTAGTAAATATGGTAAAGAGGAGGGGACCAAGAATGGAACCTTGGGGTACACCAACTGAGATGGGGAGTAGGAGGGGAGAGACTGTTTGCCCATTTGGTTGCTTGCTGAAGATTGGAAAGATAAGTATGAAACCAGGTCAGGGATGAAGTAGTGAGGCCATAAGATGAGAGTTTGTCTAGAAGTAATTGGTGAGAAACAGTGCCAAAGGCTTTGGACATATCAAGAAAGATAGAGGAGAAAGAGAGACCTTTGTTTAAGAGATGATTAATAGCGTTAGTGAAAGTTACTAGGACTGTGCTAGTACAATGTTTAAGTCAAAAGCCATGCTGAGAACTAGATCACAGGTTGTGACTGAGGAGGTGGTGAAGGAGTTGATTGTGGATGCATTTTTCTAAAATTTTTGCAAGGGGGGAGAGGATGGCTATGGGACAGAAGTTGATTAGTTGTTTAGATGGTCCACCTTTGTGGAGGGGAATGATGTGTGATACTTTCCAGAGAAGAAGGACGTATTGTTCTGTAATGGAACAATTGATCAATATAGATATGGAGTAGGCAATAGAAGGTGTCGCAATCTTTAGAAATTCATTAAGAAGTTGGTCAGGAGTAAGACAGCAGGGTTTTAGCTTGGTTATGAGAGTTTTTATGTAACTAGTTTGAATGGTATTAAAAGTGAGGGGGTTGGGGTTGTCTGAAGTGAGAGGGGGGAAGAATAAGTGGTTAGATATTCTGGGTACCTAGTAAGGTGGTTATGGAATTGATAAAATGAGAGTTGAATTGAATAGCTATAGGGCCAGTGTTTAAAGAGACTGGAGTATGTGTCTAATTTGGTATGATTGCATGCCAAAGAATTAGTTCTGTATAATTGCATGTCAAAAGATCATTTCTGTGTAAACTGCATGTCATTGAATACTGCCATTTAGTATATGATCTATTTCTGAAAGAGGGAGGATGTAGAACAAAGTGTGTGTATGTACCTTTAAGAAACATTTCCAGATGTAGGCACAAGCATATAAGTAGTGAGCATGTGCAGGCAGCACTGCCATTTTGACAGAACAGCCAGAGTGTTAACATGTATGAATGTAGCAGTCAGTCTGTATATACTTTTATTTAAGTTACAAAGCCTCATTCCTGATGTGTTTGTGTGTAATAAAGCTGCTTGAACTAAACCCATGACCATTTGTCTGTTTTATCCTGACCAGATGAGCGACAGCTGGCAAGAACACACTTGATAACATAAAGTGCTTGAGCCATCTGGATGAGAGAGATGATACATAATAGACTACTTGGTAGAAGGATAAAGGAATTAGTAATGTAAATATGATATATTAGGTTAACATTCCTTTACATGTAAGGCTACACACAGGATAAGTGAAGGCTTCTGTTAGGAGTCAGAGAGGAGGAGGTTAGAAGATGTTGAGAAATAGAATGAATGATTATAAAGAGTCAAGTGGGGAGAAGGAGAAAAGATTTTTGTGAAGTAGTGTAGTTTAAAAAGTATATATAGATTAGATTATCCAGGTGCAGAGCCAGGTGCCTTGCAGATTTTGTTTCTGTAGAGTTTTAAAGCTCTTGTAGAGCACGGAGCATGGTGATAACTTTCCAACATTGATACGGTCAGGTCTCGTGATAGACAGTCAAATATGACAGCAAATCTGGATAGCAAAGACAGCAAGAGACTAACAAAACAAATTTGTTTTTGCCTGCTGTCTGTACCAGTAATGTGTCTGTGACTCCCTGTTACAAATTTTGAAAGTAGCTAAAATAATGTGGTGCGTTTGCTTGCATTTTCTGAAGAATATGAAGTCTGAAACTCAAATGCATGTCATTACTTAGTGACTTCAATCCTCAGAGATTTGTCTGAAAACCAAAGATTTTATAAAGAACAGACCAAGCACATGAGGCAAAAACCTGGACAGTTGAGAGGCATGGCAATATGACAGTAAACACAAGAAACTCTGTTACCCTGTTTTTCTGACAGCACACGCTTAGTTGTTTATGGCTTTGACAGACGGAAAATCACATAGAGCTTTTTTTCCTGCAACTTACATGGAGCAGATAAATCTCTGTACACTACAAAGAACTATGATTGGGTCTCTGATCATAACCTTCCATTATGTGTTCTCCACATAGATGCCAAGATTCATCTTTCAAATTTCTCTCTCTAGTTTAATTTCTTAGCGTTCATGCGGAGAACATATAATAAGGAGGTTATGATCAGTAACTTGATTATAGTTCCCTGTATCATTTTCTGTCAGTTTTAACTGATGTGGGATGGAGTTCTACAGTATTGCAACATGACAGGAATATAATGAGTTGCTGACAAAGAGAGTAGATGAGTTGCTGACAGAGTTAGTAGATTTAGTTGTAACTGGGAGAGATTTGCTGTTGTAATGTACAGCTCTGGCATAAGAATTGAGTTGTAATGTAGTTTTCAGAGGGGGCATTTTTCTGGCTTGTATATTAGGTTATGGACCATGATAAGTTGTGCATAGTTTATGCAGTGTGGAAGTTCTAGCCAAAGTAGTTCCTTTAGGGGTGTGCAGTTATTTTTTTTTTCTAATTTTAGCAGGGTGTTCAATGCAAATTTAGCTGTTTTATTATAGCATATGTCAAGTTTTGATTTGCAGGTGCTACTGAGATTTGTGAAAATGATGGATGCATGCAACAGGGATAGGAGCAGGTGGGTTGTTGCTATAGACTTTCATGTAGAGTTTGTAAGATATTGCATTGCACTGCATAAGGAGCCTAGTTACTTATGTGTTTTTTATGATGGTCTTGAGAAGGTGCTGGTCATATTTAACTATTTTATTCTGTTGTTCTTGTTATGTAAGGAGCAAAGTTGATAATACATATTCAGCTCTTAATCAGGATGCCCTATTCTTTCTTATTTGTAATTGTTTGTTGAATGAGCCAGGTTGTTCTTCAAAAGGGTCTATGGACCAGTATACCAACCCAGTTAGCAAATTAAAAAAATAATAATAGCAATAATAATAATGTATATGCATATGTGTGCATGCACACACACACACACACAAACACACATACACACACATATGTGCCTATATATATATATATATATATATATATATATATATATATATATATATATATATATATAGGCACATATGTGTGTGTATGTGTGTTTGTGTGTGTATGTGTGTGTGTGCGTGTGTGTGTATATGTCTGCGTGTGTGCACGCGCACGAGTGTGTATCTATATCTATCTATGCAGACATACATAGAACTGTCAAATTCTCTGAGACAGTGTAATGGTATTTTTTGAAACATTCACAGACATCTATTCTCCTTGCTATAGGACTAATGAGTCAAAATATCTGAGAAGTTAAAGAAACTAGGGAGAAACATAAAAAAATTTTGTCTGCAAATGATTGTTAAGTCACACAGCAACTCTCTAGTACTTATTGTTTTCAGAAGGATTTCTGATTGTTTGAGGCACACAGCTTAAATAATTAAAAGATTTAGGTGTAACAGAACCATGCCTAATCTAAACAGCTTAGTGTGATGACAGAATTGCTAAATATGTGTTTTCTACTTGACATATAATTTGTTAGTCTATTTTAATTTTATTAGCATAAGGTGTAGAATGTCTAGCAAGTGACATGCCACATCACGCAAGTGTGTTTAGGATTCACATATCTATATTCCATTCTACTCTTATTCATTCTTTAGCTAATACTTGAGTATCTCACTGTGAGCCTCATTCATCTGTATATAGTGATGACAAGTTGTCCAGCTTTATCAAACTGTGCATAAACAGTAGTTTAAAATGCTGTTCAGTATCATTACATTAGTGACTTGCAATTCATCTTCTTCTTTCAGCTTTTCCCGGTTAGGGGTCACCACAGCAGATCATCTGTCCGCTCATGATTGGCAGTGGGGTTTTACAGTGTCGAGTTGCCAGCCCGGCGCCCAACCTTCCACAGAAGGCACACACATGTACACACTCACACCTAGGGCCAATTTAGAGTGTCCAATCCACCTACTGCATGTCTTTGGGATGTGGGAGGAAACCGGAGCACCTGGAGGAAACCCACACAACCACATTAGTGATTTTCAATTAAAGGAAAAAAAAATCTGCAGTTTAAATGCTTATTGAAGCATGCATGATCCTTTTGGTAAAGCGCTGTTTCAGAGATCCTAAAACATACAAATTATGCATTCCTTAAAACGTATAAATGACATCAACAATAATATTCACGTGTTGAAAGGAAAAGCGAGAAGTACGTTATTGAAGTTTGTCAAGTTTAAAATATAACTTATTGTAAAAGAAAGTTCTTACTCCAGAGGTTGCCTGCATTTTAGAATTATTGATATTACTTATAGGTTCTATAATTCGAGTTATCACCTACGTATAAAGCGAACTGGAAGATCTGCATTAATTTAAAACTATTCTTCAAAATGCATTAACAAAACTCAACTGCAGGTTCACTGAAAAAGTGCTCAAACTAAGTGCTAAGAAATGTAGTATCATGTCCTTCTGAAATGACAAATTTATACAATCTACTATATCAAAACCACCCCCACTATTAAATGAGACATTGATCAGGGACTTGGGAAACTGGGTCATTTGCTACCTCTTCTTTGATGTCCATGTAATAACTGTAGTTAATTCATCTATATCTCACAAATACTCACCAAGGACATTTCTTCTAAAACAAATAATGTTTTTGTTCCTCTGTACTCTGCCTTAGCCAGACTCATTATTGAATACTAGGCACCCTCTGGCATGTATCTCATTAATCATATCAAATAACTATCTGGAGTTGGTGAAAACTCTGTCCCTGTGTTCTGTGTCATAGAGGCTCTAGGGGAAAGACCTGTAGCTTGCTCCCCCTGCCCTCATGGCTCCTGTCATCCATAACCTTCCTTTTCTTGATAAGTCTAATAGTGCAGCCAACATTTGAACAAAATTGTTCATCAAGAAGGAAATAAACTAAACCGAGGGAGAGGTTTATCCCCAAATACTTTGCCTTTGTCTGGATTAGGCTCCTCTTGCATATCAAGCAATGCGATTCATTGTCTGTCTTCAAACACAGAAATTTGATCAGTGCCCTAAAATACACTTCAGGACATACAGGCCTTGCCCTTTTTGAAAAGGGTGGTATAGTGTGAGGGTGGTTAATGTCAAGACATACATGTCCTCTGGTCAGTTAGCCTTACATTTTTTAAGATTATATAATTCTATGTTTCTGCGATAAAACTTACTAAAACGAACCCTTTAGAAATCCACAACATTTCATGATTAACATAGTACCATTTCTGAAGTTTGAAACTCAATAAAGCAGGTCCCCAAACTAGGAAACTTTAAGTGTGATTAAATGCAAGTTATTAAAGTAACTGTTATTCATTTAAAGTGATATTTTTTTGCAATGAGACAAACACCTCTGCTACCCTGATATGAGAGGAATACAACCCCACAGCCCTACAGTTTAAATATATTAACTCTTAGATCAATGTACATTGAAGAAAAGGAAATGATCAAAGATACAGTAATTTCAGAGTATAATCTTTTCCTGTAATCACATTTAAACTCTCACAGCTTTAAGGATCACTGTTACAGTCCTGTAACATACAAGTGTAACCCAATTAAGTCAGTTACATGTGAATGTGAATTTTTCTACTCAGGCAAGCAGAAGTAGAAGTCAAGATGATGAATTTTTGGAATAGTTAAAAAAATCAAACTAAGGCTATAGTTTTGCCTGGCCAAAATGTTTGTGGCTAATAGGCTGCATTTCAGGAGCATGAAGTAGTGGTACCTGCAGGTAATTCTAGAAACATTTTATCAAACATTATATGAACAACGCTGAAAATCTGCTTCATATTTTAGAACAGGATTACTGCAAAATTACTAGCAGTTAAGACCATACTGAACAACAAGGAGATTTTAGACAGAATATCTTGAGTTCCAAAAGTGGCAAAAAGACTACATACTCATCTATATGTTATGGCATGATTATATATGGGTAATAAATGGGTTGATTATGTAGGACTATAGAAAAAGTACTTGAGCAGAGGATAATAGCCAGCTGTGCATATTAAATCCTGAAGCTCTATATTTAGTATCTCACCAACAGTACCCTTACAGAAGTATGAACCTTGGCACTGAAAGTCCCAAAACACAAAACAATTAAGTACAATCCTGCAGGTAAACCAGCAGAGTGCAAACTTGATACTACACATTAATAACTTTTTATAATGGGGTGTAAGCTCTCCTGTATCCCAGCAACCCCCACTACTTGTATATACTAACTATAAAATCATTGTGCTTAGCAGAATCAGTTTCATTTGTAGTATATGCTTCTTCATGCTACTCCCAGATATCACTTAGTTCATCAGGTTTTGAGACTCACAGTTGGATCTAGAAAATACAGTGCAAACCCCTCATGAGATGAATAAGACAGGCGTGTTGTCATTCAGAAATACATAAACTATGGCAGTACTAGGTGGTCAGAATTAGTACTTATTTACAAAAATGGATTCCTTAAATATGGAATCAACAAGCTCTACAATTTGAATACAGGAAAAAAAAGCACCAGTGTGGAAACACAGCAGTCACAGTTTAAAATATCCATAGCCAGTTTGTATTTATATTAAACTTAGATTTATTTTACCTGCTGCCTGCTGTTTGCTGCTTACTTTAGCTTTGGGTATTTTGAACTGCGACTGCTGTGTTTCCACACTGGCGCTTTTTTTCCTGTACTCAGTTTTGGTTTCTGGCTACCAGTGTGGTTTGTCTGCTAGTGGAAAAAAAAAAGCAAAACAGATCACTGAAAATCAACAAACTGACCTCTCAGTAAGCTACAAAGTTTGTTATAAAATTTAAGATTTTTAAATATTCTGTTCAAAGAAAAAAAAAAACATTGAGGGTACAAAGAAGAAAATGTTATCAGCACAGGTAGGCACAAACATTATTCACTGTTTAATTAATGCACAGCACATGACAGAAAGTAACGTATATCTATCTAGAGGTTCATAATACTATGTATAACTTGTGTGTTTCCTAACGTATGGAACTTTTCTCCCCAGGGCTCTGCTGAAAACAGACACTAGTGGTCCAGCCGGACTTTCCTGGTAAAAAATGTTAAATAAATAATTAAATTAGTACTGGGCTAACTGCCCTTGAGGGCCATTTTAAGCCAATCCAATTATCCCATGTGAGACTCAAATCCTGCACTTTGTGTCTGTAAGGTAAATGCCTTAATCATTATGCCAACATCTCAACCCTATCTATCTATCTATCTATCTATCTATCTATCTATCTATCTATCTATCTATCTATCTATCTATCTAGGTTCAAATGTTTATAGGATGATACTAGGCTATTAGTCTGGAGGCCCTTATAAGCCTAGCCAAGAATTTTGCCCATGTTCCCACAAAGTCAGCACCTGTTTTCCCTGTCCAGCAGGGACACAGGTGGTATCCCAGGGGTGTATTTCCTGTTTCCCATCCAGTCATCCAGATTCCTCTTAAAGTGGGCTAGTGAGGTACGCTGCTTGACATGGAGAGGGATCTATTCCACAGATGTGGGAGTCTTTGGGATACAAATCTATCCTATCAACAAATTCTATTGATGTCACAGACCAGGGTGAGGCCTTGCATGTGGGTTGCTTGAGTGGAGTTTGACTTGCGGATATGCAGCAACTCCATCAAAGCTGAGTCTGAGATGGTCTTGCATGCTATATGTAGGACACCTCTGAGTAGTCTGTATGAGACTGAAAAGAGGGACAGGGCTTTAGCCTGATAAAATCCCAGGATGCCTCCTGAATAGTCTAAAATCTGAGTTATCAGGACCCCTGGAATCATTACTTAGCTATAGCCATAAAACAGGCTTTGTGCCCTGTGAATGGATGACTGCAATGGCTATCCCCTTCATAAGGGAGGACCTTCAACAGATCTTGGAAACTACAGACCCATTTGTGTGATTCATCTTATTTGCAAAGCCATAGAAGTTATCAACAAGGACATAGAAAACCTTGAGACACTGGATCCATCCCAGTTTGGCTTTGTCAAAGGAAGATCATGCTTAATAAATCTGGTAGATTTCTTTGAAAGGTCACTAAGGCAATGAATGACTGGAAAATGCTGCATACTGCCTACCTAGATCTGACTAAAGAATTTGATACAGTACTCTACTTGGGCTTTGTTAAACTTATGAAACTAGGTATAAACAGCTTTATTTATTTATTTATTCAACATTTGATAACCAGGAAAGTCCGACGTGGAACAAAGTCAATTTCTAGAGGAGACCCAGGGAGAAAAGCTCCAAACACATGCCTTTGTAACGTGGAAGGAAACCGGAGCACCTGGAGGAAACCCACATGAGCATAGGGAGGACATGCAAACTCCATACAGAAGGCACTCCAGGTGAGAATTGAACCAGAAAACTTCTTGGTGTGAGGTGACAATGCTACCGCTGTACCACTGCGCTGTCCAGTTAACTCTGGATAGCTAACCGCATCACTGATAGGACACAGGAGGTTAGAATAAGTGAGGCCACATCCACAAAGAGACCATTCATCAGTGAAGCCCCCCCCCCCTCCCAGGCTCTGTGCTAGGCCCATTCCTCTTTGGCATCTACTTCTCAGATGTCAAAGCAAATTTCAAAGGGCTCTGGCTAACCAAGTTTGCAGATGATTGTAAACTGGGAGCAATGAGTGAAACTCCCCAAGAAGAGAACATCCTTCAAGAAGGTCTAATACAGACAAATGACTGGTGCCAAAGCCATGGCTTAAAACTCAATACCAAGAAAAGCATTATAGTACCTTTTGGGAAGTATGCCACCTTGGATAACTATGTCATCAGTCAAACACCCTTAAAAGTTGATTTACTAGTCAACTATCTGGGAACTCATGTAAATAGTAACCTAGCCTTTGATCAGCATATGTCCAAGGTAGTATGAAAATCCTTCTATATTGCTCAACTTATAAGGATGGGCATGGCATCTAGGTCCAGAGAGATCATTATACTACTGTACTCAGTCCTCATCAGACCCATCATAGAGTATGATGCCCCCTTTGGTATGTATCCGACCAAACACATGCAGCAACTTGAACGTCCACAACTGTTCCTTACAAAAAGAATACAGGAAATAAACACAATGGGCCGGATTTACGAAGGCTTGCATGGAGTCTAAGAGTAGTGTAAGACAGCAGACAGCCAATATGTTTGCCGAGCGATCCAGCAATAGCCGGCAGGGGCGTGCATGAGAGCTTCTAAAGCTACTCTTGCACGGACAGTGTTATGGCATGCAAATTACCTCATTTGCTGCTGAAAGCTATGCGAATTAAGTAAATTTGCGATCCAGGAAACACTAACCTGTCCGTGGAAGAGTAGTGTTATTTGCAGAAATGTACTCCGTTGGTAACGGAGTACCGTTCTGCAAATAGCTAAACGGAGTTATGACAGCTCCAAATAAAGGATGCATCTAGTTGAGGAAGCATGCCAATGGCCAAATATAAGGCCATTGGCATTTGCAAATGTTGTAAATCCTTAAAATCAATTTTGCTCCCTGATTGCCGATGTTTAAGCGTAGCACAGCGCCGCGCAAATGTGCTGCGCTTTAAATAAAATGAAAAAAATTTAAAAATAGTAAAAAATGGGCATTTTCACTAAAAAGCTTGTTCTGTCATGCAGGTGAATGGCAGGCTGAAAAGAACATGGCCACTGAGTAGTGGTTGCTAAGGGGGGGAAGCTCAGTGTGAGAGACGTAACCAAGCATTAGTAGGCAATCCTATGCAAATGAGGATAAGGATAGTGAATCCCAATTTTCCCCGGCATGTGAGCCATTTCCCTAGAGTGTAAGTGTAGGAGTTGGGGAGTAGTAGAGTAGAAGATAGGTGACATCATGAGGGGGTATGTCTGAAAGACTGTAAGCTGATTGGAGCACAGTGGCTTGTGTTTGCCCTGAGTTGCTCAGGATTGCAAGAGGCATGTCTACAGTTGTCCTAGCTGAAAACAAGAAACCAAGGGTGTACGCCATGGATATATCTGAAAGTTCTTGCAAATGTGCTTACACCGTGTGCGTGCGTGTGCGCTTGTGTGCTCGCATGTGTACTTGTTTGCACGGCGCTGCCCCTTGTGGAAACAGAAAGGGAAAAGGAAGGAAAAGAAGCAGTAGGAAGTTAACCAAGGAGAACTAGCAGAGTTGCCAAGTGAAATATATCAGAATCAGCCAAATACACAGGCAGTAGACTAGCCCAGCCCAGTCCAGCACTTTAAACTATGCAAACAGCAGTCTACCCTGTTTTTCCCAAGAAGTCTTCAACACTGCAGTATACAAAGAGTGAAAACTTAAAAAGCTTAAGTCAGACAAAATGTTAGGGGCTGCTATTGCTATCATAAACCAACATGTGCAAGATGCTGAGGGCGGTGATGTTGTGAATGCTGCTGAGCAGCCCACAGTGAGGAGATGGAGAAGAGTGTACAGACCCAGGGTAACCTACCAGGGGCTACATGAGCTGGAGATAGTGGAGCGCTATAGAGTGGGCAGAGACCTCCTGCAGCAAATTGTTGAGCTGTGCTGGCCATGCCTCAGACATAGAACCAACAGAGGGGAACCCATCCCAGTGGATACCAAGGTATGTGTTGGCCTACGAATACTAGCTAGAGGTACCTTCCAGAGACCAACTGGTGATATGATGAAGGTTTCACAGGCATCAGCATCCAGGGTACTGCACCAGTTCCTGGATGCCATGTCAGCACATGTCTGTGAGCACGTATATTTCCCCAATTCCAGTGAGGCATTGGCCAGCAATATGAGTCTTTTCCACCAAATAGCAGAATACCCTGAGGTAGTGGGTGCAATAGACTGCACGCACATACACATCAAAGCACCACCAAGTGAGCGGGGTAGGGTCTACATCAACCGCAAGGGCTTCACCTCCATCAACTGCCAGGTCATGTGTGATGCCCAGGGCATAATAATGAGTGTGTGTGCTGGCTGCCCTGGAAGCTATCACAATTACCACATCTGACATCTGACGCAGCTGTACCAGAGATTTGCCGATGGGGACATCCCTGACGGTCACCTAGTGGGGGATGCTGGATACGCACTGGAGCCGTGGCTGACACCCATCAGAAATGCACACACACCCGAACACAAACTCAATATGATCCTGCAAAAACAGCTGCAGCAGGAACAGCATGGGGTAGGGCCACACAGCCCCCCACCATTGCCAAGGCCTGCACAGGCACAGCGTGACTCAGAGGAGGAACAACCTGAGCTTGGCCTTGGCAAAGAGGCAATGCATAGCACATACACTGACTCAGTAGGAACTCTGGAAATGACACCCCTCTCTGACTCGCACATACAATAAAAGGGATGCCTAACTTGACACTACCTGTTTTCAAACATGTATAGGGAGTGTACTATGTTCATCCGACATAGGCAGCCCTGCAGCACCACCTGAGGCATGATTGCCTTATTTTAAGCAATATAAAGCAGTGCTAAGCACATTTTACCACTATTTAGCATATTTAAGCACAATTGCATGGAGCTGCGCATCGCGCAAACTAGTGCAACGTCGGACAACGTTGAGCAATGTTGGGCAATGTTGAGCAATACTGGGCAAGGTTGAGCAAAGTCAGCAAAGTCGAGCAAAGTCAGATAAACATGCTCACACCTGCTTTACTGTTCCGTAACCAGTCAGGTCTGCCCAGCAGGAAAATAAAAAGCAGTGACAGGGCTCAAACTCAGGATACTGTGCACTATAGTCACAGTACTGAACCACTAAGCCATGACAGCATTTCACTGGTGCAGACACAGCAGGATAATTGTAAACTAACGCAAACACAAACAAATGCTGTATCATGCCCTCTAAAGAGGCATATGAGTAACTTCCCCCCAGGCCTATGCAGACAGATAACAGCAGGCCAGGCAGTGTGTTGTGGGTTGGGTAGGCTATGAAGTCACAAACTAATATACATGAAATTGGAAGCTAAGATCTGTAGTACAGTAGTATGCCTCAAGCCAGTACGATAGGCAACAGTACAGACTGAAATGGAGTACCTGACATAGCAGTGCAGGCCTAGCAAATGTGTATAAGTCGCAAATGACTGTAAGCCACGAAGTACTATAATTTAATTTTAACGTATAACCAGTTTATTTAAAACCAAGACACATTTTCGTCACTGAAGAGAGATGAAAATGTGTCTTGGTTTTAAATAAACTGGTTATACGTTAAAATTAAATGATAGTACTTCGTGGCTTACAGTAATTTGCGAACAGCTGTTTGGTTCTCTTCTCGGATTATTGAGTGTTTGAGTTTCCACTGCTTCTTTCCCTTTAAATGTGCATAAGTGTCAGGTGAACCCCTCATCCTATGTACACCCACAGTAACAATCAGGTGTGCCCCGTGGGTAGAAATGTACAAATAATAGCTGTCCCCCCTGTATGTAGAAATGTTGATAAGTCTATGCAAAGTGACTCATGGAAGCCTGCCAGCACAGCGTGCTTCCTGTCGATGTACAACACAAAGGTGAGCCCTGAAGTATAAAACAACTTGATTTTTCACACACATATAGTATATATGTCCATATTAGGCATGCTCACACATTTAAACAAATTTAGCAAATTTCAGTCAGCAACATACTGAAAGGTCATACTGGGAAGGCTCACACAACAAATTTAGCAAATTTCAGTCAGCAACATACTGAAAGGTCATACTGGGCATGCTCACACACAGATACATGAAGCAAATGTCAGTCAACAACATACTGAAAGCTCATACTGGGCATGCTCACACACTTAGACCATGTCTGAGTACAGCAGTGGGCCTCACATATCTGGCAGTTGCATTTCTTACCCCAGAAACTTGTCACTATTCACCAACGCTGCCTTGCGCACACAGTTATATGAAAACAGACCCATATAATATATTGGACTCCTGTCATAATCAAACTATGTACTACAAGTACTTAAGTTGTTCAAAGAAAGTGAAAATTCAAAGAAGATCAATAAATCTCCGATCAGTATCATCAATAAACAATGAGCACTCCTAACATTATCCAATCCATGTTCTGGCAAAATATTGTCAAAGAGTCCATAGAGAACCATGAAGCTTTCTTTCGCTATATCATAAATATCAATGTAAACTCTATATGTTCTGAGTCACTGCAAACTGTAAATGAATGCATGTACATGACTGACATTACCAACATCTTGTCAGACAGGTTCATACATATTTACCCCCTCTCACTGACAAAAGGGCCCATTATCATACCTGGAGATTGTGAAAACCCAGAAATCACATATACAATGGTTAAACAGCACTTTCCAAACCTAAAAACACGGCACCTATGGGATGACATGGTTTCCCTAGCTGTGTCATATGTGAACTCCAAAACAAACAGACCCTGCACCTGAACAGTCTGTTGAGACTCACCCTCTGTACAGGATATGAAACTGTTGAATGCGTTACAGCAAAGTTTGGCACACTCCACAAGTGTTGGTGCCCAACAGACCATGGGAACTATTGTCTTATAAGCCTATTAAGCCTGATCAGCAAGGCCATAGAGTCCATCATGATGGAACTCATAAACAGAGCTATTGTGAGCCTACAAACACCCAATCCTACCAATTTTGGTTTGGTCAGGGGCAGATCATGGTTCCCAAACCTGCTAGACTGTTTTCAAGGCAGTCACCCAGGACATACATCAATGAAATGAGCTACATACGTCCCACATGGACCTTGAAAAGCCCTTTTCCAACATCCCAGACACATATCATATCCACAAAAACAACAACCTGTGCATAAATATGTGTCATCTGATGGATTGCCAACTGGGGCACAGACAGATCTCACAAGGTAAGAATTGTGGTCTCCTGTTCAAGCTGGTAACAACTGCTGTCCCCCATGGCTCAGTCCTGGGACCCCTTCTGTCTGGTGTATACTTTTCAGAAATACAGTCAAACACACGAGGGCTATGTTTAGCAAAGTTTGCGGATGACTGCAAAAAAGTTGTCATAATCGATGTTTGGGACAACAGAGACATCCTTAAAAAGGGTCTCAGTCAGACAGATGTGGTGTCAAAATTATGGCTTCGAGCTACAGTCATACAAATACCACATAGGTGCCAACACCCTAAATATGGAGGTGATAATAAGGGATCTATGGACACATGTGGACAGTCATCCCTACTTCCAGAAACACATTCACAAAGTGGTTAGAAAATCATGCTATGTGTTCCCACAAACTGCCAAAGTCTTTGCATGTAGGTCAAAGGAGGTTCCCTCTACTCATCAGTCATCAGACCCGTCAGAGAGTACCACAACACACTTGCAATGAATCTGACTAGGCACCTTCAGCAGCTGGAAAGACCACAGAAGTACCTCAACAAGAGGATTACTGGCCTCAAACAGTTGCCCCATGCAACAAGACTGAATTTAACTCAATCTGTACTCTGTTGCATACTGTCTACTCAGGAGATCTCTGCCCAACAGACAGGTCCATGTCCAATGCAGAACTGATGTACATGTGCTATCTGAAGTAAACCCAAGCTCACTGTACCACATACTCTAGGGATATCATCATCACAACGTTAAATAGAACATGTTGGAGGGATACATTATTAACTCACAGACTTCCCTTGCTTTGGAACAGGCTCCCAACCAACATTAAGCCGAGTCCCTCACTGACACTCTTCCAGAGGAGTCTTGTTGACTGTATATGAAACTGAACTGTCGCACCATGGATCACTTAATCAGCTCTACTACACAGAGGCCTAAGGAACTAACTCCATGGGTGCACACTCAGGCCATACTAATATATGCCTTCAGGCAGATAGCCTATTACCTACCTATGTACATATATATATATATATATATATATATATATATATATATATATATATTTAGATATGTAGGGGAAACACAGTATAATAAGCCAAAGATGGATGGGCAGAGATGTGTTTAAGAGGGTGACCATGACAGGGAACCATCCAGGACTGTCCCACCCAGCACACATCCCAATGGCACGAAAGACACGAGGTGCACATCTCTCCCACTCTACATAACAGCCACCAGTATCTGTAAGCATTACAGTGTATGTGGTCTGTGTGCCTGCTGTACAACATGACTGTACAATGAAGTACACATCTACTATCTGTAGACATGTACCTGTCACATAGGTTCATAGGTATGTAGTAGACTATCTCCACGAAGGCATATATCAGCCTACACAAGTTGTGCAGCTTTCACCACACCATTGGGTAGTCTCTCAAGGCCTAGTTCTAATTGTTAGTACCCTAAGCCCCTTTCTAGTGGGGCTGCTGATGTGATGCCTGGCATGAATTGTCTGTTTCCCATCCACTCATCAAGGTTCCAATTGAAGAGTGTCAGTGAGGGGTTCTGTCTGGTGTACATTGGGACTCTGTTCCACAGTAAGGCAAGTGTATGGGATGGTACTTTATCCCACCAGCATGTTGTATTCATCAATCTGATGAGGTTCATATCCCTGGAATGTGTAGGGCGACTCAATGTTGTTATCTGTAGATGGAGCATGTTCAACAGTGTGTTGGACATGGCTCTGTATGTTAGACAGAGTGTGCCTCTGAGTAGGCGGTACGCAATGAAGAACAGATTTAGTTTTACCAGTTGTGTTGCATAACACAACTGTTTGAGGCCAGTAATCCTCTTTGTGAGGTAACTATGTGGTCTCTACAGCTGCTGGATATGCTAAGTCGAGTACATCCAAAATGGTGCACTGTACTCAATGATGGGTCTGATGACATAAGAGTAGAGTGCCAACACTACCTCTTTGGATCCTGATGCAAACCCTTTGTTGATTAGGTGCACCACATAGGATCTCCCAATCACTTCGGCAACATGGTTGTCAAAGGAAAGATGACTATCTACTTGTGTCCCCAGATCCCTTATCACCTTGTCATTTTTATGGGGGTAACACCTATGTGGTAGTTTGTGGGTATTTTGTGTTCAGCAAAGAGGATCACTATGCATTCCTCCACAGTGAGCTTGAAGCCATGATTCTGACACCATACATCTGTCTCATAAAGTCCCTTCTGGAGAATATGTATGTCTTCCAGGGAATCTATTATGGCAAACACTTTACAGTTCCCAGCAAACATAATCAACCACAACCCTCGTGTGTTGGCATGTACATTTGAGAAATCTATACCAAACAGGAGGGACCCCAGAACTGAACCCTGGGGGACACCAGTCATTACCGGTGTAGAGTCTGACATGTAGCCAGCAACTCTTAATGTGTGAGATCTATCTGTGAGCCAGTTTGCAATCCATCTTGTGATGTATGGATTCATGGCCAGGTTGGTGAGTTCATCTATGATACCTGAATGGGGAATGGTGTCAAAGGCCTTAGCGAGGTATAGGTAGGCTGTGTTGAGCTCATTTCAATCATCTGTAGCCTGGGTAACTGTCAAAGAAATCCTCCCAGTTCAGGAGACGTGGTCTGCATTTGACAAAGCCAAACTGGATGTGCTCAACTGTGTGAAGGTTCCCAATCTCTGTATTGTTGACTTCCATTATGATTGGCTCCATTGCCTTGCAGAACACACTCATCAGGCTCATAGAGCATGAATGCCAAGGGGTTTTTGTGGCCCCAACTATGTGGAGTGTGAAGAACGTTGCTGTGCAACATTCTATGGGTACATATCCTGTAGAGAGCATGTAGAGAGAGGTGTAGGTATCCTTGATGAATATGGATACATCCTCACCCTATGTGCTATGATTCAGGTTCTGATGCTGGAAGATATGGAATGAGTAGTATCCTGGTAGTACAAAACAAAATAAGGCAAGTCCGTGTAGCGTTGACTTGTTTAATATAATAACCTTCTTTCAAACAGAATGAAAAGTAAAGCAGACTCGAAGCAAATATAACATAACAACGATACTAAGCGCTTTCACCCCTACACACCTGGGGTATCATCAGAGTATCCATTGTTAGATTCACATTCCATTTAAATACCCAGAACTCATATCAATTAACCAATCACATCAACCATAAAAAATTTTATACATATATATTTAAAAAAAAAAAAAAAAAAAAACTATTCTAGTATAATATACTTGATGTAATACATAGACATACAATAAAAACATACAATAAATACATAAAATATTTTGAATATATATATACCAAAACGTCTCATTTATTTAATACCTTTTATCAAAACTTGATTTGTTTTATTACTAATATATAAATAATTAATTATTAAACTTATATCAAAATTTGCTATGATTTTAAAAAAATATTTCAAATATGTATGTTGTATTTAAATACCTAATAGAAATACAATAAAAACATACAATAAATACATAAAATATATTGAATATATATACAAAAACGTCTCACTTATTTAACACCTTTTATCAAAACTTGATTTGTTTTATTACTAATATATAAATAATTAATTATTAAACTTATATCAAAATTTGCTATGATTTTAAAAAAATATTTCAAATATGTATGTTGTATTTAAATACCTAATAGAAATACAATAAAAACATACAATAAATACATAAAATATATTGAATATATATACAAAAACGTCTCACTTATTTAATACCTTTTATCAAAACTTGATTTGTTTTATTACTAATATATAAATAATTAATTATTAAACTTATATCAAA
The DNA here is from genome assembly GCF_019279795.1 of Protopterus annectens. Lineage (NCBI taxonomy): Eukaryota > Metazoa > Chordata > Ceratodontiformes > Protopteridae > Protopterus > Protopterus annectens. The sequence goes on from NC_056733.1 coordinate 1,192,243,967, forward strand.
ATTTGCTATGATTTTAAAAAAAAATATTTCAAATATGTATGTTGTATTTAAATACCTCATACTGTGTAAAAGGATACAAAATTCTAAAAAATCGCTAAAACTATTACTTAATTTTCAAATAAAATGAGATTTATGTTTTAAAATACTGATTATAGAAATTTGTTCATTAATACCCAGTGGTCTGTTAGCATTTAGTCTTAACTGCCATAAACATTCTTTGACCTCCAAAAGAGTATTGTCATCACCCCCTTTACTAAAATTGTATGGGACCCTGTCAATAATGAAAAAAATAAACCTCTTAAAATCTTTACACCTAGTACTGTGGTTGTATAATGAATTAGTACATTTTTTATTCTTGATATCCCTATTATGTTCCATGATACGGTCTCTTAACCTCCTAATAGTTTTCCCTATATAATATGCCTGACATGATAGACATGAAGCCAAATATATTACCATCTTCGTATTGCAATGACAGAACCCCGGACACTTGATGGACCTACCATAATTTTGTACTGCCACATATGGACCATCATTTATAAACTTACATGTTTTACAAAATCCACATTTACTCATTTTAGAATTTTTGTAGATATTATTGTGACTACTTGTTTCCAAGTGTTCTTTTAAATATTTTCCTCTACTATATGTCACATTCGGATGTTCACCAATAATATTTAATACATCTGATGTATTTATGAACACACTTAACCATGTCTCATTTAATATATTTATAATTAATTTTGCTTCATCATTGTATGGTAAAATATAGGCATCAATTTTACTTTTATCTATTTCATTTTTTCTATTTGATTTGTTATCTTGTCCTGTTTTTAAAATAGGTTGATAGTAAATATGTCTCTTGTGTACAATCTCTTCCTTAACAGTGTTTAATAATGTGTGCGGATAATTTCTATCCTGAAACATCCCAACTAATTTATCAATTTCAATAGAGAATTTTCTGTCTTCTGTTATTATACGTGATAACCTTACCATTTGTCCTTTTACTAAATTATTTTTTTGAAAATGTGGATGACTACTATTAAAATGTAAAAAAGAGTTGGAATATGTTTTCTTTCTGTAAATGTTTGATTGTATACCTTCACCATTCTTATAAAATAGAATATCCAAATATTCACACTCATTGTAACAAATTTTGTGTGTGAATCTCAAAAAAGTAGATGTAGTGTTCAAAAATAATATAAATTCCATCAATTCATCTTTGTTTCCTTTCCAAAAAATTAATATATCATCAAGAAACCTACAATAAAGCAAAATTTTTGAAAAATATCTGGAAGTGAAGATACTTTCTGTCTCCCAATTGGCTAACACCAAATTGGAATATATGGGCGCACATCTTGCACCCATAGCCACACCAGCCTTTTGCCTGTGATATCTTCCATCCATAAACATAAAATTGTTTGTTAAAACTAAATCCATCATGTCAACAAGCAATTTCCGTTTAACAGTATGTATATTAGACAGAAAATTCTCTATTGAAATTGATAAATTAGTTGGGATGTTTCAGGATAGAAATTATCCACACACATTATTAAACACTGTTAAGGAAGAGATTGTACACAAGAGACATATTTACTATCAACCTATTTTAAAAACAGGACAAGATAACAAATCAAATAGAAAAAATGAAATAGATAAAAGTAAAATTGATGCCTATATTTTACCATACAATGATGAAGCAAAATTAATTATAAATATATTAAATGAGACATGGTTAAGTGTGTTCATAAATACGTCAGATGTATTAAATATTATTGGTGAACATTCAAATGTGACATATAGTAGAGGAAAAAATTTAAAAGAACACTTGGAAACAAGTAGTCACAATAATATCTACAAAAATTCTAAAATGAGTAAATGTGGATTTTGTAAAACATGTAAGTTTATAAATGATGGTCCATTTGTGGCAGTACAAAATTATGGTAGGTCCATCAAGTGTCCGGGGTTCTGTAATTGCAATACGAAGATGGTAATATATTTGGCTTCATGTCTATCATGTCAGGCATATTATATAGGGAAAACTATTAAGAGGTTAAGAGACCGTATCATGGAACATAATAGGGATATCAAGAATAAAAAAATGTACTAATTCATTAAACAACCACAGTACTAGGTGTAAAGATTTTAAGAGGTTTATTTTTTTTCATTCTTGACAGGGTCCCATACAATTTTAGTAAAGGGGGTGATGACAATACTCTTTTGGAGGTCAAAGAATGTTTATGGCAGTTAAGACTAAATGCTAACAGACCACCGGGTATTAATGAACAAATTTCTATAATCAGTATTTTAAAACATAAATCTCATTTTATATGAAAATTAAGTAATAGTTTTAGCGATTTTTTTAGAATTTTGTATCCTTTTACACAGTATTAGGTATTTAAATACAACATACATATTTGAAGTATTTTTTTAAAATCATAGCAATTTTGATATAAGTTTAATAATTAATTATTTATATATTAGTAATAAAACAAATCAAGTTTTGATAAAAGGTATTAAATAAGTGAGACGTTTTGGTATATATATTCAATATATTTTATGTATTTATTGTATGTTTTTATTGTATGTCTATGTATTACATCAAGTATATTATACTAGAATAGTTTTTTTTTTTTTTTTTTTTTTTTTTTAAATATATATGTATAAAATTTTTTATGGTTGATGTGATTGGTTAATTGATATGAGTTCTGGGTATTTAAATGGAATGTGAATCTAACAATGGATACTCTGATGATACCCCAGGTGTCTAGGGTGAAAGCGCTTAGTATCGTTGTTATGTTATATTTGCTTCGAGTCTGCTTTACTTTTCATTCTGTTTGAAAGATGGTTATTATATTAAACAAGTCAATGCTACACGGACTTGCCTTATTTTGTTTTAACAGTATCCTGGTAGTGCTGGTGTGCTGTCTGGAGCCTTGAACTAGGTTTCTGTTAGTGCACAGATATCAATATTCTCCATAATGAGAAGTGCCTCAAGTGTGTGCATCTGGAGGCTGAGACGTCTGGCAATGAGTAGCATTTAGCTCACTTTGTGGTTATTTGTTTTGGTTACGGGGTTTGGTTTGTCCTGCATGACTGGTGTTCCACACCTGAAGTCAGCACATCATTGGTCCTATCTGACCATATGCTAATTACCCTACATATCCACATTCTGGACCCACACCCCTATTAAGGAAACCATGTTAAAAAATGTCTCCAAAGCCAACTTCATGCTTCTTAAGACAGAAGTGCTGAACTGCAGGACACACATGCAGATGGACAATACAGTTACGACTACTGAATCCTTCACAATTGCACTTTATAAGCACTTGCATGACTGCATGCATCGTGCTATCCCAAACAGAACCAAGACACTATCCTCCAAGAAAAGGAAGCCAATCTGGTATTCCCCTGCCATAAACAAACTGCACAACAGAAGGAAGAAACTGTTGCAAAAGAGGGTAAAATTCCATGAGGGGAGGAGCTCCATGGTCAACATCAGTAAGAAGCTGTGATCCCTGATAAAATCCTCTAAAGCTAGTTATGAAAACAAAATCGACACTGATTCTAAAGACAACCACAAAGCATTCTATAGCTATGTCAAGAATCTCAATGGCAACACTCAGATCTGCTCTGAGTTACAGCACAATGGCACTAAATATACAGACCCAACTGATATTGCCAAGATCCTGGCAGATAGGATCAGTGCTAACTTTACCCCCCTCTCACCCATGAAAGAGCACATCTCTATAATGGAAGACTGCACAGTTGCTGTTATCATGGCTGCACAGGTAAAAAACACTCTCCAAAGCCAGGAACACAGTATCCATGGGACCAGATAACATCCCAGGCTGTGTTCTACACAAACTATAGAATGAACAGGTACCTCACCTATGTACCATGTTCAGTCATAGCCTCACCTCAGGCTTTTTGCCTGCTGAATGGTGCACAGCGACGGTTATCACACTACACAAGGGGGGAGCCACCACGGACCCCTGGAACTAGCATCCCATTAGCCTGATGAGCCTGCTCTGCAAGGCCATGGAATGTATCATCATATAACTTAGAAAAAAAGACATTGGTAATCTCCAAACTCTGGACCACAACCATGTTGGGTTTTTAAAAGGCAGATCATGTCTCCTAAACCTGACAGACATCATTGAAGCAGTCACCAGAACCGTAGACAAGCGTAAGGTGGTTCACACAGCCTATGTAAATCTTGCCATGGCTTTCAACACCATCCCCCACTCTGGAATTATAGATAAACCCACTAAACTAGGTATAAATTGCTATGTCACAAGATGGGTTGCCAGCTGGCTCAATGACAGAACACACACTGTGAAAGTAGCAGACTCCAAGTACGACTTTGGACCAGTGACAAGTGCAGTACCACAGGGTTCAGTCCTGGGTCCTGTCCTGTTTGGTATCTACTTCCCTGAAGTAAATTTTAACATGGAAGGTCTGTGGCTAATGAAGTTTCCAGATGACTGCAAACTAGGAGCCATAACTGAAACTACTAAAGATGTGGACATCCTAAAAAAGAGCCTCACTGAGACAGATGCCTGGTGTCAAAGCCATGGCCTCAAGCTCAATGCCAAAAAGTGCATTGTCATTACCTTTGGTAAAAACTCTGTAGCCATGAACTACAACATAGGCGATAGTATACTTAACACTGAAAGTGTGATAAGATACTTTGGGTCACAGGTGGACAGTGGACACACCTGTGATAATCACATCCCCACAGTAGTCAGGAAATCCTTCTATGTGGCACACCTCATCACAAAAGGTGCCTCATGCAGAATAGAAGAGGACATTGTTCCCCTCTACTCATCACTCACTAGATCCATAATAGAGTACAACGCCCCTTTGCTATGTACCTCACAAGACATCTACAACAACTGGAAAGCCTGCAGAAATACCCCACAAAGAGCATTAGCAGCCTGAAATACATGCCATACACAGACCGTCTCAAAATGCTCCAGCTGTACTCTCTCGCATATTGCCTACTCAGAGGTGATCTCTGCCTAACATACAAAGCTATGTCAAACACAGAGCTGTTGGACATGCTCCATGTAAAACACTCACAATCCCTTTGATCTTCAGCCCCAAAACCCAGACTGAAATACAAAAGGAAGGGGTGTATCCATTTACCTTAAGGATACCCACACCTTCAGGTTAGTGGTACAGCATGAGGCCTTGGAGATCATGCAAGTGCAACTAACATTGGGCAAAGCGGCTTATCAGATTGTAGCCTGCTACAGATCACCTACCTTGTCTCAGGAACCTCACTCAGTATTCCTGAGAACAGTGGAAAATACAAAGGTCCTACCAAACACCATTATATGAGGAGATTACAACTACCCAAACATTGACTGGGAGAATTACTCATGTACAACATCCTTTGCTCAATGCTTCCTAGAGTTTAAAAACTCAAACGCCCTGGAAAAGCTGGTCACCACCCCCACTAGAGGTGACAATATACTGGACCTGAGCATCACCAACATGGGGTACCAGTGTTCCAAAACAGAGATAAACCCCTCGCTGGTAATATCAGATCATAAAGTAATCACACTGGACATCCACATCCCACCCCCCCAGTCAAAGAAACCACTGTGAAGAAATTTTCAAAAGCAAACTGCACACTTCTCAAGACCAAAGTGGAAAGTTCCAAAGCCCCCTTGCTATAGGATAATGCTATACAATCTGCAGAATCACTTACAAGTGCATTCTATGAGCATCAAGACATCCCAAATAAATCCAAGATGCACTCCTCCAAAAATAAGAAACCAATCTGGTGGTTGTTGCCAATAAATAAGCTATACAACAGAAGGAGGAAACGAACACGTGATAGAGCAAACTTCACAAATGGAAAGGCATCACTTATCATTATTAGGAAGAAACAATGATCGCTCATAAAATAATCCAATGCCAGTTTCTAAAGACAAATTGCCAAGGAATGTAAGAATAACAACCACAAAGCCATCGTTAGCTATACCAAACATTTAGGTGGCAACTCTCAAGTATGCTGTCAGCTATTGCAAAATGGCAAAAAATACACTGAACCAACTGACATTGCCCACATCCTGGTGGACAAGTTCAGTGCAAACTCCCCCCCCCATCACCCCCAAAAAGATCTGTGTCCATCCCAGAAGAATGCAGAGCCCCAGACTTCATGGACATGCAGGTAAAAACAGCCCTCTCCAAAGCTAAGAACACAGCATCAATGGGACTGGATGGTGTCCCAGGCTGCATCTTACACCAGCCCCAAAAGGAACTACACCCTTACCTACATTCACTGTCCAGACTCAACCTTACCACAGGCTATGTACCCAAAGAATGGCATACAGCAACAGTCATCCAGCTCCACAAAGGTGGTGCCACAACAGAACCTGGAAACTATTGCCCTATAGGCCTACTCAGCCTGGTCTGCAAAGCTATGGAGCAAATTATCATGGAACTCATAAACAGAGACATTGGGAGCCTCCAGACACTGGACTCTACCCAACTTGGCTTTGTTAAAGGCAGATTCTGCCTTCTAAACCTAGTCGACTTCTTTGAAAAAGTTACCAATGACACAGATGGAGATGAAAGTAGTCCACACAGCCCACCTGGACCTCACTAAGGCCTTTGACACCATTCTCCACTCTGGCATCATGGACAAGCTTACCAGCTTGAACATTAACACCTATGTCACAGGATGGGTGGTCAACTGGCTCACAGATCAAACACACGTGTTCAGAGTTGCGGGTGCCATGTCCGACTCTAAACCAGTCATAAATGGCATCCCACAGGTCTTGGTCTGGGACCTCACCTGTTCAGTAGATTCTGCTCAGTGGTTCAGGCAAGCACGGGAGGAGTATGGCTGAACAAGGTTGCAGATAACTGCTAAGTGTGGTCCATAATCGACTCTACAGTGACACAGACATCCTCCAGAAGGGTCTTACAGAGACAGATACCTGGTGTCAAAACAATGCCCTCAAGCAGAATGCCAAAAAATGCATAGTCATCCCCTTTGCATAAAACAAAGTGCACACAAATTACCACATAGGTGGTAATCAAGTATGTACGGAGAATGTAATTATGGCTCTGGGGACCCAGGTAGATAGTAAACTCTCCTTTGATGATCACATTGCCAAAGTGTTTAGAAATTCTTTCTATGTAGCCCACCTAATGTCACCTAATTTAACCCATTTTGTCTAGTCTGATGATGTAGAGTAGAGGTTTGAATACTGCAGTTGCCAACTGTATAAGAGTGTGTGTCTCCTTGGAGAGGTGTAACCTTTTTGAAGACTACTGAAACACCTTAAAAGTGGTATACTCATCTTTGTCAAGTCTGATGATGTCACCATCCTGCAAATATACCTGTGGAAAAGAGAAATTCCAGCAATGTATATAGCATGTCATGTTAATATGTACTGCTCTGATATCATAAAGTAGTTAGGTAGGGGTTTGAATCCTGCACTTGCCAACTGTATGAGAGTGTGTGTGTCTTCTTGGAGAATAGCGATTTTTTGGAAGACTACTGAAACACCTTAAAAGTGGTATACTCATCTTTGTCAAGTCTGATGATGTCACCATCCTACAAATATACCTGTGGAAAAAAGAGCTCCCTGTTATGTGTATAGCATGTCATGTTAATGTATACTACTCTAATATCATAAAGTAGTTAGGTAGTGGTTTGAATCCTGCACTTGATGACTGTGTGTGTGCTCCACATTTGTAACACTGTTGGTCAATATGATGTCGGTTTTGCTTTTACTACTGTATGACATATCACAATGACAACAGTATGTGCATTACACATCAGGTAGCGTTGTGGCAAATACATATACATACATGTGACCTCAATTATTTCATAGGTGGGAACCCTGCTTTCTCCATGAACACATCTGTTATCTTTGCCAGAGTGTGCTGCCGCTTTCCAGACCTTAGGTCACATCTGTATGCTTGTGACAAGCCTAGCCACTGCAGTGATCCCTGGCCTATGTCATCCATTTCAAATACACTCATTATGGTTTCTATTGAATAGAGTTAGTGAGGGTTTATGCCTGAGGTATATTTGAAACCTGTTCAAAAGCAGTAAAGTCTGTCAAAGATGGCTATTTATTATAGTTGTGCAACAACCTTTGTGGATATGCATGCAGACCCCGTATTGCTTATGTGATCCACAGAGGGATTTCCAAAACCCTTTGGAAATGTGATTATCAAAGGAGAGATGACGTAACACATGGCTCTATGTATACATTGGTACCTGTTCAACATTTTGGGGGCTACTACCTATGTGGTACTCTGGGGATACTATGTTTTGTAAAATTGGATGACTATGCTTTATTTGGCTTATAGCTTTACAGCATGGGTTTGACACCAGGTATCTGTCTGTATGATACCCTTTTGGAGGATGTATGTGTCATCTGGAGAATGCATTATAGCTCACAGTATGCATTGCCAAACATGACCAGACATATCCCTACTGTGTTTGCTTTTACCTAAGAAAGCTATATGCAAAACAGGAGTGGTCCCAGGACTGAGTGCTGGTGAATACCACTGGTTACTGGCATAGAATAGTACTTGAAGGCTGCAAATGTTACTGTGTGTCCTACATCTGTGTGTCAGTTGTCAAGACATCATCTAACAATTGTTTATGGTCAGGCTGTTGAGGTTATGTATACTACCAGAATACAAACCAATGACAGATAGTAACAGTATCACCCACAGCACAGTGTCAAACCGTGTCATACACACGTGTACTCAAGTTCCAAAATGTGTGTAGTACAATGCATACTGGCCACCAATAGAAACTATGGAGTGTTAACACTGTCTAATACAGAGCATGTCACCCTGCCCACGTATCCAATATGCACGTACATGCAGACAGTGCACCTCAACCATGTTCACAAATGTACACCTGCAAATCTGTGCTGCACACATCCCACACTTACTGTCCACTCTCTAACACATGCTGACAAAACTACACACATCAGCCAAGTGGCAAATGGGCAGACAATACACAATTGGAATAAACACTGGTGTAAACAATACTACATTGATAATTATAGCTTTAATACATCATGCCTGCTCCGCTACACATTCAAGGATATCATTACACTTTACTGCTGACAACATGCTAACATTGCTATTCTGTTATAAAGTCACCCTGTGCATCAGCACCATGTAAGCCTGTTCCTGCATCAATGTTACAGATGACAGGAGGTGGCACAGGTATCATCATATGCACAGGGTGCGTTGTTGGTTTGCCAGAGGCCTACATTGAGCCATACAATCTACATGTGTGTGTGTGAGTGTGTGGATGTAATGTTTGTGGGTATGTGTTTGCCCTAGGTGTCTGGTTTATGTGTGTGTGTCTGCATGTACACAGTTCCACCATGTGGCTGCCATATACAGGGATTTGTGGGACAGCTACAGACTGTACCTGGCAGGCTTTACAGATCACCATCTCTGGCCATGGATATGGGACCTGTGCCTGGCAGAGGTGCTACAGACAGTATCAGGTATTAATCCAGACTGGGTACTATCCTCAGAGGTTGACATATGTACACTGGATCCAGGTCCCTGCTGGGACTGGCCAGAGCCACATGCACGTGGTCTTCTAGGACGGTCTATGGTCAGCCCACCCCCAACATTGCTGGGGCTGGTACTGGCACTACGGGAGCGGCTATGACTTGATGGATATCCACGGCGGCTGCCAGCTGATGATGTTGCTGGGATATGTCCATATCGACATCTCAACTGTCCCACACTGTCCTGACACATGGACATGACATTGGGGAGGACATCTAATGTCTCATCACAACGTCTATCAATGACCTCAGTGTAATTACGGATGGCACCTGCTAGGTCACAGATACTGTCATTTAAAGAGGTGTTATGAGCCCTCTGTGCCTTTAGTCCCTGTCTGGTGTACCACTCCATACATGCCTGTGCCTCCATGACAGCCTGGAACATGCGTGTGGTTGTAAGAGTTGTGGCACGTCTGCCAAGGGCATGATGACCAGCAGTGCTCTGATGAGAACCCCTGGACATCTGCCTATGTGGTACCGTTCCAACATCTGGCTATGGCTGCTGTGTCCTGATGCATGTGCCATAGATACCATACTGTGCTGGCCATTGCCGACTGTACACTGTCCCTCTGCTAAGGGCATTGGTGATGATGGATGTACAGGCAGTATGACTGTGTGCATGGATGGGGTGGAGACTTGTGTACTGTCAACTGGTGGCCCAATAACAGACCCTGACAAACATGCCTGTGCCTCAACACACCTATCCTCATTATCATTATTTGTGTCAGTGACATCAGGTTCCCTGCTGCACTGAACCAGCCCAACCTCAGCACCTGTGAGAGTAAAACAGGAAACACACTTTAAGACCTGTACATGATGTCAGAACACATGGCCACATGACCACATGAACACATGCACACATGAACACATGCACACATGCACACAAATACACTCTTCACTAAAGCAGAGATACACACACACACACACGCACCACCAGCAATCTCAGAACATACTCAATAGCAGTTGATAGTGGGGTACAGTATCACAAGCCAAACAGTCATATCACACATGTCAGCATGCAGGACATGTGTTGCTCAACAGCATGCAGTGGGAGCGTAGACATTCCTTGTTACTAACAGTATACATGGCTTTGATGCATGCGTTTTGTTGTTCAGTGATTGGCCTCTCCCTGGAACACAATGAATACATGGACACAACATTGCTGTGCAAGTATTAGAAACTCTTTAATGTACTGTGCACCATCACTCATAGGTATACATACCATGGCTGGATGTGTATCTGTGTGTCACATAGATATCCAATTCTTATTAGAGCCTCTGTGTCTTTAGCAAATAATTGTGGACACAGTTTTAGCTCATGCATGATGTGTATACACACAAGATCAGTGGTGCATGTATAACTGATAGAATACCATTGGTCCACATAGCCAATGTACAGTAGTTATGGTGAGTGTAGATCGTATTGTGGACATGCCAGTGTCATCCATGACATGGCATGCTAAAACACAACTGCATATTTAAACATCACATATATCCAATGTGTGTCATATGACCTAGTCACGTAATAGCATTACAAGACATATATGTGTCAGTTGTGCAAATGATGACTGGTATGCATATTTTTTATAGGTGCATATATTTGCACACATACAACATTGAGGTGTATAGCAATGAAAGCTATGTGTAGTACTGTGGTAACAATAACTGGATGGGGTGTAGTACCATAGGCCATCACCATGAAGCATCATGTGGTCACTCAAGGCTACAAATGCATCCCAAACCAGCACCTATCATGCTGTACCAGAACTGCACTACCATGGCTACATTCACCATTTCACAGACAGTTGTTCCATGGGTTTGTAAGGAGGCCAATAAGGAGCATTGCCTAACATGAATGTGTTGTGTGTTGCAATATGTTTCACTGCCCCACGATAGGCCTCTACCCCTCAGGTATATTATGTGTGCTGTGTGGATGACATTTGGGATACTGGAGTGTGACTTTACAGAGGGTTTGTGAATACTTCATGTGTAGCATGTTAACATGCTCTATGTATGACATAGTTGTGTATGTTGTGTGCATGTGTATAGACTCTGCCTATCCAATGGTCACTACAGTGTAGCCACATTTGTTTGAGATGGTCTGTGTATTGCATGTGTTTGAGGCAGCTAATCACATTACTGAGATGTGCATAGTCTCACAGCAAAAATGCACAGCATGCATTATGCATAGGTGTGTTACATGTGTACATGGCCTACACCTTAACTATGACATGCACTTTTTATTTGCAATAATAAATGTAGAACACACTCACCAGCATGTGTCCGCTGCCTTGCTGTCACACCAGAGGGACCTACATGGATATGAGACAGTTGTCAGTGTCGACAACTGTGGCATTGCTACTGTGGGTTTGCAATCTTAGAGTAGTACAACAGTTTACATTCACAGGCCTATAGATTATGTTCCAAATGATCAGTATTGCACAACAACAGGCTCCACATCTTCTGACTACACAGTACACATCTCACATATGCATGATCTACCAATAGAGGTAATAGTAGTCTACAGATATGCCATGTTATCTGCACGCTCCATGTGTTCTTGCTGGATGGCCCCAACCTCCATCAAGGTAAATGTCTGCTGTTGTTGTTGTTGGGCAGGTGCCACCAGGCTCAGGATCAGCTCCTCCACTCTGGTAAGGGGAGGGTGGATGTTAACCCACCACCTGTTGCAAGCTGTTGTCTATGGACATCAGAAGCACGCTGCCGGACATGTCTAAGTAAATCACTGTAGTGATGGCGTACCTGCTCATATGTCCGGTTATGCATGCCTATGTCATTTACCCTCCAGACAACATCTTGCCACAGTACAGTACACTCATGCTGGTCTTGGCTGGTTCTCAAGAATAGTAGGCTGTAGTGCTGAATCAGACAGCTGGTAATAATGTCATCCTCAGCACTACTGTAGCTGGGATTACGATGGTGGGCCATGATCCCTGGAAGACAAAGAAAAAATATGTCTGAGCAAGTCATATGGCACACTTAACATTATACAGTACAGATATCACTGAACTGCCATATATAGCAACCTGTTATCTGACTGAGATTAAACACTTTCACTACCACTTATCAGTGCTCACCCCACAACTGCTTGAAAGTGCCTGGCACGCTCTATATAATAAACCATGTTCTGCATAGCAACAAAATAAAATCACTATATAAGATTATACAAGAGTACCTGGTACACTGTATGCGACACAATGCACCACCTAGCCACAGAAGGTATAGATCAAGCGAATGTATAAAGAAATATGTCATCCATCACAATGTTTGTAATGTCCAGTTACAGTATTACCATTATACCACACAACTTGTTGATGGCAAACCCGTGGCCAAAATATGTGCACAATTGTGGATGTAGGTGGCATACTGATGTAGTAAACGATAAATGTTGCTAGATTCACAGTTATATCTTGTAACACACATATGACAGAGGACATGTTACAGGCATATCCACGCACACATCAGACATAATTACAAGATACAAAGGTATGGCAACCAAGACAGGCTTTACGTGTGTACCATACAGTACTGTGTGTCAGTACTTACAAAATCTTAAGCCTGAGGAATGTAATCTATGAGGACTACAGGGACCACACAAAACAGTGGTTCCAAGCAATGTGGACATGCACCATACTTTGCTGTTTAGGCCTACAGCTTCAAGTAGTACTACAATTCATACAGTATTTGGATTCAACATCAGTAACAATCAATAAGCATACATGTAGTGCTTTAGCCTCCAATGACACACCCTAGTTAACACCAAGGTACTACATCAGACTGTATGCCATTGTGCTTTATCTGCCTAGCAACAGCATACACAGCTTTTGCTGGGATCAAAGCAAGGACACATAATACCATGACATAAACAGTTTCCCACTAAGCTATCCACAAATACACATCTTTGACACATTCACCAACACATTGACCATCACACTCAGTCAACTTTACATAGAATATATTGCAACAAGTAGATGTGGTTGTGTATGACTATATATGGCTCTCTCTATATATACACACACACACACACACACACACACATATATATATATATATATATATATATATATATATATATATATATATATATATATATATATACATACACACATACATACATATACACATCCATTGGTGTACATATACATATAGGCACATATACACTCCACCTTTCATGGTGGGAATATTAATTATACAAAGGATGTGAGGTATACAGTAATGTAATAATATCACACAGTCTTGTGAGAAATACATTGAAAGTGTTCTCAGCCCAGGTAGCTTTAGCAGGCCTTACCGGCTGCAACATTGCAAATTGAACAAAACACACACAGTGTGTAACCACCACATGTCATATACCAGCACTATATGCTGTCTTGCTTGTCGGACACTAAAACCTACATACAAATATGCACATAGCAACCTTCACCAACATATATATGTCCACCCTCCACAAACAGTTGCAATATGTCCCTTGCTCTATGCACATATACAGATGTTAATATATATGACACATATATATCTCTCTGTATGTGTGTCCCATACACACACAAGGTCCACACTGTTGTAAGTCCCTGGACTTCACAGCTGAACTGTTGGGCCTTGCTGCAACATGAACAGGTGTCACATGTGAATACACAGTAACATTAGAGGGGGTATATATAGCTACAAATGCTAGATTAGCATACTAGCCTGGTACAGCAGTTGCCAATGCTAAGCTAAACTTTAATATGACTATCATGCATGTGTTACTCTGTCATAACCATGTTTATATAAATGTTTGTTCTAATCCTTCAAACAGCCATTGTCCACACTACTGTACAGAACACAGATAACATGGATCAGATGTTTGACATTTAATGCTGAGCTACATATTTCACAGTTATGTCTCACTGCACACAGCTACACACTGAATTGTCCATGGCAGTAGTTAAGCAGGACATCTGTGCATAGTTACGTACTGCTGCCACATATGAATGGTTCACATTATGTAGAGTACTCTTCAAAAACATCTACTACATGCCAGTAAATACATATATGTTACATACCTTTCCTTTGTATGAGTTGGTATTATTTATTTTCCGTTTTCCTTTTGCTTTTAACTGTCTCTCTCTCTCTCTCTCTCTCTCTGTCTCTCTCTCTCTCAGTCTCTGCAATAGAGTGATTGAGTTTGTGGGCAGCAATTACAGCCTGCTTTTATAGGTATTTGCACATGTGCATGTGATGGCCTCTGCACCAATTGGTGGCCACCATTTGTTAGTTGCATGCAGCCTGCTGTGTGGTAATTGCAGTAATCACTGGTAGGCGTAGCCCTTTCAGCTTTCCAAAATAGGGATCATGCTTGTTTGCTGTGGACATTGTTGTTTAAGTCAGAAGGTCGGTATAGATCTCATATCTGAAGCCAGGGGTGTAGCCAGTGATTTGAATGTTGTACTCAGACCTGAATGCTGCTGCTTCCAGTACACACTTGTCAGTGTACAATTGTACTCATCCTTCCAAATGCTAACACAAGATACATGGGAGTATGTAATTTCTTTTCTAATTATACAATTAACTGCCATACAAAAGTAGTTATTGAGATGCATTCTTTTGGCACATGAAGTATTCGTGAACTACTATACTGTAAATATTAATTTACTCACTTCTGAACAGTTTGTGCTTTTTTAGTGTTGATATTAGCACAGGCTGCTCAAGAAAACTGGACAAATTTCAGTACTGAGTATGCCTACCTACATCCTTGGTAGACCTTGAACACACAGGTATATTGTACATTTGGGTAGGGGTGCAGAAGTACAGATATCATTATGTATTATTGTGTGAATTTTATCTTGCTGGACTTAAAGGGTTGCTGTGTACCTGTTAGTTTATCAAGGCAAGTAGTCTGTCTGCGTAGCTCCCAACTGTGGACCTATCCAGATGGTAGCCAGAGGTTAGCCTGTTATTCCTTGTGCACCACACCGGTCTTTTCAGCATTGGAACAATGGTATTGTTGCAGTTGGTTGCTACCAGTACATGGCTACATCATTTGGTATTTCAGTGTTGTACTCCTACATAAGGGTATGCTTCTGGAACTCCTTCCAAAGCTATTTGCACAGTGTGTAACAGCAGAAAAGCTAATATGCCTGTGTGTTTTTGCCTCTGCCAGGCCTCTCAAACACTCAGGTACATATTTGAACAGACTCAGGGAAAAGTAGGTAAAAGTGAGGTACACCTTTAAAATATTAGAGACATTAAGTTGAGACTTTGAGAGAACCAGAGCATATGTATTAATACACCTTTTCTGAAGTACAAGCAGCGTCTAACTCTTACTTATTGTCATTATTCATTAAGTGTAATTCCCCACCTTTCTGCCTAACGTCAGTACTTTTCAGAGGGATTCAGAGGGACACAGCTAGAATTCATTTCAAAATCAGGGACATCCCTGAAAATTAGTCATAGTTGGGAAGTATGGCCTCTGCCCTAATCAGATATGCCAGTGTCTGTCCTGCTATGATACTGTGTGGGGGTTGTAAAGTGCTGCTGTAACATTATTTCCTGCTAGAATGGCTGGTTCTCTTTTTACAGTCATGTAATGCAATTCCACAACAACTGCTGGTAAAGATCCACAGAACAAGATTGGTGTTATGGCATTCCTATTTTTCCTTTACATTCACTCATTCTGATGCATAATATATTTATTTCAGCATCAACTTGTTGTATGTCTACCATGGCTTAGTGGTACTTCATGCAGTCTAGTGTGTACAAGGTTCTGGGTTCGAGCCTGACAGAGGTGTTTTATTTTGCTGCTGAGCAGAACAAGGGCCCTGACATACAGAGTGACTAAGGTGCTTTTAAGCAGTTGTAAGCAGGTTTGTGCGGGTTTGCATGATGCTAAGCAATGCTTAGCTAAGCACACACAAGCACACACAGGCGCACACCCGCGCAAACCTGCTAATTACTGCTTAATAGTGCTTACTCCTGCTAAACCCCATGCTCATTTCTTTGAAAGAAAAGAAAATGGGGAGATAGGAAAGTGGTGAAAAAGGGGCACAAAGAGGGAAAGACAGTAGGGAAAACAGCTCGGGATTTGCAGGATGGGTGTAGGGAAGGTCCATAGCTGCCCATTTCTTCAACAGCAACAGCTGTGCATATGCAATAAATTTGGAGGGAAATATGAAATCTTCAACCCCTGTGAGAGGGGTGAGGACAACAAAGTATGTTGTACTGGCAATTAAATATCAGTTTATGTGTCCAGCGGACATGTGTTCAAAATAGGCAGCTATGTATGGGACGTAATTTTTTTTTTGGGAGCAGATTGCCCTTTTTTCTTTTTTTTCAGGTGAGAGTGGAATGTGGGGTAGGGGAAGTAGGTATATTTGGGGAGGTAGGTAGGGGAGGTAAACAGACAAGACAAACAAGATGCATACAGGGATGGAATATGACACATGTGGTGGGTGAACACCATTGACAGGGGAGGATGTTTGGAAATCGCAGGCCCATGAGCCCACAGATGGGAACAGTGAAACTGAGATCCCCACCCATGGGCAGTCACCACTGGACCTTCACAGCCCAGAGCGTGGCTGTGCTGGGGGCTGCGTAGGAGGGGCAAGTTCACACGTGAGTCACGCCACTCGTGCCTCAAGCTCATTTACTTTATATAACAGTACATGCAAAATAATTATTAGAGAATTATTATACCTTTATTTATTGTGTTAAAATAGTTTTTTCAGGCTCTCTCATTTATTTTACATAACAGTGCAAGCAGAATAATTACTAACCTGCCTGGTGGCGCAGCCTTAGCACCCTATCTGCATAGGCTTGCTGATCCGCAGCACGGACACCTGCAGCTGTGAAGTAAATGAAGTGATATTGAGACATACCTATCCATAGTATACACTAGTATAGCAATTCTTACATACTTACATACTTAATTCCATAGCTACTTACTCAGTAGTGGGGCATTTTCCATCTCACAGGCCTCCTGGATCCACTGGTCTAGTTGATCTGCCTTGCATCTCTTCAGGTCTGCGTGGTGGTGTCTGACCTGCTCACCAGTCTGAGGGACGCCTGTGGCACTGGTGAGTTCATGAGCTAGACAGTTCCAGGCTTCCGCTTTGTATTGGGTGCCCTGGTACTGGCCCTGCATGATTATGGACAAGAAGCCAAACCATTACTTTTGACTCCTCAATGCCCCAACGGTGCGGTCAAAAATGAGAGCCCTTTCCAGCATTGGCCATTGCTGCCTGCAGATGGGAGCTACAGTCAGTTATGGCAAGTATTCCTGCCTATGGAGCTTAAATATGCATAATTTTCTGCACTTATTTGTGATTGGCCAGTTTTGAAAAAAACTCAGCTGAAGGCACACCTGCTTAGCAATGGGTAAACTTCCATTGATATGTATGCGTGTGTTGAAAGTGCATGGTTATGAAAAGCTGTCATGGCTTAGTGGTTCAGTACTGTGATTATGGTGCACAGTATCCCGAGTTCGAGGCCTGTGTTTTTATTTTACTACTGGCCAGACCGGCTAGGAGGTGTGGCTGTGTTTAGTCGACTTTGCTCAACTTTGCCCGACGTTGCTCTACGTTGCTCGACATTGCTCCGCATTTCTCTAAGTTGCACTGGTTAGCGCGGTGCGCAGCTATACACATACATGTTCTGTTTGTGCTAGTTTGCGCGATGCGCAGCTCCGTGCAAAACTATTACGCTAGTTAACGCAGTGCTCAGCTACGAGCAATTTTATTTAAATATGCTTAATACTGGTAAACTTTGCTTATCAGTTCTTCACATTGCTTAAGATAGGTTAGTTATGCATCCATCAGTATGCATAACCATTTCACCTTCTTGTATATATATATATATATATATATATATATATATATCATTTGTTCACTACTACATAGTCCATTTCAATGCTTTTTGCTAAAATTTAAATGATAAATGTCAGGAATTATTTTTATATACAGATTTCCAACAGAAAATAGAAAGGGGAGTGGTGGGACTCGAACTGGGAATGCCTCCTCTTTGTGCGAAGGCTCTATCACTACGCTATTGCTATTTTGCTTAATTGGCATATAAGTTTCTTATTATCCTCTTCAATGTCTAAAACCCACGCAAACATGTGCAAATACGGGCAGCTATATCGGGATGTAGAGAGTGGTGTAGGTATCCTTGATGAATATGGATATATCCTCACCCTATGTGCTATGATTCAGGTTCTGATGCTGGAAGATATGGAATGAGTAGTGTCCTGGTAGTGCTGGTGTGCTGTCTGGAGCCTTGAACTAGGTTTCTGTTACTGCACAGATATCAATATTCTCCATAATGAGAAGTGCCTCGAGTGTGTGCATCTGGAGGCTGAGACATCTGGCAATGAGTAGCATTTAGCTCACTTTGTGGTTATTTGTGTTGGTTACAGGGTTTGGTTTGTCCTGCATGACTGGTGTTCCACACCTGAAGTCAGCACATCATTGGTCCCATCTGACCATAAGCTAATTACCCTACATATCCATATTCTGGACACACACTCCTATTAAGGAAACCATGTTAAAAAATGTCTCCAAAGCCAACTTCATGCTTCTTAAGACAGAAGTGCTGAACTGCAGGACACACATGCAGATGGACAATACAGTTACGACTACTGAATCCTTCACAATTGCACTTTATAAGCACTTGCATGACTGCATGCATCGTGCTATCCCAAACAGAACCAAGACGCTATCCTCCAAGAAAAGGAAGCCAATCTGGTATTCCCCTGCCATAAACAAACTGCACAACAGAAGGAAGAAACTGTTGCAAAAGAGGGTAAAATTCCATGAGGGGAGGAGCTCCATGGTCAACATCAGTAAGAAGCTGTGATCCCTGATAAAATCCTCTAAAGCTAGTTATGAAAACAAAATCGACACTGATTCTAAAGACAACCACAAAGCATTCTATAGCTATGTCAAGAATCTCAATGGCAACACTCAGATCTGCTCTGAGTTACAGCACAATGGCACTAAATATACAGACCCAATTGATATTGCCAAGATCCTGGCAGATAGGATCAGTGCTAACTTTACCCCCCTCGCACCCATGAAAGAGCACATCTCTATAATGGAAGACTGCACAGTTGCTGTCATCATGGCTGCACAGGTAAAAAAACACTCTCCAAAGCCAGGAACACAGTATCCATGGGACCAGATAACATCCCAGGCTGTGTTCTACACAAACTATAGAATGAACAGGCACCACACCTATGTACCATGTTCAGTCATAGCCTCACCTCAGGCTTTTTGCCTGCTGAATGGTGCACAGTGACGGTTATCCCACTACACAAGGGGGGAGCCACCACGGACCCCAGGAACTAGCGTCCCATTAGCCTGATGAGCCTGCTCTGCAAGGCCATGGAATGTATCATCATATAACTTATAAAAAAAGACATTGGTAATCCCCAAACTGTGGACCACAACCATGTTGGGTTTTTAAAAGGCAGATCATGTCTCCTAAACCTGATAGACATCATTGAAGCAGTCACCAGAACCGTAGACAAGCGTAAGGTGGTTCACACAGCCTATGTAAATCTTGCCATGGCTTTCAACACCATCCCCCACTCTGGAATTATAGATAAACCCACTAAACTAGGTATAAATTGCTATGTCACAAGATGGGTTGCCAGCTGGCTCAATGACAGAACACACACTGTGAAAGTAGCAGACTCCAAGTACGACTTTGGACCAGTGACAAGTGCAGTACCACAGGGTTCAGTCCTGGGTCCTGTCCTGTTTGGTATCTACTTCCCTGAAGTAAATTTTAACATGGAAGGTCTGTGGCTAATGAAGTTTCCAGATGACTGCAAACTAGGAGCCATAACTGAAACTACTAAAGATGTGGACATCCTAAAAAAGAGCCTCACTGAGACAGATGCCTGGTGTCAAAGCCATGGCCTCAAGCTCAATGCCAAAAAGTGCATTGTCATTACCTTTGGTAAAAACTCTGTAGCCATGAACTACAACATAGGCGATAGTATACTTAACACTGAAAGTGTGATAAGATACCTTGGGTCACAGGTGGACAGTGGACACACCTGTGATAATCACATCCCCACAGTAGTCAGGAAATCCTTCTATGTGGCACACCTCATCACAAAAGGTGTCTCATGCAGAATAGAAGAGGACATTGTTCCCCTCTACTCATCACTCACTAGATCCATAATAAAGTACAACGCCCCTTTTGCTATGTACCTCACAAGACATCTACAACAACTGGAAAGCCTGCAGAAATACCCCACAAAGAGCATTAGCAGCCTGAAATACATGCCATACACAGACCGTCTCAAAATGCTCCAGCTGTACTCTCTCACATATTGCCTACTCAGAGGTGATCTCTGCCTAACATACAAAGCTATGTCAAACACAGAGCTGTTGGACATGCTCCATGTAAAACACTCACAATCCCTCGGATCTTCAGCCCCAAAACCCAGACTGAAATACAAAAGGAACGGGTGTATCCATTTATCTTATGGATACCCACACCTTCAGGTTAGTGGCACAGCATGAGGACTTGGAGATCATGCAAGTGCAACTAACATTGGGCAAAGCGGCTTATCAGATTGTAGCCTGCTACAGATCACCTACCTTGTCTCAGGAACCTCACTCAGTATTCCTGAGAACAGTGGAAAATACAAAGGTCCTACCAAACACCATTATATGAGGAGATTACAACTACCCAAACATTGACTGGGAAAATTACTCATGTACAACATCCTTTGCTCAATGCTTCCTAGAGTTTAAAAACTGAAACGCCCTGGAAGAGCTGGTCACCACCCCCACTAGAGGTGACAATATACTGGACCTGAGCATCACCAACATGGGGTACCAGTGTTCCACAACAGAGATAATCCCCTCGCTGGTAATATCAGATCATAAAGTAATCACACTGGGCATCCACATCCCACCCCACCCCCAGTCAAAGAAACCACTGTGAAGACATTTTCAAAAGCAAACTGCACACTTCTCAAGACCAAAGTGGAAAGTTCCAAAGCCCCCTTGCTATAGGATAATGCTATACAATCTGCAGAATCATTTACAAGTGCATTCTATGAGCATCAAGACATCCCAAATAAAACCAATATGCACTCCTCCAAAAATAAGAAACCAATCTGGTGGTTGTTGCCCATAAATAAGCTATACAACAGAAGGAAGAAACGAACACGTGATAGAGCAAACTTCACAAATGGAAAGGCGTCACTGATCATTATTAGGAAGAAACAATGATCGCTCATAAAATAATCCAATGCCAGTTTCTAAAGACAAATTGCCAAGGAATGTAAGAATAACAACCACAAAGCCTTTGTTAGCTATACCAAACATTTAGGTGGCAACTCTCAAGTATGCTGTCATCTATTGCAAAATGGCAAAAAATACACTGAACCAACTGACATTGCCCACATCCTGGTGGACAAGTTCAGTGCAAACTCCCCCCATCACCCCCAAAAAGGCCTGTGTCCATCCCAGAAGAATGCAGAGCCCCAGACTTCATGGACATGCAGATAAAAACAGCCCTCTCCAAAGCTAAGAGCACAGCATCAATGGGACTGGATGGTGTCCCAGGCTGCATCTTACACCAGCCCCAAAAGGAACTACACCCTCACCTACATTCACTGTCCAGACTCAACCTTACCACAGGCAATGTACCCAAAGAATGGTATACAGCAACAGTCATCCAGCTCCACAAAGGTGGTGCCACAACAGAACCTGGAAGCTATTGCCCTATAGGCCTACTCAGCCTGGTCTGTAAAGCTATGGAGCAAATTATCATGGAACTCATAAACAGAGAGATTGGGAGCCTACAGACACTGGACTCTACCCAACTTGGCTTTGTTAAAGGCAGATTCTGCCTCCTAAACCTAGTTGACTTCTTTGAAACAGTTACCAATGACACAGATGGAGATGAAAGTAGTCCACACAGCCCACCTGGACCTCACTAAGGCCTTTGACACCATTCCCCACTCTGGCATCATGGACAAGCTTACCAGATTGAACATTAACACCTATGTCACAGGATGGGTGGTCAACTGGCTCACAGATCAAACACACATGTTCAGAGTTGCGGGTGCCATGTCCGACTCTAAACCAGTCATAAATGGCATCCCACAGGTCTTGGTCTGGGACCTCACCTGTTCAGTAGATACTGCTCAGTGGTTCAGGAAAGCACGGGAGGAGTATGGCTGAACAAGTTTGCAGATGACTGCTAAGTGTGGTCCATAATCGACTCTACAGCTGACACAGACATCCTCCAGAAGGGTCTTACAGAGACAGATACCTGGTGTCAAAACAATGCCCTCAAGCAGAATCCCAAAAAATGCATAGTCATCCCCTTTGGATAAAACAAAGTGCACACAAATTACCACATAAGTGGTAATCAAGTATGTACGGAGAATGTAATTATGGCTCTGGGGACCCAGGTAGATAGTAAACTCTCCTTTGATGATCACATTGCCAAAGTGTTTAGAAATTCTTTCTATGTAGCCCACCTAATGTCACCTAATTTAACCCATTTTGTCTAGTCTGATGATGTAGAGTAGAGGTTTGAATACTGCAGTTGCCAACTGTATAAGAGTGTGTGTCTCTTTGGAGAGGTGTAACCTTTTTGAAGACTACTGAAACACCTTAAAAGTGGTATACTCATCTTTGTCAAGTCTGATGATGTCACCATCCTACAAATATACCTGTGGAAAAGAGAACTTCCAGCAATGTATATAGCATGTCATGTTAATATGTACTGCTCTGATATCATAAAGTAGTTAGGTAGGGGTTTGAATCCTGCACTTGCCAACTGTATGAGAGTGTGTGTGTGTGTCTTCTTGGAGAATAGCGATTTTTTTGAAGACTACTGAAACACCTTAAAAGTGGTATACTCATCTTTGTCAAGTGTGATGATGCCACCATCCTGCAAATATGCCTGTGGAAAAGAGAGCTCCCTGTTATGTGTATAGCATGTCATGTTAATGTATACTGCTCTAATATCATAAAGTAGTTAGGTAGTGGTTTGAATCCTGCACTTGATGACTGTGTGTGTGCTCCACATTTGTAACACTGTTGGTCAATATGATGTCGGTTTTGCTTTTACTACTGTATGACATATCACAATGACAACAGTATGTGCATTACACATCAGGTAGCGTTGTGGCAAATACATATACATACATGTGACCTCAATTATTTCATAGGTGGGAACCCTGCTTTCTCCATGAACACATCTGTTATCTTTGCCAGAGTGTGCTGCCGCTTTCCAGACCTTAGGTCACATCTGTATGCTTGTGACAAGCCTAGCCACTGCAGTGATCCCTGGCCTACGTCATCTGTTTCACATACACTCATTATGGTTTCTATTGAATAGTGTTAGTGAGGGTTTATGCCTGAGGTATATTTGAAACCTGTTCAAAAGCAGCAAAGTCTGTCAAAGATGGCTATTTATTATAGGTGTGCAACAACCTTTGTGGATATGCATGCAGACCCC
The DNA here is from genome assembly GCF_019279795.1 of Protopterus annectens. Taxonomy (NCBI): domain Eukaryota; kingdom Metazoa; phylum Chordata; order Ceratodontiformes; family Protopteridae; genus Protopterus; species Protopterus annectens. The sequence goes on from NC_056733.1 coordinate 1,192,268,034, forward strand.
GTATTGCTTATGTGATCCACAGAGGGATTTCCAAAACCCTTTGGAAATGTGATTATCAAAGGAGAGATGACGTAACACATGGCTCTATGTATACATTGGTACCTGTTCAACATTTTGGGGGCTACTATCTATGTGGTACTCTCGGGATACTATGTTTTTTAAAAGTGGATGACTACGCTTTATTTGGCTTATAGCTTTACAGCATTGGTTTGACACCAGGTATCTGTCTGTATGATACCCTTTTGGAGGATGTATGTGTCATCTGGAGAATGCATTATAGCCCACAAGTATGCATTGCCAAACATGGCCAGACATATCCCTACTGTGTTTGCTTGTACCTAAGAAATCTATATGCCAAACAGGAGTGGTCCCAGGACTGAGTGCTGGTGAATACCACTGGTTACTGGCATAGAATAGTACTTGAAGGCTGCAAATGTTTCTGTGTGTCCTACATCTGTGTGTCAGTTGTCAAGACATCATCTAACAATTGTTTATGGTCAGGCTGTTGAGGTTATGTATACTACCAGAATACAAACCAATGACAGATAGTAACAGTATCACCCACAGCACAGTGTCAAACCGTGTCATACACACACGTGTACTCAAGTTCCAAAATGTGTGTAGTACAATGCATACTGGCCACCAATAGAAACTATGGAGTGTTAACACTGTCTAATACAGAGCATGTCACCCTGCCCATGTGTCCAATATGCATGTACATGCAGACAGTGCACGTCAACCATGTTCACAAATGTACACCTGCAAATCTGTGCTGCACACATCCCACACTTACTGTCCACTCTCTAACATATGCTGACAAAACTACACAGATCAGCCAAGTGGCAAATGGGCAGACAATACACAATTGGAATAAACACTGGTGTAAACAATACTACATTGATAATTATAGCTTTAATGTATCATGCCTGCTCAGCTACACCTTCAAGGATATCATTACACTTTACTGCTGACAACATGCTAACGTTGCTATTCTGTTATAAAGTCACCCTGTGCATCAGCACCATGTTAGCCTGTTCCTGCATAAATGTTACAGATGGCAGGAGGTGGCACAGGTATCATCATATGCACAGGGTGCGTTGTTGGTTTGCCAGAGGCCTACATTGAGCCATACAATCGACATGTGTGTGTGTGAGTGTGTGCGTGAGGGCCAAGAGTACTGTTATGATCCAATGTGGATGTAATGTGTGCGGGTATGTGTTTGCCCTAGGTGTCTGGTTTATGTGTGTGTGTCTGCATGTACACAGTTCCACCATGTGGCTGCCATATACGGGGATTTGTGGGACAGCTACAGACTGTACCTGGCAGGCTTTACAGATCCCCATCTCTGGCCACGGATATGGGACCTGTGCCTGGCAGAGGTGCTACAGACAGTATCAGGTACTAATCCAGACTGGGTACTATCCTCAGAGGTTGACATATGTACACTGGATCCAGGTCCCTGCTGGGACTGGCCAGAGCCACATGCACGTGGTCTTCTAGGACGGTCTATGGTCAGCCCACCCCAACATTGCTGGGGCTGGTACTGGCACTACGGGAGCGGCTATGACTTGACGGATATCCACGGCAGCTGCCACCTGATGATGTTGCTGGGATATGTCCATGTCGACATCTCAACTGTCCCGCACTGTCCTGACACATGGACATGACATTGTGGAGGACATCTAATGTCTCACCACAACGTCTATCAATGACCTCAGTGTAATTACGGATGGCACATGCTAGGTCACAGATACTGTCATTTAAAGAGGTGTTATGAGCCCTCTGTGCCCTTAGTCCCTGTCTGGTGTACCACTCCATACATGCCTGTGCCTCCATGAAAGCCTGGAACATGCGCGTGGTTGTAAGAGTTGTGGCACGTCTGCCAAGGGCATGATGACCAGCAGTGCTCTGATGAGAACCCCTGGACATCTGCCTATGTGGTACCGTTCCAGACATCTGGCTATGGCTGCTGTGTCCTGATGCATGTGCCATAGATACCACACTGTCCTGGCCATTGCCGACTGTACACTGTCCCTCTGCTAAGGGCATTGGTGATGATGGATGTACAGGCAGTATGAATGTGTGCATGGATGGGGTGGAGACTTGTGTACTGTCAATTGGTGGCCTAATAACAGACCCTGACAAACATGCCTGTGCCTCAACACACCTATCCTCATTATCATTATTTGTGTCAGTGACATCAGGTTCCCTGCTGCACTGAACCAGCCCAACCTCAGCACCTGTGAGAGTAAAACAGGAAACACACTTTAAGACCTGTACATGATGTCAGAACACATGGCCACATGACCACATGAACACATGAACACATGAACACATGCACACATGCACACATGCACACATGAACACATGAACACATGCACACATGAACACATGCACACATGAACACATGAACACATGAACACATGCCCATATGCACACATGCACACATAAACACATGCACACATGCACACAAATACACTCCTCACTATAGCAGAGATACACACACACACACACACACACACACACACACATGCACCACCAGCAATCTCAGAACATACTCAATAGCAGTTGATAGTGGGGTACAGTATCACAAGCCAAACAGTCATATCACACATGTCAGCATGCAGGACATGTGTTGCTCAACAGCATGCAGTGCAAGTGTAGACATTCCTTGTTACTAACAGTATACATGGCTTTGATGCATGTGTTTTGTTGTTTGGTGATTGGCCTCCACCTGGAACACAATGAATACATGGACACAACATTGCTGTGCATGTATTAAAAACTCTTTAATGTACTGTGCACCATCACTCACAGGTATATATACCATGGCTGGATGTGTATCTGTGTGTCACATAGATATCCAATTCTGATTAGAGCCTCTGTGTCTTTAGCAAATAATTGTGGACACAGTTTTAGCTCATGCATGATGTGTATACACACAAGATCAGTGATGCATGTATAACTGATAGAATACCATTGGTCCACATAGCCAATGTACAGTAGTTATGGTGAGTGTAGATCGTATTGTGGACATGCCAGTGTCATCCATGACATGGCATGCTAAAACACAACTGCATATTTAAACATCACATATACCCAATGTGTGTCATATGACCTAGCCACTCAATAGCATTACAAGACATATATGTGTCAGTTGTGCAAATGATGACTGGTATGCATATTTTTTATAGGTGCATATGTTTGCACACACACAACATTGAGATGTATAGCAATGAAAGCTATGTGTAGTACTGTGGTAACAATAACTGGATGGGGTATAGTACCATAAGCCATCATCATGAAGCATCATGTGGTCACTCAAGGCTCCAAATGTGTCCCAATCCAGCACCTATCATGCTGTACCAGAACTGCACTACCATGGCTACATTCACCATTTCACAGACAGTTGTTCCATGGGTTTGTAAGGAGGCCAATAAGGAGCATTGCCTAACATGAATGTGTTGTGTGTTGCAGTATGTTTCTCTACCCCATGATAGGCCTCTACCCCTCAGGTATATTATGTGTGCTGTGTGGATGACATTTGGTATACTGGAGTGTGACTTTACAGAGGGTTTGTGAATACTTCATGTGTAGCATGTTAACATGTTCTATGTATGACATAGTTGTGTATGTTGTGTGCATGTGTATCGACTCTGCCTATCCAATGGTCACTACAGTGTAGCCACATTTGTTTGAGATGGTCTGTGTATTGCATGTGTTTGAGGCAGCTAATCACATTACTGAGATGTGCATAGTCTCACAGCAAAAATGCACAGCATGCATTATGCGTAGGTGTGTTACATGTGTACATGGCTTACACCTTAACTATGACATGCACTTTTTATTTGCAATAATAAATGTAGAACACACTCACCAGCATGTGTCCACTGCCTTGCTGTCACACCAGAGGGACCTACATGGATATGAGACAGTTTGTCAGTGTCGACAACTGTGGCATTGCTACTGTGGGTTTGCAATCTTACAGTAGTACAACAATTTACATTCACAGGCCTATAGATTATGTTCCAAATGATCAGTATTGCACAACAGGCTCCACATCTTCTAACTACACAGTACACATCTCACATATGCATGATCTACCAATAGAGGTAACAGTAGTCTACAGATATGCCATGTTACCTGCATGCTCCATGTGTTCTTGCTGGGTGGCCCCAACCTCCATCAAGGTAAATATTTGCTGTTGTTGTTGTTGGGCAGGTGCCACCAGGCTCAGGAGCAGCTCCTCCACTCTGGTAAGGGGAGGGTGGATGTTAACCCACCACCTGTTGCAAGCTGTTGTCTATGGACATCAGAAGCACACTGCCGGACATGTCTAAGTAAATCACTGTAGTGATGGCGTACCTACTCATATGTCCGGTTATGCATGCCTATGTCATTTACCCTCCAGACAACATCTTGCCACAGTGCAGTACACTCATGCTGGTCTTGGCTGGTTCTCAAAAATAGTAGGCTGTAGTGCTGAATCAGACAGCTGGTAATAATGTCATCCTCAGCACTACTGTAGCTGGGATTACGATGGTGGGCCATGATCCCTGGAAGACAAAGAAAAAATATGTCTGAGCAAATCATATGGCACACTTAACATTATACAGTACAGGTATCACTGAACTGCCATATATAGCAACCTATTATCTGACTGAGATTAAACACTTTCAAAACCACTTATCAGTGCTCACCCCACAACTGCTTGAAAGTGCCTGGCACGCTCTATATAATAAACTATGTTCTGCACAGCAACAAAATAAAATCACTATATAAGACTATACAACAGTACATGGCACACTGTATGCGACACAATGCACCACCTAGCCACAGAAGGTATAGATCAAGCGAATGCATAAAGAAATATGTCATCCATCGCAATGTTTGTAAAGTCCAGTTACAGTATTACCATTATACCACACAACTTGTTGATGGCAAACCCGTGGCCAAAATATGTGCACAATTGTGGATATAGGTGGCATACTGCTGTAGTGAACTATAAATGTTGCTAGATACACAGTTATACCTTGTAACACACATATGACAGAGGACATGTTACAGGCATATCCACACACACACATCAGACATAATTACAAGACACAAAGGTATGGCAACCAAGATAGACTTTACGTGTGTACCATACAGTACTGTGTATCAGTACTTACAAAACCTTAAGCCTGAGGAATGTAATCTGTGAGGACTACAGGGACCACACAAAACAGTGGTTCCAAGCAATGTGGACATACACCATACTTTGCTGTTTAGGCCTACAGCTTCATGTAGTACTACAGTTCATACAGGATTTGGATTCAACATCAGTAACAATCAATAAGCATACATGTAGTGCTTTAGCCTCCAAGGACACACCCCAGTTAACACCAAGGGACTACATCAGACTGTATGCCATTGTGCTTCATCTGCCTAGCAACAGCATACACAGCTTTTGCTGGGATCAAAGCAAGGACACATAATACCATGACAGAAACAGTTTCCCACTAAGCTATCCCACAAATACACATCTTTGACACATTCACCAACACATTGACCATCACACTCAGTCAACTTTACATAGAATCTATTGCAACAAGTAGATGTGGTTGTGTATGACTATATATGACTCTCTCTATACACACACACACACACACACACACACACACACACACACACACACACACACACACACACACACACACACACACACACACACACACACACACACACACACACACACACATATATATATATATATATATATATATATATATATATATATATAGATATATATACATACATACACACATACATACATATACACATCCATTGGTGTACATATACATATACATATAGGCACATATACACGCCACCTTTCATGGTGGGAATATTAATTATACAAAGGATGTGAGGTATACAGTAATGTAATAGTATCGCACAGTCTTGTGAGAAATACATTGAAAGTGTTCTCAGCCCAGGTAGCTTTAGCAGGCCTCACTGGCAGCAAACATTGCAAACTGAACAAAACACACACAGTGTTTAATCACCACATGTCATATACCAGCACTGTATGCTGTCTTGCTTGTCGGATACTAAAACCTACATACAAATATGCACATAGCAACCTTCACCAACATATATATGTCCACCCTTCACAAACAGTTGCAATATGTCCCTTGCTCTATGCATATATACAGATGTTAATATATATGGCACATATATATCTCTCCGTATGTGTGTGCCATACACACACAAGGTCCACACTGTTGTAAGTCCCTGGACTTCACAGCTGAACTGTTGGGCCTTGCTGCAACATGAACAGGTGTCACATGTGAATACACAGTAACATTAGAGGGGATATAGATAGCTACAAATGCTAGATTAGCATACTAGCCTGGTACAGCAGTTGCCAATGCTAAGCTAAACTTTAATATGACTATCATGCATGTGTTACTCTGTCATAACCATGTTTATATAAATGTGTGTGCTAATCCCCCAAATAACCATTGTCCACACTACTGTACAGAACACAGATAACATGGATCAGATGCTTGACATTTAATGCTGAGCTACATATTTCACAGTTATGTCTCACTGCACACAGCTACACACTGAATTGTCCATGGCAGTAGTTAAGCAGGACATCTGTGCATAGATACGTACTGCTGCCACATATGAATGGTTCACATCATGTAGAGTACTCTTCAAAAACATCTACTACATGCCAGTAAATACATATCTGTTACATACCTTTCCTTTGTATGTGTTGGTATTATTTATTTTCCGTTTTCCTTTTGCTTTTCACTGTCTCTCTCTCTCTCTCTCTCTCTCTCTCTCTCTCTCTCTCTCTCTCTCTCTCTCTCTCTCAGTCTCTGCAATAGAGTGATTGAGTTTGTGGGCAGCAATTACAGCCTGCTTTTATAGGTATTTGCACATGTGCATGTGATGGCCTCTGCACCAATTGGTGGCCACCATTTGTTAATTGCATGCAGCCTGCTGTGTGGTAATTGCAGTAATCACTGGTAGGCGTAGCCCTTTCAGCTTTCCAAAATAGGGATCATGCTTGTTTGCTGTTGTTGTTTAAGTCAGAAGGTCGGTATAGTTCTTATATCTGAAGCCAGGGGTGTAGCCATTGATTTGAATGTTGTACTCAGACCTGAATGTTGCTGCTTCCAGTACACACTTGTCAGTGTAGAATTGTACTCACCCTTCCAAATGCTAACACAAGATACATGGGAGTATGTAATTTCTTTTCTAATTATACAATTAACTGCCATACAAAAGTAGTTATTGAGATGCATTCTTTTGGCACATGAACTATTTGTGAACTGCTATACTGTGAATATTAATTTACTCACTTCTGAACAGTTTGTGCTTTTTTAGTGTTGATATTAGCACAGGCTGCTCAAGAAAACTGGACAAATTTCAGTACTGAATATGCCTACCTACATCCTTGGTAGACGTTGAACACACAGGTATATTGTACATTTGGGTAGGGGTGCAGAAGTACAGAGAGCATTATGTATTATTGTGTGAATTTTATCTTGCTGGACTTAAAGGGTTGCTGTGTACCTGTTAGTTTATCAAGGCAAGTAGTCTGTCTGCGTAGCTCCCAACTGTGGACTTATCCAGATGGTAGCCAGAGGTTAGCCTGTTATTCTTTGTGCACCACACCGGTCTTTTCAGCATTGGAACAATGTCATTGTTGCAGTTGGTTGCTACCAGTACATGGCTACATCCTTTGGTATTTCAGTGTTGTACTCCTACATAAGGGTATGCTTCTGGAACTCCTTCCAAAGCTATTTGCACAGTGTGTAACAGCAGAAAAGCTAATATGCCTGTGTGTTTTTGCCTCTGCCAGGCCTCTCAAACACTCAGGTACATATTTGAACAGACTCAGGGAAAAGTAGGTAAAAGTGAGGTACACCTTTAAAATATTAGAGACATTAAGTTGAGACTTTGAGAGAACCAGAGCATATGGATTAATACACCTTTTCTGAAGTACAAACAGTGTCTAACTCTTACTTATTGTCATTATTCATTAAGTGTAGTTCCCCACCTTTCTGCCTAACGTCAGTACTTTTCAAAGGGATTCAGAAGGACACAGCTAGAATTTGTTTCAAAATCAGGGACATCCCTGAAAATTAGTCACAGTTGGGAACTATGGCCTCTGCCCTAATCAGATATGCCAGTGTTTGTCCTGCTATGATACTGTGTGGGGGTTGTAAAGTGCTGCTGTAACATTATTTCCTGCTAGAATGGCTGGTTCTCTTTTTACAGTCATGTAATGCAATTCCACAACAACTGCTGGTAAAGATCCACAGAACAAGATTGGTGTTATGGCATTCCTATTTTTCCTTTACATTCACTCATTCTGATGCATAATATATTTATTTCAGCATCAACTTGTTGTATGTCTACCATGGCTTAGTGGTACTTCATGCAGTCTAATGTGTACAAGGTTCTGGGTTCGAGCCTGACAGAGGTGTTTTATTTTGCTGCTGAGCAGAACAAGGGGCCTGACATACAGAGTGACTAAGGTGCTTTTAAGCAGTTGTAAGCAGGTTTGTGTGGGTTTGCGTGATGCTAAGCAATGCTTAGCTAAGCGCACACAAGCGCACACAGGCGCACACTCGCGCACACCTGTTAACTACTGCTTAATAGTGCTTACTCCTGCTAAACCCTGTGCTCATTTCTTTGAAAGAAAAGAAAATGGGGAGATAGGAAAGTGGTGAAAAAGGGGCACAAAGAGGGAAAGACAGTAGGGAAAACAGCTCGGGATTTGCAGGATGGGTGTAGGGAAGGTCCATAGCTGCCCATTTCTTTAACAGCAACAGCTGTGCATATGCAATAAATTTAGAGGGGAAATATGAAATCTTCAACCCCTGTGAGAGGGGTGAGGACAACAAAGTATGTTGTACTGCCAATTAAATATCAGTTTGTGTCCAGCGGACATGTGTTCAAAATGGGCAACTATGTATGGGGCGTAATTTTTTTTTTGAGAGCAGATTGCCCTTTTTTCTTTTTTTTCAGGTGAGAGTGGAATGTGGGGTAGGGGACGTAGGTATATTTGGGGAGGTAGGTTGGGGAGGTAAACAGACAAGACAAACAAGACACATACAGGGATGGAATATGACACATGTGGTGGGTGAACACCATTGACAGGGGAGGATGTTTGGAAATCGCAGACCCATGAGCCCAGAGATGGCAACAGTGAAACTGAGATCTCCACCCATGGGCAGTCACCACTGCACCTTCACAACCCAGAGGGTGGCTGTGCTGGGGGCTGCATAGGAGGGGCAAGCTCACACGTGAGTCATGCCACTCATGCCTCAAGCTCATTTATTTTATATAACAGTACATGCAGAATAATTATCAGAGAATTATTATACCTTTATTTATTGTATTAAAACACTTTTTTCAGGCTCTCTCGTTTATTTTACATAACAGTGCAAGCAGAATAATTACTAACCTGCCTGGTGGTGCAGCCTTAGTACCCTATCTGCATAGACTTGCTGATTCACAGCACGGATACCTGCAGCTGTGAAGTAAATGAAGTGATATTGAGACATACCTATCCATAGTATACACTAGTATAGCTATTCTTACATACTTACATACTTAATTCCATGGCTACTTAGTCAGTAGTGGGGCATTTTCCATCTCACAGGCCTCCTGGATGTACTGGTCCAGTTGATCCGCCTTGCATCTCTTCAGGTCTGCGTGGTGGTGTCTGACCTGCTCACCAGTCCAAGGGACACCTGTGGCACTGGTGAGTTCATGAGCTAGGCAGTCCCAGGCTTCCGCTTTGTATTGGGTGCCCTGGTACTGGCCCTGCATGATTATGGACAAGAAGCCAAACCATTACTTTTGACTCCTCAATGCCCCAACGGTGCACTCAAAAACGAGAGCCCTCTCCAGCATCGGCCATTTCTGCCTGCAGATGGGAGCTACAATCAGTTATGGCAATTATTCCTGCCTATGGAGCTTAAATATGCATAATTTTCTGTACTTATTTGTGATTGGCCAGTTTTGAAAAAAAACTCAGCTGAAGGCACACCTGCTTAGCAATGGGTAAACTTCCATTGATATGTATGTGTGTGTTGAAAGTGCATGGTTATGAAAAGCTGTCATGGCTTAATGGTTCAGTACTGTGATTATGGTACACAGTATCCCGAGTTCGAGGCCTGTGTTTGCTTTTTATTTTACTACTGGCCAGACCGGCTAGGAGGTGTGGCTGTGTTTAGTCGACTTTGCTCAACTTTGCCCGACGTTGCTCTACGTTGCTCAACGTTGCTCCGCATTTCTCTAAGTTGCGCTGGCTAGCGCGGTGCACAGCTATACACAAACATGTTCTGTTTGTGCTAGTTTGCGCGATGCGCAGCTCCACGCAAAGCTATTACGCTAGTTAATGCAGTGCTCAGCTATGAGCAATTTTATTTAAATATGCTTAATACTGGAAAACTTTGCTTATCAGTTCATCACATTGCTTAAGATAGGTCAATTATGCATCCATCAGTATGCATAACCATTTCACCTTCTTATATATATATATATATATATATATATATATATATATATATATATTATTTGTTCACTACTACATAGTCCATTTCAATGCTTTTTACTAAAATTTAAATGATAAATGTCAGGAATTATTTTTATAAACAGATTTCCAACAGAAAATAGAAAGGGGAGTGGTGGGACTCGAACTGGGAATGCATCCTCTTTGTGCGAAGGCTCTATCACTATACTATTGCTATTTTGCTTAATTGGCATATAAGTTTCTTATTATCCTCTTCAATGTCTAAAACCCGCACAAACATGTGCAAATACGGGCAGCTATATCGGGAATAATACAAAAAAAAATAAAAGTTTTACATTTTATAATTTTACAGGGGTTTAGAATGTGGGGGAGTGTAGTGTTGGGTATATACACATTTGAGCAGACTCGTCAGTTGACTTTTCCCGATTGAGAGACTTGCAGGGGCATGGATTTTTGGACTGCTCGGCAGTCCTACACATCCCCTGCACTTGTGCATGCTCCGTGTTAGCCTTAGAGTTGAGGTAGTGTACCCTCATTAATATGCATGGTGCACTGCCGTCTTACTCTTAGGCTGGCATTTCCATGTAAGACTAATCTAGTCTTACACGGAGGATTAGTGAATCCTGGAGAATGTCCTTCACTGATTGCCTCAAAGCCCTGTCTCTTCAGTATCATACAGACTTTTGAGAGATAATCTTTGCCTGGCATGCAAGGTATCCCTGGACCCTGTTTTGATTAACTTTTTGCATATCTCTAAAACAGTGTCAGAACTACTAGATTAAAAGACCTACATTTTTTCTTGTGACATAAATAGGACATGTTGAAGAGACAGATATGTTTCTCAGAGAATGCACACTTCTCTGGAACAGACTCTCCATCCATGTGAAGCTTCCCTATGCATATTTAATTGCAAGTTGGACCAAAGACTGGGTAACTGAAAATTCACCTTGGTCTGGCTCCTGTGTCTCTGATAGACAGACACAGTCACTAAATCACCCCCTATATAAGTCAAATTTCTGTCACATTTGAATTGCATGGCTATACGTATAAGGGCCCTAGTGGTCGTTAACTGAGTATATAACTATGAATCTGTGAAGATAAGGAAAGCTGGTGGTGAAATGCAGAAGTCTAGGATTTTTGCCATCAGTAACCTCATAACATTTAGTAGCTCAAAACAATGGTTATGCACTTTCAAAATGTGCCACATTTGTGGCTGAATCAAAGCTTTTGCCAAATACTATGCATCAGTTAGGGAGTCAAAATAATGGTGAAGGTGTTTACCTTACAGATGCAAAGTGCAAGGTTTTATTCTTAAATAAGATAACTGACTAGGCTTAAAACAGCCTGCAAAGGCAGTTAGCCTAATACTAACCTATGCATATTACATCACTAATCAACTCCATTTAATTAAGGCCAAAACAGATGAGAAAAGCAGATTGCTTCCTTGCCAAAGACTTGTTCAGTAAAGTAAGGGTCATTGCAAAAATGTGATTACTTGTATAATGCAATAGAGATTTGTCCACATAAGTAAACCACATCGTTCAAAAGCAGACTTATATGATGAGTGTTAGCTGGCATTTTATTCATTTTATTTATTTTTAATTCCATGCATTAGTTTGTTATCTAGATAAGTGACTTAGTTCATTGCAACCACTTTTCTGCCATAAAGTAATCCTACATGATATAAATTATATTACCACACACACACACACACACACACACACACACACACACACACACACACACACACACACACTAAACGTTTCTAATGCACAGTTTCCATTTAACCATCATGTCTCTATAGAAGGGGAGAGGAAACTAGGAAAGCAGACATGGAGTAAACATAGAAACTCTATACAGGCAATTGCAAGAGGTCAGCACTAGAATGTAAACCTGTAAATAAGATGCAGAATCATAACTACTAATCTACTGTGTTTGTGTGTGTGATAGATTGTCTCTCTCTCTCTCTCTATATATATATATATATATATATATATATATATATATATATATATATATATATATATATATATATATATATATATATATATATATATATATATATACACACACTATGCACACACACACACACACACACACACACACACACACACACACACACACACATATATATATATATATATATCTATACACACACACACACACACAGACACACACACACACACACACACACACACTATATATATATATATATATATATATATATATATATATATATATATATATATATATGGGTCTATATTATAACATCGAATTTTATAAAGTTCGAATGTTATAATATCAAACCAGTTTTGTCTAATGCTGAAAACAGCGAAGGTGCAGGGCACCAAATTCTTTCCCAGCATTCGATATGTTGGAATGTTGTGGGTTGGGTTCAGGTAAGTGTGCAATTGTGTGTAGGTTAGGGTTAGGGGGCAGGTTAGGTGAGTTAGGGTTAGGGAGCGGGTCAGGTAATTGTGCGGTTGTGTGTAGGTTAGGGTTAGGAGGCAGGTTAGGTGAGTTAGGGTTAGGGTGCGGGTGAGGTGAGTGTGCGATAGTGATGGACCTTAGGGTTAGGGTCAGGTTAAGGTAAGTGGATAGCTAGTAGTGTATGTAAAGTTTAGTTTAGGTTTAGGTGTAGGATTTTAAGTGTATGTGTGTGTGGATTGCTGTTTTTTGTGTGTGTTTGTGTTGTGTGTATGTTTCTCGGAATAGCGATTTTTTTCCCTGGGAAAAAAATCGCTATTCTGACTGTTCGATGTTTGCGGATTTCGGTATTTAGGGTTCGATATTATAACATTCGATCTTTGTAGATTTTGATGTCATAATATAGACCTATATACATATATATATATATATATATATATATATATATATATATATATATGGTTTACTATCATTATTTCGACAGAATGTGATTCGAAATAATGACAGTAAACCATATATATATATATATATATATATATATATATATATATATAATAAATAAATATATATAGATATATATGTGTGTGTGTGATTGTCTGTGTATATCTCTGTCTCATCATCATCATTATCATCAACCCTTTCTTCATATTTTCTGCATGGGGTCAGGTTGCGATGTCAGTTGTCACCATCTCTCTTGATTCAGCGCAACTCTCAATCCTTCTTCAATAGTCATGCATGACTGTCACAGGTCTTTCTTCACACAAATCATCTACCATTTTGCTGGATGCCTGCATTTCCTCTTGCCTTCTTCTTGTTTGTCCCAGATTTTCTTCACCAGATTGTCTTTTGCTTTTCTGCTCATGTGCCCATAGCCAGAGCTGGATCATGGTCAAATGGGGTCCTAGCTAGGGTAATGGATTGCACCCTCAGACACACACACTGCAACCCCTTCCCCTGCACACACAACTGCAAGCAGGCAGTATCTTCCCCATCCTGCTAGTGTCCCATTACTTGGCTCTTTCTCCCCAGTTACTATAAACACTGTTCAGGCTGTCAGTGTGCATACTATTTTCTTCTTTACTTCTACAATGATTACAAATATTTGGATTTCATTTAAAACTTTTAAAAGTAATGACCCACTACTGCCAACCAGTAATCAAGCCTCAATCCTCATCACTGGCAAGAATGGAGGATGTTCACTGACAGTATAACAAGTACACACACTATTTCCAGATGCAGCTCTCTGCATCAAGTCAATTTCCCTTAAGAGCACAAAGAGACCACAGTCATTCCAGGGTTGGCTTCTCACTCTTACTCCAGATACCCAGTAAGACTCCTCATTGGCAGAGCTATAGAGTTGAGATCTCAGCTGAGTGACCAAGCCAAGACCTCCAGCACTCTCTCTGTTTAAACAGTGCTTCATCTCCCTGCCCAAGTAGCTGACACACACACTCTTTGAGGTTTGATTTATACACACACACGCACACACACACACACACACATGCGTGCGTGTGTGCATGAGCAAGCGCGCTCGCACATGCGCGCGCGCACACACACACACACACACACATACACACAGCTGAGAGAGGCTGGCACAGGTTTACTTGCAATGACCCCTTCTGCCCAGACTATAAGGTAGTTACCACTGCCACCAGTCAATTCCTTATCAGCTACTTTAAAGCCCTTAACAAAGGATGGTCAGTCTTAATGTGTAATATTAATACTAATACAAATGGTAGTTTGACCAAGAGCAAGGCTTTTGGGAGTGGCCCACACAGTGTCAACAAATAAATATGCAAGTACTCTCAAAACTTAAATATCTCTGTATAGATCAGCCACAATGGAATGTTTAAATATGTTTAATAATTAATAATAAAAGAAGAAGACAATTGTAAATATATATATATTCACAGTGACATCAGAGTTCAAAACCACAAGAAATATTTAAAACAACATTGCAGAATAATCTCCTGACTGAATCTAAGAGAATTGCTATAACATAGTAACTTACTATTAGAGCAAGGCAGATGTGCTAAATGGATTTTCTAGATGTTGTCAAATCCAAGACAGAATGCAGAATGCTCTGTCTCCCTAAGAGACTTCTCAAATTAATATCTAAAATATTACTGCTGGGATAGCTTGCAGAATGACATAATTTCTTGTCATCTGACTCCTAGTTCCCATGCCAAACAACAATTGAAGAAGCTAACAGTAGTTAGCATCTATCTGCAAAAAATATACAGACAAGGGCTTCTCCTCAGATCTCTGGCAGATGCTGGAAGTCATAAAACAATTGCATTCCTTCATGCTTTCAAGACTAGTAATTAGTTCACCCCAAGATAATACAGAAAGTTTCCTAGTACAGACATTGTTTCTCTTGCTATGTTGAAAGCTGAAAGAAGACATCTTTTATGGCCTAGCCATAAAGTAATTTAATTTCAGTTATTTTTCTGAAGTTTGCTGGATTAAAGTTAATCTCCTGTATTCCAAGTTCCACTGTTAAAATATATACATTTAAACTGTTACAATATTGCATGTACATTTCTGTTCTCTTCCAGCATGGCACATTGCGGATCCATTTTATATACAAGCATTTTACAAATATCTTTTTAATACACACACACACACACACACACACACACACACACACACACACACACACACACACACACACACACGTCTGTACAAACAGTTTGATATACATATAACATACAGGTCTAATACATTTGTAACACAAGCATCTTATATAAATCATTTTGGTATTCACCAATGACATATAATTATTTACAAAATTCTAGCTGGCTGGGATGGCAGTATCTCCTTTTGTCACATTTTATTTAAAATTGTATAGCATAAACACCAATCAATGTTTGCTATACAAAAAAATACAGTCTCACAATGAAAACAGACATGGCATTAACGGTAAAATTCTCTGACCTTGAAAGTCACATTCGTTGAAATGGCATTGAAAGCCACATACAAAAAAAATGCATCTAGCCAGTGGCAAATTAAGTTTACATTTGCGCTTTTTTCAAACTATAGGTCCATTGCACACATTTTTAGGACCATGCTTGTATGAGTGCATATATTCTTGTTGTATTAAATTATATTATTTGTAAAACACAGAACGACTTGTTAGAGTGTGTTTTAAATCTGTAGTTTTGAACATTTTTTCCAGTAAGCAATGAAACAAAATGTATGAATCAATAATGACAAAACTGCACTTTTCAGAACATTTCAATGATAAAAGGCCACTCAAACTTCTGTCATTACAATCTATCTATATCAGTCAATAATGCACAATCTTTGCATAAGCAAAAGTAATCTAAATAATTTCACATTAAAAAGCTCTGTAACTAATGAAGAGGTTGGTACTTGCAAGAAACTTTATATTTAAAAGTGTTTCATCTACAAATTCAGTGCCTGCTGCCCTTGAAGAGTAAAGTGCCTATGTTGCATTAAACAAAAAAAGGTAATATGGTAATATTGCAGTAGGGAATGGATGGCAAACAGACAACACATTCACAATTACTAGGCATCTCATCCAAAGGAGGACAAACTCAGGACTGCAGCCCCTCCAACCCCTTTAAAGTACAACACAGTATCAGCAATCCATCTACATGGTGTGGGACTAGAGCCCACAGCCTTCTATATCAAAAAAGAAAAAATACACCACCTGTTGTGCTACTAACATGGCTTTCAATCCAATACTACAGTGATGGCCATGTTCTAAACAAAACAGTTGTACACTGAAAACAGCATGAGCAGCAATAAACTTCTCTTCCCTTGAAGCTCACAATTTCTTGAAAATGCACTGAATCTGACAATTTCTTGAAAATGCACTGAATCTGACATTTTTTTGAAAATGTACTGAAAAACTCACGATTCATTGAAAATGTACAGCAGTAGTTGGGGTAATTATATCTTTCAGCTGTCCAGATTTCTGCAGAATGTCCAGATTTTTGACACATATTTTTGATCTGTTCCAAATAAAATCTGTGTTTTTAATCTAACAAACTACAGAGAACTGAAGTCACTAAATAATAATATGTTTGAGTTTCAGACTTCATATCCTCCATAAAATGTAAGCTAACACAAACTCTATTATTCTAACAGTATTCTAAACTTATAAGAGCAATATTTAATATCTGTTCCTATTTTTGGATGTATGTCCCCTCATTATTTAAGGCTTTTTCCACATTTCTTGCATTTGGAACTTGAGAGGTATGGTTGGTGGAGAGAATTCAAGCTCTTGTCTCCTGTAGCCAAAGTACAGGGCTTAAGTCTGGTTAAATTAACTAACCTGCCTTTCTTATATGGGGCATTTCCCACACTCACACTACATGGAATGTTATGCTGCAGGCCTCTGACGTACAGCAGCAGAAAGAAATATTCTGTTCCATTGCAGCCAGTTTACTGAAATATTTGCTCTGTTCTGCCCCCCACTAATAGATGTGCATGTATTGTGTTGCATGCCTCAACACATGCAAGCAGGGATGTAAGGGTGTCTTAAAGTAGAACACCCATAAGGAAAATGAGTTGTTGGTTTTTACTTGTGATAGCCACACTAGCCAATAGGGACCCCCATCCCAATCAGTGGGCCCCAGGCGACTGCCTTGGTCACATAGTCCTGGATCTGCCTTTTCCTGAACCACCACAATCTTTGACCTTCTCTGCAATTGGAACTACTTTGGCTTCTGCTCTGATGTCATCATTTTTCATTTGTCCCACAGTGTGTGTCCTACCATCCATCTCAGATGCTTCATCTCCATCACCTCTAGCTTCCTCAACTGCTCTGCCTTCACTACTCAGGTTTCTGCACCAGACAGTAGTACTGGCCACACCTCTGCTTTGTACACCTTACTTTTCAGTTTATTTGGCATTCTTTTGTCATGCACTACTCCTGATATTGTGTGCCAGTTGGATGCAGCCCATCTAATTCTAGCTTTAATCTCCTTATTCAGATATCCCTTTTCCTCAGCTACCCTCTCCAGATACTTGAAGCACTTAACTTATTCCACTATTTACCCTTCTATTTCAGATTTCATCTTCTTCTGATTTCCAGCATTTGCTCACATTAAACTACTTCATCTGTCCTCAGTTTAATCTTATATGTCTTCAGTTTTGCATTTTATCCCCTTATCCTTTGCTGAAGTACTTACTCAGAGACTGCTTGTAATGATACCTTGTTTGCATACAGTGACTTTGTTGATCTGTCCTTTCTGACCTGCTTGCTAATGTAGTCCTTCACCAGTATGAATGGCAGTGGGCTCAGAGCTGAACCCGATGCATGCCCATTCCCCTCTATGTGACCAAACACTGTTTGTACTTGTCATTGAGTCCTTTGCACAGTAATGCTACCAATGTTTCTGAGACTTTGAACCACTGCAGGACTGTCCAAATTGGCTTTCTTTGGACCTTGTCATATGCTTTCTTCAAGTCTAGGATGCCTATTTGGATTCTTTTTTCATCTGTAGTTTCATCTCAATGATCTGTCTCACTGCAAACATTGGATCACTTGTGCTGCATCCTGATCTGAATCCAAACTAGTTATTTCCCATCTTACTTTCTCTTCCTCCATGTATTCATTCATCAATTATCCTCTTGAGAACTTTCATCCAATGTGACAGGAGTTTGATACCTCTGTACTTCCTGCTGTGGATGTCCCTTTGATCTTGTACACTGGCACTTACATGTTTATTCTCCAGTCTTCTTGGATACACCTTTCCCTCCATACTGCTGTGAGAACCTTCAGGAGCCATTATTGCCCTGTCTCACTCAACATTTTGATCATTTCTTCTGTTACCTCGTCTAACCCTGCTCCTTTCCCTGACTTAATTTTCCTTAGTGCTGTTCTTACTTCTGGGGGGAACTCCTCTTCTTCTTTCATTGTAGGCTGTGTCTGAGACAGGTACAGCTTCTGTTGGGATTTCTTCATTCAGAAGCAGCTGAAAGTAATCCTTCCATCTGCCTTTGATGCACTTTTGACTGATGACCAGGTTGTTGCCTGCATCCCTTATGAAGTGTATCTATCTTCTTTACCTTTCTGTCTTTGCCTTTCAACCCGATAGAGTTTCTTTGTACCATCTACAAAGTCACTTTCCAGAAGTTGGCAGAGAACCTGTGATGCCTTGTTCTTTTCAATTGCAACTCCTCTCATATCCTCATTGTTTGCCTACCAATATTCCTTCATATGCGAGCCTGTCTTCCACTTTTTCCTGTACTCCTTCTTTCTTTTGATGACTTCCTGGACTTCTGCATTTCAGCACCAACTATTCGTATGCATCTTTTTTCCATATCTGTCTCAGTCCCATATCTGTCTCAGTCCCATATCTGTTGTACAGTCCTCACATACACGTTTTGAGGTGCTGCCATTCTTCTTTCATTCCTCTGATTTCCTCTTCTTTCTGAGGCACTTGACCCCTGAGCCAATCTTTTGTGTCTGATCTTCAGTTAAGTTCTTGGTCTTCAGCCTACTCTCTGTTGAACTTAGAGCCTTCTCTGACCACTGCTTGCAGCTGATTGTGGCAATCAGTGGTTTGTGCTGTGGGACATCTGTTTCACTGTCAATGGCATTCCAGTTGCTGATTTTACACCAGTACCATTTCCTACACAAACACATATGCATTCACACACACACACACACACACACACACACACACACACACACACACACACACACACACACACACAAATACACACGCACACCAGCTGTGAGAAAGACACAGCAAAGCTAAAGACTTACTCTTCCTACCTAAAAAGTTCATAAATATTAAACCCTCCTTCTCCATACAGTCCCTTAATAACACTCCCATTCAGGTAGAATCCAGTACTAAGCTCTTAGGCGTAACCACTGATGATCAGCTTAAATTTGACTTGCATGTTAATAACTGTATCAAAACGATTAATTCAAAACTAGGACTCCTTTACCGTAACAAGAAATTCCTTACTTCTGAAGCCAAGACTACTCTCTCTCTTACCTATCTTCTACCCAGTCTAATGTACAATTCTCAAATTCTCACTAATCTTAACTCAGCACTCCTGACAAAACTCGAATCTACCCACAACAAGGTAACTAGATTTGCTGCCCAACAAACCTACAAATCTCTCTCTAAAACACCTAAACTGGCTTGAATTACCCCACCAGCTTCTTCTCTCTCAGCTCCAGATCATCCATTCTATCATATACCGGCCTTCCTACTGCCCAGCACTATCCCCTTTCATCTCCCATTATTCTCCCTCCAGACCTCTCCGAAGCTCTAACCAAGACAAACTACAAATCTACAAACCCAAGTCTAAATTTGGACACAACATGTACAGCTATCACCCCACTATTATCTGGAACAGGCTCCCACTAGAAATCAGGACCCTTACACATCCTAAATTTAAGACAGCCACCAAAGAGCACTTTAAAAGTCACTGGTCCTGCCACTGCACTCTCCCTCCTTAACATCCCCTACTTCTCATACCTTAATCTACTCTCTGCCCTTAACTCACTCTACTCACTAGCTCTCTCTAATCTTCCTTGACTAGTCTTTCTACTGTCTTCTGAAATCTATTAAGCAAATTGGCTCAGAGAAACATTCTATTGTAATTGTCTTGCCTTCATGCAACTACATCATGATAAAACTGTTTTTTTAACCACTTACCCCAAAAACTATACTCATCTTAATGAGATATTTATTTTTATACATCTTGAAATAGTTATGCTATACTCCTGATTATTGACACTGTACAACATTGTATTGCTACTTAATGCCTTGTAATAATCATGTAACATTGCTGTTTGATGCTAATTTATAATGAAAATTGTATAATATGTTGGAGCTTTTTTCCCCGGGCCACCGCTGAAAAAGGGATCTTCAGCTCAGTCAGACAATCCCGGTCAACAAATGTAAAATAAATAAATAAAATAAATAAATACATTAAATCTCCTGTAGTGGAATCCTATTGGATATATGCAAATGACCCCTTATGGTCTTGCCAGTGTTTCAGCTACATGCCTTCTGAACACCCATGACTTTTCACTTTCACTTTTTAGGGCCTTAATTGTGCTTTCTGGCAAACAAAGGCCCAACCTCAGTAGCTTAAACATGTTATGTTCCACCTCAAATATTTGCTTGTCAGTACAGCATAAGTCGATTCTTTAGTCATACTTTTGAAACACAGAGCTTAAAAACAAGCCTAATGTCCATAACATTGGGGTGAGTGCAAAATATCCCAAATGACATCCAAACCGAAGGATGAAAAGGTCACAAAGACAAATGTCTTGGTTAAAACTACAAGAAAAACCCAGTAAATCTTAAATATCACTACAAAAGTGAAAGTAAAAAGTCATGGGCATAAAGAAACTCTGTAGATGAAACATTAGTATGTCCACTGGTATGCCACAGGCTACCACTACAGGAGGTTTAACGTGTTACACCCTTAATGAAAACTTTAACTTTAGTCCCAATTCCCACCTCTGATATACTCAGTTGTTTACCCAAGTCAGTAACATCATCTTCCTGTGTGAGTACATTAATTTCCTCTTTAGTTCATATGTACTTACTAGGCTATTGATCTGTGAAGATCTTAAGAATCCTAGCTATACATTTACATGAAGTTTTTAACACTTGTTTTGTTTACGTATGCATACTCCAGAGCAAGCAGAATATTTACGTGTTGCCTGTATCCATGAGGGATAAGGCTGCTAAACCAGGATCATCCAGATTATGTTTGAACAGTGTAAGAAAAGCATTTATTCCTGTTTCCTTTTCCTTAGTTCCATAGCCATAGATTTGAGTAATACATCCTTGCAAGTCATGCAGCTTATTTGCTCTTTCATTTTGTTGACAGCTCACTAACTTTTTTGTAAGAAAATCACATTGGATAAAATATATTCAGCTGGAATGTCATGTTTGCTGTAACTGTACTTCAATAGCTTTATGGGTAGGGCTGGGTTTGTGTCATTAATGATACAGGGGGATTAGGGTTCCATTTAAGGTTAGTGTTAAGTTAAGGTTGAGATTGGTGGATAAGAATACACTGCCCGGGTATTTTTCCCTGCTTAATGGTGATTGTGATGTACTTTCCTTCTCATGAGAAAGCCTGTGAATAATTAAATGCATAGATAAGTTTGGAGTATTTTTACTGAATAACCATTCCAAGGGAAATTGCCATTCTAAAGAAATAGTTTACCAGTTAAGATGATTTTTTTGTGCCTGGGTGAACTTAGTTATATTGTATTTGGACATGTTGTATTCAAAGAATAATTCTAGATGTGAAGACTGCCATTTCTGGTATACTATAACTGTCTCAGGTTTGATTACTACCTAAAGCAATTAATATTCAGAGTAAAGCCTAGTCATTGGTTATGTATCTGTTATGTCGTATACCCATTTGCAGTAGAAGTCTGTAGTGTCTCCCTGCTTTAGTAACATATTACTTAATACATGCAAGAACAAGCAGAGATACAAGAGAATCAAAGAAACATCTGTATTTTGTGTTTACGTCAGGCATGAAAATCATTAGGTAATATATTTTTCTAATATTTTGGCTTGTAAGGTAGAAAGGAAAAGATGGAATTCTCAAGTATTTCCCACGCTTTCTCGCCTTATATATGCCAGTTAAATAGTCAAGTATAGTCACAAATAAACAATATAAAACCATATGGCATGAAATAATAATTATGCAGTAAACAAAAGAATGTGTGGTTTAATGAGGAAGGTAGTTTACAGGATTAGAGCAGAAGCAAACTAGACATAAAAGTAATCTAGAGATAGAATAATAAAACTAAATGTAGGTTGTCTGGACAGGGACATAGACTGTTAGTAAATAAAGTCATGTTTCTAACATTAAACAAGTACCTATTTCGATTTTTAAATGTTCATAGTTTTCTTTAGTAAGTAAATGTATACTTAAAAATATTAGTAAATGTTAATTTAATTTTGCATTGGAATTCTGACTGCTAAAATTGCTCTTATTTCAGTCGAAACTGCAACAGTATGGATAATTCTGTAATGCCTAAATAATTACTAGGACAAGTCAGCTATCTGGAAAACTAACGAGTCCTAACATTAAAAACATGCCATCTTGCACACAGCAAGCAATGCTACACTGCACTCTTGTGGCTAAAAAGCATTATGTTACATTCTTAGTACAAACTCTGCTCAACTCTGAACTGCAGTCTCTGAAACAAGGTTTACTTACCTTGGTCCATATAATCATACACTGCAAAATGTATACAAGTTCTTGTCCACTGATCTCACGTGTTTTCTTATATATAACCTAGGGTGGCACAGCAAAAGGCAACACAAACCAAAGTAATTAAAGCAGAAAACTTATTTTTAAATATGTAACTTAATTATTACTAAGAGCAATTGTCATGTGGTCAGCATAACTAGAACTCTGTAATCAGTAGTATTATAATATATTGGTTGATAATGATAAGTAAATATGATAAATGTTTCAAATTACTGTAGGATATGTAATTATTGTTGAATGAAGTATTTAATATCTACAAACACATACACACACACAAACACAGATGAGTTTAATATATAAACACACACTATCAGATGTACAAACACACATGCAGAGAAACTCAATATATATTCATACAAAGACACATGCAGAGGTATAGACAAACTCATACAGATATACACAGAAATGCACACAGACACACACATATCTGCATACATACACACACACTCACATGTGCACACACACACACACACACACACACACACACACACACACACACACACACACACACACACACACATCTTGCAGTTACTGCCCTTTTCTTTATTGTCTTTACTTCATATATGTCATTGTCAAAAAAAAAAAGAACATGGGTTAACAGCCTCTAAGTGAAGGGGACGTTTTTGCTGATGTGTAATTTTTTCAGGGAGGTTAATGATGATTTTGTCAATAATAAATGTATTAGTAGAGACAGAATTGGATCTAGTAATTGAGGTAACAAGATGAGTGAAGGTATATAAACTAAAGTAGTCATTTAAGGCACATTTATTTTTACAAGTAAAGTTGTAAAATCCCCATAATAATGACTCTACCTTCTATGCTAACCTGGAATAATTCCAGAATGTTATTTTCAGTGATACACACATTAGCAGGGAGAGGAATGTAGACTGTAATGAGAAGACCATAGTGTCCCTTCAAAGAGTTAGTTCATGAAGGGTTCATTTAGGAGCATTCCCCTTCGTGGTGCTGTGAGTGGCAGTGAAGTGTGTGTGAATTTTAGTACCTTGTGGACAAGTGTCTTTTTTTACTTGTTGTCAGTGAATACATGGTATATATTAGAAATAGACAGGGAATCCATCAGTTAATCTTGAACCATGATTCTGTGATGGTTATAATTTTAGGGTGTCATTAGTTTAGCAATAGATCGAGATTGGCCCTCTTATTGTCAATACTAGGAATCTCTAGAGAGCTTGGGGCAAATGATTGTCTTCAGGAGGATGAGGGTGGTTTGGGTAAATGAGTCCTGTATTGGATGCAATGCTTCACTTAGTAAAATAAGTAAAAGGTACAATAAGAGTGATGTGTCTAAGAACAATATAGAGAATGTTATATCTGGACGATAAAGAGAGGTTTTTAAAAGAACTATGTGCTATGTGTTTGTGTAGAAATGAGAAGGGATTATAGTTAAAATTGGGTAAAAGAATGTTACTTTTGATTTGGGGAGAAAATGGAAGAGAAATGCAGAAATAAAGTAGATGCATTGTGATTTTTTAAATTATTGGGATTTATATCATAGATGCCATTAAAATTCTGTTGAGAAGAGAATGAAAGTAAACAGGTTGGGTCTGTAAATAGGAGAGAAATCAGAGGGTATTGGAAATTTTACTGTATATAGATGAATTAATGCACAACAGTAATTCACCAATCAGAAGTATAGCTTATAGAAATTATAGTGATTTAAGATAAATGTTGGGGTATATGAAGAACATTAGTTAAGGTAGGGATTTTGATACTAAAAGTATAAAAAGAATGAACCACAGGGTGTTGTGGATGTATATAAATGTATTTAACTAATGGTATGCTTTGTTAAAAGAATAAAAGCTGATATGACAGTCAGACCAACAGAAGCAGAATGAATATGGCCTGTGAAGTGGTCAGGAAGATGGAAAATGCCAGCTTGTGAAGTGGTCAGGAAGATGGGAAATGCCATTTTGAATACCATGAAACGTGAGAAGTAATATTTATGGTAAACCAAGAGCGAGTCTAGTTGTGGAATACCTGGAGAACTGAAACAAGGTTATTTGAGATTAGTTGGATTATATGTAAGTAAGAAACTAGTGGTTGTCTGAGGATTAGAACTGGAGGAAAATGAACTGAGCCACTAATAACGAAGCATATGTGCAATGGCAGTAGCAACTCACACATGAGCCTCAGGAAATGACACAGGAAGAGGCATATGCTTAACAGAAAAAGAAAGCAAGAAGTCAGATATTCAAACAAGAGCTTTTATGAATAAAGGTGAAAAAAGAAGAAAACTACCAGAGCCAGGCAAGAAGTAAGTGGAAATCAAATAAGATGCAGTAGCAATTGCAGTAGAGAGGAGAGACAATTTTGCAAACATGGTAGAGAGATAGCTAGTGTTGTGCTAGTTACTTATAAAAGTAATAAGTTACTATTACTAGTTACTTTTCAGTGAAAGTAATATATTATTATTGCTAGATATTAACTAAAGCAATGCATTACTTTTACATAAGTATAGTTTATTATTATAATATTGAGATTTACTCACACAAGTAAGCACATGCATATAAGTGTATTATTAAAGTTGTATGCATAATGTTGCAATGATGATGAATAGCATTTAACAGTTGAAAAACTCCAGCAGAGTAGTCTTTATAGCTGGGAAGCACAGTGGTGCAGTAGTTAGCACTGTCACCTCACAGCCAGAGGTTTTCTGGTTCGATTCTTAGCTGGGCTGCCTTCTGTATGGAGTCTGCTTGTCCTCATTGTGTTTGGGTGGGTTTCCTCCCACATTTCCAAGACATGCTGTAGGTGGATTGGACATCTTCAATTGGCCCTAGGTGTGAGTGTGTGCTTGTGTGGGGACTATGTTATCTTATCATAAAGGCTATACATCAAACACCTTTTCATTGACCCCTAAACATCGAACTGCCATTTATACGAATGGCCACTTCAGCAATTTTTTTCTGACGGAAAAAAAATCACTTGGCCAACCAGAAATGACACATCACTTCAAACATTTCAAAGTGGGGGGCATTGCCCCCCACACCCCTAACTAAATATACCAACTCCAAGATCGCATAAGAGTGGGGAAAAGGGAAAATTCACAATGATGGCCAAGTAACTTTTTTCCCTAGGAAAAAAATCACTGAAGTGGCCATTTGCATAAAAGGAAGTTCAATGTTTAGGGGTTGATGAAAAGGCATTCAATATATAGCCTTTTTGATAAGGTAATATTGACCCCATGTGTGTGTCTCCTGAGGAAGGTTGAGTGCAGGGCTGGCAACTCAACACTGTTAAACTCTATAGCCACTTGTTCTATGGACCAATGATCTTCCATGGTGACCCCTAATGGGAGAAGCTGAAAGGAGAAGAAGGTGACTAGTCTTTATAGCTAGAGACTCACAAATAATAATTAAATGAAACCATGCACAGCCAGCAGCAAAAACAAATCACACACAGCTAACAGCACAAGATTTATCACATTTTGTCTATTTTCAGCAACTAAAAATTAAAACCCAAAAAAGAATTTTAAATAGAACATAATAAAAATTGTGAAGGCAAAAGTTGGTTGATCATTGCTCCACCTAAAGAGTCCTGCTTGGTGCAGTGGGTTGGGGGCACTGAGTGAAGCAATGAGTGGTGAGTTTGATTCCAATAGGCAGCAGTATGGAGAACCAGTGCCATTTATTATACATCAAGGTAAGGCTATGATCTCTAGCATGCTAGAATTGCCCCAGTGTTAGGGAGTGTTTAGTGGGTGAGAGTCTCACAGTATTAGGGCAGGGCTAGAGTCTGGTCATCATTAGTTTTCACCTCCTTGCAGTGCTAAAAATGAAGTAAATTATGCTGCGGACTAAATCAGATGATCTATTAAGAATTATACCTCTCAACCTGGAGACATCATAAATCTGGACAAAGGCCCATAAAAAGTAGATACAACTGGCCAAAAATCTCGTCACTCACTAATCGACATAAGATTTGCATGCATAATAATGTAACTCTGCCATCTCCAATAGAATTGTGGGATACCAACATATCAAAAAATTGTCAAAATGTTCCCCAATTTAACATTAACTCTGAAAATATGCATTCACACAGAAGCACCAGTTAAAGTCCCTTTACAGTATTAACAACACATTTTAAGGGAAGTAGCAGGCTATATGCATGTAAAACACTTTGCATTTTACTGTCATAGGTTCATAGGTTCATAGGTTCATAGGTTCATACTAGGCTATCTGCCCTGGGGCAATTATAAGCCTAGCCCGATTCTGTATGGCTTACGCCACCCCTTGATTTGAGTATACTGTGCCCTTTTTAAGGTTTAGTTTAATGTGCCTCTGTCTAATAGTGACACGGGAGTAATCCCTGGGACAAACCTACGATCCCCCATCCACTTATCGAGATTCTTCTTGAAGAGATTCAGTGAGGTGCTCTGCCTCACATGAACTGGAATTCTATTCAGAGCGAAGGGAGCCTCTGGGTTATGAACCTGTCCCTCCAGCAAGTTCTATTTATTTCTGTGCTGAGGTTCAAGTCCCTCGAGCATGTGGCTCTAAGGGATTTAGATTTACTGAGGTAGAGCATGTCCATTAATTCTGGATTTGACATAGCTTTGTATGTCAGGCATAGATGGCCACGAAGTAGGCGGTATGCAACTGAGTAGAGCTGGAGTTTTTTTAACCGAGCAGCATATGGCATCTGTTTGAGACCCTTGATCCTCTTGGTGAGATACTTTTGGGGTCTTTCTAATTGCTGCAGGTGTCGGGTAAGGTTCATCCCAAAAGGGGCATTGTATTCTATGATGGGCCTGATGACGAATGAATAAAGGGGCACGATTACCTCTCTTGATCTAGATGTGAAACCCTTCATGATGAGGTGGGCTATGTAGAAGGTCTTTCTAACCACTTTGGCAATGTAGTTTTCAAAGGAGAGATTGCTATCAACTTGGGTCCCCAGGTCCCTAATAACTTTCTCTGTACTTAATGGGTTTCCGCCTATGTAGTAATTTGTGGGCACATTATTTTTGCCAAAGGGTATGACTATACATTTTTTGGCATTTAGCTTTAAACCATGGCACTGGCACCAGTTATCTGTCTCTGTGAGACCTTTTTGAAGGATGTTTGTGTCAGGTGGAGAGTTGATTATGGCGCCCAGTTTGCAGTTGTCTGTGAACTTGGTGAGCCATAGTCCTCCCACGTTTGCCTGTACCTCGGAAAAGTATATACCGAACAAGAGTGGTCCCAGGACAGAACCCTGTGGGATGCCACTTGTGACCGGTTTCGAGTCTGACATGGCTCCAGCAACTCTCACTTTGTGGGTTCTGTCTTTGAGCCAGTTTGCAACCCATCTTGTGACATAGGGGTTTATATTTAAGCTGGATAGCTTATCTATGATGCCCGAGTGGGGTATTGTGTCAAATACCTTTGCAAGGTCCAGATAGGCCGTGTGGACTACCTTCCCTTCATCTATGGCTTTGGTGACTGTTTCAAAGAAGTCAACCAGGTTCAAAAGGCAGGATCTGCCCTTGACAAAGCCGAACTGGGTAGGATCTAGTGTCTGTAGGTCCCCAATGTCTTTGTTTATGAGCTCCATGATGATCCTCTCCATAGCCTTGCAGACTAAGCTAGTCAGGCTTATGGGGCGATAGTTTCCAGGGTCCGTAGAGGCTCCACCTTTGTGGAGTGGGACCACTGTTGCTGTACACCATTCTGCGGGCACATATCCTGTAGTGAGGCTGAGATTGTATAGCTGTTTTATTTGAGGGATTAGTTCCTCTTGTAGTTCATGTAGGACACAACCTAGGACGCCATCTGGTCCCATGGAAGCAGTGTTTTTTGCTTTGTAGAGGGCAGCCTTCACCTGAGCATCTGAGATGTTTGGGAGGCAGCCCTCTGCCGGGATAGATACTTGCTCTTTTTGGGGGTAGGGGGTGGAGAAGTTTGCACTGAACCTGTCTGCCAGGATATTGGCAATGTTTGTGGGTTCAGTGTATTTTTTGTCGTTTAGAATCAACTCAGAACAAGTCTGGGAGTTACATCTCAGGTTTCTAACATAACTGAAAAAAGCCTTATGATTGTCTTTGGTGTCCTGTGTAATTTTTCTCTCAAAGCTGGCCTTGGAGGATTTTATGAGGGATCGTAATTTTTTGCTAGTACTGATCAGAGATGCCTTCCCTATTAGGGATTTTGCACTATCATGTAGTAGCTTCTTCCTTCTGTTGTACAGTTTATTTATGGCAGGGGTCCACCAGACTGGATGCCTGCCTTTGGATGATTGGGTCTTGGTTTTGTTTGGGATAGCATGATCCATGCATTCCTGGAGATGTCCGTAGAATGCATTTATATAGGATTCTGCAGTTTGGGCTGTAGTTTCCACTGGCCCTGGGGCCTTGAAGGATTCCACTTCAGTTTTGAGAAGTGAGAAGTTCGCTTTTGAGAAGTTTTTCATTGTGGTTTTCTGGGCTGGGGGTGGGGTCGGGATGTGGACATCCAGTGAAATTAATTTATGGTCTGATCTTACCAATGAGGGATATACTTCTGGTGTGGAGTATAGAGTCCCCATGTTGGTAATGATCAGGTCTAGTATGTTGTCCCCTCTTGTGGGAGTGGTGACTAGTTGTTCCATAGCATTTGAGTTTATAATTTTCAGGAATCTTTGGGCTAAGGTGCTGGGGCTTGAGTAGTGCTTCCAGTCAATGTTTTGGTAGTTGAAGTCGCCCAATATAATGGTGTTCGGAGAGATCTTCATGTTCTTCAATGTTTTCAGGAAAGCCGAATGGGATTCCTGACTTTGAGAGGGTGGTCTGTAGGATGCTATAAACTGAAAAGCAGTCTTGCCCACTGTTAGTTGCACATGGATGGTCTCCAATACTTCGTGCAATGCCACTAACCTGGAGGTGTGGATATCCTTGATAAATATGGAAACTCCCTCCTTTTGTGGTTCGGTCCGGGTTTTGGGGTGGAAAAGCATGATATGAGGTATAGCCTGGTAGTGCTGGGGTGCTCTCTGGAGCCTTGAACCAGGTTTCTGTCACTGCACAGATATCGATGTTCTCCATACTGAGGAGAGCTTCGTGTGCATGCATCTTGAGGTTAAGACTTCTGGCGTTTAGCAGCATTACCCTTAGTTTCTTGTTCCTTGTGCTGTCTATGGGGGTGGGTTTGACTTTTGAGCCTTGCCTAAGCAAGGCACTATGGGGGTGGCAAGAGCCTTTGCCAATATCCAAAAGCCCAGTGGTGACAGGTGCAAGCCGTCCCTAGCGAAGCAACGTGGCTTGTTGAGCATGTCATCCCAGGCTGACAGACACTAGATCCCCTTTGAATGACACCAAAATTTTAGCCAATTGTTAAAATCGATCATTTTGTCTTTGTACTGTGGCATCATTCTAGGTGAGGGTAAGATGCTGCTCAAGGTCAGGGTCATACCAGCCTGGGCTACATGATCAGAGAGCTCCTCTATATCTCTTTTCATGTAGTTCAGGGAGGTACGTCTCAGGTCATTCACACCAGCATGCACAATAACTGAGTCATATTTGTATTTGCTTTGGAGTGACCTGAGTGCTTGCGTTATGTGTCGGATCCTAGCACCTGAATGGCAGCTCACTGTGACCTTCTCTTTATTCAGCCTGGTGAGTGGGATGTCAGTGTGTCTGACAATAGAGTCACCTATAACAAGAGTATCAGGTGTGTTATTCAGCCTTAAGGGCTGTGACTGCTTGGCACACTGACTTTGTGGGTTATGTGTTGTGTGTGTTTTCTTTTGAGATAGCGTTTGCTTGGATGTCTGCTTTGGAGGTCTCTGTTGCTTAGGTAGCTTTTTATTTAGATAGAAACAACTCTGATCCAAAACAATACCAAAACAACAAAATCTTCAGAAGTCAGGAATCGAAAAACAGGAACCAAAGTCAAATCCAAAAGCAAATTCTTTTTTCTCCAGCGCCTTGGTGCAACCACCTTTCAAGAGTATACATTCTCACTGAAAGAATGGATATATATATATATATTCATAGCAATTAATTAAACAATTAAACAATTATGTTCAAAAAAGTTTTAAAAGCAGACACCTCCAGTTTATTCCATTATTCAGTCCACAGGGTGTCATTGTATTGTATTTCAAAATAAAAATACTCTCCTTATATTGTAAGTTATATTTCAAAGCATTTTCATCATTACAAAGACATTTCACACTTTCTAAAACTGTTCATGTTAAAAATGAAGCATCACTATTATGATAAACACTAAAATGTGTGGCAATAAATTTATTTTCCCTTTTATGTCTTATGTCTCTAATGTGCTCACCTAACCTAATACGAAACTCTCTTTTAGTTTCACCTATATAATATAATCCACAGGGACAGTGTAAAGCATACTAAAACTATCTCTTACTGTGAACCTAATGTTGTTAATATAATTAAATGTTCTAACTATATTCCTACAAACACTGCATCTACTGCAACATCTTGTACCAAATTCACTTAGTGGTCTTGGTAAACAAAATTTTGGCATTACAAATTTACCATGTACCACCATATCTTTCAAATTTCTTCCCCTTTTATAGGAGAATAAAGGTTTTTGTGGCAAAATGTGCATCAACACCTTGTCTTTCACTAAAAATTTCCAAAAATGTTCCACTACATCCTTTATGTCTCCACTTTTTACATTATATGTAGAGACAAAATAAATATCCTTACAAGTTTTATCACTGGTTGCCAGATGATATTTCTTATAATGGTGATGTTCACCCTTATTACATTTATTCCTTACCACATTATTCTCCTTTTTTACCTTCATAAGGGCATTTTCTAAAATATTCACACTGTACCCTCTTTTCAAAAACATATTATATGTGATATCCCATTCCCTTTGTAAATTTTGTTGTGTGTTACATAATCTAGATACCCTTGCCAATTCCCCATAAGGGAGAGCTTCCAAAGTATGTACAGGATGGCAACTAGATGCATGAAGGTATTGATTACCATCTATAAACTTCCTATGTATATTTGATATAATTTTACCATGTTCTGTACCCTCCAAAACAAGATCCAAGAATATTACTTTGTTTCCCTTCTGTATTCCATCAAATTCTAACATTTTTCAAATTGGAACATTTTTGGAAAATTTTAGTGAAATACAAGGTGTTGATGCACATTTTGCCACAAAAACCTTTATTCTCCTATAAAAGGGGAAGAAATTTGAAAGATATGGTGGTACATGGTAAATTTGTAATGCCAAAATTTTGTTTACCAAGACCACTAAGTGAATTTGGTACAAGATGTTGCAGCAGATGCAGTGTTTGTAGGAATATAGTTAGAACATTTAATTATATTAACAACATTAGGTTCACAGTAAGAGATAGTTTTACCTGTAGAAGCAAGGGAGTTGTGTATGCTTTACACTGTCCCTGTGGATTATATTATATAGGTCAAACTAAAAGAGAGTTTTGTATTAGGTTAGGTGAGCACATTAGAGACATAAGACATAAAAGGGAAAATAAATTTATTGCCACACATTTTAGTGTTTATCATAATAGTGATGCTTCATTTTTAACAGGAACAGTTTTAGAAAGTGTGAAATGTCTTTGTAATGATGAAAATGTTTTGAAATATAACTTACAATATAAGGAAAGTATTTTTATTTTGAAATACAATATAATGACACCCTGTGGACTGAATACTGAAATAAACTGGAGGTGTCTGCTTTAAAACTTTTTTGAACATAATTGTTTAATTGTTTAATTAATTGCTATGAGTATATATATATATATATATATATATATATATATATATATATATACATTCTTTCAGTGAGAATGTATACTCTTGAAAGGTGGTTGCACCGAGGCGCTGGAGAATAAAGAATTTGCTTTTGGATTTGACTTTGGTTCCTGTTTTTCGATTCCTGACTTCTGAAGATTTTGCTGTTTTGGTATTGTTTTGGATCAGAGTTGTTTCTATCTGAAGGTGTGTGGAGTGGAGTTTGTGCAGATTTTTATTTAGAGCCTCCGAGTATGTTTTTGTGTATTTATGTGTTTGGTTCGCTGATGTGGTGGGACTATGTGGTACTGGAATTGTGTTATGTGAGGTTACCTTCTCCTCCTTTCTGGTTACACCAGTTTTGAGATGAGAGAGCTCAGCCTCCAGTTTGGCTAAATAGTTGCATCTCTCAAATATATTTGAACCTGTTTGGAGGAGGAGAGGGTTGTCCGTGTACATGAGACAGTTGTAACATTGCCTCAAAATTCCCTGATTCACCAGCTGGACTGGAGAGGAAACCATTGACTGACCTTTGGACATGCTAGAGTAATAGGGAAACTGAATTTAAGATGGACCAATAGAGGACAGGGTAATCGTACAGAGTATAAGAGTAAATAGTGCTTATGGTTTAATAGTGCTAACTTGTAGGATTACTTAATTGGACCAGTGAAGGGCCTTAGAATGAGAATATGGTGTTTAAATTGAGAGATAGAGCAGTTCTAAGGGAAAAAGTGAAGAGCAGACTTTGTGGAGCCAGGAATAGTTTAAACCCAATTTGGCGGCACTGCCCGCTGTTGCGCTATGCTCAAAAATGTGCAAAACCGCGCAAAAGAGGGTTTTAAGAGAGGAAGATGAAGGAGTTTTGGAATTGACCCAGAATGGCCAATAAAACTACAGTTTCAAGTCAGTAACCACTCCCACAGGGGCAGGCAGGCTTCTCAATGTTTTTCACTGCCTCTGATCAACAGAGAGACTTTCCTTTAGCCCAAGCAAAAAATGGCCTCACAGAAACTTACAAACAGTTCAAGAACAGCAAGCCTGTAACTGAACTTTTTAAATCTCAGAAAAGTGGGAAAAGCAAGATTTTTTTTTGTTTTTTCAGAGATAGCAGAGGTTAACAAGTATCAACAAGTTATAACAGTGCAGTAAATGACCCCACACAAGAGTGCTAGTCCAAAGACAGATAAAATGCAAGTTTTGAGAAAAAAACGATTTTAAAAATGTGCAAACAGGAAATTCAGTAAACAGCTCTAGGTTGTGCTCTAAATACAGTTACTAATGCAGAAATCAAATTTAACAAGCCAGAAATGCTCAAAATAGGTGGCTATGCAGAAAAACTTAGCAAATAAACAGAGGAAAAATACTTAAAGTCTCAAAAGTGGCTCCTTTCTTCTCTCAGCGTTTTCTCCTCTTGGTGGGTGCTTCACCAACAACCAACAAGCCTGAAAAGACGCCAAAACCATGAGGCAACCAGGTTTTAAGAGAGGAAGATGAAGGAGTTTTGGAATTGACCCAGAATGGCCAATAAAACTACAGTTTCAAGTCAGTAACCACTCCAACAGGGGCAGGCAGGCTGCTCAATGTTTTTCACTGCCACTGATCAACAGAGAGACTTTCCTTTAGCCCAAGCAAAAAATGGCCTCACAGAAACATACAAACAGTTCAAGAACAGCAAGCCTGTAACTGAACTTTTTTAAATCTCAGAAAAGTGGGAAAAAAGCAAGATTTTTTTTTTGTTTTTTGTTTTTTCAGCGATAGCAGAGGTTAACAAGTATCAAGTTATAACAGTGCAGTAAATGACCCCACACAAGAGTGCTAGTCCAAAGACAGATAAAATGCAAGTTTTGAGAAAAAAACGATTTTAAAAATAAGTGCTACCACACCTCTAGCATATACACAGTGATGTCACTTTAGCTGCACCCTTACAGAAATTCATTAAAATAACATACATCAGCAACTGTAACATATATAAAAGAACAGTGCACTCTATTAATCTTAATAGGAAACTAAAGTCTGTCATAACAATCGTTGGTATAACAAGCCACATTTGTTGTCAATATGTGGTATCAGGTCAGTCTAGTCAATGGGTAAAATAAATCTGATTCAGAAACCTTCTACTCTTGTATTTATGTAAATACCAATGTGTATTAGTAGGTTTTGTAAAAAAGTCTGGTAGCTTCTGATCCTGGGCACTGACTCATACCTCTAATTGTCGCCAAAAGGCAGGACACTGGTGAATTGGCAATCCAGCAAATTATATGTGGGTATCTATAATATGACATATGTGTTTGCGTGTGTGTATGTGTGTGTGTGTGTGTGTGTGTGTGTGTGTGTGTGTGTGTGTGTGTGTGTGTGTGTGTGTGTGTGTGTGTGTGTGTGTGTGTGTGTGTGTGTGTGTGTGTGTGTGTGTCCTTTTACAGATTGGCACTGTACCCATGATTTGTTTGTCTACCTTCCAACCAGTACTTGCTATGAGGGACTCCTTCTCCCTCACAACACTGAATTGGTTAAATTAAATATCAGAGAATGACTGAATAAAACAGTAAAGTAATGTTTCTGGACTGTATAAAATAACTAAATTGTAAGGCAGTACCGTTGTACTCATTATATATGTAGAAGCTGTAGCAGTATTGTTGTTTAAGAGTGCAGCCATATGTGCTTAAAATACACCATTACAAATATTGTAAAACGTTTCACAGTGGAATGTGATGCACTGTTACATCTTGTTTTATTAAGCAGCACACATAATATCACATATATGTAGTGAAACAGCTGTGATCAACACTGACACATGTGATGGCAAACATTTGGTTGATAAGATTTGGTTGATAAGATCAAGAGTGTGGAATCGTGGGGAATTATATTTATGCTGTGGTACAGTTATCTCCAACTTAATATAATTAAGTAGCATGGATGTGAAGGAGGCCCTTGCTGTTTGCAGCATTCCTCTTTGATAACTGCATCACTTAGTGTTTAATGTAACTTCAAAACAATACGAAATAACAGTTTTTAAATTTAAAACATAATAAATTAGCACTTTCTAAATTCTGCAGTACCATACCTCTCAACCTCTTAGGGCAGGAAATCTGGTCAAAGACTAGCATAATGGGAGGACAAAGGCCCAAAAATAGGGGCAGAATTTAAAATATTGTTCTTATGAACTTAGAAAGCTGATAGAATAACATGATATGTGTTAATATGCATTTTTGAAGGATATGGTCTATAACTCACATATATGTTATTTAGTGACTTCAGTCCTCCGTGATTTACCAGAAAAGCACAAATTTTATGAGAAACAGACCAAAACTATGAGGCTGACTTTGAACAATTGAGAGGTATGTTACACACACCCACACGCACACACACCCACACACACACACACACACACACACACACACACACACACACACACACACACACACACACACACACACACACACACACACACACACACACACACCTTCTCTTACACACACACACACACACACACAGACACACACACACACACACACACACACACACACACACACACACACACACACACACACACACACACACACACACACCTTCTCTTACACACACACACACACACACACACACATACACACACACACACACACACACACACCTACCTTTTCTCTGCTTTTATCTCCCATAATGTATATGGCTTTAAATTATTTAGACACACACACACACACACACACACACACACACACACACACACACACACACACACACACACACACATACACACACACACACACACACACACACACACACACACACACACATACACACACACCTTCTCTCTTCTCTTACACACACACACACACACACACACACACACACACACACACACACACACACACACACACACACACACACACACACACCTTTTCTCTGCTGGCACACAGTCACACACTCATACACACACCTACTTTCTGATACAGTAATGCACACACTTTATCTCCCATACGAATGGCTAGTTTAAATTACATAGACACACACACACACACACACACACACACACACACACACACACACACACACACACACACACACACACACACACACACACACATACATACACAAATACACATGCACACTATCTCTGTCATACAGAAAAATGAACCCCCAGTTTAACTAACACACACAGACTTGTACACTTGTACACTCATACACTCACTCGCACTTACCTTGGTATGGCTAGCTTAAATTCCGCAGTAAGTGCCAACTGAGTTTACATCCATGGCATGCATTAGGGGTCACACTAGAGTTGAGGTTGCTGCCTTTCAGTCCTAAAGCAGAAATTAAATGCTGGATTGTGTGGCAGCCGCTTTTACTTTTTATTAATTTTGCGACTTAAGATATCTAGTATTTACAAACTTTAATTATGGCATGTATGCTTGTAGAGGAGATATTTTCCCATTATTCTCATGGACTTACTAACTTGCATGGCTCTGTTAGTTTGTAAAACCTGTGCAAGATGCACTTATGCTATTTTAATGCAACACCACACTTGTGGAGAATTCTATGGTTATGTCAGTCAAGTACAGCTCTAATTACTATCATTATTAGTTGACTGAAATGTATTACTCTTTCTCAAAAATGTTTTAATCCTTGATATCCTTCAGAAAATGCACACTAATGCAAAACATATCATTCTAAAGCCATTTTAAGTTTATAAGCACCCTATTGAAAATCTGTTCCTGATTTCAGACCATTGTCCCCCTCTCCACATTATGTTTGGCCAATGGCTATGTTTAAATTTTTTTTTTGCTGAGATGCTGAGTGGTATACAACTTCTGTGGGCTACCGGCTTTTAAACTGTGTTTCTTTACATTGGGGAAACATTTGAAACACAAACTCACTAACATGATGTCCACCTTGCAAACAGCAGGATAATATGTGATCGTACCTACCAATTATTCCTGATTTTGTCTTCGTTTTTTGCCCTGTCTCAGGAAAATGCTTGATTTTCTACTAAATTGTGGGGATTTTAACAATTCAGTATATGTTATTGTTCAAAATGCATACTGACACAAAATCTGTAAGTGAATTAAATTAATTGATGCCTGAATCTGAATCCTTATATCCCTTCTCTGGCATTATCTACATAAGGATCATGACATTAATGACATTGGCAATTGTTCTTGTAGGCAATAAGGAGTAGCAAATGGTCCTCCTTAAAGTAAAAGACGCCACCATCATGGGGTGTTTTTTTATTTTTATTTGAAGCTTCTTAAACGTGTGATAGTTCCAGCAACCTTGCCTGCATGCCACAATTGGGATTTAATGGGGCCAATTGGGAATTCATGGCACCCTATTATTTTGAACCCAAAACTAGGAAATGCCAAGGAATCTGGTATAGTTGAGTGGTATGTTATGAATGCTATCTGTTATGAGTTGTGTCAATATTATATTGTAATTTTTTATCCAAATTGCCCCTTCAAAGTCTCTATTACCTCCTAACATCTGATTAGTATCCATACTATCCAAGGACCCAGAAGTTTTATATCATTATTTAAAGGACAATATCACCCACGTAACCATGTTGAGAACCACTGGTTTAGGAAAATAACTCAAAAGTAACTCACATTTAAGTTAATAGTTACTAAAAAAAGTAATATATTACTATTACTTTATTACTATTTTGAAAAAGTAGGTAGTTATATTACTAGTTACTAGAAATTGTAATATATTACAGTGATATATTACATATTGTAATATATTACTCCCATCACTGGAGATAACTGATGCACAATGTGTACTAGTAAAACAATGTAGTAAAGTGTCTATGCACCAGACAAAGAAATAAAGGAGATATGAGATAGAGGCCCACTGTAAATGGATAAGAATAAAGGTAGTTAAGTTAAATTTAAAGACCACAAAAACTAAAGAGAAGACCTGTAAGGGTCTGAATATGATCTCCCTGTTACTTCTGCCACTCAAAGAAAAATGCAGTGACTGCATACCATTTCTAACTCCATCTGTCATGTTATTTCAAACTCCCCTTCCTAGGAACACAACTACCTCAACTTTAGCAAACCCAAATAACTACCAATTGAACATCATGATGATCTGCTACAAGGATATCAACTTCTACATGTTGAAACTTTCACTCCGCTAGCAGCTAAGATCCCTGAAAAAAACATCTTATTACAACCAAAGACAATACTCAGAAACAGCCCTCACTATATTTTCACCAAGAACTAAACTGCATTCAACAAAATGTGTCTTCTGTTATCCAGACCCTTCTCACTGGAAGTCATTCCCTTCACAATGATATTCATGCAGATTCAATAAACTCTGTGTAGGCTTCGCACAAAAGCTACATGGAGTTTACATGTTAGTGCGATGAGCAGCATAGTTAAATGAATCTTCGTGCCCCTCATCACACTTGCATGAATACAGCCAAGGTTTCATGGCCAGCAATAGTGCTGCTGGTCAGGAAACCATGCACAGCAGCAGCATGAAGACAGAAAGAAGTGGCATTCAAGCTTACCTGTAGGTTAACTTGCTCAGCGAGATCGCTCATACAGCCACAGTGACTACAAGGGTTGAAAATACTGCAATATCAGCAGTAACAAAACAGTAAGGAAAAGCATACTGAGTGCAATGTACACTAAACCATTATTTGCAGAATGAAATAATGGAGAGTCAAAGGTTCCAATACCAGGCAATGTTTCCAAGGTTGGGTTAAAAACTTGTAATGACTAATAAAATGAAATAAAAACAGAAAAAACTCGTATAAAAGATAAGCGGTTTAGTCTAAAGAGCCTTCATCAAATCTCATTAAGCAGTAAACTTCTGTCTATTTAAATGTCTCAGATTAAAAGGAATAATCCAATAGTAGTTCACCTCCACAACTTCCATCCTTTTAAGAGCAGTTTTAAAGGGACCATCCCATTTAATCCCGGAAATTTGTTGGCTCACAAATCAGCTATCCAATTAATTTTGATAGACTCAGTTCTTTTGATCAAGTCACCTCCTCTTGGACTTTTGGTAACCATATCTATTGCCATGAAACAGGATTTATGGTTAGAGTTAAGAGAAATGTGCTGGTATAATGCATTATTTTTATTGCCAAGTCTAATGTCACTCAGGTGATACAGGATCCTATCTTTAAAGGATCTGTTGGTCTTATCTACATAGAAGCTGTTGTATAATGTGCAACTTGCTATATACATAATATTTTTACTGGTACAATCAGCATATTTAGTAATTCTGTTGTCACTGTAACACTGCAAATATACCAAACAATACATTAAGCACACTGTAAGTACAAGTCAAACCTCAGCACATATGCCACATGATCAGCATTACACAAGCTAGATGACATAGTACTTAACAGTAGCACCATTACATTTAATGATGCCAGAGTTCACTTTATAGAAGATGACATCATCAGTGTATGCTGGGAATAGGATATTGGGCTGGCTGTTTGAAATTGCTGTGTGGCCATGAAACAGTATAAAAGTATCCCCTGAATGCTAAAATGACAAAAGGCAACAACAGGAACCTGAATCAAGGACCAACAATGAAAAACCAATGCTACTTGAGCTAGGGCAACAGGACCTGCACTCATCTTCATCTGACTATGCACACACCCACTCATATATACACATGTTAACTGCTGTGAAATTAGAACCCCTACCTATCTAGCTAAACAAGCCAGAGAACACAGTACATAATGTTAACGCCATTGCAGACATCTGACTTTAACCCTGTCAGAGTGTACTTTACATATACTATTTGTGTGCAAAGCCAGGATATGTGATATGAGTGTGTGTGTAATTTGCAAAATTATGTATAAGCACTTCCTGTCAACCTTAGTCAAATCAGAATTCATGAATGTAAATTTAAGAAGTGAGACAGACCTGTTTTTCAGGATATTGTGTATCTGAAATACACACACACACACACACACACACACACACACACACACACACACACACACACACACACACACTTGTGAAACACCAGTAGTGCATTGATGGAGTTATGTGTCTTCAAATTCGAATGAAGGTATGTTCATATTAATACGAGTTACTGACAATACAGTGAACTCTCAGTTAACTGGAACTCAAGCAACTGGCACTCTAAAACAACCAGCAAAAAATATCAAAGAAATACAGTACAATTTTCATGTGTTGCACTTTTATTTTTCCCCTCACAGAAACATACCTTACGTCTTTAGAGTTTTAGAGTATTAAAAAGGAAGATAGAAATACATTCCCTCTCTCCCCAACCTGATAACAAGTCAAACCAAACAAATAGTATGGGGTATGTGTATGGATTGTCTTGATGTTCTTCTGTAAATATACTATCAATGTCTAAATGTTCTTCACCAAATATTCTATCATGCTGTTCGAGATATGTGATATGTAATGATGTTTTTGAGATATGTAATGATGTGTTTTACTGTTGGGAGCTTTTCTCCCTGGGCCTCTGCTGAAAATGGACATATATCCAGTCAGACTATCCCGGTTAACAAATGTAAATAAATAAATAATAAATAAATAAATAGTAACACTCAAGCAACCAGAAACTACAGTTATCCAGCATCTACCAATCCCCATGGGTGCCATTTAACAGAAAGTTTACTGTATCAATAGGATCCGAACATGCATGACCAATGTCCACTGGCAGTATAAACCCATACCAAATGCAACAATGCAGTTAGGCTATGTAATTCTGGAGTTTGTTTGACAGTAGCCTAAGCACTGAGAATATATCATTTGCTAGTGCATTACCACAGGGCACACATGAATATCACAAATTGTGTTCAGTCAATCACATATGTCCCTGTCCTTATCTTGTGTTTATTAAGGCATTTCCATGTATTGGAGGATTAAAGCCCAGTAACCAAAGTTGGACATGCTATACACCTCTTCATGAAGTGCATTGCCAAGAAGCTGATTTGCGTGGATGATGGCAAAGTATTAGTGCATGCATGATTTGAACTTCACAAATTCAACTAGGACTTGTGAAGTAGCAGTGTCCACTGGTACTCATTGCTAAACTGTGTTCAAATATAAGGGACATACAGTAACTGACAAGATTGAGGTTAACTGCAAAATACATCTATTTTTAATGTTTCATGTGTCAGGCTTGAGAGATGTGTTATGGGAGAAATTGCTGGCAGCTAGTATAAAATGCATGTAGTCTATCTTTGAAATGTTGAGGCCAAAATTTTATAACATAAATAACTGTTGGCCTTGCTTTCCTGACCTGCGTGACATTAAGCACCAAGTAAACATGGTTCTCTGCTTAAGGAAAACAGTGAAATATTTAATGTAGTACACCTTCCATCGTGCAAGCCTGCTCTGCTGTGATGAGTGGCCATCAGCACTCTGGACAATACTGTGTGTGGAAAATATGGCTTGCTTTCCTTGTGGGATGTGGTGTAAGAGCAGTGAACTCCTAGTCAGAGCATAAGTGAGCCAGGGTTCAAATCCAGATGATTCTGATTTTTTTTGCAAATAGAGTGTTGGTACATCATTAGCTAAGTAAATATGACCAGGAGCGCAAATGTGACTACACTAAAGTATGTATCTTCACCAAATTGTATCAGTAATGCCTACCTGAATACATTTCGACAAGTAGTAACTGATTTGCAGGCCTCACTAAGGGTTGTAAATCTTTTTAAATGATAAGTATGGCTCAGCAGATATAGTTAACTATTTGTGTAGGGACATATCCTGAAAAGTGTGTGCATATGCTTCTTCACAGTAAGGACAGTTTCCACATCATATTAGTTGAGCATTTCATCCATTACCTTACTAAAGATGCTATGGTATATTCTGATGAGGCAGAAGAGGTGATGACAGACACAGGGCTTCAGAGAAGGGGTAGGCAGATGGATAGGCAATGGACACACATGAAAGAGACCAATGAAAACAGTCCCTAAGAGCATCACCTACTGCTGGATTATAAGACTTGACAATATGCAAACATACATTTATACATCTGATCATCACCTGAACATGACACAAAGTGAATCATACAGTAGATCTTTAAACTTTGCATACTGCAGGAGCAATAATAACCTATGGAATCAATGAGACATGTGGGTATTACTCATCAGCAGAATCATGACAGTATGAAGAAACCATGAGATGACCTTTACACCCATCAGCCTAATAGATACACACACATAAAGAAGAGTGTGGGTGAAGGGGCAAATACAAGGAGAGATGGACATACACATGGCAATATTTAGTGTAATGGAACATTCATGGACATGTTTTGGAGTGTCCTCATTATTAACCTGTCATGTTCTGTAGCATGAAGTGATTTACACGGGGTAAAAAAGAGTTTGACAGTAGGCTTATAACAAGCAGAATAAGGTTGGATAAGTATGGCATAGCTGTAGGGATGGATGTCACTTCAAATGCTTTTTGTTGGTCAGTATTCAATATAACTCTATAAGAGCTCATAACTGTGGGAAATGTTAAGATGTGGGTGATTAAACATATCAAAGACATATAATATCACATTAAGAAATGCTATGAGATGCCTCTGGAATCAAACCCTTAATGTTACTGGCAAAACAATCACCAGTCAAGTGATTTGCATCAACACTCCACATAGGAAGCTGCACATTTTTACATCCAGCAGTCTAAGAACTGTCAGAATAATTGTTTCAAAGTAATGCCTGTACTCTCCTTTAACTCTGTGTTCCTTTAACACAGTGAGTTTAAGATGTATTACACAAAGATAACCAGACTAGTGCATCCTATTGCAAAAATTCAGCAGGTTTTACCACAGGATGTGGATAGCTATTCACCACCGCTAGGCATTGGTGCATGATGCCAAACTCAGTGCAAATGCATAGGACAAAAAATGAAGGTTTTTTATGGGCCATTTCTGGCCATGTGTGTTATGTGTGATTCCATTGTCTGACCAGATTAAATTTGTGAAAATGGAAGGGCAAACAGAGGGAAGAACAAAGGGGAAGCAATGCAGGCACTGGCAGGGGGAACTGGGAGAGAATCACCATAGATGTCCACTTAATCATCACAGTAATGTAGACAGGTAGACAAAATTTGATGAATTTGGACTGTCACCACAACACATATGAGTGACAACAACACAATGATGTTGTATAGCCAACTGGACCAAAACAAATGTGTCGAGAAGACACATATATGAAGTGGGGATCAATAAAAGGAACATTCTTTTTTCTGTGGGACATGTGCCTATTTCCCTTTTTTTTTGGTTTCAAAAATGAAGGAATGTTGGGGAAGGAACCTAGGAATGTGAGGGTCAGGTAGGTAGTGTGGGTGAGATAGCAGGTGCAAATAGGACATACAAGATAGACACAGGGATGGTGATGAACACAGAAAGGTTATGGAACACCATGACTGGGAATAGTTTGGGGACATTGGAGGCACATGTCTGCCAAGTGTAGGAACAATGAGAATCTAGTCCTCACCTTCAGAACTGTCATCACTGTTTCTTCTTCGTTGCCAGTGAGACTGCTTGACATGGGAATTTTTTTCGATTTTTAGAAGCACTTTCTCCACTTGGCTGATGTGGGCACCAAGGCCACATTCTATTGGATCTCACACCATTCCTGAAAGCTCCTAGCAGTTGACATATTCACTGTCTCCACCAGTACTCCCAGAGGGTACCACTGGAACACTAGCCAGAGCACTGCTATCTGAAGAAGATGGACCAGGTAGGCCAGGGGTTGTGAAGGCAGTATTGCCAGGTTGTATCCCAGAGGTGCTGGATGTTGGTGCGGCAGCCAGTGGAGGGTGAGCAGGCCGAATTGCATTGGTTGGCCCAACTCCCTGTGCTGACATGCATTTGTTTTGTTGGTAAAAAG
The DNA here is from genome assembly GCF_019279795.1 of Protopterus annectens. Lineage (NCBI taxonomy): Eukaryota > Metazoa > Chordata > Ceratodontiformes > Protopteridae > Protopterus > Protopterus annectens. Next base: position 1,192,312,800 of record NC_056733.1, read on the forward strand.
GTATGACATCAGAACTGTGTGATCTCAGGCAACCAAAAAAGAAAAAAAAGGAGAGAGAGCAGATGGGATGAGACAAAAAAAAAAAAAAGAGATGATTTGAATCATGATATATCGCATCCATTTTTTTACTACAGTAGACAGACATTTATTATTATCTTAGCTGTAGAGCTTTTGAACTCCCACATACCATTGTGAATTGTTACAAGTAATCCTTGGAATATGCACATATTCCATAAATGCTTTCAAAGATATTACAGAGCAAATTAACAACATGACTTTAAAGCCTATATTGCTGAATTTTGACTGTAAAAATAATTACTTGTTGAAATGTGAATCTACAGGTTAATTGTGGGTATTGAACCCATGTAATGTGAATACATTTCTACATTTGCCTAATATAATCACCAACAGCTACAGAACAGAACATGCATGCTTGCTGTTACAGTTAAGGTATGAATGTTGAAGTTGCTACTGATCTATTGAATCACAATAATTACTACAATTAGGGTGCTGCAGACATATCTCTTACCTCTCTGAGTCTCAACAGTTTCTCATCATGCGCCTCCCTGTTTGCTGCAATTTCTTTTTCAACTGTAAAATAGAGAATCAAGTTGCTTGATCTGTATACTTAACTGGGGGGGTGTTAGCAGTTCTAAACTCATCCAGCCACTGATCAATTTGTGTCTGCTTGCACTTCTAAAAGTCACTCTAGTGGTACTTACACTATTCTCCAGTGCATGGTATGCTAATCAAACTGGAGACAGCCTTAGCTAGGTCCTTGTACTGAGACTTGGTAAAGTCTCCCTGCAGCAGCCTCTAGCTGTAGTACTTCAGTGATTGACAAGGAGTGCAACATAATTTTGGACTCATCCATGCCCCACCTCTATGCTCTGAAATTGTCACCATCATCATCATTACCTGTCATGTCTGCAGAGGTCCTCCAACCACAGTAGCAATGGTTTAGCACCAAACTGTGATTTTCTGTTTCAAGACCAGAGTCAAACATACAAAATCATGGCAACTATAATTGCCATATGTTAAGCAAAGACAGACATTGCCAAACAAAGAGGAAGGGACTTTATGAAGCAACAATGATGATAATGTGAAACTTGGCATTTATTTTTGGCATGTGTGATGCTATACCTGATCACACTTTGTCCAATGGTCAACACTGAAATGCTCAATGGCTTAACTTTTTTGTTTTCAATAAAATTTTTATTATTTTCTGCACAGGAACATACAAAGTACAATCTGACATCTGAATGAATCAGAAAAAATAACAGGTGTGGTTCCAATACAACTTGTAGAAAACAATCAACTCTGTAAAGTAACTAAATACACTATTTACATACAGTGCTACCAAACTGTAAGGAACGAGGAACCAAAAAGGCACTTCAAAGCCATTATAACACTGTAAGCGTGGAGAAGATATGCAATTGTGGACAATAAGCAAGCAGAGGAAGACAATATAGAGTGGTTATATGACTCTTATTGAGTATAAATATAAAATCAAATGGATGTTCTTTTCTGGCCTGCATCTAATTATTTAAAATGTGCTCGAAGATGAGTTTTCAGAAAATCTGGTAATATGCTTGTTTTTCTATGTTTCTAATAATAAGTTTTTGAGAGGTAGTGTATTTAGTTGCCATATTTCTAGATCCATTCCACAAAAGTTTGGTGCAATATAGCCAGTTTTTTGTTATATATAGTTTAATTAGCAGACACATAGTAATTAGGACATAATACTTCAATTTTGAAAACTTGAAATCTGTAAAATGAAGGATAGCTAGCTCCCAAGATAGGGTCGACTTTTGCTAACCCATTTTTCTCTAAGCACACCTTTAGAAAGCACCAAAGTTTATGCGTATGTTTACAGAACCATAAGATATGTAGGAGGTCAGCTTGAAGAAAGGAACAGCATGGACAGGATGGGGAAACTTTTGGATCATATTAAATGAGTATAATTTGTATTATTGTTAATCATTAATTGGGTGTAGACAAGTTTTTTAAGTGGGGATAGTTTAATGGTGGATTAAATTGCTTTACGTTTCTGTTCTTCTGTGAGTTCACTTCCCTGTTGGTACCAGTATTTAAAGAATAACAGTAGAGATTCATATTTAATGGCATCAACCAGTTTGTAAGTATTTGATAACACTCTTTTCTTTCTCGAAAAAGGTTCAATGGTAGCAACTAATTTGGTTAACTTATCTTCATTACAGGCCACTTCTTTGGTTAGTGTTAATATTAGCTGTCTGATCTGGTGTAGTATAATGGAGTATTTATTAGTCACATTTAAGATATTTCGTAGGTCTTGCAACATTTTCTCTCTATGTTTATAGATATCCCACACTGTACAGTCCTTTATTAAAGGGTAATCTATGAGATTCAACAGTTTATTGTTAATTTTGATATTACAGTTCATATGGATAGGTTGAAGAAAAGGTAAGACCTTGTCCAGTTTGAGGGATTTTATTAGATCTTGAAAGATTTTTAGTGTCTGCTTAAGAATATTACTTATCTTGATGTTCCTAAGGTTTATTGGGGTAATGCATGGGAGGGCTTTGGGATTAATGTTATTGGCTATCAGATGTTTGTGCCAAATTTTAACCTATGCTGGAGACCAGGTGTCTTTCTTTGGACCGAAGTTTGAAATTGAAATGATTCTATTTGCACAGATGATCCAGTAATAAAGCCAGAAGTCCGGAAGACTGAGAACCCCTTTTTCTTTGGGGAAGGATAATTTTGGATAGCTTATTCTAACTGATTGGGGATACCAAATTAATTTGGCCAGTTCTTTATTAACTCTTAGAAAAACGTTTTTTTGGAATGACAACATTAGAAGCATTAAAATGATATAATAATTTAGGTAGGATATTCATCCTGATGATTGCTGCTTTAGGCAGCATGGCGAGTTTCAATTGTTGCCATCTATGAAGATCCTGTGTAATATTTCACCATACTTTAAGTAGATTATTCTGATACATGGACGAGTAGTCATGCTCATATATTATCCCTAGAGATTTTAAAGAATAAGCTACTTTGAATGAAAGCTCTGGAAAGAGACATTCTTTATGACTTAATGGGCTGATAGGGAAAATAAGAGATTTCTTTTGGTTGACTCTGTAGTTTGATATTCTCAAGAACTCATTTATTGATGTAACTATTTTCCTAAGGTCCGTACATGGGCGTTCAAAGTATATATTTAAGTCATCTGCAAAGGTTGATAAAGTTACTTCAGTGTTCAGGAATCTGGGGATTGAGTGATAAGTTATTTGTGAGATGTAGAGACAGAAGGGCTCAATGAATAAATTAAAGAGGTGAGGGGAGAGAGGGCATCCCTGCCTCATTCCATTAGCTACTTTTTATGGGTTTTGATAGTGTTTTGCTAATGTAAAGATATGTATATGAGTTGTTGTATAAAGAATTTATTAAATTAATAAATTCTTTGGGGATGTTGAATTGGGATAAAGCTGAAAATAGGAAGTTCCAGTTGACTCTGTCAAATGCTTTACAGGCATCTAATATGAACACATATCTAGGGTTCCTTTCATTTTTGGTGAAATGAATTATGGAGTCTAGGGTTAGAGTATTGTCCCATGTATGTCTGTTACACATGAATCCAGATTGCTCAGGAGACAGAATGGAGGGCATAACTTTTTTAAGTCTCTCAGCTAGTAGTGAAGATAGAATCTTAATATCCACATTAATCAGGGATATTGGCCTATAATTATTCGGGTTAGATTTGTCTAAGCTGTTTTGGGGGATAACGATTGCTTTATAGTTATTTAGATATTGATCAGTTATACCCTTTAGTTTAATGTAATTGTAGAATTTTTAAAAGAATAGATGACAATTTTTGATTGAAAGTTTTATAAAAGTCTGGAGTATATCTGTCCGGGCCTGGGGCTTTGCCTGATTTTAAGTTTTCAATGCCTTCAATTATTTCCTGCTGTTTAGTGAGGCATTGAGTATCTTTACTTGGAATTCTCTTAATTTAGGGAATGTGAGATTTTTTAAGAATCCCTCAATTTCTACCATAGGGATTTGTTGTACTTCCATCCCATAAACCCCTGAATAAATTTGATGAAATATTTCTATTATTTGTAAATCTGAGTTGCAAATCTTACCTTGGTATTTAAGTAATGATATCCTAGAGGCTTCCTGTCTTTTTTCAATTAACCTTGCCAGAGTTTAAGACGGAACTTGCGCCCACACAGAGTATTTGGCTATGGACCTTAGTTCATGAAGAGAGTAGTTATGCTGGTGAAGTTCAAATAATTGTATTTGTGTGGTGTTTATTAATTTCTCTAGGTTAGATTCTTTGTTCAGCTGATACCTCTTTTTTAGCTTCTTAAGTTCCTCCACTAGTTTATTTTCTTTTTCTTTTGCCCTTTTCTTATAGCAAGAGGCTTTTTAAATTAGTATCCCTCTAAGCTTCATCTTACAGGCTGCCCATTGGATATCATACGGTATATTAGTGTTCTCTATGTTCTCCTCTAATTCCTTTAGTAAATCTAGCACCTCTTGTATCACATCTGATTTAACTAGTAAATTATTATTCAAAGACCAATTGCCCCTGTTTATCCTTTTTGATTATATATATAACAGGTTTAATTTCAGTGTTATTTTTGAATGATCTGAAATATACCTAGGTTCAGAGGAATACTTAACTATCCCTTTTATTAGAGCCTCTGAAATGAGAAAGAAATCTAACCTTGACAAGGACTTGTGACATTTAGAGTAGTATGTATATATGTTACTTATTTCGAGGTCATCTCCGAAGGAAATAGAATCAATAAGGCAGAAGTCTGAGATAAGTTCAGCTATGGTGGTTGATGCTTGAAGGTTTTGTGAGATCGGATTGCTGATATAGTGCAGTCCCGGGTCAATAATTGCATTCCAGTCTCCTTCCCCAGTGTAGAGATGACCTGGGAACTTATATAGTATGTTGTATATTTCCAAAATAAAATCTTGCTGTCTTTGACATGGGCCATATACATTGAGAAAAAGGATCACCTTCCCATCAATGGGACCTGGGGCTGTGAAAAAACACCATCTACCATTTGGATCAGATTTACATTCTATGATTGATTCCTGAAATTATTTTTTTATTATAATTGCCACTCCTTTAGAGTTAGCACTGTCTCCAGCTGCAATGATATTCTTTATCCATTTTCTGTTTATGTACCCCCTCCAGTTCTCTTTAACCATATGTGTTGCTTGAATAAATGCATTTGTTACAGATTTGAAAATTTGGTTCATCAACAATTGTTTCTTATTTTTATCTTGTATGCCTCTCATGTTCCATGACTCTATTGTCCACATCCCTAGAATTTAAATTGTAACATACATATTATCAACTTTGGTTTGAAGAACTTGAATTTAACAATATCATTCTCTATAAGTAAATTAAGAGCAATTCCTAGTTTAGTAGCACATAGTATTTTCAAACCTAACCCTGTGCCTATCCACCTATCCTTTTTGTTTGAAAGAGCTTGAAAAAGAAAGGTTATATGGTGAATCCAGAAAACATAAGGTGTCGACAGATAAAGAGTGTAACCTGTGAATGCTGTCCCAATTAACCAAGAACTAATATACATTGCTATATCTGCTCTGAGAATAGTCATCCTATACTCTACTTACAATATCCACTAGCTCCTGGGATGCATATGTTGCCATGTCTGAATGAAGTGTAGCTTTCCTTTTGCTTGTCTAGTAATCCTATTTGCTGGATTAAGTATTATCACTAAGACTGTTCTTAATTTAGGGAAGAAATAAGCTAAGGAAGTTAAAAAGAATATTAACTATATGATGAACTGGAAGCCATGCACAAGACATGCCATCCAGCTTGAAGACCTAGAGAATCGACAATTTAAATTCTCCACTTTGTAATAGCTAGGATATTGGGGATTGTAAGAGTCAGCCTACACATTAGCCTGGGTATAGTCTAAAACTTAACTACACTGAAGTGTTTCAGAGCCTTTGTTAAATTAAATTTATTATAACAACTTATAAACAAACTTATAAATTTCCAATGGCCCTGGGTCGAACACAAGCAGAGATAACCGTACAACATATTCATAGTGAGCAGAGAACTAGAGTGCTCTTTTAAGACTTTAACAAAGTATGGTATGAAAAAGTATGTTTAAACTAAAGCTGCATGTGAGGTCACATTGGCTAACACAACACAACAAATGTCTTTTGATCTGTCTAAGATGGTTCTTATCTCCTATAGAACACAAGATATAGATATTACATTCAAAAGTGGGTTTATCAAGCCATGGTATAATGCAAAACACATGCATTCTTTATGGCCTATCTATGGAGACTGTATCACCTAAAAAGTTTAAGGTATATAGAATAAGTTCACAGATGTGCTGTTCAGGCATTAGTATAGCTCAATTGCTTATATCACAGCTAAGACCATAACTACAAGAAATGCACCACAGTAAGATAATAAACACAGACATTTTCCCCAACCTTTCTGTTCAAAAGATTAAGAGCAGAAATGGTTTTGCTACAACATATTCAAGGCAATATACTGTATATGTTAGTTCAAATAACATCATGAAGATTTACAGCTATGGCCTCTTCATGTCACTTCCATAGGGACAGTTTTATGGACAAATAAAAGGTCTCTAACTGCTTTAATAGCCCCAACTAGCTAGGGAATAGGGTCAGCTGGGTACAAATGCTTGTGTAGTGTCCTGACCTCATGTAGACTCAAAGATTCTGCTCCCATAGTAATAATTACAGTCTTTTGTGTCCTATCTTTCTCCATACCCAGCACAGCCCATATCTAAAGTAGCTAGCCGAACAACTATGTATAAAAGATATGCATTCTCCAGCTTTTATCACCCTCTCCTAACAGAACGAACATTTATCAGAAATGTCTTAAAATCAGACCAGTAAAGGCATAAGCTCTACCTTTAAAATTTACTGAGAGGCCACAAAAGGCATCCACGCTGGTAGGTTGTTGCTTGTTTTGTAGCCTTTTGTAGACCCTCCAAACACTAAACACATTAACAAGTAAGATTGCATGTCTCAGTTGATCAAGCAACCAAAAATGGCTTCCGTGGATGAGCGGTACATAAAACAAGTTTCTTGCTGGGGCTCAGCTCAATGTCACTAGTCAAAGAGATTGTAGTATATAAGCTAGCTTCACAAGCAAGCTTCACAGTCTATGTTGGTATGCATCGATATGGTAAGGGGGCATGAGTTTAAAATGTTAACCCTTACCTTGATGAGATATGGCTCATACTCTAGTCATCCTCAGTAGCCCTGAGTCATACTGCTGTTGGGAGGAAATCAGAGGTGACATTAAGTGGTGGTTCAGGAAGTTGCAGCTTAGAACAGCTCCTGCCATGCAATATCTTCTGTCTCTTCCATTCTTGGACTTCCTCCCTCAGCTAGAGGGTGCACTTCCGGTTATTTAATATTTATAATTATTGGAGCGGAGATCTTATTTTAATATAAGGGGAAAAGTGCAATACAAAAAACACTAGAACCTGGATATATACAAGGCATTTTGCACATCGAGGAAGGTTCATGGTTCAGGAGCTTTGCTAAAACATATGAGGAATGCGGCATTTGCCTCTTTACAGTAAACAGTCTACAGTAAACTTCACATTATTATTGTAGAAAATTAAAGAGTTTGGGAAGCACATTTGAAATTTAATTTTACGTTTAATTACGTCCACACAATATGGTGAGAGACTTTGCCTTTTTGACTTAATTGCTAGCATCAGATCATGAGCTAAGCTGATTATATGACCATTCCACAATATTTGCTTTTGTTTTTTGGAGGCAAAAGATATTCTCTGTGTATCTTGGGAGTTCAGGATCTTAACATAGATTTGTCTTGGTTTGTCAGATTCTTGCCTTTTATACAGTGCACAATGGGTTCTTTCAATTATTATATTATCTGTATTCTCAGCATTGTGTAAAAGGGTTTCAAAGATCTGTTTGAATTAGCTGACTATTTTCATATTTCTCTGATAGACATCTTATGAGAATATTGCTGTGCCTGCTCCTAGCTTCGGGATCAGTAATTTTCTATTGTACTTCTGCTAGTGCAGTGCTCTTGGTGCTCAAGTCATCTCTGAGTTTTTCTAGCGGGTACTGGTTTGTTTGTGTTCTAGCTTCCACCTGATCCATGCGGTCAGCGATTTGACTGATAGTGTCTCCAAAGGTAGAAAGTTGAGCAGAGAAATTTTGAACTGCCATTTGTATTGGTAAAAGAGCTTGTTTAAGCTCATTCATGTGGAAAGTGGCTTCTGGTTTTGGTTTTGGGTTAGGCTTGGATGTTACTTGTTGCTGTTTCAGAGTTTTCTGCCTCTTAGATATAACTTCTTTCTCAGGAGAGGCTATAGCCAATAGCTTCATTTTAGTGGTTTGGATTTCCATGTTATCTAACTCGTTTGACATCTTAGGAGTTTTGCAGGATTCACTTTTTATACGCTGCCAAAAGGCTTTATGCTATCAGGCCTATATCTTACACATGGTGAGGAGTCCCAATGATATTCAGGATTAAAAATATGAGTTTTCACCAGGATGGATCTTGAAAAATGTATTTATTTATTTGTTTGTTTATTTATTTATTTATTTATATTTGTTGACTGGGAGTGTCTGACTGGATGTAGGTCCATTTTCAGCGGAGGCCCGGGGAGAAAAGCTCCACAGTTAAAATAAACAGACAGTAGTTACATTGGATTACGTAGCGATTAACAATTTACATAGCAATTACTTACAACATATTAACAGATGAAGAACATAGTACATCAGTAGACAACTAGAATCTTTATCTGTAAAGTACATAACAGACATTAACAACTGTTAAAATAAGAAGTTCCTGCTGTATAAGTACTAGGTTTATGAGCATCTGAGCTTGCTATAATCAAGGTAGTTAGTGGAGTGAAAAGAAAGGTAGTGGTTGGACGGGGTGGGTGATATTAGAGTGGGAGTTGCAAGGGCATAGCCAGCATGTTTTTAGGTGCACTTTTAGTAAAGTTTTGAAGTGGGTGCATGATGGTATGGAGGTAATTGTGGGTGGGAGGGAGTTCCATAATTTGGCTACGGTGCAAGAGAATAGTGCTTCACCAGCAGAGTTATTGGCTTTAGTGATCTTCAAGTGATTTTTATTGCTGGATCTTAGTGGTCTGGTGGTGCGAAAGGGTTGAAGTAGATTCTGGAGGGATGGGAGATTTAGTGGATGGTTTACTAGTTTGTGGGCGAGTGAGAGTTGATACCAGTGAAGGGAGTTCAAGCCAGCCCAGTTCAGCAAGTGAGAGACAGTGGTGACTATGGTAGGATGCCCCTGTGGCGAATTTGGCAATTTTCTTCTAGCAGGTCTCTAGCTTGTTTAGATCACATTGCCTTAGGTTGGTATATATTGGAGAGGCATAAAGTAGGGTGGAGATAATGTGGGAATTTGTTATTGAAATCTTTGCTGCTTTGATGAGAAGATGCTTATTTCTGTATAACGCCCCTAGTTTTTTTATGGTCATGGATATGTGAATGTCAAATTTTAGTTTATTGTCTATTTCCAGTCCTAGCAATTTGGTGTGTTCAGTTGGGTATATAGTGATGTTGTCTTTTGCTGTGATGTTAAAGTGAGAGTTGTTTTGAGTATGTTTGGTGGGTTGGAAGATGAGTAGTTTAGTTTTGTTTGGGTTGAGTATTAATTGGGCATCGGATAACCAAGTTTCAACAGAGGAAAAGGCTTCCTGTGTGATTTTTTGCAGTTTGGGTAGGACTGGGCTGAGCAGATGACGGTCAAGTCATCTGCATATTGTATGAGTGTGCCATGTGTGGTGGCAGAGGCTAGATTATTTGTGAAAACAGAGAAGAGTAGGGGTCCAAGGATGGATCCTTGGGGAACCCTATGGAGACAGGTAGTTGGGGAGATATGTCATTCTGCCATACAACAGATTGTTGGCGGTCAGACAGGTAACTCTGAAACCAGTTGGTGACTGATTGTGAGAAGGATAGGTTATTGAAAACTCCAAAAACCAGGCAAATAACCAGAATAGCTCCGAAAAAAACTCTCACTCTCCAAATTGATTTTTAAGCATCCACTTTTATTTCAGAAACAATGAGTACAAAGAAACTGTTGTTTAAATAAATGATGTCATTTAATTGTCTCATTCATTATTCTTTTGTAATATAACCTGTTAACTGCTTTCTATGTAAATTAATCTCTTTTTATAATATATTCCTTTTTGTTTGTTTATGAATTATGTCATCTTTTTGTGAAAAAGATATATGTATATATATATATATATATATATATATATATATATATATATATATTATGTGTATATAAATAAATGAATGAGTAACTTCACTAAATACTCGTTTGATCTTTATAATAAATACCACTTAAAAATGTCTATTATATGTGTGTGTTGTTTCTTGATGACCAGTTATCTATAAATTAAAAAACATTTTAATTTATAGATAACTGGTCATCAAGAAACAACACACGAGTATTTAGTGAAGTTACTCATTCATTTATTTATATACACATAATTGCAAATAAATTTATCAATATTAATTTTAATTTATAAAATTGGATATATATATATACATATATCTTTTTTCACAAAAAGATGACATAATTCATAAACAAACAAAAAGGAATATATAGAGCTTTATAAAAAAGAGATTAATTTACATAGAAAGCAGTTAACAGGTTATTGTTCACATAGGGAGATTTATTTAATAGAAAACAAGTGACATTATATGTGTTTTATTACAAAAAGAATAATGAATGAGACCCATTTACTCATTTTTTAATTAAATGACATCATTTCCTGTGGAAATTGTATTTAAACAACAGTTTTTTTGTACTCATTGTTTCTGAGGAAGTTCACGTAAATAAAAGTGGATGAAAGCGCTTAAAAAATCAATTTGGAGAGTGAGAGTTTTTTTCAAGGATAGGTTATTGAGGACAGAGATAAGTTGTTTGTGTGGGACCATGTCAAATGCTTTAGATAGGTCTAGGAAAGTAGCAGAGGAGAGATAGCCATTGTTTTTATGCTGAAGGATAGTGTTAGTAAAGGAGAGTAAGGCAGTGGTGGTGCTATGGTTTGGTCGGAAACCATGCTGAGTATTGGAAAGGAGGTTGTTAGTAAGGAGGTAGTCTGAGACCTGAGAGTGTATGCATCTCTCTAGTATTTTGGAGAGTGGAGAGAGAATAGTTATGGGGCAGTAATTGATTAGTTCTGTGGAAGGTCCACCTTTGTGGAGGGGAATTATATGTGATACTTTCCACAGTGTGGGAACATAACTTTCTGACAGAGATCGGTTAATCAAGATGGATACTGGGTAGGCCAGAGCATCAGCTGCGATTTGTAGGTATTCACTTGGGAGGTTGTCTGCTGCTAATTTGTTGGGTTTAAGTTTAGTTAAGAGTTTTTTATGTTGGAGGTAGGTACAGGAGAAAAAGAGAAGGCAGTGGGGAGATTAGTAGTTGAAGGTGTGGGTTGGAGGGGCGGGGGGTTGTGTTGTTTAGCTAGTGTTAGCTAGTGATAGTATGGTTTGTGTGAAGTGTGTGTTGAATGAGGTATCAATATTTTCTGAGGAGTGAGGGATGTTAGGAGTAGGGGTACTGACTTTACCTGGGTGGAGGATGGAGTTTATGGAGGACCAGAATTGTTTGGGGCTGTGTTAGGAGGAGTCTAGGGCAGACTGGTAGTATTGGAATTTGTGCTGTTTTATTAGCTTTTTGACTCTATCGTGTAGTTCTAGGAATTTCTGTCTAGCTGAGGGGGTCTTGGTTTTGCGCCAGTGCTCTCAGGCTTTATCCCTGTTTTTTATTTCTGACTTTGTGGTTTTCTGTAGCCATGGGGAGGGTTGTGCTTTGATTCTGGAAAGTCTTATTGAGGCATGGTAATTAAGGATGCTCAGGAAGGTAGCATTAAAAAATGCAGCTGTGTCATCAAGACTGAGGTACTTTAGAGGATGCCAGTTACATTCTTTGAGGGATGAGATGAATGTGAGTGGGTTAAAGTTTATTTTTTTACATATCTGACGGTAGACGACAGGTTTAGCTTGGTATAGGTATTTTTTCAGTAGGAATGTTGGGGAGTGATCACTGAGGCTATCTGATAAGCAGCCTGTTATATATGATTGGGGGCTCTTACTGACTAGCATCCAATCCAGGGTAGTGTGCTTGCTGGAGTTTTTATTTATCCTGGTTGGCGACTGGACTATCTCTCTGTCTCTCTGTCATGTCAAATCCTGATGTAAGTTGACTTTTCCTTCAAAATTATCCCATCTTTAATGCATTTGTATGGCTTTTATGATGATTTGGATGAATATTTTTAGGAGCTTTATGGAGAGGGTGCTCACCAGGCATCCACCATCTTGGAATCTCACTAGCTTGGCTTTTAAGCCTTGACTTTGGAAGGATTGTTGGGATGACTTGGCACATATATTGTTAGGACTTACACACTGTTAAAAGAAATTTGTACAAGGTGGGATTCAAACCTATGTAAAAGAGAATGCATAAATTTCCACACAGGTGATTATTCCTCATTGCCGCAAAAGAAGTGCTTGTCAACCATGGTCATTAAAAATGTATAGATTAAAGAGTGAATGGTGCCGTCCTACAATTAGGCCTGCATGTGTGTGATATTAAAAGGTCCTGGCTCATGGATTCTCAGCTGTGATAAGGGATTAATGCCTGACAATATATTGGAAATATATTGTGTCCATTAGAAATATGCCACTTCATTTTTATTACATCATCATCATTGCCATGCCAAACCAGGAATACACATAATCAACTGGGGCTCACATGTCAGTCATTAATGAGCTATGATACCTACAAAAGCATGAGTATGCAAGCAGTAGTCATATGTTTCTGTTAATCAACCTACTATTCATACCTATTGGTATTTAGTACTACCTTTAAAATCAAAGTTTTTAGAGCAATGACAGTGTGACACCCTTACTGAAACGTAGAGTCTGTTGGATTTGCACACTGGCTCATCTGCAAAAGCTTGTCAACTGGTGTATTTTCTCCACTCAGTACTGTCCAGAGTGCTGACTTTCGCGCATCACTGCTCAGCCTGTTTGTGGAGAGGAAGGTGCACCAAATTAAATTTACACTTTTTTTCTTAAGCAGTGAACTGTGTTTGCACTCAGATAGGCAACACACAAATGAAAAATGGAATAGTGAATTCATATTACTTGTGTAAGCAATTATTATGACTCCCCTCCATAAAAATATTTACTGGAGACTTGAACCCTACTTTACCTCTATGCATGCCTCTCAACCTGGAATCATCAAAAATCTGGACAAAGGCCCACAAAAAATAGGTACAACTGACCAAAAATGTGTATGCTGATTAACATGCAATTTGCATACATAATAATGTAACCCCACCCACTCTAATGGAATTGTGGGATACCAACATTCAAACACAAACTGAAGAACAGACAAAATATTAAACATAAAATATAATCAGAAAAATAGTGTTTTATTTATATTAACATTTTAAACTGTATCAAACTTTGAACTCATGTAAAAAAACAAAATACAGTTTTCTTTTATAAAAACATATTAACTGCTGGCCTTCCTTAAGGCTTACCACAGAAAAGCATCTCATCTGTATGCATCAGAAGTATATTTTGGGCTTTCCAGTGGTATAGCTAGAGTTTGTGCCACCTGGGACTGTTCCCCATACACAGTCCCCCCCACAGCCATTCCAGTGTCCCATTACTTGGTTATTTCTCTCCATTTACCATAAGCACTATAATGTGCATACTGTTTTATCCTTTACTTCTACAATGATATTTAGATTTAATTTAAAAGTTTTATTCTAAATTTTGTAGCACAAACACTGATAGACATCTACTAAACAAAGCAATACAGTCTCACAATGAAAACAGACTTGGCATTAAAACTTTTTTGCCCTTGAAACTCACAGTCATTGAAACCTCATTGAAACCCACATTCAAAGAAAATGCATCTGGCCATTGGCAGATAAAGTTTACCTCTAGGCTGTTTTTAAATCATAGGACACTTGTGCACATATTTAGGACCATGCAAACATACATGTGTTCTTTGATTCACCTTCCTGATTGAATTAAATGATATTCTTTGTATAATACAACACCTTTGTTAGAGTGTGTTTTAAATGCATTGTTTTAAACATTTTTCCAGTAAGCAATGAAACAAAATGCATGAACTAATAATGACAAAACTGCCCAATTCAGAATATTTCCATCATAAAAGTCTACTCACATTTCTGCCATTACAATCCACCAAAATCAGTAAATATGTACAATCTCTGCAGAAGTAAGAATCATTTAAATAATTCTACATTAGAGATATGTAACTAATGAAGAGGTTGCTGCTAGCAAACTTTATATTTCATTGTTTCATCTACAAATAAAGTGCCTGTTTCCCTTGAAGAATAAATTGCCTATGTTACATTAAAAATAAGCTGGTAATATTGCAATAGAGAACGGATGGCAAAGTGATAACACGTTCATAGTTACTAGGTATCTCCTCCAAAGGAGGACAACCTCAGGAATGCAGCATCAATCCCCTTTAAAGTTCAACACGGTATACACACACACACACGCACACACACACACACACACACACACACACACACACACACACACACACACACACACACACACACACACACACAAAGAACGTAAGCAGCAAATTTCTGTGAATGTTAAATTTCATGTGGGGGATGTGTGAAAGCACAAGCAGTGTGTTGCGACTGTTGGATGTTCTTAAAGAATAACATCCCTAAAAACAAAAATTTGCTGTCCCTCCACAAATGAAATAAAAAAAAAGTGTCTATGCCACTGGGGCCTTCCTTACAAAAAACATATAAATTAGTGTACAGAAACAGGTTGGTAGTACATTATTATTATTCTACTGAATATACTTTGAAGCATTAATTGACCATTATACTTCTATGTCTAGTCTAATCCTACATAAAATGAATGCGGACTGGTTAATATTTTAAGTATACATTTTCAGACTTGCTTGAGTTGAGTCTTCTATAAAAAGGCGTGTGTCTCTCTGTGGAGATTAGTCTCATCATTTGATTGTTTTAAGGAAACTAAATCACTTTTTTCAGACTATCAGACTACAGGCTTACAACTTTAGTTGCAGGTCAGAAGAGTAATATGGTTGTGTGACAAACACATATTGAGATTCTTTAGTGGAACAGTATTCTCTTGCTTCTTGGTGGAAGGGGATAAATCTATGTGTCTAGGGAGGGTCAACTTCTATGGCAGCCCTCTCAGTTAGTTACATCAGCACTCACTTCTTTATTAATGAAAACAGAGAAAACAGAGTTCAAATAACTAAAGCCCATTCCATGGATTTTTTTTTTTGGTTACTCTTCCTGCATCTTCACCTCCTGGATTAAGGTCAAGGAAGATCTAATTTTGAATTTGAATTGATGCTCGACCCAGGAGGTCAGATGAAAACAAATCACTTAGTTCACTTTCATTTAAAGGTAAAGCAGTCCATTTAGCAGCTACTATACTGATCATCGCATTTAAGACACACACACTTATCAGTCACACATCATTCAGAATCACTTGAAAAAAAGCACCACTGACTATTTTTAACAATAAAATAAGTTTGCAAGTCTGTGCAGGCTGCAGCAGATTGCAGAATCATTTCTAATTCTTTTTCTGCCATTATATTAGGCATACTTTTTTTTTTTCTTTTTGACTTACCTTCTGGAGTCAGAGATACGTTTTCTCAACCTGAACCCTCCTCGTTCCTGCAGAGTGGACATGGGTGGGCACTGGACGGATTGCCAGACTCAGACTCTGCAGAACTTTATTTAAATTGTAGTGTGCACTGCCAGTAAGTCACAGACAGCTTTGCTGCCACTCAGTGACACTCATCAAATTAATTTAACAGTCCATCCAACTTTAAACTTGCAAATAAAAAAATTGAGGAAAATTGGGAATTGAAAGGGCCACTCAGGAATTCTTGGCACCCCATTATTTAGCCCTCAGAACCGGCAAACACTGAGGAATTCCATATGGTTGAGAGGTATGCTTCCATGTTTCATTTTTTAGCTCACCGTATTTACACCTTGTGCTACAGAGACAGTTGACTAACTTCAGCTTGGCCAGCTAAGAACTTGGTTATATTCAACTGGACGTATAAGAGAATTTAAGTACCTTTATCTGCTCTTTTTTTTTAAATACAGTATTTAATTTGAGTGTTGAAGGAATTTTTAACTGAAGTTATTCTGCTCTTCAGTAACTTGAACTGAAGCTAGTGTTGGCTGAATTTTGTTATTTGCTAGTAATTACAGGTGTGGGAGTAGCCACATTCTTTGATTTCCTGTCCTTGCATATTTAAACTGGTGCATGTGAAATAATTCCTGCTTTAAAACTTCAGCTTGGCCAGCTAAGAACTTGGTTATATTCAACTGGACGTATAAGAGAATTTAAGTACCTTTATCTGCTCTTTTTTAAAAAAATACAGTATTTAATTTGAGTGTTGAAGGAATTTTTAACTGAAGTTATTCTGCTCTTCAGTAACTTGAACTGAAGCTAGTGTTGGCTGAATTTTGTTATTTGCTAGTAATTACAGGTGTGGGGTAGCCACATTCTTTGATTTCCTGTCCTTGCATATTTAAACTGGTGCATGTGAAATAATTCCTGCTTTAAAACTTCAGCTTGGCCAGCTAAGAACTTGGTTATATTCAACTGGACGTATAAGAGAATTTAAGTACCTTTATCTGCTCTTTTTTTTTTAAAAATACAGTATTTAATTTGAGTGTTGAAGGAATTTTTAACTGAAGTTATTCTGCTCTTCAGTTACTTGAACTGAAGCTAGTGTTGGCTGAATTTTGTTATTTGCTAGTAATTACAGGTGTGGGGGTAGCCACATTCTTTGATTTCCTGTCCTTGCATATTTAAACTGGTGCATGTGAAATAATTCCTGCTTTAAAACTTCAGCTTGGCCAGCTAAGAACTTGGTTATATTCAACTGGACGTATAAGAGAATTTAAGTACCTTTATCTGCTCTTTTTTAAAAATACAGTATTTAATTTGAGTGTTGAAGGAATTTTTAACTGAAGTTATTCTGCTCTTCAGTAACTTGAACTGAAGCTAGTGTTGGCTGAATTTTGTTATTTGCTAGTAATTACAGGTGTGGGGTAGCCACATTCTTTGATTTCCTGTCCTTGCATATTTAAACTGGTGCATGTGAAATAATTCCTGCTTTAAAACTTCAGCTTGGCCAGCTAAGAACTTGGTTATATTCAACTGGACGTATAAGAGAATTTAAGTACCTTTATCTGCTCTTTTTTTTAAAATACAGTATTTAATTTGAGTGTTGAAGGAATTTTTAACTGAAGTTATTCTGCTCTTCAGTAACTTGAACTGAAGCTAGTGTTGGCTGAATTTTGTTATTTGCTAGTAATTAAAGGTGTGGGGTAGCCACATTCTTTGATTTCCTGTCCTTGCATATTTAAACTGGTGCATGTGAAATAATTCCTGCTTTAAAACTTCAGCTTGGCCAGCTAAGAACTTGGTTATATTCAACTGGACGTATAAGAGAATTTAAGTACCTTTATCTGCTCTTTATTTTAAAAAATACAGTATTTAATTTGAGTGTTGAAGGAATTTTTAACTGAAGTTATTCTGCTCTTCAGTAACTTGAACTGAAGCTAGTGTTGGCTGAATTTTGTTATTTGCTAGTAATTACAGGTGTGGGGGTAGCCACATTCTTTGATTTCCTGTCCTTGCATATTTAAACTGGTGCATGTGAAATAATTCCTGCTTTAAAACTTCGGCTTGGCCAGCTAAGAACTTGATTATATTCAACTAGACGTATAAGAGAATTTAAGTACCTTTATTTGCTCTTTTTTTTAAAAAAAATACAGTATTTAATTTGAGTGTTGAAGGATTTTTTAACTGAAGTTATTCTGCTCTTCAGTAACTTGAACTGAAGCTAGTGTTGGCTGAATTTTGTTATTTGCTAGTAATTACAGGTGTGGGTAGCCACATTCTTTGATTTCCTGTCCTTGCATATTTAAACTGGTGCATGTGAAATAATTCCTGCTTTAAAACTTCAGCTTGTCCAGCTAAGAACTTGGATATATTCAACTGGACGTATAAGAGAATTTAAGTACCTTTATCTGCTCTTTTTTTTTAAAAATACAGTATTTAATTTGAGTGTTGAAGGAATTTTTAACTGAAGTTATTCTGCTCTTCAGTAACTTGAACTGAAGCTAGTGTTGGCTGAATTTTGTTATTTGCTAGTAATTACAGGTGTGGGGGTAGCCACATTCTTTGATTTCCTGTCCTTGCATATTTAAACTGGTGCATGTGAAATAATTCCTGCTTTAAAACTTCAGCTTGGCCAGCTAAGAACTTGGTTATATTCAACTGGACGTGTAAGAGAATTTAAGTACCTTTATTTGCTCTTTTTTTTAAAAAAAATACGGTATTTAATTTGAGTGTTGAAGGAATTTTTAACTGAAGTTATTCTGCTCTTCAGTAACTTGAACTGAAGCTAGTGTTGGCTGAATTTTGTTATTTGCTAGTAATTACAGGTGTGGGGGTAGCCACATTCTTTGATTTCCTGTCCTTGCATATTTAAACTGGTGCATGTGAAATAATTCCTGCTTTAAAACTTCAGCTTGGCCAGCTAAGAACTTGGTTATATTCAACTGGACGTATAAGAGAATTTAAGTACCTTTATCTGCTCTTTTTTTAACAAAAAATACAGTATTTAATTTGAGTGTTGAAGGAATTTTTAACTGAAGTTATTCTGCTCTTCAGTAACTTGAACTGAAGCTAGTGTTGGCTGAATTTTGTTATTTGCTAGTAATTACAGGTGTGGGGGTAGCCACATTCTTTGATTTCCTGTACTTGCATATTTAAACTGGTGCATGTGAAATAATTCCTGCTTTAAAACTTCAGCTTGGCCAGCTAAGAACTTGGTTATATTCAACTGGACGTATAAGAGAATTTAAGTACCTTTATCTGCTCTTTTTTTTAAAAAATACAGTATTTAATTTGAGTGTTGAAGGAATTTTTAACTGAAGTTATTCTGCTCTTCAGTAACTTGAACTGAAGCTAGTGTTGGCTGAATTTTGTTATTTGCTAGTAATTACAGGTGTGGGGGTAGCCACATTCTTTGATTTCCTGTCCTTGCATATTTAAACTGGTGCATGTGAAATAATTCCTGCTTTAAAACTTCAGCTTGGCCAGCTAAGAACTTGGTTATATTCAACTGGACGTATAAGAGAATTTAAGTACCTTTATTTTTTTTTTTAAAAATACAGTATTTAATTTGAGTGTTGAAGGAATTTTTAACTGAAGTTATTCTGCTCTTCAGTAACTTGAACTGAAGCTAGTGTTGGCTGAATTTTGTTATTTGCTAGTAATTACAGGTGTGGGGGTAGCCACATTCTTTGATTTCCTGTCCTTGCATATTTCAACTGGTGCATGTGAAATAATTCCTGCTTTAAAACTTCTTCTCGGCCAGCCAAGAAGTTGGTTATATTCAACTGGACGTATAAGAGAATTTAAGTACCTTTATCTGCTCTTTTTTTAAAAAATACAGTATTTAATTTGAGTGTTGAAGGAATTTTTAACTGAAGTTATTCTGCTCTTCAGTAACTTGAACTGAAGCTAGTGTTGGCTGAATTTTGTTATTTGCTAGTAATTACAGGTGTGGGGGTAGCCACATTCTTTGATTTCCTGTCCTTGCATATTTAAACTGGTGCATGTGAAATAATTCCTGCTTTAAAACTTCAGCTTGGCCAGCTAAGAACTTGGTTATATTCAACTGGATGTATAAGAGAATTTAAGTACCTTTATCTGCTCTTTTTTTTAAATACAGTATTTAATTTGAGTGTTGAAGGAATTTTTAACTGAAGTTATTCTGCTCTTCAGTAACTTGAACTGAAGCTAGTGTTGGCTGAATTTTGTTATTTGCTAGTAATTACAGGTGTGGGGGTAGCCGCATTCTTTGATTTCCTGTCCTTGCATATTTAAACTGGTGCATGTGAAATAATTCCTGCTTTAGAACTTCAGTTTGGCCAGCTAAGAACTTGGTTATATTCAACTGGACGTATAAGAGAATTTAAGTACCTTTATCTGCTCTTTTTTAAAAAAAAAATACAGTATTTAATTTGAGTGTTGAAGGAATGTTTAACTGAAGTTATTCTGCTCTTCAGTAACTTGAACTGAAGCTAGTGTTGGCTGAATTTTGTTATTTGCTAGTAATTACAGGTGTGGGGGTAGCCACATTCTTTGATTTCCTGTCCTTGCATATTTAAACTGGTGCATGTGAAATAATTCCTGCTTTAAAACTTCAGCTTGGCCAGCTAAGAACTTGGTTATATTCAACTGGACGTATAAGAGAATTTAAGTACCTTTTTTTAAAAAAAATACAGTATTTAATTTGAGTGTTGAAGGAATTTTTAACTGAAGTTATTCTGCTCTTCAGTAACTTGAACTGAAGCTAGTGTTGGCTGAATTTTGTTATTTGCTAGTAATTACAGGTGTGGGGGTAGCCACATTCTTTGATTTCCTGTCCTTGCATATTTAAACTGGTGCATGTGAAATAATTCCTGCTTTAAAACTTCACTTGGCCAGCTAAGAACTTGGTTATATTCAACTGGACGTATAAGAGAATTTAAGTACCTTTATCTGCTCTTTTTTTTAAAAATACAGTATTTAATTTGAGTGTTGAAGGAATTTTTAACTGAAGTTATTCTGCTCTTCAGTAACTTGAACTGAAGCTAGTGTTGGCTGAATTTTGTTATTTGCTAGTAATTACAGGTGTGGGGTAGCCACATTCTTTGATTTCCTGTCCTTGCATATTTAAACTGGTGCATGTGAAATAATTCCTGCTTTAAAACTTCAGCTTGGCCAGCTAAGAACTTGGTTATATTCAACTGGACGTGTAAGAGAATTTAAGTACCTTTATTTGCTCTTTTTTAAAAATACAGTATTTAATTTGAGTGTTGAAGGAATTTTTAACTGAAGTTATTCTGCTCTTCAGTAACTTGAACTGAAGCTAGTGTTGGCTGAATTTTGTTATTTGCTAGTAATTACAGGTGTGGGGTAGCCACATTCTTTGATTTCCTGTCCTTGCATATTTAAACTGGTGCATGTGAAATAATTCCTGCTTTAAAACTTCAGCTTGGCCAGCTAAGAACTTGGTTATATTCAACTGGACGTATAAGAGAATTTAAGTACCTTTATCTGCACTTTTTTAAAAAATACAGTATTTAATTTGAGTGTTGAAGGAATTTTTAACTGAAGTTATTCTGCTCTTCAGTAACTTGAACTGAAGCTAGTGTTGGCTGAATTTTGTTATTTGCTAGTAATTTCTTTGATTTCCTGTACTTGCATATTTAAACTGGTGCATGTGAAATAATTCCTGCTTTAAAACTTCAGCTTGGCCAGCTAAGAACTTAGTGCATACATATCTGAACTGTTTCTTACTGAAGTTGCTTGTTTGCTGTGGCATAGACTGGATTTGCGCCTGCTGGATCTAGCTTTGTTTGTGTAACTTGAGCACTAATCCAGACATTCTCTCAAGTATTCAATGGTATTTATTACTGCTTGGTTGTAACTTGATTAAAGTGTAGCTATCATTCAAGTCTTTTGGATTAAGCACTTGGGCTTCAGACCAGTTGTTTTACATTAGGAAGGTTTGTGGCAAGCACTGTGGTGGCAGGACAGGTAGCTTTCATCCTTCTAAGTTGGGAACTGCTGATTGAGAGCCCAGTGTCCAAGTGTATTAGTTCTGGTTTAGGCACTTGGGCTTCAGGCCAGTTATTTTACATTAAGAAGGTTCGTGGTCTGCACTCTTGTGGGAGAAGAGGCTGGACTCTGCCCTTCTGAGCTGGGAATTTCTGGTTAAAGGTTTATAGTGCCTGAATATTTGAACTGTATCTTACTGAAATTGGTTCACCTTGTTTGCTCTAGCATAGACTAGATCCAGGCCTGCTGAATCTAGCTTTGTTTATATGCTTGTTGTTTGTTTGCTTGTTATTTCCCTGGAAGCTAATTCCACCTAATCTTCTCAGCTTCTGTGGATCACTAGTGATATCTGCATCGCTTACTGTACTTATTTCTTTGTTTCACTTGAAAGAAAGTTACTGTTTGTCGTTTTTGCATTTAGTTACTTGTAACACATTGCACTCAAGTTACCTGGCACTTGCTCACTAAAGCAATTATATAAGTCAGCACTAAAAATTAAAAGCACTACACCCTCACTCCCCACTGGCCCTTGTTTTCAATTAAGGAATTCCCAATATTATTCTAGCATGTCCAAAGGTCAGTTGTCAATCTCTCCGGTCCAGCTGGTGAATCTGGGAATCTTGAGGCAATGTTATAACTGCCTCATGTACACAGACAACCCTCTCCTCCTCCCACATAACACAAATACTTGCGAGATGCAGCTATTTAGCCAAACTGGAGGCTGAGCTCTCTCAACTCAGGACTGGCAAGACCAGACAGGAGGAGAAGGCAACTACACACACCACAAAACCAGCCTCACATAATGCTACCACTCCACTGAATCAAACACATAAACACACAAAGACATACTGGAGGCTCTGAGTAAACAGCAGAGGCCTCCAAAGCAGACACCCAAACAACTGCTACCTCAAGACACCCCACAAGCAACACATAAACCACAGTCACAGCCCTTAAGCCAAATACAACACCAAACATACTTGTCATAGGTGACTCCATAGTCAGACACACTGACGTCCCACTCACCAGGCTGAACAAGGAGAGGGTCACAGTAAGCTGCCTATCGGCCACATAACACAAGCACTCAGGTCACTCCACGGCAAGTACAAATATGACACAGTCATTGTCCATGCTGGTGTGAACGACCTGAGACGTACCTCCCTGGACTACATGAAAAGAGACATAGAGGAGCTCTCTGATTATGTAGCCCAGGCAGGTATGACCCTAACCCTGAGCAGTATCCTTCCTTCACCAAGAATGATGCCACAATATAGAGGCAAGATGATCAGCTTTAACAATTGGCTTAATGTCTGGTGTCATTCAAAGGGGATCCAGTGTCTGTCTGCCTGGGATGACATGCTTGACAAGCCATGCTGCTTCGCAAGACGGCTTGCACCTGTCACCCCTGGGATTCCGGATATTGGCTAAGGCTCTTGCCACCCCCATAGTGCCTTTTTTAGGCAAGGCTCAAATTCTAAGCCTACCACCCTAGAAAAGAAAATGGGAAGAAACTGAGGGTAATGCTGCTCAATGCCAGAAGTCTAAATCTCAAAATGCAGAGGCCCTTCTCAGTATGGAGAACATCAATGTCTGTGCTGTAACTGAAACCTGGTTCAAGGCTCCTGAGAGCACCCCGGCACTATTAGGTTTTACCTCATATCATGCCCGCCCCAAAACCCGGACCACACCACAAAAGCCGGGGTGGGTGTATCCATATTCATAAAGTATTCCCACACCTCCAGGTTGGTGGCAACGCACGAAGCTTCAGAAACCATCCAGGTGCAACTAACCATAGGCAAAACTGCTCTACAAATTGTAGCATGCTACAGGCCACCCTCTCAAACTCAGGAACCCCACACAGCCTTCCTGAAGACACTGGAGGGTATAAATGTATCTCCAAACACCATCATATTGGGTGACTTCAACTACCCAAATATAGACTGAGAACATTACTCAAGCCCTAACTTTCTAGCCCAACGGTTCCTGGAGTTCATAAATTCAAATGCCATGGAACAGCTAGTCACTGTTCCCACAAGAGGAGAAAATATACTAGATCTCATTGTCACAAACATGGGGACAAAATGCTCCACACCGAAGTATATCCCTCATTGGTGAGATCTGATCATAAACTAATCTCACTGGAAATCCACATCCCGCCCCACCCCAAACAAAAAGACCATAGTGAAGAACTTCTAAAGCAAACTTCACACTACTCAAGACTGGTGTGGTATCCTTCAAGGCCCCTGAGCCAGTGGAAACCACAACCCAAGCTGCGGAAGCCCTTACAAATGCCTTCTATGAACACCTCCAGGACTGCATGGATCAGGCAATCCCAAATAAAACCAAGACTCTTTCCACAAAGGGCAAACGTCCAGTCTGGTGGACCCCAGCCATTAACAAACTTTACAATAAGAGGAGAAAGCTATTACATGATAGAACAAAATCCATAAAAGGGAAGTCACCCCTGATCATTATTAGTAAAAAAATACGAGCACTCATAAAATCAACTAAGGCCAATTTTGAGAGAAAAATTGCCATGGATTCAAAGGACAATCATAAGGCCTTTTTCAGCTATGTTAGGAACCTGGGTGGAAACTCCCAGATATGCTCAGAATTAGTCCAAAATGATACAAAAATCACTGAACCCACAGACATTGCCAACATACTGGCAGACAGGTTCAGTGCAAACTTCACCCCCCTCTCCCCCCTAAAGGAGAGATAACTATTCCAGCCGAGTGTAGCCTCCCGGACATCTCAAATGCGCAGGTGAAAGCTGCACTCTCTAAAGCTAAAAACACAGCATCAATGGGACCGGATGGTGTCCCCGGTGTGCTACATGAGCTAAATGAGGAATTAAACCCGCACATAGGGCAGCTGTTTAATCTCAGCCTTACCACAGGATACGTGCCCAAGGAGTGGTGTACGGCAACTGTAGTCCCACTCCACAAAGACCCTGGTAATTACCGCCCATAAGCTTAACAAGTCTAGTCTGCAAAGCTATGGAGAGGATCATAATGGAGCTCATAAACAAAGATATAGGGGACTTGCAGACATTGGACCCGACCCAGTTTGGCTTTGTCAAGGGAAGATCATGCCTTTTGAACTTGGTCGACTTCTTCGAAACAGTCACCAAGGCCATTGATGAGGGAAAGGCAGTCCATACAGCCTACCTTGACCTTGCAAAGGCTTTACACAATACCCCACTGGTATTGTAGAAAAACTTACCAGCTTAATTGTAAACCCATATGTCACAAGATGGGTTGCAAACTGGCTTAAGGACAGAACCCACAGGGTTAGAGTTGCTGGTGCTGTGTCAGACTCCAAGCCGGTCACAAGTGGTGTCCCACAGGGCTCGGTCCTTGGCCCCCTATTGTTTGGCTTCTACTTCTCAGAAGTACAGGCCAACATAGGAGGACTTTGCTGACAAAGTTTGCAGACGACTGCAAACTGGGCGCCATAGTGGAAAGTGCATCAGACACGGATATCCTTCAGAAGGGACTCACGGAAACAGATAGCTGGTGCCAGAGCCATGGCCTGAAGTTAAACGCCAACAAATGTATGGTCATACCCTTCGGGAAAAACAAGGTAACCCCAAGCTACCCTATAGGTGGCAATCCACTAAGCACAGAAGAGGTTATCAGGGACCTGGGGACCCAGGTTGACAGTGGCCTTTCTTTTGACACTCACATTGCTAAAGTGGTTAGAAAGACCTTCTACATTGCCCACCTGATCATGAAGGGATTCACATCCAGATCTAGTGAGGTTATTGTTCCCCTGTACTCTTCACTTATCAGACCAATGATCGAGTACAATGCCCCATTCGGGATGTATCTCACCCGACATCTGCAGCAATTGGAGAGACCCCAAAAGTTCCTCACCAAAAGGATAAAGAGACTCCAAAATCTGTCATATGCTGACAGATTGAAGAAACTCCAGCTCTATTCAGTCGCATACCGTCTGCTCAGAGGTGACATGTGCCTGACATACAAGGCCATGTCCAACCCGGAATTAATGGACATGCTCCACCTCAAAAATCCAAATCCACCAAAACCACTAGAGCAAGCGACTTAAACCTTAGCACGGATATAAATAGGACGTGCTGGAGGGATAGATTTATCACTCAGAGACTCCCTATGCTGTGGAATAAAATCCCGGTCCATGTGAGGCAGAGCACCTCGCTGACTCTGTTCAAGAGAAATCTAGACCTGTGGATGGGAGATCGTAGGTTTACCCCGGGAATCATCTCTGTGTCACTGCTGGACAGAGGCACAACAAACTAATGGGCACAGTATTTTTTATATAAGGGGTGGCGTAAGCCACAAAAATTTGGGCTAGGCTTATAAATGCCTTAGGGCAGATAGCCTAGTATAAACCTATGAACCTATGAACCTAGGTGACATTTCTGCAGTCATTAACTATCCATGGTGCTGACCTCCGCACAACCCCACTAAATGTATTGTGCTCTATAGGCAACTGAAATTAAATGTTTCACTTTTTTCATAAGCAGTGAAATGGGTTTGCACTATGTTGTGTGTCATGCACATGGTAAAGGCAAAAAGTAAATAAATAAATAAATAAATAAAGAGAAAAAAAGGTTAAACAGCTCTGGATAAGAACCATCAGACTATTTCATTTACATAACATAGCTCTAATGGGCTATCTCTGCCACAGACACAGCTTTGCAATAGTAATCACATAATGTGCATACAGACAATTCACATTTCATATCTGGTATTAAACAATTCATAGAGTTGAACATTCTCAATTGATTGTACGTGTGTAGATAACATATTTAGATGAATGAGTGATCACACAATATTAATAAATATGTTTGCAAAACTGCAACTCTGCCTTCTCTTTGTATTCTGGAAGTCCTTCCCTTATCTCTGTTTTACTATCAGACATGCAATCTCGAGGGTATATCTTCTCATTATAATTTTAATGTCTGATACAAATATATGACAGTAAGCAAGAGTTTTCAACAAAGGCAGAAAACTGTGTCAGTATGACAAAGAAATATACATGTAGGGTGTTTGGTTTTGTTTAAAAGCTCACTGCAGTTAGTTCCTCACAAGCTCACATCGTAAGTATATTGTCACTGGCACACTCTCTTTCTGGGAATGGGGTGTGTGAATTACTGTGTTTTGCCTCAGTCAGACTAATCATTCACAGCTGCAAGGCATTAGCAACTAACAATGGTGCAGAGGCTACTTTATGTTTACATCTGCTACAGCAATTGTAAGGAAATCACACCTCATTTGCATCTTCAGAGAGCTTAGAAGGTTCTAGCTACACTATAAAAAGGTAACCATGTAGCTAGGAAACTTGAAGGTGAGGTGACTATTTTGAGACAGAGAAGACTGTGAGTGATATTTCTTTGAAGAAGATTTTTTTTTTTTTTTTGCAAAGAAGCACATATATTGCTAAGGTATGTTTTTCGTATTCAAGTACATTTACATTCTAACATAAGGAATGTGTTTATATAGGTAGTAAAAAGATAAAGGTTGATCTGTGCACACTTCTTATACTTCAAAGTTGGCATAGGTAGTTCTTGCTGTGCTTTACATTTGCGAGATAAGAAGCTTATAGCACAGTATGTTGTTACCATTTACTTTTGCAATTTCACCTGATATTGGAGACAACCATATTGTGATTTTCATCCAGTGCAAGGGGTTGTACATGTGGCTAACAGTGATGTTATGCTTCTCAAATGTTCTAGGGCAACCTTTTCAGCAGTGGTGGGCACAGTGAGAATTGACAGGCATTCCACTTTGCATTATTGACTATTTAGCAATAATAAATGTCATCCAGTAATCAATTACAGAACTGCAGTCTTGAGTATAGGAATGTTGACAGAAATGGTGCTTGTGTTGGAGTTTTGTGTGTGGCAGGCTTCCATTGTGCTCTAAATGGGGAATTGTGTTTCAAGTGCTTTATGTTGACAATGGATGCACATTTCATGACTTCAGCAGCCCAAAAACATACTCTGTAATCTCTGTAATATTTCTTGTCTGAGAGTGTGCCTCATTATAACGTTCCTCCATGTGTGTGTGAACATTTCTGATTGGTGTCATTAGCCTTGTTTCCAATGAGTACCCTGCATCCCTAGATAAATGGTATTGTGGGAACATCACCCCTAGCAAACCTCTGGTAGATCTGTGAGGTATGCCAGATATGGGAGTAACTGCTGGGGTTGCCAGCAGATACATTCAGGATGATTCCACTAACATTACACATGCCTTGGCAGTTAAGGGGGTGGAACAGCTTTCTGTTGATATAGACTCTTCCCTGATCCCTGGGTGGTGATTTGATCTCAATGAGAGTGCAGTCTATCACACCAAAGAATTCAGGAAAGTGTGATATGGGGTAGAATGCCTGCATAGATCTACCGCTTTCCACTGGCATGCTATAGCAAAGCATTCAGGAGCTGGTGTAGAAGTCTGGATGCTGATGTCTATGACACCGCCCAGAATTCCCTTTGTGACTCCTTGACAAGTTTCCATATCTAAAATTAAGTGCCACACATATATTGGTTCCTCTCAGTTTGCCCTTGGTCTCAGGTGAGCATAGCAGAGTCTGCAGAGTTCCTGGAGTGTGTCTCTCTTCACCCTGTATCACTTTACTATTTCTACTTCATGCAGATCATGAAACTTTAAGTGGGGTCTAAGTATTCTTCTCCTCCTTGCCTGAGGTCTATTAGCAGCAGCAGCAGAGATTTGAGCCTGTTGCATATACACATGAACAAGTGCAGCAGCAGCCTCTAACATTCTTTTTTTCCAGTGTAATTTCTGTGTCTATATACCATAAGGTTTTGGAGTCCAGGGCAAATAGTTACACAAAATGTACACAATTGCTTTATAGAATGCTAAATAGCTTCTCTATCTTGGATTGGTTGATTAGTATATAATTTGGCTGCTTATGCATGCATGTGTACTACAAAGTTTACCTGGAATGTGCAGTTCTACAAGAGCAGTTTACCGAATACAAATTGGCGTGCTATTGTGTAACCATCACGCCACACCATGAACATAGTTTGAGTGACTTGTGCAGGGGTTTTTGAAACCTGGCCTATGACTCCTTTCCAAAATTTAGGTGACAACTGAAGGCACATGTACTGGAAGAAGACAAACTTTCCTGTACCACCAGCAGTCAGATGGCATATGTCAATCTAACCCAGTTCTTCTTTATCTCACTTCTATTTACACCTTACACAAAAATTGTGCAAGGTACTACTTTATAAGTATACTGTATATAATATAAATGTTTCTTGCTTATTTGTTATGCTATCTAAGAAATGTTCATCTTCATTGTTAACTGTTTATTGTCTCTTCTCACCACATTTTAAAGGTTGGAATTATTTTCCTGTTTATTTTTGTTCTACATCTTCACCCTGACTGTGCCTGTAATTGGTCAGTTGTAATCAGTACACTACCCCAATAAAAAATATAAATGAAAACTAAAAATAAAAGGGACAACTGTCTTGAAAAAAGAGAGCTGCTTGTTTAGAACACATTGCATACAGAAGTGATAAGGATGCAGCCTTGATGGATGTCAGGAGAAGGGTAAGCAATTTTGCACTTACAAAGTATAGTATAGCAACAACTGAATTTAATAGGGATGAAATGCTGAGGGTTTGAGGGCAACAATATTAGAATTCCTGATGAAAGAAATGGACAGTATTGGGTGTGCTTGGTGGTAATTTACCTTCACATATATAAAGCGATGGACCTGTAAAATAGAAGTGCAGACAAACTTTATGTACCAAACCAAATCATTTGAAAATATACAAGAAATAAATAGCAACAAATTTAGCAGTAGTCAAACAAGAGAGAGCCCCAACTGAAATTTTAACCTAGCCAATGCTTTATTAATGAAATATTCTGATGCTGTGACTCTGACAGGAAAAGCTATCTATTTGCAAAAACAAAACAGTAACACCAAAAACTAAATGCAAAAACGCACACACGCAAACAAGTAAACATCTGCAAGTATAAGAGCTAATAAATCAGGGGGCACTGATAAGGCAATGCTAGCCTAGAAGATGCGTTACTTTATATTAGAGAATGGGCTTACTGTACATCAGTACCCAGATTGGAGAATGAGGGTTCTACAGCGAGGTATTAATGTACAAGTAATGCTCACTGAAAAATGAGTCCACTGCTTCACGGCAGCATACCAAGCCACCATGCAGCTTGGACTGAGAAAATGGAATGGACTCCATTATTTTTCACTTGTTAAGCAGCACTTCTGCTGTTTAGCAAGTGGAAAATAAAATAAAAGTAAAATAAAGTTAAAAAAAGTGTGTGCATGTGTTTGTGTGTGAAAGTATGCATGTATAAGTGTGAGAGAGAGATCGGCTGAGCTACTATTTTACACTCGCTAAGCAGTGCTTTCACTGTTTAGTGAGTGCAAAATAAAATAAAATTAAAATAAAAAAGGTGTGTGTATGTGTTAGTGTGTGAAAGTGTATGCCTGTATGAGTGTGAGAGAGAGATTGGTTAAGCTACTATTTTACACTGGCTAAGCAGCGCTTCTCCTGTTTAGCAAGTGTAAAATAAAAAGTATGTGCATGCATCTGCATCATACCTCTCAGCTATATAGATTTTCGCAGAATGTCCAGATTTTTACCTCATATTTTTGGTCCGTTTTTCAAGTTTTCTGCCAAATTAGTGATAAATCATTAAAGACTGAAGGTAGAAAATAATGACAGATTTTTGAGTTTAAGACTTTATACCCTTCAGAAAATTCATGCTAATGCAAAACTTGTTATTCTATCAGCTTTCTAAGTTTGTACGAGTGATATTTAAAAATTGTCCCTATTTTTGTTCCTTTGTCCTACTTTTATTAATGGCTTTGTTCGGGATTCTTGTTCTAAGAGGTTGAGCGGTATGGTCTGCATGCGTGTGTGTGTGTGTGTGTGTGTGTGTGTGTGTGTGTGTGTGTGTGTGTGTGTGTGTGTGTGTGTGTGTGTGTGTGTGTGAGAGAGAGAGAGAGTGTATGTGTGTATGAAAGTAAGAGAGAGAGATGATCATGTGTAGGTGTGTTTATGTTGCTGTCTGCATGTGTGAGTGAATGCATGCATGAAAGCAGACGAGAGAGAGCATGCGCACACATGCGTGTGTGTGTGTGTGTGTGTGTATGTGTGTGTGTGTGTGAGAGAAAGAGAGATAGAAAGTGAAGAGCAAGAGCGATTGAGTAATCCCTGTCAGCATCATGTAAGATGTTTGCGTACCTCGACCATACCTCTTGGCACAAGAAATCTGGACTGAGCCAAAAATAATGGGGAAACAAAGGGCTGAAAATAGGGATGGATTTTAAATATGCTCTTATAAACTTAGAAAGTTGCTAGAATAACAGGGTTTTTGGTAGCATACATTTATTCTGAAGTAGAGTTTGTGTGTGTGTGTTTGTGTGTGTGTGTGTGTGTGTGTGTGTGTGTGTGTGTGTGTGTGTGTGTGTGTGTGTGTGTGTGATGACTACTGCCAGCAGCAGCAGTAAAGAAGTTTACATATCTCTGCACCTTTCAGCTGAAGAAAACTGGATGAAGCCTAAAATAAAGGGGGAAGAAAGGTTGTAACATAGGAATGTAATTATTGCTCTTATAAAATTACAAAGCTGCTAAAGTAAAGGATTTAAGGTAGCATGAATTTTCTGAAGAAAAAAAGTCTGAAGCTCAAATGTATGTCATTATTTAGTAATTTCAGTCTCCAGTGACTGCCAACCAATTGATTTAGGAGTAAGGGAGCAAAAATAAAGTAAATAACCTGGTTATTTTTAAATGTTATATTTTGGCTGTAAAATGCTTCCTCCAACACCATTAACACATACTACAGCAAGTTTGAAACATTAGGCGGAGGAACTATTTTACATCAAAAATATAGTAAAAACTATATAGTAATAAAAAAATATATGTATAATTAAGTAAACACAACAATTTTACTGAGAGCCCATTCTCTAAGTGCAATAATGCCCTCCAGGGGAGTACCTGGACTGGTGTTAATTACACATTAACACGCACCCTTTTGGGCATTATTGCTTTTGTAACTATAAACAGCTGTACTTAATGTATATTATGCAAGTAATTAGTATTATGTGTCAAACAAGTACCTGGTAAACTAATATTAGTTTCCTGCTCTGGACCATAAGCTGGGTAGTTCCCTGTCCATGCTGCCTGTTGGGAAATTTGAAGTGTGAGTCCAGAACAATGGTTCACCTATGTAGGAAAGTGGTAGATAAAAGTGAAAAAAAAGAATAGTCTTTGAGAAAAAATATACAAAAGCTACCAATAGTGAAGCGCTGCAAGGTAATCAGCCTGTGCATGTACACTAAAAGTGGCAGCTCAGTGACCAAGCCACGGAAATTGGTTGGGAAAAAAAACTGTTTTCATAAAGGTGTGTCTGTAAATGGTCAGGTGTGATCAGAACTGGATCATGTTCGACTGGAACCCTAGGCAGGGTAAATGATTAGGGCCTCCTCCTGGCAGCAGCCCCCCAGCCATTTCCGTATTCCATTACTTGGCTCTTTCTCCCCAGTTACCATAAACACTGTCCAGGCTGTCAGGGTGCATGCTATTTTCTTCTTTACTTCTACAATGATTAGATATATTTATAACTTTTATTTCAAATGTTATAGCACAAACACTGTTAGCCATTTGCTAAACTAAACAATTCAGTGTCACAATGAAAATGGACTTAGTATGAACAATAAGCTTTTCTGCCTAGAAACTTACATTCATTGAAATGGCATTGAAACTCACATTCAAAGAAAATGTATCTGACCTGTACAGGATTAAGTTTACCTTTGAGCTATTTCCAAACCATGGGCCCCTTGCACACATTTTATGACCATAACTCATCATAGGAAATTCCTAGATGAACACCCTCTTGCCTAGGATGGGTTTGCCCATCCCTACCAGCTAGCACTTCAGATGCTCAAGCTGCTAATTGAAACCGGGGCACCTGTGCAATGGTTGGAGCTTTTATCCCTTTACACTACTGTGATGGCTTTTATTTTATTAATTTGTCAACCAGGTAAACCCAGTTAGTCAGATTCATTAACGCCTACACTAACTGTACACTAAGTGCATACTAAGTGTACATGATTTGTATTTAAGAATAGCCCTAACACATTTTTTGTGCTTTCTAGTCATTCAGAAAGATTGCACTAAGTGTACATGTATGTGATAACATTTATGAATCCCTTTCAATAATTAAGGCTGCAAGAAAATCAATAGGTATGAGTTATGCTTGTTTCATCTCTTCACACAGAACAATGTACAACCTTAAACTTTGTGTAGGCATTAATGAAACCCAGGGAGTATGCATAATTGCCATTTTCTGGGATGACCCAATAGCAATATCTGTTTAAGTGATTAATTCAAGATCACACAGTTGGAAAATACATAATAGAGAATGGAGAATGACAGATTTATATGCAGCATTACAGGATGAACCATGGTAGTAAATTATATCAATCTTCTGCACTAAACAGTCATTGTCCAACAAATTTCAGTAAAAAGGATGCAGTAAATCCACTTTTATCAAATCATTCTTGAAGCAGTTGTAGTTAACCTTTTTATATTGCCTAGTATAAGCTAGCTGTATGCAAAAATGTATACCATCTAAGAGACTTTTTGTAAAATGTCTTGCAATGTATGATTGTATGTTAACAGTGCAACAATCAGAGTTGGACATGTACTCATGTAGACGTCCCTAAATTCAAAATTATGAAATTTTAAGAATGACTATCCTTACACACAGTCTGATGGCTCTTACCCTTGAGATGCTGTGCCTCAGAAGTACAAATATTTAGTAAGATAGTAAACAAGTTATGGTAAAGAAAATTAGCATCAGAAAGTTACTTGTTATACCACAAGCATAAGAATTATTTTAATGTGCATACTAAATCCAACTACTGTTCTCATAGAATCAACCCGTGCCTGTTAGTGGCACTTGATTTTTTGCATTCCTTTTGCTCTTTATGTTGATTCATCTTGTGAATGTTGTCAGATGTCCTCACTTAGGAATTTCAGGTAACAATAACAATGTATTTTGAGAATTACTAGGAGATTGGAAAAAAGGGCTATAATTTAAAACATTTTGAATTCAGAAATTGCTTATTTAAATAAAACTTGGAATGGGTTTATGTAGTCAGTGACACATAAAATGTAAAGTGACATGAATTTACACTAGAAATACCATATGAAACTAGTATAGAATTATATATTTATTAATTTTTATTTATTTCCATTTGTTGACCAGAAAAGATCAACTGGGTAAAAAAAAAAACACTCTTCACTGGAAGCCCGGGCAGAAAATTAGAAATCAGTAACAAACTAGTTATTTCAACTTTGGATTGCATATTCGTGATGCACTTAGAGTTGCCTATCTACCTATACATTTATTTCTGCGTTTCATGTAATTTTACTTTTATTTTTTTAACAGAAGTTGTTTGCCTGTCATTTCAGCCTCGTCAGGTGCTACAGTCTTTTAGTCTGATTCACAACAGTTAGAATATCATGCATTATTGTAGGATCTGTGCTCCAAAGAGCTTTCATAAGCAATTATTTTACAATTCCTGTTTTTTTTCTTTACTTTTAATTCTAACTGTAATTGTGAACTCTGACTGATCAGGTGCTAGTGTCTTGTAAAGCAATTGAAAAGTGATAAACTAGAACCAATGGAGCTCTGTGATACAGAGCTTTCAGCAAACTTGTTTCCACATTCCAAGCAGCTTTTACTCTGCTCTTTACAAAATTTGTTTGCCTCTTATTTCAGCCTGATCTTGTGCCATAGTCTTTAGCTTGATTTGAAGTAGTGAGAGTATTATGTTTACTTAACCTGCCCAAACTTCAAAGACCTTCAAAAGCAAAAACATTAAGCATCCTGATCAGCATTTCAAGACTGCAACATGGGCAAAGCCTATCAACACACATAGTAACTAAGGTCACACTGTCTTATACTATGCCCATAGGACAAGCATCCACGCAACATAATATTCAAATCATAGGTGACTGTATAGTGAGACATACAGGTACATCATTCACCAGGCGGAGACAAGAAAAAAGTGATGCTCATTTGCTTGTTTGGAGCCAGGATTTGACAAATCACATGGGCATTCAAGTTATTAAACAGGAAGCCCCATTATGACTCTGGCATAGTGCATGTGGGTGGGTGTTAACGACTTAAGATGCACCCTCCGAACTATATGAAAAGAGATATGATGGAACTCTCCAATTATGTGACACAGGCAAGTGTGAGGCTAGCACAGAGCAGCATGTTACCTTTTCCAAAGATAAATCCTCAATATGAGCAAAGGATAATTGACTTCAATAATTGGCTTAACATTTGGTGTGATTCAAGGGGGTACAATATCTGTCAACCTGGGAGGACATGGTCAACAGACCGTACTGCTTTGTCAGAGACTATATGCACCTGTCCCTCTAGGCTTCCCTATATTATCTAAAAGATTATCCACCTCATTGTACCTTTTTAGGCAACACCTACATAGCAAAGCAAAGTAATGAAAACTTAAAGGTATTACTGATCAATGTAGTAGCCTCAGTAAAATACTTCAAGCCCTCTTCACCTGTGAGGTCATAGATATATGTGTATTGACTGAGATATGGTCCAAATCTGTGGAAAGCACTCCAGCGGTACAAGGCTACAACAGCTTTTGTATGTTTAGAGTGGATGAGTCTCAATACTCATCCAGAAAAGGCTCACATCAAGGCTGGTAAAGTACCTGATGGCCTTGGGGTCCTTCAGGTTGAACTTACCATCTACAAAGTCCCTTACCATATCCTGGTGAGCTGCATAACACCCTGTTATACCAAAGAATGTCATAGTGCCTATACAAATAAGTTAAACCATAAAACCCTAAAAACAAACTTTCTTGGTGCAACACCCAGCAAAATAAGAATCTAATCATCAAATTAAACAAGCAGCTTAGAAATGTAATAAAAAACTACCAAGGCCAAATTTCAGAAAATCATAGCCACCTGAGTGGATAACCACAAAGCTTCTTTAGCTATATCTGCAGTCTCAAGAGCAATACACTGCACCAACCTGAGCTAATTCTAAACAGTGCCACCTATACAGAAGCTGTGGATATACTAAGCCTACTAACTGACAAATTCAGCTCAAACATCACCTCTCCATCCCTGGTATTCTTACAAGAAATATCAGGAAACCAGATATCCCAGCTATCACAAAGGACCAAGCTCTTGAGGCAAGCTCAAAGGCCAAAAATATATTTTTCTATGGACCCTGACAATATCCCAGGATGCTTCCTAAATAGTATGAAAAATTATATAGTTACGCCCTAACAAAACCTTTCAACCTCACCCTCCCAACTGGCTTTGTACCAAGAGAATGGAGGATAGCAACAGTCATATCCCCGCACAGGAGAGGACCATCCACTAGTCCAGGCAATTGCAGTCTCATAAATCTGACCATGCACATATGTAAGACTCTTGTCAAGGGCAGGTCATGTCTACTCAACTAAGTGGACTTTTTCAGAAGAAGTCATCAAAGTGGTGGATGAAGGGAAGACAGTATACAGTAGCTAACTTGACCTGAACCAGGTCTTTGACACTATGTCAAGCTTAGGTACTGTGGATAAACTTGCAAAACTAGGAAAAAACACTATGACACCTTACAGATTGGAAAGTGGCTCACAGGCAGGACACAAGAAGTTAGGATAGAGTTTACCATCTCAACAAAAAGACCTGTCATGAGTGTGGCTTCACAGGGCTCTGCACTAGAGCCATTCTTATTTGGCATCTACTTCTCAGAAGTCAAAGCAAACATCAAGGGCCTATTGTTGGCCATCTTTGCTGAAAACTGGAAACTGGAAGTAGTCACTGACTCTGCCGATGACTCGGTGATCCTAAAGAATAGTTTGTCTAAAACAAATAACTGGTATTACCATGGACTAAAACTAAATGCCAAAATGTACATTATTGTGTCCTTTGGAAATTCAATTACCTCTGAGAATTATTAAATTGCTAGTGCTTCTTTAAGAGTAGACCCATTAGCCAGAAATTTGTGAACTTACATTGACAGTGATCTAGATTTCAGCCAACACATTTCCACTGTCCTGAGAAAGGCCATCTAAATTGTACAGCTTAATAAATGGACAGCATCTAGGTCATTGTCCCACTTTACACAACTCTGAATAGGCTCATCACAGAGTACAATGCCTCCTTTGGTATACACCTGTCCAGGCACTTGCAACAAATGGAGTACCAACAGAGGTTCCTTACACAAAGAATAATGAGACTAGGGCACATGATCTACATGGGTCACCTGTTATTATACTCGGTCTTATGCAGATTACTAAGAGGTGACTTAAGTTTGGATTATAAGTCATTCACTGACCCAGTATTAATGGATGTACTTTACATCTGCAAGTCAAATGGTATGCAAAATACTCAGTCCAGTGACCTCCAACCTCTTTGGCAAGATAAACAGAACTGCCTGGACAGACAGGCATATATCCCAGAGGATGCCACTACTATGGAACAGGCTCCCATATATGTAAAACAAAGCCCTTCCATGACCCTATTTAAGAATAATTTGGAGCAATGAATGGGAAATAAGACATTTGCCCCAGTCCTCTTACCGGGCAGAGGCAGTGCCTAAACTCCCTACCTTACAGTAGGGACTGTTAATGCACTGAAGGCAAAATCCAGGCAAAATAATCTGCTACAAATGAGAAACATTTAAATATAGCTATGGCAAGGAAAGTTAAATACCTATTGGATAACACAGATGGGTAGCAGATAGGAACCTTGGCTAGGTTTAAAATATCCAATGAGGGATGATAGCCTAGTACTCACTTAAGAACCTATGAAACTAAGTACAAGACAGTAAGAAAGGAAATGTTGCATCAGTATTTAGAGTTATTTCAATACTGTCTGTTGTTTCCCATTAAATAAGTTATATCAGTTCATAGTTCAGTACTAGGCTAACTGTCCCTAGGAGCCATTTTAAGCCTAGCCAATTACCTCATGTGAGAATCAAACCCTGCACCTTATGTTTGTAAGCTAAACAGCTAAAACATTATACCAGCATCCTAACTTTCAGTGAAAAAGTTGCATTGAACTTTTCAAAGTGTCTGTTTTCAGTTTAAATTTCACACGTGTAAGATGGCTGAATACATAGCAGTAGTTTGGATAACTTGGAAGTAAAGAGGGAGTTATTAAGGGAAATAATGTAGGTGAGGCAGTTTAGACTGTAATATAAGACTAAACATTGCATTAATGAAGACACCAGTAACAAAATATGAAGATGGAGGAAGAAAGGCAAAATAATATTTTTTTATTTTTAATTTTGAGAGCGCTAGTCATGTAATTAGACATAAGAGAAAGATGATTATAGGTAGTATCAATAATTAATTTTTCAGTATCTATGCAACCTTTTCATGTTGTATGCCTTCTCCATATTGAAATGTAGACATTTACAATGCTGAGTGCCAACACACCAAAAAAAAAAAAAAAAGACTGAAATTGCAGGAGAAGAGCAAATTTTGAACATCGTTCTTCTGCTTTAAACTGCTTATTGCAGGGTGCAAGTGTCCTGCAACCCCTTTCCCAATGTGGGGACAAGCCCTCCTCAGCTCTCCACTTACGTATACCAATTCTGAGATTGCAATATCTTGGAGAAAATGGAATATTTTGAGAAATGAACATCTCAGGCTTGTTTTATACAAGTCCTTTTTTTTCGGCCATTAAGTCTTCCTAAGCAGTAATTACTAAATGCAGACTTGGATATTGACTAGCATTTCTATGGTATTACATTGGGATGAAATTACCTCTGGGTCAATAGCCTAGTAATCGCCTATGATCCTCTGATCCATATTTTGGAGTCAATGTTGGTATAGTTTCAGGGTGTGGGCCCTATCCTCATAACAGGGGAAGGTAGGACTTGCCCCCCAGGAATTTTTTTTTTTGTTGTTGTAATCTTTGAGTGCTGCTGTTTTGACTAGTAACCTACAAAGGTTTTACATGATTTGGGGTTGAATAATTGAATAATCACGCCAATTAAAGAATATGTAATTATTCATACTGGATCTTTTGTTATTAGCATTTTCTGTTTGTTTTTTAGGTCTGATAAGAATATTTTAGTCATTGTCTTGAGGTGTCTTAAAGCTTGAGTAGAACTGAATAGTTCAGCCTCAGATAAGGAGTACAGAGAATCATCACAATACAGGATGTTGTGTTACTAAGATTGCAAGGAATGGGCATCCAGTGGCTGTGGCCACAACAAATTTTAATAGTGATAAAGAAAAATGTAGTACTTTACAACACAAAAGTCTCCCATATGGAGAGGTAGTGATAACACATCCCAGACGGCACTGATTTCTGCATCCAAAATTTGCTGTTCAGAAAAAATATATACATATGTACAATATATATGTTCTTGCTCTGTCCCTCCCAATCCTTCCTAAAACTGACAGTTTAGGGAGAAAGATGGTGGATTACACATAATAAATAAAGATAATAATTCAAGTTATAGACTTATTTTACTTCATAAAATGCATGTTCATTCACATTCTTTAATTCTATCAACTAGTCAAGTTAATAATACTAACATTTTAAAAGGTGTCTGTGATTATTTATGGGTATGCCCTAGATTCTAGAAGTAATAATTTGGGAGCTTGCTGCCTAGATAATGATGTGTCCTTGAATATTAAAGTCCTGGTTATTTTATCCGACATATTTAAGCTGTTAGCAGCTGCATAAGCAGTGTGTTACCAGTGGAGAATAAAGCTAAAAGGGAGAAGAGAAAACTTTCTAGCCATCTAATAAACAGTTAGAATACCACAACCAGTATCTCAGGTTGAAACAGTTCAGACTTTTATTTTATTTATTTGTTTATTTGCATTTATTTACCGGGATGGTCCAGCTTTGCCAGAAGTGCCCATTTTCAGTGGAGTCCCGGGAAGAAAAGCTCCACATATAAGACATTTTACATATAATACAGAATTTACATTAATAAAGACATTTAGTAGATATTATTGGCAGCTTATACAATTGATAAAAAAAACAGTACATAAGTAATCATTTTCAAATCAAAGATATTATGCTAGCAATACAGAGTATATACATGAGAACATTCCATATGATTGGTTTTCAGCTAGCAAAATTTATATTGGACACTTCATGCAGTGGGTGCAAAGCAGATATATTACTTAGACACTAGATACTTAGTTGAGCGATAGGCTATATGAGTCCTGTTGCAGGAATCAGCAAAGTCGGTGGATATTGTTGCAGATATAAGTGGTGGCATGATATTAAGGTAGGCTGCGAGAGTACCTGAATGTCTCGCCTGGTTCAATGGTAGGTCTATAAGGGTTAGCAATATAAGGAAGTAGACAGGAGAGATTAATGGTAGGACAATGAGGGTTAGTAGAGGAGGGAAGTGGACAGGATGGAGAGGTGAAGTAAGTAAAAAGACAGGTGGCTGTGAAAGGAGGATGGCAGAGTAGTAGAGTGGGAGTGAGAATAGCTGTGATGGTTGAAGTTAGGTTATATGAGATGTGGTGTTAGCACATGTGCACAGCCAAGATGAGGAGAGGTGTTATTTCAGAGATGTCTTGAAGAGGGTTACTGAGTGGGTGGATCTAAGGTTTGGGGGTGAGGGAGTTCCAAAGTTTTGCGATGGTAAAGGAGTAAAGCATCTGGCCAACTGACAGTTTGGGTTTTTCTACATTTACGAGCAGTTGGTTGTTGGATCAGAGTGGTCTGTTAGGATGGTATAAAGTAAGTACAGAAGATAGAGCAGGGCACATGGATGGATTATGAATCAGTTTGTGAGCTGCAGTTTGTTGGATAAAGGTGAGATAGTTGGGGAGTTCAAGCCATTTTAGGTTGCGTAACGGTAAGAGGCATTAGTTACAGACTTAGCAATTTTGTTGTAGCATGAGTCTAGTTTGGACTTTAGAGAGGACTGAATGTTGGTGAGGAGGGGGGCACCATATAAAAGAGAGGATAATAGAAAAGAACAGGCAGGGGAAAGTTGGGCTGATGTACTGAGTAGATGTTTGTGTCAGTAGAGAGTGCCACACTTTTGATGTGTCTTTTTGACATTGGACTGGATGCGCAGGTCGAATGTGAGGTTTTCGAATATGAGGACACCTAGGAGTTTTGTGCTAGGTACAATGTTGATGGTGGTGCCATTTAGGGATTAAATGGTGAAATTCTCTTTTTGTAGGGGTATGGACCTTTTGGGGGCAAAGATTACTAGTTTGGTTTTATTGGGGTTCAGGGCAAAATGATTATAAGAACATTCAAATTTCAGTGGAGGTGAGGACATTTTGGGTGAGTTGGTATAGTTCCGAGGAGTTGTTTGCAGTGCAGATGATAGTGAAGTCATCTGTGTACTGGATGACTGAGCCTTAAGAGAGTGCGGTGTGGAAGTTATTGATAAATATGCTAAACAGAAGTGGGCCTAAAATGGAGTCTTGAGGAACACCAGTGGTGGTGTTTAGGAAAGGTGACTAAAGGTTTTGCCATTTAGTTGATTGTTGCCTGTTAGTGAGGTAATTAGTGAACCCAGTTTAGAGTTTTAGGTGAGGTACCTATGTTAAAGAGTTTTGTTAGAAGGAGAAACATCTCTCTCAAATAAAACAGATTGTCTAACTATGGGAAAAAGTGAAGTAGAAAGTGAAAAAAATTATAAAATATGATTTGTCATGTAACATTGGGACCACATGACCTATTAATTCCAAGTCAGTACTTTCTAGCAAGTAATGTATTGCATGCTGCAATGTAAACTATTTCTGCTCCTATTATTTGAAAAGACTGTGAACATTTAGGTAAAACTAGACCTCAACATTCTTTTAGTGAACAAAATCATCTGAAAGATATTTTAGATGTTTAAAGATCCCCAGTGAATTATGACTGTGTCATTTCCATTTTTGCAAAGGTTTTGAGGATGAAGCATACAAAGTGGCATTTGTTGAATGTATTAATATTGTGGAGAAAAATATTTTTGCCATTATAATATACTGGGATGTAAAAATGTGTGTTGCATTTTATAGCTGCCTGCCATTTATAAGAAAGGATAAACAGTTCTGGTACAAGTCTTGCTGAGTTGTGAAGGATCTTTGTGTATTTTAGGACCTATCATTTTTCATGCTGGGACATTCAAGAAGAAAGGTAAAATATTTTCAATGATATAACTGATGAGTTCCACTAGAAAGCAGGTCTTTCAGACTTTGTATTATAATAATGCAGCCAAATAAATTACTACGCTTGAAAAAAGTGACTATCAACAAGTTTAACATTAGTAAAATAAGAAACAGAAGTCCTTACTGGAATGTAATCAAGCCAATTAATTGCATTAATAATAGATTATTCAAAGTGCATTGAAACCAACATCAGGCCATTAAAAAGGACTATACCATTTTCAATATGTATTCCTTTAATTCTAGTGTTTTGATTGTTATACTGTGTCAATGGCTGAGTTTTTAGTGAATAATTAAAGCAAATAAAGGTGATTTTTTTTTCTTTTCTTGGTACCTGAAAAGTATCAGAACATTTTAGCCATTAGGTAAGCTCTGCATGTGAAATAATTTAAGAGAGCTTGAGATGCTGTTGTTGGACTCAGAACACAAATCCCATAAGTACTCTTTGGGATTAGTGCTAAGAAAGGAAACATTTATGCAAGATGAAACTGAAGCAGGATTCTATGGGGCTAAGGTATAAACAGCATATAAGCAAATTTGGACTGCAGTATTTTTCTTGCGTGTATGAAAACAAACCATGAGTCTTTCTCAGAAGCAGAAGTTGTGATGGTGCTTTTTTTTAGAATTAGTGATGATGGGCAATGAATGTCATCCTTAGGAGTATACTTCGGCAGGGTCTATTCCTCTGACAAGGAAATTTAGTCATAACCACACAGTCACCTTCAAAAAGGCAGGACAATCAAAACTCTAATCAGCATAAAGCAAATAAAGGAAGCTACCTAATATACTCTCTTAACTCAAGTTTTCTGTATGAGTTCAGGATAGGAGGGTGGATATGTCATTGCTAGGGAGACATTTGTATTGACTTGAATGCACGTAGAAGCAACACTATAGTGTGATAAAGTGGCACTCGTTCCTCAGCATTTTTTAACATTAGATATCATCAATGCCCCTCCCTAAACTTCTGATTCACCAGTTACAGATTTAGTCCAGCAATCATACCTGCTGATTGAGGGTCTTTGCTTGGAAGTGTTTGCATAGGCATTTTTATACCCCAACTGGACTCCAAAGAATTTTTCCACAGATAAATTTCAAATGCTGGAGGTGTGATGGGGAAGAAAAAAGGTAACTGGGAACATATTATTTGGGAGTATAACGAGTTGTCAGATTTAAAAAATTCCCTGCATGCTACTCTGTCAGAAAAAAAACAGTGATCAAATTGGTGTAACTAAGGAAATAATTTTTTGAGCTGGGATACAGGATC
Organism: Protopterus annectens; assembly: GCF_019279795.1. Lineage (NCBI taxonomy): Eukaryota > Metazoa > Chordata > Ceratodontiformes > Protopteridae > Protopterus > Protopterus annectens. The sequence goes on from NC_056733.1 coordinate 1,192,355,989, forward strand.
TGAATTGGTTTACATTTAAATTGTCGAGGGAAGTTTCGGTGACCACGGGCTGTCGAATGACATTGGCCAGTACATGTTGCTGAGCCTTCCATTGTGCGAGTTCCATTTCAGCAAATGCTCAGTGCATTCACAAAGATGAGATCGGTCATTGAACTAGAGATCTCTGTACAGCGGGGATCGGGAAATGTACCCTTTCCCCACTGTAGTGCAATATATATTTTGCAGGGGAGTTGGGGGGTATAGGGGACTTGCCTCCCTGCAAAATCCTCATGTTATGTCTGGTGCAGTGTAGGACTGCATTCTATTAATGTTGAGTAAGGTCGAATTCGCAAATTAATATGTGGATTCGACAATTTGCACGTCGGCGCACTCTATTTTCAGTTTTCCAAATCGATATTACCGCATTTCAGCCAACTGCATTTCATACTTATGATAGTAAACCATCTGAATTGCCTAGACATAGTAAGAACTTGTTACATTTAATTCTGGTGTCTGCCAAAAAAGCAATTACTAGAAAATGGAAATCAAAGTTTAAACCAACTGTACTAGAAGTAGTGAATATAGGAACACAGATAAAAGAACTGGAATTGTGATCTTTAGAAAATGGTAGGAACAAATTAGATAGAACAATGGGAATTATGGGAAGAAGACATACGTAATAATGTTTTGAAAAAGGAATGAAGTTTAAGGGAAGGTGGGAATTGATTGAGCTATGTAATGTTTGACTGACAATGACTGTACAGAAGATTATAACTGATGTACAATGTTTGCAACTGAAAATATGTCAATACGATTTATTTTTATTAATATATATGATTGCCTGTGTCATAAGTGATACTGCAATAATGATGTTTCTTGCTGATAAAAAAACATTTATACCTGATGACTAGTATGCAGTATGTCCAGTGCTACATCACTGACTGGTTCTTAGTGACGATGTTCCTAATGATGCAGTAATTTTTTTTATAAAACAGCTTTATTGAACCAAACCTTCAGATACACGTCTAGATTTCATATTAACAATATTCTAAGAACATTCTAAGAAACATTACAATAACAAAATTTATTTATTAAATTTAATTCAATTTAACTTTATTGTCATATGTACTAGAGACAGCGTGACAAAGTACAATGAAATTCTTATTCTGCAAGTCCTCCAGCAACATATAACATATCATAAGCAACAAATGTGTCTGAAGGACAATCGTGTGAAATTGAGCCATTCATGAGGTGTGAAAACAAATAAGTGTAACATCATAGGTAACGACAAGGCAAGTTAAACACCTTCAACAAAATTTATAGAAACTAACTTGAACACTAAAATGCAAAAAAAAATAAGTTCCAGTTTTTCATTTTAACCTGCTTAACTGACCATATCTTTACTTGTTTAAAAGATAACATCTGGAGTTGAGAAAGCAAACCTTCTAGAGCTGTGTCACAGTTTGAAAGATGAGTTAAAGCTCATTGGCAGATACCATTGTCACCCATGACCTCGATAGGGAGTCTTGCTTTGCGGATGGCTGGTGATGTCAAACAACTAAAATGCAATTTCATTCTTATCAGGGCTATGCAGACTCAATGCCTATTGACAAACTTTAGTAATGGTGTCCCAAATTCTTATTATATGAATATAATCAACACCTTCAAATGAGGAATGCCTGCATATGTCCTTCTCCATTACCCCCCCCCCCCCCCACACACACACACACACGCACACACACATACACACACACATGCTGGAAGAGCTGTTTATAATGCCTGGTGTAAAGCATTTTAGCAAAAACAAAATCTAGTAAGCAATGGCCAACCATTGTCCCTAACAAAGCTGTGTCAAGATGTCACTCCTTTTCAGTAAAATGGAGTAATACTATCTCATGCCATTTCAAGAGGATAAAGCCTAGTACCACCTGCAGATAGTCTAGGTCATTGGGGTAAAAAAGTGTAAGTTTGCACTGACAGCCCCTATCATGCCATCTCTCATAGGTAAGTACTTGGCCAGCTGCTCTTGGCCTACAATTTATACCTATCCAGCTTCCTTTTTGATGTTTGAGTTAACTTATCCCATTTGGTGTTATGGATGATAATTATATATTAGCTCTATTGAGAATAACTGGGTTCATACCGTAGATAATTTGAGGTGATCCATGCATGGAGAATAGCATTTAGGAACTTCCTCTGTCCACTAGTAGAACAGGAGGCAGTCTTGGGGTAAATTTTCTGTTTCCCATCCTTAGATGCAAATTTTGCTTTCATATGGACATGGATGAGCTTTGTTTTTCATGGATGGGGAGTCTGTTCCAGAGCAGCGGTATCCTCTGTGAGATATTCCTGTCCATACAAACCATTCTTTCTGTTGATGTTGCAGAAGATGTTTAGATTTCTAAACTGAGTATTGAAGCCATCTGACCTACTGATGTGTGGTAAATCCATCAGTATTGGGTTGGAGGATGCCTTGTATGCCAGACATAGTTCACATCTTAACAGTCTGTAGTATACTAAGTATAGTAACAGGGCTTTGAGATAGTCCATGTAGGTCATAGTCTTTAGGGCTTGTACCCTTTTAGTAAGCTTATTTCTACCGGCTCAATCATTTTAACATCATCATAATGCTCAAGTGCATAATTTCTGAAGCAACATTTACATGAATATTAGGAGATTTAATGCAACTGGAATAAGTAAACTCGAGAAGAAACAAAGTAGCTCTAGTCTTGCTTATGGAAAAGCCTATATGATGAGTAGACTCCTCAAGTACCTGTAAAATTGTTTGCACCTGGGGTAATGGGTCATTCAGCTAGACCACATAATCCTTGACTAATCAAATAGTTAAATGAAAATGAGCCTAACTGGATTCCAAACTGGTCACAGTGTACTCATAAGTTGAAAGAAGACATCCCTTGACAAAAATGCAGGAAGAGACAGGGATCCATTGGAGTAGACCTGAGCTTAAGGGTCAGAATATAGAGTTGGCACCAAGAAATAAACTCTTTGGGGAAATTACTTCCAAAGGAAGGACCAATAGGTTCATAGGTTAGTAGGTAAGTACCAGGCTAGCTGGCCTTTTAAGCCATTTTAAGCTATCCAGTTTCCATTTTTGCACTTGAAATAACCTACTCCATTTGGTTATGAATTGGCCTTACCCATTCCATGGTCGATAATTATGTATTATCCTGAATAAGAATAACTGAGATTGTACCATAGATAATTGGAGGGGACCCATACATGGATAGAACATTTAGGAGTGGCCTCTGTCCATTAGTAGCAGAGGGGGCATTCATGTGGTAAATTTTCTGTTTACCATCCATAGATTTAAGTTGGACTCCAAATTGGGCATGGACGTTTTATGCAGACCAGAATCTGTTCCACAGCAGTGGTATCCTCTGCGAACTATACTTGTCCTTCCAAATTCATATGTTGACATGCAGAAGAGGTTTAGATCACTATATTGAGTATTTTTGATGCCATTTGACTTCCTGATGTGCCACAAATCCATCCAGTAATGTGTCAGAGGATGCCCTGTGTGCCAGACATAGGTCACCTCTTAGCAGTCTGTAGGATGCTAAATATAGTGATAGGACTATGAGTCAGTCATTAATTGATGCTTACCAGACATGACTGTTGTGTTCAAGCCTTGAAATTGATGTAAGCTGCTGGCACTGCCATGGGCATCATTATGTCATAATAGATTACAATGGAGTAACAGCTGAAGCACTTATTACCATGACTGAGAAGGTTTTATGTGTCTATAGTGCACCTCTCTATATGTGTACAAATAGTAAATATCCATTGATACCATCATTTGGTCAGATAGGCATATGTCCTGAAGGTATGTTCTTAGTGCCATGTGTAACAGTTATGACACCCAGCTGTGAAATACTATAAAATGGAATTATGTAATTTCCATACAGATTTCCCCTTTTTGGGAGGTGGATGTTGTGCTCGTAAGACCTAAGAAATCACACCTGCTCATGTATACCACACACATCTGTATCTGTATGTATATATATATATATATATATATATATATATATAATCTATATATATATATCTTTGTATGTGTTGATATATATATATATATATATATATATATATATATATATATATATATATATCTATATATATATATATATATATATATATATATATATATATATATATATATATATATATATATATATAGTTTACTATTACAAAATCTAGACTCATTTACACGCGTATCATCTGGTCAGCAGACACAATTCCGAATGGTGGTAACATCAACAGATTGTAATTGCAAGCTCCATTTTGTCAAAAAAGAGCTGTAGTCGCACATATGAATGTTGCATAAAAGAATTCGCTGTTTAAGATGATGGAATCACTGGATTTTCACACTTTCGAATGATGCTGACACGTATTCGCAATTAGCATGCGTCGGAAATGTGTCTACTGCATGAATGATGTACTAATAAATGTCAATACAGCATTGTACTGTATTAAGAGGTGAATCTGTGCAAGACTACGTTCGGAAGCAGCAATTTGGATGTATTAAAGAATTACAAGTAAGTGTATCACAATCAGATGACATTGAATTGGTTTCAATACAATAAAAATATATCTGTGTTGTACAAATGTCACCATAGACATGAAATAATGTGCATTACTATTGCTGTAAATACTGTTCATAGGTTCATAGGTTCATAGGTTGGTAAAAGGCTATCAGCCCTAGGGCCTATACAAGTCTAGCCATAACAATTCCCTGGATATTTCTTCCCACAATATTTACTTCTCTGGACCCCTGTCTAGCAAGGCAACTGACATGATCCCCGGGGTGAATTTCCTATCTCCCATCCAATCATCAAGGTTCCTTTTGAAGAGGGCCAAGGAGGTGCTCTGTTTGACATGTATGGGCAGTCTATTCCAGAGTATGGGGAAGTCTCTGGGTGAGGAACCTATCCCTCCAGCTTGTTTTGTTCATTGTGATGACAAGGTTTAGATCCCTGGAGCATGTGGCTCTGAGGGATTGGGATTTCTTTAAGTGGAGCATGTCCAACAGCTCAGGGTTTGACATGGCCTTGTATGTTAAGCAGAGATCGCCTCTGAGTAGACGATATGCCACAGAGTATAGCTGGAGTTTTTTTAGATGGTCAGCATATGGCATCTGCTTTAGGTCTGTGATTCTTTTAGTGAGGTATTTATCTGGCCTTTCCAGCTGTTGCAGATGTCTTAAGAGGTACATACCAAACGGGGCATTATACTCTATAATGGGTATAATGAGGGATGAGTACAGTGAGACAATGACCTCCTTTTTCTGGATGAAAAGCCCTTAGTGATGAGGTCTGCCACATAGAAGGATTTCCTGACTGTTGTGGCGATTTGGTTATCGAAAGTGAGACCACTGTCCACCTGTGTCCCTAAGTCTCTCATCACACTTTCGATGTTTAGTGTACTGTCACCTATATGGTAATTCATGGGTACATGTATTTTTCCAAAGGGGATAACTATATATTTCTTGGCATTAAGCTTGAGCCCATGGCTCTGGCACCAGGCATCTGTTTCTGTAAGGCCCTTGTGTAGAATATCCACATCATTTGGGAATTCAATAATGGCTCTCATTTTGCAGTCATTTGCGAACTTTGTTAGCCAGAGTCCCTTAGTGTTGGCCTGCACTTCAGAAAAGTAGATGCCAAACAAAAGTGGTCTCAGGACTGAACCCTGAGGTACTCCACTTGTCACTTGTCTGGATCTGGATTTGGAGTAGGCTACTTTTACAGTCTGGGTTCTGTCAGTAAGCCAGTTGGCAACCCATCGAGTGATGTAGGGATTAATGCCCAGCTTAGTATGTTTATCTATGATTCCAGAGTGGGGGATGGTGTCAAAGGCCTTGGTGAGGTCCAGATAGGCTGTGTGGACCACCTTACCCTCATCCTCAGCTCTGTAGACTGATTCAAAGACGTCAATCAGGTTCAGGAGACAAGATTGGCCCTTCCCAAACCCAAACTGGGTGGGGTCCAGTGTTTGAAGGTTGCCAGTCTCTTTGTTTATAAGTTCCATGATAATACATTCCATGGCCTTGCAGATCAGACTAGTCAGACTGATGGGGCAGTAGTTCCTGGGATCCAAGGTGGATCCCCCCTTGTGGAGTGGGATAACTGTAGCTGTGCACCACTCAGTGGGCACGAAGCCTGAGGTAAGGCTATGATTAAACATGACATTTAGGTGAGATGCCAGTTCATTTTGTAGTTCATGTAGTACACAGCCTGGGATGTCATATGGTCCCATGGATGCTGTATTCGTAGCTTTGGAGAGTGCGATTTCTACCTGTGTGGCCGTGATTACCTGACTTTGGCAATATTTTGGTATTGAGATGGGCCATTTAGGTGGTGAGAGGGGTTGGAAGTTGGCACTAAATCGATCTGCTAGGATATTGGCAATATCCCTGGGATCAGTATGTTTAATGCCATTCTGTTGAAGCTCAGAGCAGATCTGAGCATTGCCATTTAGATTCTTGACATAACTATAGAATGCCTTGTGGTTGTCTTTGGAATCTTTGGCAATTTTATTTTCGCAACTAGCTTTTGAGGATTTTATAAGAGATCTCAGCTGGGATTTTCCTCTTTTCTGCAACAGTTTCTTCCTTCTGTTGTATAGTTTGTTTATAGCAGGGGACCACCAGATTGGCTTCCTTTTTTTGGAGGAGAGCATCTTGGTTCTATTTGGGATGGCACGATTCATGGACGAGTGGATGTGCTTGTACAGTGCCTTAGTGTAAGATTCTGCAGTTGAACTTTCAGATCCCGTCTGCATGGGTGTCATAAAGTTTGTCACTTCTGACTTCAGTAGCATGAAGTTGGCTTTGGAGAAGTTTTTTAAGGAGGTTTCCATACTGGGGGTGGGGGTGGGATGTGGATGTCAAGGGTGATTTGCTTATGGTAAGACCTGACCAATGAGGGGGTGACCACTGATGTTGAGCATCTATCTCCCATGTTGGTAATGACCAGGTCTAGGATATTGGAGCCCCTGGTGGGACAATGGATTAGTTGATCCAGGGCATTGGAATTTATGAATTCCAAAAACCGTTGGGAAAAGGAGTTGGTACCTGAGTAGTTTTCCCAGTTAATGGCAGAGTAGTTGAAATCACCCAGTATTAGGGTGTTTGTGCATTACTATTGCTGTAAATACTGTTATTGAGGTGCATGTATGCATACAGTTGATATACAATGATCCTTAAAACACGCTTATATCTTTTGAACTGTGATCATAGAAAGTGCCAATTCTGTCATGAAACTGACATTGTTTAGTATGTAATGTTTAAAAATACAGGAATTCCTAAAATACTGTTGATACTTGCTGCATGTATAGTTACTATTATAATTATAATGCATTCTGATAAGTAGCATAGATGTGACAGATGGGGTTGATGTTGTCTACATGTTGTCCTTGAAGTGATGGTATTAGTTAGGGATGTCGTTGCAGTTGTAATATGTATAGTTAGTGCATGTTGCTATAGTACAAAACCATGGTTAGCTTACTGAAAATCTGTCATTATCCGTCAGTATAATATGTTTATGTTTGTAGTGTTGCAAATGTGATTTAATTATAGGTTTAATTTAATAATATGGCAGAGCAACATGCAGCAAATTCTCCTGGAGTTCTTGGCAATAGTTATTCCACTGTAACGTCACAGACGGGATGGTCAGTACTGTGTACAGATGGCTACCAGTATTATCTGGAGAGAAGAATGTTAGGAAATATTGGTTTTGTACAATGAAAACTAAACAGAAATGTAAGGGCCGGTGTATCACTGAGACAATGGATAGTGGTGAGAAATTACTGAAAAGTGTTGAGCATTTTCATGCACCTGATGCTATAAGGATAGAACAAACCAAGGTCCATGATAAAATTAAAAGGAGAGCTGAGCAGACATTAGAGCACCCATGTACAATTGTCTCTGCAGTTCTAGCAAGCACGTTGACTGATGTTGTAACTACGATGACCAATACTGATGCACTGAAACAATGTGTACATAGCCTTAGGTGGAGGAATCGGACACTAGCGAAAGTAAAATTGAGTACTTTAAAGTATCTCACTCCAGACGTGGTGCTTTTAATACAGGAAGAGTTTATCATTAAACATAGTGCATTAAGGAGTCATACCAATGATGTTGTTATCATGACTACTGAAAGTAAACTAAACGTACTATGTAAATCAGACTTTATATTGGTGGATGGGACTTTTCCTATTAGTACTCAAGAACGTAAGCAGGTATACTCAGTGCATTTGCAGTTTGGAAGGTAGTGGACACACTAATGTTGTGCCTGTCGTTTATGGTATACTCCCTTCAAAATGTGAAGAGTGTTATGACCAGTTTTGGTCTACATTACTGTCCATTTGTGAAGAATTTCAACACTGATTAAGTCCTAAAATGGTGCTCAGTGATTTTGAAAAAGGGGCTGTGAATAGCATAGTGAAGCACCTTCCTAACAGCACAGCTAAAGGTTGCTGGTTTCATCTTTGTGAGATTCTGTGGCGGCAGATACAGAAGCTTAATCTTACTATGGTGTATGGTAATGACACACAGTTTGCTTTACTATGTAAACAGATTAATGCTTTGGCATTCATAAGGACTGAGCATGTAATGGAAACATTAACTTCAATTTAAGAGGCTTTGGGTGAAAGAGGTGCAGGTTTATGTGATTTCTTAAAGAATAATTACATTTTAGGTGTCCTTGACATTATGGCATGTGTGGTAATACCTCTGAGAGACAACCCCCACTGTTTGACATATATTTTTGGAATCAGTCAGATACTTTTACTATGGGCTACCCTAGGGGTCAGAATGCAGTGGAAGGCTGGCATCGCAGGTTAAGGAGTTTACTAGGAAAAAAAAGAATTATATATTATGGATGTTTTACATGCTATCTACCTAGAACAGAATCACTTGGAAGACCTTAAGCAGAAAATGTGTTCCTTTCTCTCCTAAAAAACATAGACTAACTGATAAAGAACATATGATACAACGATTACTAGCTAAGCGTGATGAATTTGCACCACTGGGATTTGTGCAACTAATGGCACATCATTGCTCATTTTAACACTATCAATGGAAATTTCTACTGATATTTTTGATTTATGCATTCACTGATTATGTTTAGATATTACTGTACGTTATGTATTTGGGAGTTAGGTTGCTTCAGCACATACTGGGACATGGATTATTCTGATTTTCAACACATTAGATTGAAAAATATGTTTTGACATGGTACAGTGTGTTACATTGATCATACATTGATGTACTTTTTCCATTTGGATGGCACAGAAGCATGATTCACAGTGGATGGCATGATAAGGATGGCATTTCAGGAAACCGCTGTAAAATGTTGAATTTGATATTTACGACATCAATGTACGTTTTTCAACATTTTTCATTTACGGAAATTACACTTTTCGGCATTATTTTTCGGTTTTAAGTTACATTTTTATTTTAAATTTCGACTTTTTAATAGTAAACCTATATATATATATATATATATATATATATATATATATATATATATATATATATATATATATATATGTGTGTGTGTGTGTGTGTGTGTGTGTGTGTGTGTGTGTGTGTGTGTGTATGTGTGTGTATATATATATATATATGTGTGTGTGTGTGTGTGTGTGTGTATATATACATAGGTATGCCCCAATGTGATAAGCAACAAAAATGCAAGTTCTCCCATGCAAAGAATAACATTTTGCTACAAGTCTTCCATCTCCAAGGTCAGTGAAAAATCAGTCATGAGAAATCTGACCAGTCCTTTTGTGACCAGACCTGGCAGAATGCAACCAAGCTTGGCAGAAAGTCATTAGTGACATCACTGCTATCGATGTCCAGATCATGACTTATAACCAAGAGCGACATCATGCCACTGACATGATAAATGCTGTAAGAGGTTAGGCAAACCACCTGGCATAGGAACAGAGGATGGCAGGAGGTGATCTGCCAATTGAACCACCACTAAGAGAAACAGAGAACTTCTATACCTCTACATGCAGGTCTGGGAATTTCACAGTCCTTGGTGGAGTCCTAGATACTGGTACTGAGCTGGGTAGATCACCACAAATATCTGTTGGTGATGCCAAGGGTGGGTAATTCTTAACATGGGCAAACAGCTGCCATACTAAATACATGTCTGATGAAGTGTAACTTTCAACCACTTTTTATGGGTACATCTGCACTTTTGATGTAGTGGCCACTAGCTCAAGGTATGTTACATATTATTTTCCTGTATCACTGTATTAAGTAGTAGTAATGTGTTTACCGGATTTAGCTATGGGTGAAGTTTCTTACTTTATTTGTATGATTATATTAGGTGTTTTCACAGGTACTGTGTTATCAGTGTTCCACATTGTGGATATTTAGCTGCCTGAGGTCAGGGAACTGTTCAGCTCTGAAAATGATGACAGACAAATCCTACTATGGTCAGATGTCATGGTGTTAGTGTCAGGCACAGGCAATGTTATGTCCACATTCCGTCACCATTCAATGGACATAGCTTATGTGCCTGTGCAACCCACCTCCCAAACAAAGGATGACACACAAGGACAGGAAGATGCAGACAGATCAGCCCAGGGAAGGATGACTTCACCTGCAGCACTGTCCCCTTTCATTGCCATAAGCTCAATACAGCAAGAGGACAATATTGGTGGGAATCATGGTTGTAATGGCCGAGCATGCCTTGGGTATCAGCCACTACCCAAGCTATATCTCTACATAGCTACAAACCAGCAATCATGCAGGGCAATAATTCAGGGACATAGAGACAGACAGACAGCTAGACAGATAGTCAGACAGCGAACAACACAGGCATTGCTGAGCTGGTAGGGGTAGTACATGGCCTGCATGATAACCTCAGGGGGAGCATGGACCAAATGTGTGACATCATGGATGCGTAATATAGGGAGTTCCCATGCTGCAGGGGCTCTTCTATGGCTAGACATGATGACAGATGTACTTCCAGCGGCTAGTCCACCTCCTTCTCCAGTATAATGGGCCACTGTGGAAGGGGAGGCCTTGGTCAGACACAAATACTGCCACCTCTTTCAATCAAAGAGCACTCTATCCTCTTATCATAGTGTAGATCATGCCTGAGTCCAACCGAGCAGGGGGGAATCTCCCATTAGCAGGGGCATACATAGTCTGCATATGTCTTTTATGAATGCCCTGTATCTGTTGAGCAGATAACCTCACAGTGCCGTAACATCTTCTTGAAACTGTTATTAGTCAAACACTTGCTCGAACGTCTGCATGGCCTACCATCACACGTCACTGACTCCTTGTCCAGTCTACTCAAGTCTCTCAACATATACATACATTTCTCTCACACACACACACACACACACACACACACACACACACACACACACACACACACACACACACACACACACAGACACACAGAAGAAAGCTATTTGTTCAAACACACCACACAATTACAATTGCCTGCTGATGACACTAGACACTGTGGCCCTCCCCACCTGTGCATATGCTGATAACTGTGCTATGCCCACTACACTGTGTTACTTGGGTAGTCTAGATCTGATGTATAGTGCGGCCCGCATTTGCATGTATATGTATAGTGCTTTATTCTAACCCATAATTATGAATTAGATGCAGCCACTGATACAGCATACTCCATCAGCCACCATCTGCCACAGCCCACTGCATCAGCCACCATTTGCCACAGCATACTGCACCAGCCACCATCTTCCACCTCATACCACACAAGCCACCATCTACCATTGTCCTATTTTGTAGCCAGCTTCCCCAAAGACTTCTCATCTGGCTCCTCCTCTGCTATCAAATCTGGAACTTCCTCCTCTTGAAAGTGTCTGCTATCCTGTAACTACTCGAGTATAATAATGATGTATAACATTGCACAGACCGGAAATATCCGTCTGCATGTATTAAGGTCCTACCTCAGGGCACTCATGATACATCCAGACAGCAAAAGTGAGTCTTCAGCAGGCCAAACACATATTCGACAGTGACATAGGTATGTGGCAGGTTATTTCATAGCATTTCCCTGCTACAGTATGGGGAATTCTGACAGGTGTCCTTAACCATGGCTTCCAAGCATATCCATCTTCACCAATAAGATGTGTTTGAGTAAAATCACGCCAGAAAATTCACTTTTATGAGTCATAAATGCACCACATGTGGAAGTCTTGGGCACTGTCTTGGTGACTGGCAGAAACATTGCATATTATACTCTGTGTATTACAGACCACCTGGCATTTGATAGCAAGAAATACTTTGCAGTTGAGTTACCGTCTTCACTGCTCACCATCTGCTTATTAAAATTCAGTGGAATGCTAGTGTTCAGATTAAGTAAATCATGAGTTAGGGGTTGCTGCAAGTTTAGTACATTTGTATCTGCAGGAGGTGCTTATTGCTGCTGCTATACATGACACTGAGCAATGTCTATGCCAGGGTAATCCTATGGGCTAGGCTTGTAAAGGCACCAGGGCTATTAGCCTAGTACACACCTATGAACCTATGAACCTATGTCACTGTCAGAGGGACAGGGTCATCTGACTGCACTTAACAATTCATGGACTCCGTAACACCAACATTATGTTAAAGTACCATGTTGACAGGGATATCATTCAAGAAATTATAGACATGTCAGTCTCATCTGCAGCCCCATGGGAGTCGTGGGTTACCTATCACAGTGGATATTAATGTATATATGGCTTCATGTATATTATCTACAGGGACCTTTCAGTGACCTACTGAGGACACAGTTAGGGTATCTCAAGCATCTGACTCAAGAATACTCCATCATTTTCTCAATGTCATGCTTTAGCATGTGGTGGAGCATATATGGCCTTCTTGTGACATAGAGAAAGAAAACCAACACTATGTGGGTTTTATATAACACAGTTCATTTCTCTGAGGTACTGGAAGCCATTAATTACTCCTTCCTTGTAATAAATGCTACACCTAATGAACTGGGAAGAAGGTACATGAACTTCAAAGGACATCACTCCATCAGCTGCCAGAAAGTCTGTAATGCACAGGGTATCACCTATAATGACTATAGAGGCTACTCAGGCATTTATCACAATTCACACATACACCACACCTGTTACATTTGCCAATAGTTTGTGAGGGGTGACTTCCCACAGGATCATTTTGTTGATGATGCCAGATATGCTCTGAAACTATGGCTCATGACACCAATAAATAATCCAGAAAATCAAGCAACAGCAGTGCACAACCACAAACATAAAACATTACTGAGCATATATTTGACAACTTTCACTTTCTATTTTCATCTGGCGGTGCCTGCAGTATGACCCTACCATTTGTGCAAAATAGTGCCTGCTTATGCATTGTTACACAATATTATACTTAAGAAACAGTTGCAGCAGAGTTGGCACTTGCAGGGCCAATAGTTCCCAGACAACAGGAAGTGGAGGCTGAGTCAGATAAGGAGTCCAAGGAGCAGTGGCAGCTGGTGACTTCAAATCAAAGGGGGGCTGCAGGAAACAGCTGAATGGGCGGGGCCAATGGGAAGAGGTGTGGCCAACTAGAAAGGGGTGGGGCTGTGCTCAAAATCAACAACTGGAACTTTAATTAAATACGCTGCCCTGGTCGCCAAACAGTCATTACAAGAGTCCAATCAAGACAAAATGAAGCAAAGAAGAAAAAAAATATTTAAATGCATTGGCTACATGTCAGCTTACTTAATATCTAGATGGAAACAAAAAGGTTGTGAGGCATGAAAAAATAAATTACCTTTTAAATACATTACTGGAATACTAGTCAAAATCAAGTATAAAAAAACAAGCTTCTCCTTGCACTGCAGTTCTAATTATAACTTATATTCAGCTTTATAAAAGTACCAAGTAACATGCTGAAAGTAAAAATCTCTGTGATACTCCCACTTGTAAAAATGTTTCTTATCCAAAAATGACCTGCTGCCTGACAACAACTATTTATTTGTTTCATGGGGAAAACATGATCAAAGTAAAAAATGAACAGCAAACAAGAAACAAGCTCAAGATAAATTGCTTAAAGGATTACTGCACAGGTTATGGACCACACATGATAGATTGGCATTCTGTTTAGTTTACGGTAAAGCCTGCAAAGATGACTGCAAATCTCCAACAAATGTAATGAGCTTCTGAAAATACTGTAATCCTGTCCTTTATTACAAATACTGTCATATGCATTTCAATACCTAAGGCTTGTACATTATCTAGTTATGTAAATATTCTCTGCATGGCAACAACAAATAATTACCAACACTAAAAGCCTTTTTAACAGTATGCTTATTAAAGGTTACTTGCATCTTACAATCTCAGACAAGCTTACCCGATCGTCATTAAAGCATTGCTACTTAAACACAAAGCAACAGGCACTGTGACAGCATGCATTTTCTGAATAATAAGAAGCATAAATCAACAGTATAAAAATATGAAAGAAAACCAGAACATTCTGCAAAATCAAGGACAGATGAAAAGCCACTGTAGTACTTGTGTCTCCCTTGGATGGGGGGATAGTCTGCACACTTACACTGCATAACTGCTCCTTGCCTTGCTTGGACACACCCTGAGTCACTACATGGGGGAGTGGGGTGCAACAAGTATGTCACAATTTGAAATGTCTCTGGCTGATGGTGATGGCTCTGACACTCATACCTCTCAACCTCAGAGCAAGAAATCTGGACAAAGCCATACACAGAAGTGGGACACAGGCCCAAAAATAAGGAAAATCTTTAAATATTGCTCTTATTAACTTAGAAAGATAATAGAATAGTAGTCGGTCTTGCATTAGTATGAAATTTCTGAAGGGTATGAAACCTGAAACTCAAATGTCTGCAATTATTTTCTAACTTCAGTCTTTAATGATTTACCACTTATTTGGCAGAAAACCACAGTTTTATGAAAAACAGACCAAAAATGTGATGCAAAAATATAAAATTGCCACACAATACAGCTGGGAACCTGTCAAAGAAGTGAAACTTTTTTAATATTAGTACTGTTAACTTGAGCAGCTGACAAAATAAGAGCGTCTGCATGCATTTCTGAAATAAAAGTAATCTATAACTCTGATCATTACAGTTGTTTATAACTGTAAACCCTTCACGTTTCCTTCCAAAATTGCTGTTTTGTGGAGGGGTTATTAGGGGGAGAGCAACATTTTGAGCCAAAATTGGGGTTAGTTGAGAAGTTTGGATATTCCTAATTCCATAAAGCGATTTGTTTGCACGTATCTCTCAACCACTTAATGCAGGAAATCTGGACATGGCCAAATAAATATATTGGGAGAACATACAGACAGTACTAAAACTTGCTCTTGTATAAACTTAAGACAGTTGATAGAATAACAGGTCTTGCTTTAGCATGCATTTTTCTGAAGGTTATAACGTCTGAAACTCAATGTCTGTCATTATTTAGTGACGTCATTCCTAAATGATTTGCCAGAAAACCACAAATTTTATGAGGAACAAACCAAAAATAAGTAGCAAAAATCTATTCATTCTGCAAAAATCTGGACAGTTGAGAGGTATAGATCAGCCGGGACTGTCTGAGTTTGCTGCCCTTCCCCCCTCACAAAATCATGGTCGAATGGAGCCTCCCCCTGCAGCCATTCCAATGTCCCATCCCTTGGTTATTTCACCCCATTTACCATAAACACTGTAATGTGCATACTGTTTTACTTCTGCGATGATTTGGATTTCATTTGAAAGTTTTATTTTGCATTTTACAGCACAAACCCTAATAGATATCTGCTAAACAAAGCAATGCAGTCTCACAATGAAAAAAGACTTAGCATTAAAACTTGTCTGCCCTTGAAACTCACATTCATTGAAACAGCATTGAAATCCACATTCAAAGAAAATATATTTTGCCAGTGGCAGATAAAGATTAACTTTGGGCTGTTCTTGAACCATAGTCCCCTTGAACATGAAACATACACATGCTCTTTGAGAACACCTTCCTGAGTGTATTAAATTATATTCCTTGTACAATACAGTACAGTTGTTACAGGGCACTTTAAGTTTATTTTTAAACATTTTTCCAGTAAACAATGAAACTGCATGCACCAATAATGACAAAACTGCCCAATTCAGAACATTTCCATCATAAAAGTCTACTCAAACATACATTTCCATCATAAAAGTCTACTCAAACTTCTATAGTCCACCAGTATCAGTAAATATGCACAATCTCTGAAGAACTAAAAGTCATCTAAATTCCACATTAAAGAAATCTGTAACTAACGAAGAGGTTGCTGCTAGCAAACAACTTTATATGTCATTGTTTCATCTACAAATAAAATGGTTGTTGCCCTTGAGGAATAAATTGCCCATATTGCATTAAAAAAATGATAAGCTAGTAATATCGCAGTAGGGAATGGATGGCAAACTGATAACAGGTTCATAGTTACTAGGTATCTTCGCCAAAGAAGACTGCAGCATCCACCCCAATTACAATACAGTACAGTATCAGCAATGCATCTACCTACTGAGGGAGTAGAACCCACAGCCTTCTGCATCAAAAGCAAGTACACTTGACTTGTTGTGCTATTAACAATGCAAGTAGACTCACCATAAGCAGTACTAAACTTTTGTTCCCCTGCAGCTCTCAGCTTCTTGTAAAATCTATTTGACACTCCACTGTATCTCTGAACTTTGCAGCACAAGAAATCTGGAAAAAGCCAATATTTATTGGGGGGACAAAACCCTAAAAAACAAGGACACATTTAAACATTGCTTGTATAATGTTGGAAAGTTGCTACAATAAAATGCTGTGTTACCAACATACATTTCACTGCCAAGTCTTGAACCCAGGGGAACCCTGTGCAAAATAGTCAGAGCAACATACCACTATGCCACATCAGCTGTTTACTGAAAGAGAGGAAGACTGAAACTTAAATGATTACCATTTAGTGAATTCAGTTCTCACCATAGCTGTCAACCTCTTAGGATAAAACACCTGAACAAAGCCAACAATGGGGGAATACAGCCTCCAAACATGTTCAGTGAATTCAGTTCTCACCATACCTCTCAACCTCTTAGCAGAAAACACATGGACAAAGCCAGTAATGAGGGAATACAGCCTCCAAACATATTCAGTGAATTCAGTTCTCATCATAGCTCTCAACCTTAGCACAAAAAAACCTGGATGAAGCCAATGATGGGGGAATACAGTCCCAAAAATAAGAACAAATTTCAAATATCGATGTTATAAACTTAGAAAATTGCTAGAATAAAAGGTCATGTACTTTCTGAAGAATATGCAGTTTGAAATCCAAATGCCTGTTATTTTTATTTAGCATTTGTTAACCAGGAAAGTCCGACTTGGAACAAGCGCCAATTTTCAGCAGAGCAGGGAGAAACACTGACATGTAGACTCCACACAGAAAGCACCCCAGCCAAGAATCAAACCAGAGAACCTGTAGCTGTCAGGCAAGAGTGCTACCAGTGCACCACTGACTTTGCCAGGAACAACAAACATACAGAAACCACAGATTTTATGAGGAACAGAACAAATATGATGCAAAAATCTGCAATTTTTTTTACAAATGGTGGTGGGTAGGGAATTCAGGCCCTTACTACCTGCACCCAAGGTACATGGGTCAAGCCTGTGTATTCTCTACCCACCACCATGTGTTCTCTCTAGCCACCAGTATGTAGCAACTGGGGCATTACACACACACACACACACAAACACACCTCCATAGATCAAACTCTGTAGCACCCTACCTCCATAGGTAGCAGCAGATCAAAATCTGTTCCTGTAGCAGCCTGCGCAAGCTGTTTCCCCGCAAGATGTCATGAGAGTAGGCTGGAGCCTCCAGCCTGCGGACAATGCACTCCGGTGTCCTTCCGGTCATCACTGCACAGACTTCTGGGCTGGTAGGGTGGAGATCCCTTTCTTCCATATCCGGACTGCCTAACACAGCAGTCTGGAGTTCTGAGTACCAGTTACTCCAAGCATGCATGCATGGAATTCTGGGACTCATGATTTTTTTTTCTTTTTTCTTTCTACAGGTGGGGGTACTCTTTTTAATTTTTATTCTTTTCTTTTTTCTTTCTACAGGTGGGGTGGGGCTGCAGTCCTATAGCATGAGCCGCCCCTGCACCTTTCGGCCCCTAAACCTGGACCGAAGCACTAAAGGAGGTGTGGTCCAAAGCCCCAAAGGCAGTGGTGGATCCATCTTCATAAAGGATAGTCACACCTCCAGACTGGTTGCCCAACATAATACATCAGAGATACTACAGGTACAACTAACACTGGATAAAACAGCAATCCAGGTTGTAGCCTGCTATAGAGCCCCCACAATGTCCCAAGACTCCCACTCCACATTTCTGAACACTCTGGAAAGCATTAAGGTTCAACCTAATACCCTTATACTGGGAGACTTTAACTACCCCTCTATTAGCTGGGAAAATTACTCCTGTTCCAACTCATTTGCCAAATGATTTCTGGAACTTCATGACATCCACGCAAATGGGGAATGGATGTAAGGCTGCTGAATCACACACCGATGCGCTGTATGAGCATTTACACAAATGCATGGATCAAGGCCATACCAAACAGAACCAAGATACTGTCCTATAAAAAAGGAAGCCAATCTGGTGGTCCACTGCCATTAACAAACTCTACAACAGAAGGAAAAAACTGTTGCAGAAAAGGGTAAAGTCCCAAGACTGGAAAAAATTCATTGTAAGTCTCAGCAAAAAACTAAGATCTCTCATCAAATCCTCCAAAGCTAGCTATGAAAACAAAATTGCAACAGATGCTAAAGATAACCACAAGGCATTCTTTAGTTATGTCAAGAATCTGCATAATAATACGCAGAGGTACTCTCAGCTACTGCACAACGGCACCACATATACTGAACCAACTGTTATTGCTAATATCTTGGCCGACAGGTTTAGTGCAAACGTTGCCCCCCCTCACCACCAAAGGGCACATCCCAATAACCGAGGAATGCCAAATCCCTAATATCACGGCTGCACAGGTAGAAGCCACACTATCCAAAGCCATAAATACAGCTATATTGTGCTTTTTCTGTTTTGTCTATCCCACTCTCTCTCTCTCTCTGTTTTTTTTTTTGCTTATACATTCCTTTTTCCTTTTTGATTTGCTTCACTCCCATTTTTTTCTTTTTTTTTTTTTTTTTTTTTAAACATTCAAATCCCTCAAGAGAAGACTAGGAATGTACCTCCAAGGCTAGAAATATATCACCCTCTGCCCATTCAGGGATGTTCTCGCAGGGTTAGAGTGGAGGCATCAGTCCTGCAGGCACTCTAGCATGTGGCAGCCTAGCAAGCCTCACAGAAAGGGGGCTTCAGGGTTTGGTTGAGGCCGTACTGGTAGAGGTAGTGGATGGGAAAAATTTGCCTTTTTTCAGCATGTAGAAGATACACTGTCCCAGCTGATACCAACCACCGTACCAGCACAGGCCCCTACCTGCTCAACATTGAGGCCTTCACTGCAACAACATCTGACAGTGGATGTGGTTGGGGCTCTGTAGCGGGATTCCAGCTGGCGCTTCTTCAGCCCTTCTTCCCTTCCACTTTCTCCTTCATCTTCTTCTCTATTTCCCACCCATACTACCCTCTTTTTAAAAAAAAGGGGTGGGATAGGGGGTCTACTCCTCAACAAAAACATGGTGCCCATCATCTCCCACCTCCTCCATTACAAACCCACCTGATGTTTCCCTTGTGTGTTCCCTTTTGTTTTGTCTCCCCCTTTTCCATTATTTCCTATCACCCCCTTTTTATTGTTTAATGAAACCATTAGGATTTCCACAAAAAAAGTCACTCCTACATAAAAAATATTAACCAGTTTGCTTTCTTAAAAATCAGTCCTGGCTGATGAACGCTCTGTAGCTTTCCTAAAACCCTTTCAGGATGACTTTGGTCAGCCCCCTCGCGATATACGGAAAAATGTTTAACAGCTTAAGATTTTGCGAAGTAATCCATGAGTTCATAAAGCCAAACTTTAAATAACTTACTTCTATGCAAAAAAAAATGTTTTAAAAATACTTCGTCTTTTCATATTAATCACAACTGCCTTTCTCTGACCTTATTTGCATATCCATATAGCCCTGATATTCGCACATACCAGTAGCAAAGGAATTTCGAAATCCCGGACTATAAGTGCAAAAGCCAGCATGGTCGCAGTTGTTGGGTTCAAAACGCACTCAGCCCTGGTATATTCACCACATTATAAAAGTGCCCCATTACAGGTGCAGAATGATTAACAAAAACTGTCAGTCTGACTCCATTATGGGAGCTTTAATCTATAGTAAATAATTTTAACTGCTAGTAGTGGAAACCAACAAAAAGCAAATAAATTACTGAATGTATTGATTCAGAATTTCTGATTAGTGTTAGTGTGTGCGGTTCTTTATTTATACTGATTATCCCACAAGCGTCTGCTTGCGTGTGTTTCCATTCTGATGGAAGTATGCACACCATGCTGCAAGGATTATCAGAGCTATGAGTCCTGCTGTGCAAAATAAACAATAACAGTAGGAAATGGTTTTGTCCCTGTTTTAAGCTTGGTCTGTCTACACACACACACACACACACACACACACACACACACACACACACACACACACACACACACACACACACACACACACACACACACACACACACACACACACCCAAATCCCTGTCCACACACTTACCTGTAGTAAATCCAAATCCCTGTCCGCAAAACCACTATAAATCCTGTGAAATGGATCTTCCCCGACGAGACCGCAGAAAACTCCACCATAAATCCTATGAAAACCCGCGCAAATCCGACCCTGCCCATCACGAGATCTTCCCCTGCAGCAAACTCCAATCCAGACCCTGCCCGTCGCGAGATCCTTCCCCCGACGAACTCCTGACTGCTGACGTTGCAGTCCGACCCCGATGCATTTTCCCAGCGAGTTCTAGGACAGTCTATGCAGTTTAAAACTGCATAGACTTCTGGGAACTCCATTCTTCATGTTTCCCAATCAGGACTGCTGCTGAGACAATCTGCGCATGCTCCAGACTGTCTCAGCAGCGGTCCGGACTAGTGCGCATGCGCGAAAGTCCACAATTTTGTTAAATTTTTTCTTCTTTTTATTTCTTTATTTTTTCTTTTTATTTCTTTATTTTATAGTTGAGGGGGCTGCAGTCCGGCAGTCCAATAGCACGGGCCGCCCCTGCCAAGGAGGACCCAGTATCAGCAGGGAATGATCATGCAAGATGGAGGTGGACATAGTATGCAATGTCAGTAGCAAAAATGCAGCAGACTTCATGTAACTTTACAAAGTAGTGCACAAGTGTTACACAGATATATTACAGTGCAAATGATGCAGACAGAGCCGACATCAGAATGTGATTCCCCAGTCATAGGATGGCAATGCTGTACATCAGGCATAAGCAACCTAAGTAAGAATGTATAAAGGGCTGGGCACAGTTATCATTATTAGCACTGTTGGAGAAGGAAGTACAGGAGTGTGTGTCTTTCAGAGGGAAGAGTATGAGGTTGAGTGCTGGGGAATATGAAAGCAAAAAGTGTTTTTATGTGAAATGTCAGTACTAGTATGTGTGGATGTGTGTGAGCAGGCTTTAATGCTGAGAAGGGCTGGTGTCAATGGAGGTGTGAGATTTGCTGGGGGCTGTGATAGAGTGCGTGTGAGTCTGCAGGGAAACAGCTTCAGCAATAGTGGCAACACTGCAGCTTGTTCTACTCAACAGGCCCTGGGCGTGATTGGCAGAGGGTTCAGTATCTTGCGCATGCCCTCAACACATGAGAGCTGGCTCTAGCTGGAGTTTCACTGGATGTACCATAACCCTGGTTGGATTCTGGTGTACTGCATGATCTTGAGTAATGTCTGCTAGGAGATGTGCCAAGATGATGATGGCCATGACCAGGAGCTTGGCCTCTACTGGGAGTCGACATCTCCATAATAGATGTTGTTCTAGAAATACTAGCAATGTGTAAGTGGTATCTTGGTCATCCATGGCAACATCTGCTAACATCTGTAGATGTAGCCATTGAGTATCTTCTTGGATGGCCTCTCACCCCTAAAAGTTGAGCCAGAGAAGACATTGCATGTTCCAGAGTGTGTGTGATTCAGTTTACCCAAGGAATGACCCATATGGAACACGCACTCCTGTAGGTGATCATGCATACCTTGGATCACCATCACTATTACTGCCATGGCTATGGAGCTACTAGCTTATGCTTTCAAAATGGTCAGTTAAGCATGTTTTCAGCCACTGACACAGCAAACTCAGGAGAAGGGCAGTAACCATGTCTCCAGTGAACACCATTACCAACCCCACCCACGTATACCTCTCTTTCCACGAGTACTAGGGGCAGATTCAGACATCTGTCTACTGGGGACCAGTACACTTTCCTGATTGAAAGTGTCTCCATTATCCTGTACTCTCTGTGATTTCTGGATAGCCTGGGAATCTGCAGAGATACAGTCTAAGTCCATGGTCTGCACTGGGGATGAGATAGTCATATTCTCTGTGTCCAACACACATGCAGTCTGTACTTCTTGACTGTGCAAGGTCATCCCCAACATCATTATCAGAGTCTGCAGATCCTCTGACACTAGTCTTGGTCAGTTCCATCATGCTGTTACTTGATTAAGAATCACTTGTAAATACATCAAAGCACAAACTATTCAGCATAACTATGACCCAACACCACCGCTATATATGTAACTGAGAATTTTACAACTATAAACATGATAAAATCTAATTCCATATGACACTACCTTCTGCAGATGGATGTAGCTATAGAATTTCTACTGTACTTGTATACCATAAATTAGACATATTTAATTATGTTTTATTTATAGTGGCTAAGTGGCACTGAGGTATTGCATGTACAGAAACACTGAAACAGTATTACATACATGGGGCATCTGCAGTGGATACTCTCTTGGGCCTGTCCTCCTGTGCCCCAAAATCTATCAGGGCATTGTGGGATTCTGTAGAGGTGGCAGTCCCTTTGAGACAGACTAGAAACTCCTCTGTCCATAAGAGGTGGTACACTCAATGGCCTTCTACTTGTGCTATGTTCCGTGCAATGGCTTCTGTTCATATCAGTGGCCCTCTGGTACATCATTTCATAACTGTGGTCATGCCCACCAACTGCATTAACATTGGTTGCAATATCAGCCCAGGCACAGTCATAGCATGCATGTGAAAGAGCCATCATCCATGGAGATTGAGGGCCT
This sequence comes from Protopterus annectens, assembly GCF_019279795.1. NCBI lineage: Eukaryota > Metazoa > Chordata > Ceratodontiformes > Protopteridae > Protopterus > Protopterus annectens. Next base: position 1,192,379,222 of record NC_056733.1, read on the forward strand.
GGAGTACTATCTGATTCTCCACATCAAAGAATTTTGGCTTATGTATGAATGTTGATTTCATAGCACAATTACTCTTCTCCTGCTTATGCAGCTTCCAAACATTACACTGTTGGTATAGAAAACAGCAGAATTAACAGCCTAGTTCCAGCTTGGCTCTTACAATTTCTAACACCAGTACTATCCACCTTGGCCATATTACATGCTGTTTTTGTGTCTGACAGATATCTACAAATACATGTCCCCCACAAAACAATCACAGGATTGCAGCTGATCAAGGACACATGACTGCTGCAATCAATCTTACAAATATTTTAGTAAATCTCATATATGCAATGCATACAACTCTGAAATTATAGTGAACAGTACTCTAACTATGAATTCAGGAATGTGTCTCCCATCCAGTTTAACAATCATGCAGCTTAGAACTTGCTGTACTCTGGCAATACCCATTTCAGCACACCTTGGTCAACAATTTTAAAAGTACTAACAAACTTACATCCTCTTTAGTCAACAGGTTGAAAAGCAGTGAAAAGCATCTGTATTACAAATGAATAGAATTATAGGAAGGGGCACTTACCTTATACGAGCAGATTTGCTGAAGAAAGATTTTTTTTCAAAAGTCACAATGCAGGAATCAAACTCTTAATCATCAGCGTTTTCTTCTATAGCAAGATGAGACTCTTTGTTCTCTTTGCATTGATATTCCATAGATTTACATGGCTGCATGCAATTATTATGCTAATGAGGGCTCAGATCATTATTATTTCTGAATCACTCAATCTGTGTTATGAGCACACCTGATACACATTGTACAGAAGTGTACTGGATGTTGTGCACATGCCTGGGTCCCTGGGAGCAGCACTCTTTACGTGCAATAAGGCGATGCTTTTGGGGAGGGAGTGCCATTCCATATTTAACTATCTTCACATGAAATCACTCTACTGCATGCTATCTTAACAACACACACTGGCATTGAGGACTGCCAAGTTTCAAGCATTAAACTTATTGTGAGCAACAATAAAAAGAGTACCCATATTTACTGAGTGACCATCCATCATGCAAATGATTTACCTGTTATTGCCCATAAGTTCTTAGTGGATGGGCATGTAAGGACTGATCTGGGTGCCAATTTTCTGCCAGTTTTCCCTGAGATTCTTCAAGGTGAGGCATTGTGGCTGGAGAAGGAGAAGGCACTAAAATCAGCCATCCTTCATTAGGAAGGCCCTCCTGCACCCCTGTGTCAGAAGTATGTAGCCCAGGACATATCTGAGTTGGGGATTCTTGAAAAGAAGGCTCAGTTTTGGGTTTTCCTATTTGTTAATTTGGGTAAAAACTGTTTAAATCCGTCTGTATTTTAGCCATAGATCTGGAGTGAATCTGAACTAAATCCAAGGCATTTACTGTGTTAAACAAAAAATAAGTATATGTTAGGTGTGCATTGCACTGTTTTTTTTCTGTATTTTGAATTTCTAGTACTTCTGTATTTCATAGCACAAGCTAGATTCAGATTTGCTGAATCTAGGTTATTTGATATTACTTGAGCACTAAAACCAGCCATCCTACATTAAGAAGGCCCTGTTGCACCTTTGTGGCAGAAGTGTATAGCACAGGACCTATATGATTTGGGGACTGCCTGAAAAAGACTCAGTTTTCGGCTTTCCTGTTGGTTAATTTGTGTTAAAGCTGTTTAACTTCCCTTGTATTTAAGCCCTGTGTTTGTGCATAGCTGTGCACCGCGCTGTTGGCTTTAGTATTGCCATGTATAGATGCAAATACTTAGAAACAAATTCCCTTGATATCTGCTGCACAACCCTCCTTAGCTCCACTGCCTCATTATGCATAACACAGTTGCGCATTGCTATCTAGCGAGCAACTCAGTTGCGCAGTCTGAGGTGTTGACACAGTCTTCCATCCTTAGCCCACCACAGAAAAGCCACTTTTGTTAGTCTCACAGGAAAACTCTAGTCCATTTAACCCATCCCCACTAGTAACTGCAATATATACCTACCATAATGTATGGACAGCTTCCCCCCATTTCTCCAGCCAAGGTCATCCTGAATCAATGTAGCAATTGCCTCATGTATACTGACAGCCACTTGCTACTAAAACAAACAAACACAGCATATGAGATATGTAACTATACCATGAAATTAGAATGAGCCCTCTCACATAACAATATACAAGATATATAACAGGTTGTCAGCACACACAACTCTTCTCTTATACAAGATAGTATCAATAAATATAAACCCACATAAGCTGAGATACTCACTAAGAGCCTACCAAAACACTACAGACCTCCCAAGTGCAAACAACATACATATAAGGGTATGCAAACAAAATCAACCACCACTACACATAACAACACACATATCAGTGTCTCAACAACTAAGCCCCTAAGGCAAAACACCTCAAAACCTAATGTTCTGGTCATAGGCAACTCAATAGTGAGACACGCAGATGTCCCCCTCACCAGGTCAAACAAGGAGAAGGTCACAGTAAGCTGCCTATTATCTTCAGGGCCTCAAAACCATGACATACATGGAAAGACTGAAAGCCCTGTTATTGTACTCTGTATCATGCAGGCTGCTGACAGGCAACCTGTGCCTGGCCTAGAGAGTAGTCTCTGACCCTGCCCTAATGGAAATGCTGCACATCTGCAAATCAAATGGGACACGAATAACTCTGTTCAGGAATCTCAACCTAGCCTGTGACCCTGTGACTTTAACATGTTGGAGTGGCAGATAAATCTCCCAGCATTTACTGCTCCTCTGGAATAAGCTCCCACTCCATGTGAAGTAGACCTCCTCAATGACCCTGTTCAAGCGCAGCCTTGACAGCTGGATGGGTGACTGTAAATTCATCCTGAGAGTGACACTTATGTCTCTCATGGAAAGGATCATTCGGTGCTGAGCACAGAATCATTCTGCTAACAATGACTGACTAACTATGGTCAATAAGGGTACCCAAGTTATTACATGGCTAGGCTTATAAAGGCCCTAAAGTCATCAGCCAAGTAACCTCCTATGAACCTACAACTCCTTTAAGAGCACAGAGGTGATGTGTGAAGAAGAAAAAATATTTCTCCATCTCCTCCACCAGGATTACAGCCAGGGGCTTCTCTGGGATGGCTATGAAGACTGGAATAGTTTAGCCCAGGTTCAAACCCATGAAACTGGTATCCCATGCAAAGGGGAACAGTGCCATCATCATTATACAGATATGAGATGTGCAATACTGAACTCCTACACTGATGGGAGGATACAGTTATGGAGCAGCTACCACCTATGCACTGTAAACAGAGCAAATATTAACTACACATTTTAAATGGTACCACATGCCATGCACAAATGTTACACAGTGCTCTTTTTATCTCTATAGCCCCTGAATATATCAAAATGTATAGGCAGCTGCAAAGGAGAAGACTAGAGCTCCAAATGGAACACTTAGATGAGTATACATGCTTTAGAGTTTCTTGCTTTTAATATTAACAGTAGTAGAGATTCATTTAAAAAATATATCATTTTCATACAGCAGCTCCATTTTTGTCATTACTGCCATAGCTCAGAAGTAGCGGTATGACTGTGTAAAGTTATTAGCATGCTTGTGCAGGCATGATCTTGTATATGTGGACAAGTGTATCAGGATGTAAAGGGTGTGCTGTTGCATAATGAGGATGTCTGTGGATTTACTCCCCCTCCTACCATTGCATTATCATGACAAATATTTAAGGTTAATTTTTCTGCAGCGTTAGAAGGATCAAAATATGTATGATTATCATTAGTGGATGGCTGGACATGTTGCAATATAAAACATAATTTGTTTCCATTTCATATAATCTGTGATTGAAATGTTGGTCTGTGCAGTATGCTTTCTTTATATAAGATGTTAATTTGTCTTAAACATCATTACTGCATTTCACACTACAGACACATGTAGGTCTATTCAAGTTTAGTCTCTGTCTGACAGACTGCATGTGATGACAGCTGTTGGTTCAAGTCTCTCCACAGTCCTATATACTAACAGCCTTGCTAAAATTGTAAGTGCTGTTTGGTTGAAAAAAAGTATGTTATATCTAACTGTATCATTCTCAAAATAGAAAGAACTTCAGTTTTTCATTTTATTTGTACCCCCCTTTGCTATCTATGCTGTCTCTCTCTTTTACACACATTTATTTTGTTTATTATTTGGTTTCTCTCCATTTTTTTACTATTATATACAGCAACAACACAGTGACCAGTACCCATCCCATTGGCAAGACCTGTCTGCCCATCACAGGTGACATCAGCGTGCTACCAAAACCAGACTCATCCAGCATATCTGGGACCTAAGCCTGCCATAGTTGCCTCCACACCTCCTGCGCCACCTAGACTGCCTGTTTTAGGTAAATCTGCACTGGGTGCTGGTACAGTTGTTCCAGCTGGTAGAAGGGAAAGTGTATAATATGCCTTTGTCATCCACTAGCAAATGACAGAGATTGTCAGGGATATTATAGACAGGAGGATGGATGTTCAACATGGTCAAACTGACAACATTCTCCGACAACTCATACATATATATATATATATATATATATATATATATATATACACACACACACATATATATATATATATATATATATATATATATACACACACACACACATATATATATATATATATATATATATATATATATATATATATATATATATATATATATATATATATATATATATATATATATTAAAGACTACTCGCCTACTCTCATGGCTCCTGCTCACTGAATAAGTACTATGGCTACTTGTATTTCACTGCAGCTGCAACCTGGTCCAAGACGATCTTCCTATGGATACTTACTGTGGCCATGATGAGGAGGTGCTCATTTGTCTGGCCGCAGACATTGTTAATCAGCCTCAAACCTTCATTGCAGATGCAAAGTTTCTGAATCCCTGGGATAGAGTAAAAAAAAAAAAAAAACTAGCACAGGACGTTAGCAGCCCAGCAGTATTGAGATTTAACAACTTCTGTACTTATGGACCTGAAAGGCTTTGCGAAAGTTCTAAATGGATTGTGGCATTTTACATTTTTTATAGTAATGCAGATCAGATGCATTAAATCAGAGTGTAAGTGAATTACACTTTTCCTAGTGGAGTTGTGACATAAAGTAATACATTGCATTTTGAAACAGCTGTAGAAGCTATATTTAACACTGTCCTGTTGATGTTGATAAATACACAAAATAACTTCCAAGTTATCTTAATATAATAACATACCTGTTAATTATAAACAATTGTAGTCAAAAATTCAACAATTGTAGTCAAGAATTCATGTTTATTTATTAAGTTGTACATGTATTGTTTTATTTATACATTTAAGTATGCATTTACTTGGTACAGCTCTGCTCCAACTAGATGTTTTTTTTCAGACCAGCCCAGTGCTTATATAAAAAAAAAGCTAAGTAACGCCTACAATAATGAGCAGGCTCATAATAATGAAGAAATTGACAAATAAAGGCTGCAGTGATGAGTAGTTATATAGTATTGAAGACATTCTCTAACAACTTATCAGTCGCAGTAAAAGTACTATAGTATGCACAACATAAAATAACATTTAGTAAATAGTAAGATAAACAGTACAGTAATGTTTTATGCATCAATTTACAATATTTACAGTGAATAAAAGTTTATGAAGAGTTAGGGAAAGGCAATAAAGGAGATGGAACCTGAAGAGATGAAGTTCAGAAGTTGTCACTTTTGTAATTGTAGAAAGTAGGAGTCTTTTTTGGAGCTTTATTCTGACAGCCATCCTCAGTGCCCCATATTCACTACCAACCTCTCCACCCCCCCCCCCCGACTATGGCTGATGTTATGGCTTGAGATGATATGCAACCTAACATTATTCTGCAGGGGCTCCTTGTTGTTTACCTTTGGCTCTTTCCTCCTCCCTAAGGCTATGTGGTTATATACAAGGGGCAGGTATGCAGTAGGACTGCGGAGCTTCTTACCCCACATCCTCAGTATCTCAGGCATATCTCAGCCATATCCCACACTAATCTTCATTTTGGGCCACTCCATTCCAATGACACCTCCAGCCTCCACTAGGGATCATCATGGGGAAAATCAATACAACTGTTCTCTTTCCTGGCATGGACACACCACATCCCTTCCCTGCTATTGTCTCAAGTGTCTGATCCACTAATCAAAGACAGGTCACCTGGGCCACAGATAAGGCTTTATCTCTGCAGCTCTAGCTGTACAGGCTAGGCATTTCAGAAAGATGTTATAATTTATATGACGATAATGTTGTTACAGCACATACATTCCTCTTCCATTATTAGACTTTTTTGAAAATTCTGTGTGGAATTTGGGATATGAATGAAGCTATTTTTAACCAAGATGGTAGTCATTCTCAAAGCTTTTGGCCAATAAGTTAGAAGCTATGGTCATTGCAATGCAACTAATTCTGTGGGGTTAGTAAGGTATGACTGACTGCGGCCAGGGATCTGAAATGTTAATGAGAGGTAGTGATGCTACATCAACTAGCAGGAAAGAGACAGCATTCTAACTCAAAACATTTAAATAGAAGTAAGTATAGTTCTGAGTTGTGTTGTTTGTTTTAAATGCTTTTGTAAGGGTGTGGCTGTGGTCATTCCTCTTTGGGTAGATAGTAATGAATATGGAAATCTTATTAGGCAGTCTGTGTCACAAAAGGAAATACTGCCAACATAGCTATTTGTATTTTGCAAATAATTATATGTCATTTGTGAGTATTAATATGATTTATATAGAAATGTAAGAAAAGGAGATACTGCCAGCCCAGCTATATGGAATGTTGCAAGTGGTTGTGTGTCATTTGTGAATATCAACATGATTCATATGTCTGTGTTACAAATGTATTAGAAATGTACATTATATTGTATAGACGTGTGCTGAAGAGATTTTTTTTATACACTATTGTAACGGTTAAACAGGGGAGACTGAAACACAGGAGATTAAGTTGCAACACTTCAGAAGAATAGTTGAGGTTAAATTACTTTATAGCTGGGCCATAAACAAAAGATGTTCCCCCGGATTCTCAAAATCTTGCACAGTGTGCAAGATCGGTGCAGGAGCTCAAGCAGGCAATATGTCTGCCGTGCGATCCAGGAACAGCCTGCAGGGGCATGCACGAGTGCTCCTGCACTAATCTTGCACAGACGAAGCCCTTGTATGCAAATCACCCCATTTGCAGGAGAAATCCATGCAAATGAGGTGAATTTGCAATCCAGGAAGCTTGCGACTGTCCGTGCAGGACTAGTGCAATCAGCAGACATACACTCGATTAGTAACCGAGTACATGTCTGCAAAATCCAAAACGGAGCTATGACAGCCCCAAATAAATGCTGCATATCATGTAGTAAGCATGCCAGTGGCCAAGTATAAGGCCACTGGCATTGCAAACAGTAAAAAATTTATAAAAATCAACTTTTAATTCTTATTAGCCGATCTCAGCTGCTTAAGCGTAGGGCAGTGATGCACAAAAGGGATCAGGGGGGGTAACAAAACAAACCTAAATTAAGCATTCTAACTAAAATCAGTATTCTGCCATGCAAGTCAATGGCAGGCAGAAGACAACACGGCCAGTAAGTAGTGGCTGCTAAGGGGAGAGGCTCAGTGTGAGACATGTAACTATACATTAGCAGGAAACCTTATGCAAATGAGAGGAAGGATAGCGAATCCCAGTTTTCCCCAGGATGTGAGGCAGGTCCCAACAGTGTAAGAGTATGAATAGCTGAGTGCAAGCCTAGGAAGTAGGTGACAACATGGGGGGGTGTCAGGCATACTGTAAGTGGATTGGAGCCCTGTGGCTTGGGGTTGGTCCTAGCTAAGCAGAGCTAAGCAAGGGAGTGTATCTAAACCTGCCTAGCAGTCTTTACAAAGCTTAAGCAGCTGTGCGCTGCGTGCACCGGGCCATAAAGAAAGAAAAAATAGGTTAAACTAGGAAATAGCAGCAGTGTGCACATTTGAGCACTCTGTTTGCATAGCATGCACATGGGCTTAAACAGGAAGGCAATGGGAAGAGAAAATAGCAGTAGGAAGGTAATCAAGGAGAACTTGCTTAGCTGGCAGGTGAAATGAATCAGAATCAGCCAATTACACATGCAGCACCCCAGACCAGCCCAGAACACTACTATAAACTAAGCAAACATCTTCCCCTCTGTTTTTTGCCACATTCTACACCACTGGTGTATACAAGCGGGGATATTTTAACTAACAAACCTACAAAATGAGAAGAACTGCAGCAGGCAACATAGAAAAACATGTGCAAGAGGCTGAGGGTAGTGAGGATGTGAATGCTGCTGAACAACCCACAGTGAAGAGATGGAGAAGAGTGTACAGACCCAGGGTAACCTACCATGGGTTACATGTGCTGGAGATAGTGGAGCGCTATAGGGTGGACATAGACCTCCTACAGCAATGTGTTGAGCTGTGCTGGCCACACCTGTCACACCAAACTGACCAAGGGAAACCCATCCCAGTGGATACCAAGATACGTGTAGGCCTAGGTATACTAGCCACAGGTACCTCCCAATGCACAACTGCGGTTATCATGGGGATCTCACAAGCATCAGCATCCAGAGTATTCCAACAGTTCCTGTATGCCATGTCAGCACATGCCAGTGAGCACGTATATTTCCTCAACACCAGTGAGGTGTTGACCAGCAATATGCGTCTCTTTCTCCAAATAGCAGAATACCATCGGGTAGTGGGTGCTATAGACTGCACGCACATATGCATCAAAACACCACCCGGTGAGCAGGGTAGGGCACACTGGAGCCATGGCTGATGACACCCATCAGAAATGCACACACACCTGAACAACAATGCCATAATGAGGCAGACGCACAGGCCAGACATATAATAGAGCATGTGTTTGGGATGCTCAGGTCACGGTTCCAGTGTCTGGACACATCCGGTAAAGCCTTGCAGTAATCACCAGCTACATGTACACTAACTGTTATGGTATGTGCTATGCTGCACAATATGATCCTGCAGAAACAGCTGCAGCAGGAACAGCATGGGGTAGGGCCACACAGCCCCCTACCAATGCCAAGGCCTGAACAGGCACAGAGTGACCTGGAGGAGGAACAACCTGAGCCTGACCCAGTAGGCAGAAGGAGGCATACCCAGTATGCCCTGGCCTTTGCAAAGAGGCAATGCATAGCACATGCACTGATACAGTAGGAACTCAGGAAATTACACCTCTCTCTGACTCGCACATAAAGTAAAAGGGATGCCAAACATGACACTACCCGTGCTTAACCATGTATAGGGAGTGTACTATGTGCCTCTGACATAGGCAGCCCACCAGCACAATCCGCAAGCCTGGCACATCCACAAGGTAAGTCAATCAACCTGCCAATTGCCATGTGGAGTAGAATGTGTCGTTACTTGTAGCTATGGTATGGATGTGAGCATGCAAGGGAATTGGGTAGCTGGATGTTATGGAAGCAGACAGTAGACACCCATAGTGGCACCATGACATCTGCAACACATACTGGAGTCACCATAGTAGCCAGTACTACCCAGGGTGCAAAACCCACTGTAGGAAATGTGCTGAGTGACATGTGTGTCCATATGACCTACACATGCCAGTCAGGATGGTTCACATATCCAACAACAGTGTCAGGTAGCATGACAGGTGTAGACAAACCCAAATAGAGCCTGTGCCATGGCCCCAGAATGATGGCTATGGTTAACCTTCCCCCCAGGCCTACACAGACAGACCACAGCATGGCAGGCAGTGGGATGTTAGTTCTGAAGGGTAGGAAGTCAGACAATAATATGTAGGGCAGCCAAAGCCATGATCTGTAGTACACTGGTATGCCTCTAGCCAGAACGATAGGTAAGACTACAGACTGAAATGGAGTACCCGACATACGAGTACAGTCCCAGCAAATGTGTACAAGTGTCAGATGTGCCGACCAATCCTATGTAGACATATAGTAACAGTCAGGTGTGCCTCCCAATTCTGTGTAGAAATGTAGAAATAAGTCAGGTGTGCCCTCCCCCCAACCTACATAGAAGTATAGTGCCCACCCCAATCCTGTACAAATATGTAAAAAAGGTCAGGTGTGCCCCCCACATGCAGAAATGTAGTAACGGTCAATGCCAAATGATTGATGGATACCCTGCAGAGACAGCATGCTACCTGCAGCACAAATTACCTGGACTTGACCCACACATACAATACAGACGGCCATACTGGCATGCTCATAAACTTAGAGAAATGAAGGCAATGTAATGCAACAGCATACTGAAAGGTCATACTGAGCATGCTCACACACTTAAACACATGAAGAGTATGTCTGCAAACACCAGTGAACCAGACATATCTGGCAGTTGAAGTTGTTAGTACAGACACCTGTCAGTATCCACCACTCATGCCTTCCACACACAGTGGATAGGAATACAGACATATATGTAAGGACAACACACTATAATAAGCCAAAGGTAGACAGACATAGATGTGTGGAAGAGGGTGACTGTGACAAGGAGCCACCCAGGTCTGTCCCACCCAGCACACATCCAAAGGGCCCCAAACATATGAGGTGCAGATGTCACTCACTGCAGATACTAGCCATCAGTATCTGTCAGCATTACAGACCATGTGGTGCATGTACCAGCTGTGGAACATGACTGTACAAGGAAGTAGTCATCTAGCAACTGTATACACATACCTGTGAAATATGACCCTGTGTGTGTCCACATGTGGCATGTCAACCCCTACATGTATGGGTAATGGCCCATGCACACACACTGCCCTCCCCATAGACCTACTATAACAAGCCCGCTGAGGTAATCTAATGTGAAATACACCTTAGGGAGAGTTGTAGCCTTGTAATCTCCATGGCACATCCCATAACTGCATACTGCTGTAGTATGATAAGCTAGTTAGGTAGGACTTCGAATCCCAGACTTGGCAAGTGTGTGTGTGTGTGTGTGTGTGTGTGTGTGTGTGTGTGTGTGTGTGTGTGTGTGTGTGTGTGTGTGTGTGTGTGTGTCTGACTGTGTAGAGAGCAATGTTTTTTAGGGTAGTCACACTCCCAACAATTTCAATGAACAACTTAGATAAGGCTGCTGATGTCATCCACTTAGAAATACACCTCTGGGAAGGTGTAGCCCAGTAATCTCCATAGCGCGTCCTGTAACTGCATACCACTGTAGTGTGATAAACTAGTTAGGTAGGTGTTCTCTTCCCAAACATGGCAACTGTGTGTGTCCGTCTGTGTAGAGAGCAATGCATTTTAGGCTAGCCACACTTCCCACAATCCAAATGCTCCACCATTGCAAGGCAGCTGATGTCATCCACCTAATAATGCACCTCTGGGAAGCTGTAGCCCAGTAATCTCCGTAGCTGGTCCTGTCACTGCGTCCTGCTGTAGTGTGATAAACTATGTAGGTAGGTGTTCTATTCCCTGACATGGCAAGTGTGGATTTATGGGTGTTTGTGTGTGTGTTCCTTTGTCAGTGTAGGGAGCAATGCTTTTGAGTCCATTCACAGACACTACAACCTCCAATGGTCCACTTTGACAAGTGTGTTGATGTCATCAGCTATGAAATACACCTTTGGGGAAGTGATAGGCCAGTAATCTCTGTGGCATGTGCTGTAACTGTGTACTGCTGTAGTGTGATAAACTACTTAAGCAGAATTTCTAACTCCAGCCTTGTAAATGGTCTGTCTGTGTAGAAAGCAATGCTTTTAAGGGTAGGCACACCCCCTACAATTTAAATGCTCTACCTTAGTAAGGCTGCTGATGTCATCCACCCCGAAATACACCTCTGGGAAGGTTGCAGCCCAGTAATCTCTGTAGTGTATGCCATAATTGCATACTGCTGTAGTGTGGTTCAGAACTCTGGTAGGGTTTTATATCCACCCATGGCAGTTATGGATGTTTTGTGTGTGTTCCACTGTCTGTGTAGGAAGCAATGCATTTTAGGCTAGTCACACTCAGTACATGTCAAATGCCCTACTTTGGCAATCCTGCTGATATCAGCCAATGTGATATAAACCTTTGAGGAAGGCGTACTGCAGTAATCTCTGTGGCGTGTACTATAACTGCGTAGTGCTGTAGTGTAATAAACTAGTTAGGTAGGGGTTCTACTCCCGGACATGACAGATGTGCGTATGTGTTTGTACCTCATAACCTGTGTGGAGGAGGGTGTGTGTGTGTGTGTGTGTGTGTGTGTGTGTGTGTGTGTGTGTGTGTGTGTGTGTGTGTGTGTGTGACACCTGTGCCCAATGTGTAGTGGGTTTTGCAAATTTCTTATATGGTGGGCCTAGTACATATCACAATGTCCACTGTACAGGGAAAGCAGCTGTGAAATAGCTGAGAGGCTGGGGTGCATATCCATACCCATATATGTGACATCAAGGTCAGGCAATCATAGTTAGCAACCCCAGTATTACCCAGAGCACACTCTCAACCCATGTCTCATACACACACATGGCAAGGCAACAGCCAAGATGTGTGTAGTACACTTGCATATTGGTGACTGATAGTAACAATGGTGTGAATGCAGTGGCCTACAGAGGCCATGGCACCCTGTCCATCAGTATGATAAGCACCTAATTGCAGACAGTGCACCTTCAATATGTTTCCCACTGGATGCCTGCAACAACTGTGGTTTCATCAAATGTGATCCACAAAGGACATACCATGCCTTACACACATGCCCTGTATGGACAGATGCCACTGACACCAGGGAATACCTGTAGCATGCTATCAATGTAGGTGCATGGTCAACCAGCTGTCCATTACATGGCCCCGCCACATAAGGGCAAGACTGTCACATCTGATGATAACATTCTGTGTACACAACATGGGCCACACAAACCAGGTACACTTCCACGTGCCACTGTATATGAATGTGGGACGGGTGCACATCCCGAACACTGTCCATCTCATGGTGTATGGAACACATACATGCCAATCATTGCACAGCACTGGCCATGCACAATAGTAACCCAGGAGACTGGATGGTGAATATTATACCCACCTGTGTGGTCCATTCCAGACACTACACCCCTTAACCATAGTGTAGACCATTTTCATGTGGCCTAATGCCAAGGTATACCGCTCACCTAGCCTGGTACAGCCATCTGGCACCATCAACTACTACACAATTTTGAACAATGCACACATAGATGCCAGTACTAGCACCCTGTGTCTGTGTGTGTGGTGTATGATGCTTCCATCCACATTCACACGTAGTACCACCCCCATTGACATACTGAAGCATGTTCTCTAATGTCAGACACCATCACATACCCTTTGACCATAGAACCCCAGGATAACTCCTGTGGGCCAATTGATACCGATGCATTACTGTATTGTGGCAAAGTAACTGGTTAGGAAGTGTATTTGTTACCTTGCCAAGTGTGGCAATGTGTCTGAGTCCCTTACAGAGTGTGGCTGTGTTGACACTCACACCTGCTCATGTGGACAGGCTTGTGTGCTACACCTACCATATCATAACAGTGTTGCAGATGTCACTCACCAGCACATATACAGCTGGACACCTCACCAACATGTAAGCTATGTGGCACATGCAAAAACTGAATACACATGTGATAGCTATGCATAGTCACTCAGGTGTTTGAAACTCCATACTGGTAGGTGTGTGACACAAACATGCTTAAGTTTTACTCACCCACACCTTCCCTGACATACTTTGTCTCTGTCTGTCCCACCCACACCCTCTCTGGTGGATGTGGGATGTACACCTGTTTTGCTAGGCCGCAGCTTGTGTTTTGTAAGTGATGGTCATGATCAGTTGATGGTCTCTGCACCAATTGCAGTCCTCCTCTAGCTGAGTGCATGTGGAACAGCTGCGGTAACATTCTCATAGCCAATTGCATGGTAACACACTCCAATATTTAGGAATATCATTTTGGTGTTGGCCCTTTACATCCACTGTGGGCAGGAACTAGATCTGTCATTTGGCGAAATGCATCTTAGATGGATTGGGGATTTGTGTCTAACAACTTACACTGTGGAAACAGGGCAACACATAGGAGGGGGATGTGCCTGGCCTGACTACAGAGTGTAAGTGGTGCTATACTGCATGGGGAGTAATGTTGTTTTAACAGTTTGTGTGTGTGGATTTGGCTGTCCTACATGCTGTAATACCTGCCATGTCATTACTGTGTTTATGAGGAATCCGCATCTGCAGGGTCATCTGCAGACTGGGCAGTGTGTTGTGCCCTTGGTGTCATGTTTTACCCACAGAGCACTAATCTGTGAACTGCAGAAGGTAGTGTAAGGATTGCAGTCTGTAGATGGTGAAAGCCCTGACAGTTACTGACTTCATATCCCTCATTGGGCACATGTTGCAAGAAACCCTGTTATGACAGTACATGTATGAGGTTATCACAGCAACATGTCAGTACTGGCCCTGAGTATGTGCTTCCAGCCACAACTCTGTCAACTGTTGTACATATGTCATGCATTAAGAGGTGCATGTGTGCTGTACACCATCATAAGTGTCATCATATCTGATAGCAAGCCAGGGCGATGTCAGACTGACACACTTGTTATGTACAGTATGAGTAATATTTGACAACATTACCAGGACATTCCGTGGTCATTTGTACAGTACTGAGGTCTGCGTAACTATGGTGACTGTTGACAGTGTTTGTATTGTGAACATGTTCTTTAGCCTGTGTACAGACTGTGGTAGATGCCATTGTTATAGGTCCCATCCTATCTTATGTTACATGTTGCTCCACTGTATGCTACCATATTGGTTTACATGTTTGTAGGGCCATACACACACATGTCCCACACCATAGACAAACAGAAGACCACAATGTGTAGCAGCCCAGTATATATAGCGTTAGTCTGTGAGTTGCACATATGAGGATATTGTCAAATATTTAGCCCATATACTGTACTTTTATGATAGCATACCATATGTGGCTATGGCTGTGTTCACATTGGATGTGGTTATGCACCTTCACACAGGTGTACCTTACCTTGCTGTGTGACATGCCTGCAGAGCCTGCTATATATGCATGTACATGTGCATTCCCCCATAGGATATGTTGGCCAGTATTGACATTGCTAGGTAGGGGTCTAGTGCCAGTGTTGGCAAGTAACAGTGTGTGTGTGTATATGGATGGGTCTACATCAGGTTGCAGGGTATACACACCTCAGCGGGCCACCTGTCCATGTGGCACAGGCATTACCCGGTATAGTAACCTGTGGAATGTGTTTGACTGTACCCCAAATATGTCACTGCCATGGTGTCAGCACAGTGACATACCCCATTGTGCATTATGACTGCAGACAATCCTCGTGCTGACACATGTACACCTACAACACACCTGCATTTCAGTTTTGAGACCACAACCAAGCAGTGTTACAAACAGCTAGAAGGCATCATTGCTGGATGGCTACATTACCTACCAATTATGCCTCACACTCTACACTCTACAACGTGTTACACTGCAGGACTGTGGTACACTGGTGTACAGTCACCCTGTGCATCAGACCTATATCAGCCTGTCCCTGTATTGATGGTATGGATGACAGGGATGGGCCGCAGGTATCATCATATGCACAGGGCATCCTCGTGCTAACACATGTACACCTACAGCACACTTGCATATCAGTTTAGAGACCACACCCAAGCATTGTTACTAACAGCTGGAAGGCATCATTGGTGGACAGCTACACTACCTGCCAATTATGCCTCACACTCTACACCCTACTACATGTTACACTGCAGGACTGCGGTATGCTGGTGTACAGTCACCCTGTGCATCAAAACCAAATCAGCCTGTCCCTGCATCAATGGTATGGATGACAGGGATGGGGCACAGGTATCATCATATGCACAGGGTGTGGTGTTGGTCTGCCAGAGGCTGAGGGTGGGCCATACATTTGACACCATGTGGGCGGATGAGGGGTGTATTCTGAGGAGCTGGCTGAGGTGATGTGATGTGTGCAGGTATGAGGTGCCCAAGGTGTGTTTGCATAGTGTGTGGGTATGCATGCACACAGTTCTGCCTTGTGGCTGCCCTACACAGGTGTTTATGGACAGCTGCAGATCATACCTGGCAGGGTGTGCAGTTCACTGCCTCTGGCCATGGACAGGTGGACTGTGCCTGCCAGGGGTTCTGAGGGCACATGCAGGTACAGGCATTGAAGTGCTACTCTCACCTGCTGATGACATTTGTTCACTGGTACCACATCCCTCCTGGGACTGGCTAGGACCACATGCATGTGGCCTGCTGTGGTGTGGACAGCAAACCCCCCACACTGCCGGGGCTGCTACTGCCACTATGGGAGCACCTTGGTGTCCTAGCATGCCCACACTGAGTACCAGCTGTTGGTGTTGCTGGGTCAAGTCCACGCAGGCGTCGCCGCATCCCCACCACATGTTGAAACACAGACACACCATGTCTGATAAGGGCCATCAGCTCATCATGCTATCTTTCCACTTACTCATTAGTGGCGCGGATGGCAGCTGCCACTTCACAGAGGTTGTCGCCTACAGTAGCAAGTGCAGCCCTCTGCTGCCTAAGGCCCTGTCTGATGTAAAGCTCAATACATGTCTGCACCACCATTACAGCCCGAAACATGAGTCTGCTGGTTGCAGCTATGTTGTCTATGCCAGGGGCATGATGTCCAGCAGTGCTACCACGAGCACCCTGGGACATCTACTTATGTGCAGCCTGCCAGACATCTGGCTATGCCTGCTGTGAGTAGACACAGCAGGTAT
Organism: Protopterus annectens; assembly: GCF_019279795.1. Taxonomy (NCBI): domain Eukaryota; kingdom Metazoa; phylum Chordata; order Ceratodontiformes; family Protopteridae; genus Protopterus; species Protopterus annectens. Next base: position 1,192,395,975 of record NC_056733.1, read on the forward strand.
GGTTACCACACTTTCACTTGTGCTGCCACTGAATGCCAGCTGTCCCTCTGCTATGGCCACTGGTGCTGGGGTGTGTATAGGCACTGCAACTGTGTGCAGGGGTGGGGTGGCTAAAAGGGGGATGTCAAATGTTGGTGCAGTGTCTGCCCCTGACAACCTCACCTGTGCCTCACCATTATCGTCATCATCATCATTGGTGTCTGTATGGACACCTACCACAGATTGGGTGCAGGAGGGACCATGACCCACCTCGCCACCTGTGGGGGAAAACAATAACCACACTTTAAATCCTGTACAGCATTGCTTAACAGTACACACACACACACACACACACACACACACACACACACACACACACACACACACACACACACACACACACACACACACACACACACACACACACACACACACACACACACACACACACACACACACACACAAACATCTCCATACTACCTACCTGTCCATGCATTTACAGACAACCCCACGTATATGTTCATGTGTTACCCCATCCTGCATCACACTTGTTAACATACACACATTGCTACCACTCATTAACATCACAGTCCTGTAAATATCCACACAAGCAGCCACAACACAAGGCCTGTTGCTACATTACCTGCCTGACCTGTGTGTAGTGGAGTAACATGGCCTCAATTCTGTCATTTGGTATGCACCCTCTGTATGGCTGGAATGAGGTGCATGGCCCTTATATGTGTGGGCTACTATGTTGTAGCCATAATACCTCCCACTGGTGTGTCATTTGTATGTAATGCTCTGTACATGACGGATATGCTGCTCCGTCAGCCCATCAAGTGTCAGCTGTAATATGTGGATACACTCCCTGGTGTTGACTATTACTTCTCCAATTCATCTGTAGAGCTGCATACATGGGCTGTAGATGACCTCTCCGCTGACAGCAATATTAAGTGTGTACCTGGGGTCTACCTTCCTTCTGTATGCTACAGGCCATATTATATGATTTGCTGTCCTGTGAGTACATGACAGGTATTCCTGGTGTGCAGTGTGGCACTCCATGTCCATGAACTGCATGGTCCCAAATGGGGCTACAGCCATATGAACACCCCACAATCACACATGTGCATACATGGCCACACCCACAAACACACACATGCACACACACATCATACATGCATCTACCTCCCACCACTTCACCAGGGTGACCATGCAGGCAAACTAACTAACCACTAGGATGCACACACACACACACACACACACACACACACACACACACACACACACACACACACACACATACAGGTGAGGATGCACAATGATCGTACACACAGTCCTCCATTTACTCATCTGCCAACATGCAGAACATATGGTACAGAACAGCATACAGTTCAGCTTTACTCACACCATGCTAGCAGCAGTATACATGTGTATGATGCATATGCTGTGACTAGGTGATGCCCCTTCCTCTGGATATCTCTGCACCCATGTACACATTATTGCTGTGCACCTGTTCTGCACCCTGCCGTGTACTGTGCCCCACAACTCACAGGTGTCCACCCCATTGTGGAATGTGTAGTGCCATGTCAGTTATGCCAGCTGTACCTCTCACAGCCCCTATGTGTTTCAGCAACACATACCTGGGATGATATGTGGACTGTTGTCATTGGTGAATCCTAGATGCCTGATTTACAGCTGTCAACATCAACAGGCCATGTATGGCCACTGTAGAAATGCTTACAATGACAACCATCAGAGCATACCATGGCTATGGGGGGGGGGTGTGCACACCTTTATTGCTTTTACACACACATCCGTAATCTGGCATGGGAACACAGCACTGCAGATCTTAGCTGTACACACACCCGGTATGTAACATATGTCCTGTACATTCACATGCAGTGTCTACAGATTATGGTACGTGTGCGGTTGCTGATCGCAATGCTTACACACCATGTGGGGATGTGTGTGCACACCCTTATCATGACGGTTTATCACACCTGTTGTTGTGTGTACTACAGCATTCACTGCTCATGGCAGGGGTATACCAGCATGGTCCTTCTGTAATTGCCAGTGTATGTTCAGCCTACCCTACACATGCCCCCCTATTCTGCATGATTGCGAGGTCCACTCATGTGCACATCCCATGGTGTTCACACAATGTTGTCACTATTGCAGTGTGGGTAGGGTTATGGCTGCCACAGGTCCTGGACCTGACTATATGCAGATAGAGCCATTCCTACCATCCTTAGGATCCCTGCTGCAGTGCACTGGTGTTTCATGCTGAGACCCCCCCCTCAGCATTTATGCAGATGCATGACAGGTAAGCCCTACACATATGTGTCAGCTTGCACACCACATGTTGCAGCTTAGACCCAGCTGATAATGTGGACTAGTGTAATGCCGTATGCCATAGTGTATCTCAGCAGCAGTTGGCATTGCCCTACAATTATGTACACTGGTGTTGCACTGTATATGGGTGTTGTCCAGAACATGTTGCTACTGTAGGTCATGTCTATCAACAGTATGTTACCCCCTGTGAACACATTCCACAATGACAGGATGCTAGTTGTAATGCAGGTGTGTGACATACCCTTTCTATACCCCATCATGTTCACCCCTGTGAGACCATGCATTTCACAGCAACAATACATGTACATCTACAGCATGCATTCAGGGTAGGTGTGTTAGATGTGTGCATGTAATATTACATCATCATTACAAGTCCACTGTGTTGGCATGCATGTACATAAGCATACTCACTAGCTTCAGGCTGCTGCCTTGCTGTTATCCCAAAGGGACCTACATAAGTGGGTGAGAGATGCAATGTCAGTCTCTACACCTGTGGCACTGCTACAGGTTGGGTGCAGTACTACTATACATCTACTTTAAATTCACACAATACTACCACATCTGGACATCTTTTTATCACTACAATGCAGTAACACATTATTTGTATAACATATCAGATATGCATGATCTACATGTACCACTGCGGATATTTACACAACAGTGGTCTACTGATATGACCTGTGTCCTTACCTGCATGCTCCTCGGCTATTGTGTAGATAACACCCACCTCCACAAAGGGGTCCAGTATTTGATGTTGTTCAGGACAGGCAGATGCCACGAGGCTGGCCAGGAGCTCCTCCACTCGTGTTAGGGGGGATGGATGGCATGGCCCCCCTGTGGCAAGGTGATGCCCCTGGACTGCGGCAGCACGCCGACAGGCATTGCAAAGCAGGTCGCTGCAATGATGCCGGACCTGCTCATAACTGTGATTATGCAGGCCAACATCATGGACCCTGTGGACAAGATCGTTCAACAGGGCGGTCCATTCCTGTTGTTCCTGTGCTGTCCTGTCAAACAGGACCTGGTAGTGCAGTCCCATGTGGTTTATTATCACATCATTTTACTCTGTTGAATATGCTGGGATCCAGATGTGCACCATCGTGCCTGAAAAACATGAAGATGGGAACAGGCCTGAGCGACTCATATGGCAAGGTTACCATAGTTCATAATACACATCTCTGTTACCCCCTCCACCATATTAGTTTCAACAGACTATCCACACAACTCATTATGTGTGGACACTAACATTGCGGGCCTGTTACAAACTATTCAGTTGCATGCCATTGTGAGGGCCACTATCGTTACATATATGCCAGTGGTATGGCTGCTCTGAGATTGCTGCACATCTGACAGTCTGTGTTATAGGGGGGTTCTATGCATGCTGTTGGACATGTACCAGGATTGTGTAGACTTACTACCAACATATGTATTATGACAGTGACACAATAACATGTATATGTTCCACTGGCAAGCTGATCCACCTCTCCACACCTATCTGACAAAAATACTTGGCCATCGCATGTGTGTGCCAACCTGGGGCCTCCTCATGTACTGTTACAGCCATACCATCAGGTGGAACAACCCAGGGGATGTTGGCCCACCCCCCCGCAGGCACACACCAACATGTCCCTGTCCCCTGAGCTCAGGTCTAGGGTCTGTTCCATTCCAGACTCCACGGACACATGAGGGATGTGCTACATCCATCTTAGGCACCCAGTACACATTCACACGGCCAACATGCTCCTCCTGCTCAGCCACCAGGCCTGGCCCCTTCAGGACGTGGACTGCTGTTGTGAGTGGGAGTTGGTGGGAACCTTCTTCTCATTGTGGCCATATTGGGGACCATGGGGTGTCCACATCACAGATCACACACACCAACCATGGTGTTTACCCACCACATGTGTCACATACCACCCCTGTAGACTGTCCTCTATATCTACCACTCCTGACCACCTCCATGTGTGTACCTGCCATACTTCCCCATATTCCCATTGCATACTTCACAGGCTGGGGCATTGTGGTGTTAAGATGGGACTAACATGTGACATACTCGTCCATGGTGCACACACTGCCAGCTGGAGATATCTGTCTGCATTGCTATATGTGCTGCTGCCTTGCACATAGCACACATCACTGTGGTAGTGATGTAGGGGACATGTCTTACCATACATATCTGTTTGTGTGTGTGTTTGTACGGATGTTGACATTTGCATATCAGTATTTATCTATATGTGTGTAGATATATGTGACTTCATATGTATGTGCACATATATATGGCTACACGTGGGTATATGTATATTCCTGGACATACATGCTGATATACATATATATCTTTAAATATTATACATGTGACATATGAACACATATGCATACCTATATGTGGGGTTCATTCAGACATCAGCCCCACAATCTAACAACACCTTCCTGCATAGCTGAATTGTTCTGCATTGCTACAACACAGACAGGTGCCACATATGGACACGGCCTGACATTAGGGGGGTATATGTAGGAGCCAATTGCAGGTAACCCTATTACACACCTATGGCATTCCAGCATGCTACATTACAGATTCACCTGAGTATCCTGTCAGTGGTGGGCTGTGGCTCCCACATGACCATCATAATGGCATTACTTCCATCACTAGTTATTGGTCACGTAATATACATACTTCCCATTACACAACACACACTATGATGGCTTATATCTTGTCTGTCAGTTCTGACCTGCATAGTTAATGGCTATGGCCCACTACACACAGGGGCAGACACTATTGTCCATAGCAATTGTTCAGTTGAACATCATCACAACAACACCTGATGGCACATATAAATCATTGCACATCATCTATCCCAGGTGCTACAGTTTATTACATGTATACATATCAGGTGATAGCCTCTGCACCAATCAGTGTCCTACACTTGCTAACTGCATGCAACTTGCTGTATGGTACTTCCAATTACCACTGTCAAGGCAACCAGCTACTATAAATCCCCACATCATGTGGGCATGGTCCTTTTACCGTTCCTTTGTGATGGACATCCTTCCTGTGTGTGAGCAGGTAGCAATACCTCTTACAGGAGAACCGACACACTCAGGCCAGCTACATATTTCTGGGAGGTTCCAGAACTACAGACAGAATGTGAGTAGAGTTGTTTTATGCTTTGTATAGTACTGGTTCTACAGGGTGTTTGTGTACATACTAGTTTACCTTAGAGTGCAGTCTGTCTGCATAGCTCTCAACTGTGGGCCTATCCTATTGGTGGCCAGAGGTGTGCCTATCATGTTTTGTCTATCCACCACCCAAGTGCTGTGTCAGGTATTTCACTGGCAGTGTGTGTGTGTGTTGAGTGCTATCAGTACATGGCTACATCCATTTATGTTTCTAACCTCAGTTCCCTGACTAAGGGTATGTTGCAGACTATCCTGTAACACCAGCAACTTGCTTAGTGTATAGCAACAGTTTTCCACATATGGGCCTGTGTTCCAGCCTCTGTCCTCCACCTACACACCAAGCTTTGCACATATGACATGCTGTCAGGGGTTGTTCTGTAGTGGGCTGTGAGTATATCACACTGCCATTGCTGCCATCAGTCCACTGCTGTTGTATCCCCCACACATATGGTGGGGCTGAGGCCATGTATATGTGGGCTTCACCTACACAATACATGTGTGCCCTTATGCAATCCAGAGGCCAGTGTATGTAACAGGAGTCTATGGCCATGTATTATTGAGTCGGGGGGGGGTGCACCATAAATAACCTAGGCTGTTACAAAATGTAGGGGTATCAGGGGTGCTCTGCCTTAAGGTATCTGGATGTACAGTATCATACACTTCACCTGTATTTACATTACTGAATTAAATTGGGTTAATGCAGGCCTACTGCCTCCTGCCATACAGACTGTTCTGTTTGTCAGTGTGCTTGTGATGGTGTCAGTTATGCCTTGTTATATAACAGTCACATCCTATTTGGTCAACTGAAGTCTTTACCACTTAGTGATTTTGTACAGTGTTGATAGAGGCTGCTGAACTATACACCTGCATTACTTACTGTTGATAGTTTGGTATCCTGTGGCCCAATCTGTTTTTACTAATGTTCAATTTGAAGGGCTTGGCCTGGACAGCAACAGTTGTGAAACTTTCCAGACTACTATATTAGTATAACTGTTTCACAGTGCATTATTCTGTTTATATGGATGGCAGTGTCTGAACATCTCTAATACATGGCATATAAAACTGTAATGGTACAAAAATAAAGGTTATCCATTTTTGCAAACCTGTGTGTGGTGTGTTATCCTATGACCTCTCTGTGGGCATATGTTGCAGGCAACAATTGTCATTTGTATGGGTGGCCCATACAGTGTCCAGTTGTTTAGGTGTTAACTGTAGGCATAGTGGCTGTTCCATATTGTGTGCACCTTTTACATATGTATTTTATTGTACATATCACTGCGTGTATCTGTGTAGTCACATGTATATCTAACGTCGGTTATTTCCCTGTCGTGAATCGTACGTTTAGGTCATTAAGTAGAGATATATATATATATATATATATATATATATATATATATGTATATATATGTGTGTGTATAGAGAGAGAGAGAGAGAGATATCTGCATATCTGTATCTGCATATATATGTGTCTGTGTATATTTACCCCAGTGATGTTGATAGCTTCCATATTTTACATTTCCTATGGGAGCCACACTGTACTGCATGATATGTTACTAAAACCAGCCTGACATCATACAGGTGGGTTGTAGTACTGTTTACATGTTGTGCACATGTCATGTCAGGTCCTGCTTATGTGATCTGTAACACTTTAGTGTACTGCAGGGCGGGCATGTTTGGCTGTGGTTGGTGGGTATTCCTATTTGTACATGAAGTATATTTTTTGGGGTGTCCCAACTCCATTAACAGTGCACACGGACATATTTGTTGCATTTACCTGTTGAGGCTACACACTCAAGCAAACCAAACACATAAACACACAAAAACATACACAGAGGCTCTAAATAAAAGTCTGCCTAAGCAGCAGAGACCTCCAAAGCAGACACCCAAGCAACCACTACCCCAAAACAAAACATGTGCAACACATAGCTCACAAAGCCAGTGTGCTGAACAGTCACAGCCCTTAAGGCTAAACAACCCACCTGATACACTTGTAATAGGTGACTCTAACGTAAGGCACACTGACGTCCCGCTCACCAGGCTGAACAAGGAGAAGGTCACGGTGAGCTGCCTGTCGGGCACTAGGATCCGTCACATAACACAAGCACTTAGGTCACTCCAAGGCAAGTACAAATATGACTCAGTCATTGTCCATGCTGGTGTGAATGACCTGAGATGTACCTCCCTGGACTACATGCAAAGAGACATAGAGGAGCTCTCTGAGCATGTAGCCCAGGCCGGTATGACCCTGACCATGAGTAGCATCTTACCTTCACCAAGAATGATGCCACAATATTAAGACAAGATGATCAATTTCAACAATTGGCTTAAGTATTAGTGTAATTCAAAGGGGATCCAATGCCTGTCAGCCTGGGATGACATGCTCGACAAGCCACGACGCTTCGCTAGGGGTGGCTTGCACCTGTCACCCCTGGGTTTTCAGATATTGGCAAAGGCTCTTGCCACACCATAGTGCCTTTTCTAGGCTAGGCTCCAAAGACAACCCCACCTCCATAGGTATCACAAGAGATAAGAAACTGAGAGCAATGCTACTCAACGCCAGAAGTCTAAACCTCAAGATGCACGCACTCGAAACTCTCCTTAGCATGGAGAACATCAATACCTGTGCAGTAACAGAAACCTGGTTCAAGGCTCCTGAGAGCACCCCAGCACTACCAGGTTATATCTCATACCATGCTTTTTGGCCCTAAAACTTGGACCGAACCACAAAAGAAGGGGGAGTATCAATATTCGTCAAAGATACCCACACCTCCAGGTTGGTGGCACAGCACGAAGCATCAGAGACTATCCATGTGCAACTAACAGTGAGTAAAACTGCCTTCCTGTTTATAGCCTGCTACAGACCACCCTCCCAAACCCAGGAACCCCACTCGGCCTTCCTGAGAACACTGGAAAATATGAAGGTCTCTCCAAACACCATTATATTGGGCAACTTCAACTACCCAAACAGACTGGGAGCTTTACTCTAGCTCCAACACCCTAGCCCAAAGGTTCCTAGAATTTATAAACTCAAATGCTATGGAACAACTTGTTACCACTCCCACAAGAGGGGAAAACATACTGGACCTGATCATCACCAACATGGGGGCTCTATGCTCCAGACCAGAAGTGTATCCCTTGCTGGTAAGATCAGACCATAAACTAATCTCACTGGATATTCACATCCAGATTCCACCCCCTGCCCAGAAAACTACAGTGAAAAACTTCTCTAAAGCAAATTTCACACTCCACAAAACCGAGGTGGAATCCTTCAAAGCCCCCGGGCCTGTGGAAAATACGGCCCAGACCACAGAATCCTTTATAAATGCATTCTATGAACACCTTCAGGAATGCATGGATCATGCAATCCCAAATAAAACCAAGACCAAATCCTCCAAAGGCAGGTGTTCTGTTTGGTGGACCCCAGCCATAAACAAACTATACAATAGAAGGAGGAAGCTACTACATGATAAAGCAAAATCCCAAAAAGGGAAGGCATCTCTGATCAGTATTAGCAAAAACCTACAGGCACTCATAAAATCGTCTAAGGCCAGCTTCGAGAGAAAAATTGCACAGGACACTAAGGATAATCACAAGGCTTTCTTTAGTTATGTTAGGAACCTGGGTGGGCATTCCCAGATATGCTCAGAATTAGTCCAAAATGACAAAAAATACACCGAACCCACAGACATTGGCAACATCCTAGCTGACAGGTTCAGCGCAAACTTCTCCCCCCCTCCCCACCAAAAGGGCAAATATCTATCCCAGCAGAGTGCTGCCCCCTGACATCTCAGATGCTCAGGTAAGAGCCACCCTCTCCAAAGCAAAAAACACAGCATCAATGGGACCAGATGGTGTCCTGGGCTGCGTCCTACATGAACTCCAAGAAGAGCTAAACCCAAACATAAAACTCCTGTTCAATCTCAGCCTTACTAAAGGATATGTACCCAAAGAGTGGTGTACAGCAACAGTGGTCCCTCTCCACATAGGTGGTGTCTCAACGGATCCTGGAAACTATCACCCCATAAGCCTGTCTAGCTTGGTCTGCAAAGCTATGGAAAGGATCATCATGGACCTCATAAATAAAGATATTGGGGACCTACAGACACTGGATCCTACCCAGTTTGGCTTTGTTAAGGGCAGGTCCTGCCTCTTAAACCTGGTCGATTTCTTTGAAACAGTCACCAAGGCCATTGACGAGGGGAAGGTGGTCCACACAGCCTACCTGGACCTCACAAAAGCCTTTGATACAATACCCCACTCGGGCATTATAGATGAGCTCACCAGCTTAAATATAAACCCCTATGTCATTAGATGGGTTGCAAACTGGCCCAAGGACAGAACCCACATGGTTAGAATTGCTGGAGCCATGTCAGACTCCAAACCAGTTACAAGTAGCATCCAACAAGGCTCAGAACTGGGACCACTCTTGTTCGGTATATATTTCTCAGAGGTACAGGCCAACAAAGAAGGACTGTCGCTGACCAAGTTCGCAGATGATTGCAAACTAGGCACCATAATTGACTCAAGCATCCTACAAAAGGGCCTCATAGAAACAGACAACTGGTGCCAGAGCCATGGTCTCAAGGTAAACGCCTAAAAGTGTATAGTCATCCCCTTTGGCAAAAACAAAGTGCCCACAAATTACCATATAGGTTGTAATCCATTAAGTATGGAAGAAGTAATTAGGGACCTGGGGACCCAAGTTGATAGCAATCTCTCATTTGAAAACCACGTGGCCAAAGTGGTTAGAAAGACATTTTATATAGCCCACCTAATCATGAAAGTATTCATATCTAGATCAGGGGAGGACATCGTGCCTCTTTACTCATCCCTCATCAGGCCCATAATTGAGTACAATGCCCCTTTTGGGATGTACCTTACCAGACACCTGCAGCAACTGGAAAGACCCCAAAAGTACCTCACCAAGAGGATCAAAGGGCTCAAACAGATGCCATATGCTGTCCGGTTAAAGAAACTCCAGCTCTACTCAGTGGCATACTGCCTGCTCAGAGGTGATCTGTGCCTGACGTATAAAGCCATGTCCAACCCGGAATTAATGGACATGCTGCACCTCAGAAAATCCAAATCCCATCGAGCTACATGCTTGAGAGACTTGAACCTCAACACTGAAAGAAATAGGACATGCTGGAGGGACAGATTCAAAGCCCAGAGGCTCCCTTCACTCTGGAATAAAATCCCAGTCCAGGTTAGGCAGAGTCCCTCATTGACTCTCTTCAAGAGGAATCTTGATGAGTGGATGGGAAATCGTAGGTTTACCCCGGGTATCACTTCTGTGTCACTGTTAGACAGAGGCACAGTATACTAACCTCGAAAAAGGGCATAGCAAAATTCATTTAAAATGGGTGGCAAAAACCAAAGACACTCTGGCTAGGCTTATAAATGCCCTAAGGCAGATAGCCTAGTATGAACCTATGAACCTATGAAACTATTTGTATTTGTCAATCTACCACTGCTATCTACAGATGTGTGGCTATATATATATATATATATATATATATATATATATATATATATATATATATATATATATATAGATATCTATTGATATGTTGTATCTGTTTAGATATTACTATATTTACTCACACAAATACATTTACATGTTGGGATACATTCTCTGTACTGTTGAATGACTGGGCTGGTTGATATGTTTTGAATCCATCAGGGTTATGTTTATCTGACATGGCTTAGTGGTAAATCACTTTGCCTATGGTGTGTGGGGTTCTGTGTTCGAGCCTAGCAGAAGCTGTTTATATTATTGCTGGGCAGAACATGGGCCGTTGGATACAGAGTGGTTAAGGCACGTTTAGTCAGCTGTTAGTGGTTTTGCGCAGAGGTAAGCACTGCTAACCTGCCGTTACATCTGCTTACATGGTGTTAGCTTCAGATTTGCTTAACCAGTGTAGGCATTGCTTACCACTGTGCAAACGGGCTTAAGCCCGCTTACTACTGCTTACATATGCTTACTATTGCTTATTTGTGCTTAAACCTACTTACTAGTGCCTTATTCAGTCTGACACTGATACTTCACATGTGCATTTCTTGCTCCAGTTTATATATATATATATATATATATATATATATATATATATATATATATATATATATGCTATTTAGTGGGTTTTGCAACAACATTATTGGTTATAGGTTCATAGGTTCATAGGTTCATACAAGGCTATCTGCCCAAGGGCATTTATAAGCCTAGCCCATAGTTATGTGGCTTTCGTCACCCCTTTAGTTTGAATAAAACTATGCCTATTATTTTGCTGTGCCTCTGTCAAGCAGTGACACTGAAGTAATCCCTGGGGTATATCTGCGATCTCCCATCCATTGGTCAAGATTCCTCTTGAACAAGGCCAGCGAGGTGCTCTGCCTCACATGTACCGGATTTTGTTCCACAGCATAGAGTCTCTGGGTGATGAATTTGTCCCTCCAGCACATTCTATTAATAACCATGTCAAGGTTTAAGTCTCCCGCCCTTGTGGTTCTGGGGATCTAGATTTTTGAGGTGAAGCATATTCATCAAATCTGGGTTTGACATGGCCTTATATGTCAGGCACAGGTCACCTCTGAGCAAGCGGTATGAGACTGAATAGAGCTGGAGTTCTTTCAGTCGGGCAGCATAAGACATATTTTTGAGACCCTTTATCCTTTTGGTGAGGACCTTTTGGGGCCTTTCCAGCTGCTGCAGGTGTCGGGTCAGATACATTCCGATTGGGGCATTGTACTCAATCATAGGTCTAATGAGTGATGAGTACAGGGGGACGATGACCTCCCTTGATCTAGATGTGAATCCCTTCATGATCAGGTGGGCAATGTAGAAGGGTTTCCTAACTACTTTAGCAACATGAGTGTCAAACGAAAGGCTACTGTCAACCTGGGTCCCCAGATCCCTGATGACTTCTTCTGTGCTCAGTGGATTGCCACCTATATGGTAGCTAGGGGTAACCTTGTTTTTCCCGAAGGGTATGACTATGCATTTCTTGGCGTTTAACTTTAGGCCATGGCTCTGGCACCAGTTATCCATTTCTGTGAGGCCCTTCTGAAGGATATCCATGTCAGATGTGTTTTCGACTATGGCGCCCAGCTTGCAGTCATAATGTGCTTTGCCATGTAAAATAGACTGTGCAACAGTAGGACTCGAACCAGGAATGCCTGCTCATTAGGCGGATGCTCTGCAACTACACTATTGCTGTGCTGCTTCATTTGCATATTTCTTCCATAATGTCATACCCATGGTTCCTTCCCCCACCCCAGAGCTTCATGTACACAGCAACCATCCATTCTCCAGTTGCTAGCCTAGCCATACCACACCTCCACACTTTGCCCTCTCTGCACGTCTCGGGACTCATCCAGTATACTGTCTCGACCCAAGCTTCTTCAAGCTGTTCATCCATTTAGTCCATGTACATATGAGCCTGCCTTGTTCATCTTCCGATACAGATGTAAACATCGATGCGACTCACAATATTTCATTCGTCCAACTAGGGACGGACCTGTTTTTGTGTCAAGATTAGACTTAGCTGGTCTACACTGTTTCTCCCACTGGTAGCATCCTGCCAGGGGTTTGAGAAGCAGCGGTTTGCTCACACACCTGGTCAGCTTCATCTCCCAGTTCCGCGGAACTGACATCCCAGGTTTAACATTCTGTGCATGTAGCATGCCCACACGCCCCCTTGACGTGCACTGTATTTTATTATTCTGTTATGTATTATGCAAGACTACTGCTCTCACAGTATGATTGGACAGGCACTGTTTTTATGCTACACATCGACTGCTCAAAATACTGTATTTGAGCAATGTACAAATGGTTTCTCGTATTATTCTACATAATTACATACATTTCCTATACTGTTGAATGACTATGCTGGATGATATGTTTGTGATAACAGCAGCTGTATGTGTATCTGCCACGGCTTAGTTGTAACTCACTTTGACTATAGTGTGCAAGTTCCAGGGGTTCCAGCTTGGGAGTACAAATTATTTTGTTGCTGGCAGGATGAGAGCTGTTGGCTACAGAGTAACTAGGGCACTTTTGAGCAATTGTAAGCGGCTTTGCGCTGGTTTGCGTGAGGGTAACAATACTAACCTCCGGTTACGGCTTCTTTCACTGAGTTAGCTACTACATTGCTTAACCAGTGTAGGCATGCTTACCTACACCTGAACAGGCTTAAACCCACTTACTGCGGCTTAAAAGAGCTTACTCCCGCTTACCACCATGCTACTTTTTTTATTTACTTTACATTTGTTGTCCAGGAAAATCCGACTGGATGCTTGACAATTTTCAGCGGAGGCCTGGGGAGAAAAGCTCCACAGTAAAACTCAGCTAATCATTACAAGTAATACAGAGGAGCTCACATTCATAGAGACTAACAGACTAGTAGGTATTATTCATGCTTAGTTCACGTTTACATGGCAGGTATGACTGTTGACAAAGGTCAGTTTAAGGTGAAGTGAGATTCCAGTTTAACAGTTCTGGATAGGTTACACTCAGGTATTCAGGTTAAGATTTCGTTATTCCATACCTGTGTGGTAGAGTAGAAGAGAATAGTGAAGGAGTAGGTAGGTAGGTAGGTAGAGGGGAGACACTGTAACTGTATAGCAGGCTGTGGGAATAATTCTTAGGGGAGCAATAGGGAAGGTTTAAAGGATGTTGGGATATGTATGCGGGGCAGGAAAAGAGGTCTTAGTTTCAGTAGTTGATGTAGGGGTATAGAGTGTAAGGGGGGGGGGCGTTTAGCCAGGTGGTGTGCATGTGCAGATACAATTGTGCTTAAGGTGTTCCTTCAAGTGTTGTTTAAATGTGTCCTTTGAGACAGCTGAGGTAATACACGTGGGTAGGGAGTTCTAGATTCTGCCAATATAGTTGGGGAAGAAGGTGTCACCTAATTGTAACTTTAAACTTTAAAAGAAAAGAAAAAGGGGTTGATAGGTAAGCGGTGGTAAAGGGGCACAAAGAGGGAAAGACAGTAGGGGAAATTGCCAGGGATGTGCAGGAATACTGAAGGGAAGGTCTACAGCTGGCCATTTCTTCCACAGCAACAGATGTGCATATACACTGAATTTGTAGGTAGATTTGAACACTCACACCCCTGGGTGGGGGTGGGGACAACAATAATAAGTTGTGATGCCAATTAGAACGGATTACATGCCTACAGTAGGGAGCTGCAACAATGTGTTATTTGGTGTTATTTAGTGGGTTTTGCAACAACAAAATTGGTTATGACATGCTTTGCTATCTAAAATAGACTGTGCTGCTGTGGGACTTATACCAGGAATGGCTGCTTATTAGGCGACTGCTTGGCCCAATTCACACTATTGCTTACATCCATGAGGCAGTCCGATTAGAACTGCTCCATCTAACACCTGCACACTTTGACCCATAATTTCATACCTACAGTCCCCCCCACTTCTTCTCTGCAGCACTCATCCTTTATCTGGGAGCAGGTCAAGTCTAACCACACCACTACACACTGCCCACTCTCCACTTCTCTGGACCCATCACATACATTGTCTTGACCCATGGATCATCAGGCTTTCCCAACCTTGTAGTCTGGGTACATACATGCCCTGCCATGATGCATCTGTTAATGGCAGAAATCTGAATACCCTATACTTTTTGGGTTGTCCCACAAGGGACGTTCTTGTTTTTGTTTCTAGATTAGACTTAGCGGGTCCACAGTGTTTCTCCCACTGGTTGTATCCTGCCTGTGGTTTGGGAAGCAGCGGTTTGTTTACTTTGTGTGTTTGTTTGCATGTTTCACCTGTTTGGCTGGGGTCAGATATCGGTAAGTGTAACACATATGTTGATTGAGCCCCCTCACCCTCATTGGCAGTGTCTGTGCATATATGTCATTCTTATGTGCTGTATCATATCATAGATATATATATATATATATATATATATATATATATATATATATATATATATATATATATTGCTGTATATATATCTAACGACATATAGATGTGTGGATATCTATATGTGGATATTATATATGAGTGTGTATATATACATATGTAATACAGAGAGGAAAAGGTATATATCGATTTAGTTTTATATATATATATATATATATATATATATATATATATATATATATATATATATACACACACACACACACACACACACACACACACACACACACACACATACATCTACATGTATAGCTACATATCTTGTAATGCTGAATTATATTGGTGGATGCTATGTTTGTGAACACATCAGGGTTATGTATATCTGCCATGGTTTAGTGGTAAATCACTTTATGTATGCTGTGCAGGGTCCTGGCTTCGAGCCTTGCAGAGGCTGTTTATTTTGTTGCTGGCAGAACGCTGGCCATTGGATACAGAGTGATCAAGGCACTTTAAACAGTCATAAGTGGTGGTGCACGTGTTTGCATGGAGGTAAGCACTGCTAACGTCTAGTCACACTTTCTTCTACTCAGTTACCTTCCATATTGCTTAATCTGTGCAGGCAGTGCTTATGTCCATGCAGACACACTTAAACATGCTTACATATGCTTACTACTGCTTATTTGTGCTTAAACCTGCTTAGTAGTGCCTCATTGATTATGATACTTACACTTCATATGTGCATTTCCTGCAGTACTTTAGTTCATAAATATGTGTTATTAAATGGGTTTTGCTGCAACAACAGTGGTTATAACATGCTTTGTCATGTAAAATAGACAGTGCTGCAGTGGAACTCGAACCAGGAATGCCTGCTCCTTAGGCAAATGCTCTGCCCAATTCACACTATTGCTTACATCCATGAGACAGTCTGATTAGAACTGCTCCGTCCAACACCAGCACGTATCGACCCATAATTTCATACCCATCGTACCCCCCTCCTGCTCCCCCACTGCAGCAATCATCCTTTCTGCGGGTGCAGGTCGGGTCTAGCCACATCACTGCACACTGCCCACTCTCCACTTCTCGGGACCCATCACATATGTTGTCTCGACCCATGAATTATCAGGCTTTCCCAACCTTGTAGTCAAGAACATACGTGCCCTGCCTTGAGAAATCGATGTAATGCCGGAAATCCGAAAATCCTATAATTTTTGGGTTGACCCACAAGGGACATTCCTGCCTTTGTTTCTAGATTAGACTTAACGGGTCCACAATGTTTCTCCCACTGGTAGTATCCTGCCTGTGGTTTGGAAAACAGTGGTTAGTTTACTTTGTTCATTTGTATGTTTCACCTGTTGGGCTGTGGGGGGGGCATTGGTATGTGTAACACGTATTTTGATTGAGACCCCCTCAGCCTCATTGGTGGTGCCTGTGGTCATATATGTCATTCTTATGGGCTGTCTCATTTCATAGATATATATCTGTGTATATACACACACTCACATATATATGCATATATATATATATATATATATATATATATATATATATATATATATATATATATATATACATATACATATATGTATGTATGCATACTATAGGTTCATAGGTTCATAGGTAGGTACTAGCCTATCAGCCTGAGGGCATTTATAAGCCTAGCCAAAGTGTGTCAGCTTTTGCCACCCCATTGATTAATTAACTGATCCTCTGTCAAGCAGAGCCAATGAAGTGGTCCCAGGGGTGTATTTTCTGTTACCCATCCATTTGTCAAGGTATCTCTTGAAGAGTGTTAGTGAGGGGCTCTGCCTGATGTAGTTTGGAATTTTGTTCCAAAGCATGGGGAGTCTCTGTGACAGGAATCTATCCCTCCAGCATGTTCTATTTATTGTTGTGCTAGGTTTAGCTCACTAGAGCGCGTGGCTCGGAGTGACTTGGATTTCTTTAGGTGGAGCATGTCCATCAATTCTGAGTTGGACATGGCTTTGTAAGTCAGGCAGAGATCACCTCTGAGTAGGCGATATGCCACTGAGTACAGCCGGAGTTTTTTCAGTCAGGCTGCATAGAACATATGTTTGAGACCAGTAATCCTTTTGGTAAGGTAATTTTGTTGTCTTTTTAGCTGTTGGAAGTGTCTTGTGAGGTACATCCCAAATGGGGCATTGTACTCTATGATGGGTCTAATGCGTGACGAGTAGAGGGGCACTATAACCTCTTTATTTTTAGATGCGAACCCTTTAATAATTAGATGGACACATAGAAGGATTTCCTAACTACTTTGAAAATATGATTGTTAAAGGAGAGATTACTATCTACCTGGGTCCCCAGATCTCTTATTACCTCTTCTGTATTAAGAGGGCTGCCACCTATGTGGTAATTCGTGGATGTTTTGTTTTTCTAAAACGGGATGACTATGCATTTTTTGGCATTTAGTTTGAGGCCATGACTTTGACACTAGGTGTCCGTCTCAGTAAGGCCCTTTTGAAGGGTGTCCATGTCAGCCGGAGAGTCAATTATGGCTCCTAGTTTGCAGTCATCGGCGAACTTGGTTAACTATAGTCCTCCTGTGTTTGCCTGTACTTCTGAGAAGTATATGCCGAACAGTAGGGGTCCCAGGACCGAGCTTTACAGGATTCCACTTGTGACTGGTTTAGAGTCGAACCTGGAGCCCACTATTCTTACTGCGTGAGTTCTGTCTGTAAGCCAGTTGGCAACCCATCTCATGATGTAAGAGTTTATGTTCAGGCTGGTGAGTTTTTCTGTAATACCCGAGTGGGGAATGGTGTTGAAAGTCTTGGCAAGATCAAGGGAGGCTGTGTGAACCACCTTTCCCTCATCTATGGTCTTTTTGACTGCCTCGAAGAAGTCAACCAGGTTTAGAAGGCATGATCTGCTCTTAACAAAGCTGAACTGGGTTGGGTCAATTGTTTGGAGGTTCCCAAAGTCTTTGTTAATGAGTTCCATGGTGATGCGCTCCATAGCCTTCAGACCAGGCTAGTCAGGCTTATGGGGTGATAGTTACCAGTATCAGTATTGGCCCCTCCTTTGTGGAGAGGAATAACCATTGCTGTGCACCATTCTATGGGCACGTAGCTTGTGGAGAGGCTGAGGCTGAACAGTGTGTTTAAGTGGGGGGTTAGTTCGTTCTGTAGTTCGCGCAAGACGCAGCCTGGGACACCATCTGGTCCCATTGATGCTGTGTTTTTTGGCTTTTGAAAGGGTTGTTTTCACCTGTGCATCTGTGATTTGTGGGACACTACACTTTTCTGGTATTGTTGTGGACCCTTTTGGAGGTGAGAGGGGGGTGAAGTTTGCACTGAATCTATCTGCCACGATGTTGGCAATATCAGTAGGTTCAGTATATTTTATGCTATTTTGTACTAGTTCAATGCATATCTGTGAGTTGCCGCATAAATGCTTAACATAGCTAAAGAAGGCTTTGTGGTCATCCTTTGAATCCTTGGCTATTTTTCTTTCAAAGCTAGCCTTCGATGATTTCATGAGGGACCTTAGTTTCTTACTGATACTGATCAGGGATGTCTTTCCTTCTTGGGATTTGCTTTTTTTTCTGAACTAGTTTCCTCCTTCTATTGTATATCCTGTTTATGGCAGGTGTACACCAAACTAGTTTCCTTCTCTTAGAGGAGTGAGTTTTGGTTTTGCTAGGGATGGCAAGATCCATGCATCCTTGTAGGTACTCATAGAGTGCATTTGTAAAGGTTTCTGCATCTTGGGCAGCGTTATCCTTTAGCGTGGGAACTGTGAAACTTACCATCTCTGTCTTAAGTAGGGTGAAGTTTGCTTTAGAAAAGTTTTTTTACTGTGGTTTCCTTAGTAGGGGGTGGTGGTAGGGTGTGGACATCCAGAGTGATTAATTTATGGTCTGATCTAACCAGTGACGGGTTGACCTCTGGTGTGGAACACCTGTCACCTATGTTGGTTATGACCAGGTCAATATGTTTTCACCTCCGGTAGGGGAGTTTATCAGTTGATCCAGGGTGTTTGAGTTGATGAATTCCAGGAAGTGCTGGGCCTAGGAGTTTGTACTCGAGTAGTTTTCCCAGTGAATGGTAGGGTAATTGAAATTGCCCAATCAGGGTGTTTGGTAGGACCTTCATGTTTTCCAGTGTCTCCGGAAAGGTGGAGTGATGGTCCTGGGTCATGGAGGGTGATCTGTAGCAGGCCACAATTTGCATTGCAGTTTTGCCTGACGTTAGTTGCACATGGATGATCTCAGAGGTATCATGCTGCACCACTAACCTGGAGGTGTAGGTATCCTTGATGAATATGGATACAGCCCCTCATTTTGTGTTTAGATCCATGTTCTGTGGCCAAAACGGGTGGCATGAGTTGTAGCCCAGTAGTGCCGGGGTGCTATCTGGAGCCTTGAACCAGGTTTTAGTTACTGCACAGATGTTGACGTTCTCCATACTGAGGAGTGCTTCGAACGTGTGCATTTTGAGACTTAAACTCCTGGTATTGAGTAGCATAACCCTCAGTTTTTTCTTAATTGTGCTGTTTACAGAGGTGGGTTTGACTTTTGAGCCTTGCCTAAAAAAGGCACTATGGGGGCAGCAAGAGCCTTGGCCAGTATTTGAAAGCCTAGGGGTGACAGGTGCAAGCCATCTCTTGTGAAGCAACATGGCTTGTCAAGCATGTCTTCCTAGGCTGACAGACACTGGATCCCCTTTGAATGACACCAGAAGCTTAGCCAATTGTTGAAATTGATCATTTTTTCTTTATACTGAGGTATCATTCTTGGTGAGGACAGGATGCTACTCAAGGTCAGGGTCATACCAGCCTGGGCTACATGATCAGAGAGCTCTTCCATGTCTCTTTTCATGCAGTCCAGGGAGGTTCATCTCTGGTCATTCACACCAACATGAACAATGACAGTCATATTTGTACTTGTTCTGGAGTGACCTGAATGCTTGTGTTATGTGGTGGATTCTGGCTCCCGACAGGCAGCTAACAGTAACCTTCTGCTTGTCCAGCCTAGTGAGTGGGAAGTCAGTGTGCCTGACTATAGAGTCACCTATTACTAGTGTGTTAGGTATGTTATTTCACCTTAAGGGCTGTGATTGTGATGTACACTGATTTTGTGTTTTATGTGTTGTTTGGTTTGTGACGGGAGGTGCAGGTTGTTTGGGTGTTTGCTTTGGAGGTCTCTGATGCTTTTGCAGGTTTTTATTTAGAGCCTCCAAGTATGATTTTGTGTATTTATTTGTATTTTTTGCCAGTGCAATGCTGTTTTAGTAGGTCTGTGTGTGGCTGGAGGTGTGGTGCAAGTGTTAACCTTCTCCACCTGACTGTCTGTTCCAGTCTTGGGTGGAGACAGCTTAGCTTCCAGTTTGGCTGTATAATTGCATCTCTCGCATATGTTAGTGTTTTGTGGTAGGAGGAGAGGGTTGTCTGTGTACATGAGGCAGTTGTAACATTGCCTCAGGATACCCAGATTCACCAGCTGGACTGAAGAGTACACCTGAAATTGTCCTTTGGTCATGCCTGAATAGTAGGGTGAGCTGCTTAGTTGCTTGGTTGCTGAGGGGTGAATAAAGAGCCTTGGCCTACTGGGCAATCAGTGTCAGGGTATATTAGTGCTTGCTATTAGGTCTGAGCAAGTGCTGAGCTGTAGGATGCTTTTTTGAGTGCTTAGTGTGAGAGCTAGACTAGTTTCAAGGGAAATACTGAAGAGGAGACTTAGTGGAGCCGGGAATAATTTGCCCAAAATGGCCAATAAACTACTAACGTCTGGGCTGGAACCACTCTTCCAGGGACAGATAGGTTGCTCAAAACTCCCCTCTCTCACAGGTGAACAGAGAAACTTCCTTCTATCCAAGTAAGGTATGGGCAACTCAGAAACTAGTATCACAGCCCTGAATTCAGCACTAGCCTGAAAACTGGACTATACTATCTTAGAAAGGCGGGAAACAAGGATTTTTTTTTTTGTTTGTTTTTTTGAAAAGATAAGACAAAAACAGTAAAAATACACTTAAAACAACTTTAAACAAACTACAAACAATCAGAAAAAGGCTATCACACTTTAGTGTGTAGTCTACAACAGTTAAACAAATTATTTAAACAAAAAAAAACGTTTTTGAAAGTGCAGACAGTCAAATAAGTACAATATGTGAAAAAAGAAGCTTTTAAATAACAATAAACGCTGGAAAATCTGTGTTTAGGCAGAAAACAGTTAAGTACAGCAAAAAAGCACAGAAAACTGATACTTAATCACTCCAAAGCCTCTCTTGTAAGCTAGAAGGCTTGTATCAATTTAAGGCTTTCTAGTGCTACCCAGTAGGTTAGTTACAGGAAATATGGGAAACAAGTGCAGATGTGGTCTTTTAAACCAGAAAGTTGAAAGAGATGGAGACACTGTCTAAATGGTCAATAAAGCACAATTTCAGGGCCAAGAACCTCTCCTCTCATGGTAGACAGACTACCTAGTGCTTACCACTCCCACTGATAAGCTAGAAGGCTTTCCTCCAACACAGAAAGGCTTGTGAGGCTCAGAAGCTTACCAACAGTCCTGGATACAGCAACTCTGTATCTGGACTAGGCTAGTTAGAGGAAAGGTGGGAAACAAGCGCAAGTGCGGCTTTTAAACCAGAACATTGAAAGAGATGGAAAAAAACTGCCCAAATGACCAATAGCTACAATTTGTAGGCCAGGAACCACTCTGCCTGTGGTAGATAGGTTACCTAGTTCTTACCACTCCCACTGATAAGCTAGAAGGCTTCTTTCCAACACGGAACAGCTTTGAGGACTCAGAAGCTTATCAACAGTCCTGGATACAGCAAATCTCTACCTGGACTACACTAGTTATAAGAAAAGCGGGGACCAAATGCAAAACGGGCTTTTAACCAGAAAGTAGAAAGAGATGGAAAAACTGCCCAAACAGTCAATGAACTACAATTTCAGGGCTAAAACCCACTCTTCCCATGGTAGATAGGCTAACTAGTGCTTACCACTCCCACTGATAAGCTAGATGGCTTCCCTCCAACACAGAAAGGCTTGGGGGGCTCAGAAGCTTACCAACAGTCCTGGATACAGCAAGTCTGTATCTGGACTTGACTAGGTACAGGAAAGACAGGAAACAAACTTAGAATTTTTTTTTTGTTACAGAAAAGCAGCTAAAACAGCAGTAAATACAACTCAAATTGCAGTGCAGGCCAGCACACCCAAGTGTGTAGCAACACTACTACAAATACAGTTCAAATAAATGCAAATAAATTAACAAATGACTAAAAAACAAGTGCAGAAGGCAGTAAATTAGAAGGCTACTAACAAGCAGTAATAAGTGCACAGTAAGAGCAACTGAACAGATAACAGCACACAGAAGAGCAACTAAGACAGTTACAGTAAGAGCAGCTGAATAATATATATATATATATATATATATATATATATATATATATATATATATATATATATATATTTTTTTTTTTTTTTTTTTTTTGAGGGAGGGAACAGAGCAGGATTAAGAGGCTACAGTTTTATTGGCCATTTTGGGTCAATTCTAAACTCCTTGATCTGTCTCTCTTAAAACCAGGCTGCCTCGTGGTTTGGGCATCTTTTCAGGCTTGCTAGTTGTTGCTGAAGCACCTACCAAGGGGAGAAAACGCTGAGAGAAGAAAAGGAGCCACTTTTGTGATTTTAAGTATTTTCTTCTGATTTTTTGTTAAGTTTTACTGCTTTGCCGCCTACTTTTTGGCATTTTCCGGCTTGTTAAAATTTATATCTGTAACAGTAACAGTACTTGGAACACATCTAGAGCCTGTTTACTGCATTTCCTGTGTTGCACTTAATTTAAAATTGTTTTTTCTCTAAAAACTGCATTTTACCTGATTTTGGCCTAGCACTCAAGTGTGGGGTCATGTATT
The DNA here is from genome assembly GCF_019279795.1 of Protopterus annectens. Taxonomy (NCBI): domain Eukaryota; kingdom Metazoa; phylum Chordata; order Ceratodontiformes; family Protopteridae; genus Protopterus; species Protopterus annectens. The sequence goes on from NC_056733.1 coordinate 1,192,419,236, forward strand.
GCACTGTTGTGATTATTTTGCTGCTTGTGTATCTCTGCTACCTTTAAACTACAACAAAAAGAAAAAAAAAAAATCTTGCTTTTTTTCCCGCTTTCTGAAAGTTAAGAAAGTTCAGTTACAGATTTGCTGTTCTGAACTGTTTGCAAGTTTCTAGAAGGCCAGTGCTTGCTTGGGCTAAAGGGAAGTCTCTGTGTTCACCAGTGGGAGTGGTTAACACTGAACAGGTGGTTACTACCTAGAAGCTGTAGTTTTATTGGCCATTTTGGGTCAATTCTAAACTCCTTGATCTCTCTCTCTTAAAACCCTACAACTCTCTTTTTGTGCAGTTTTGCGCACTGAGCAGCGTCGGGCAGCACTGCCTAAACAGGTTTAAACTATTCCAGGCTCCACAAAGTCTGCTCTTCACTTTTTCCCTTAGAACTGTTCAAACTCTCAAAGTAATCACTGTATTCTCTTTCTAAAGCCCTGCACTTGCTCAGCTCTTATAAGGAAACACTAACTAACTAAAGCACTACACCCTCCTTGACTTCTCATAAGTATTAGACTCCTGATTGGTCCTTCCTGATCAAGTGAAAAATCAGTTCCCTTCCCTAATCTGATCAGTAAAAAAACAGTTCCATATACAAATCTGGTATGTCCAAGGGTCAGTTTCATGGTTACTCTCCAGTCCAGCTGGTGAATCTGGGAATTTTGAGGCAATGTTACAATTGCCTTATGTACACAGACAACCCTCTCCTCCTTCCAACAAACTCTAATACATGTGAGAGATGCAGTTACACAGCCAAACTGGAGGCAGAGCTCTCTCAACCCAAGACTGGCACAGTCAGTCAGGAGGAAAAGGTAACCACCCACACCACAAATCCAGTCTCACACAGACCTACTGCATCTACATACCCAACACATAAACACACAAAAACATACTCGGAGGCTCTAAATAAAAACCTGCCTAAACAGCAAAGACCTCCTAAGCAGATATCCAAGCAACAGCCACTCCTCAACAATACCCACAAATCACATATCTCACAAAATCAGTGTGTGCCTCACAGTAACAGCCCTTAAGGCCAAACAGCACATCAAATACACTTGTTATAGGGGACTCTATTGTCCGGCACACTGACGTCCCGCTTACCAGACTGAACAAGGAGAAGGTCACTGTAAGCTGCCTGTCGGGTGCCAGGATCCGCCACATAACACAAGCACTCAGGTCACTCCAAAGCAAGTACAAGTATGACTCCGTCATTGTCCATGCTGGTGTGAATGACCTGAGACATACCTCCCTGGACTACATGAAAAGAGAAATAGAGGAGCTCTCTGAACATGTAGCCCAGGCTGGTATGACCCTGACCTTGAGTAGCATCTTGCCCTCACCAAGAATGATGCCACAGTATAAAGACAAAATTATCAGTTTCAACAATTGGCTAAAGTATTGGTGTCATTCAAAGGGGATCCAGTGTCTGTCAGCATGGGATGACATGCTCGACAAGCCATGTTGCTTCACTAGGGACGACTTGCACCTGTCACCCTTAGGCTTTTGTATACTGGCCAAAGCTCTTGCCACCCCCATAGTGCCTTTTTAGGCAAGGCTCAAAGGACAAACCCACCTCCATAGACAACCCAAAGATAAAAAACTAAAGGTAATGCTACTCAATGCCAGAAGTATAAACCTCAAGATGCATGCACTCGAGACTGTCCTCAGTATGGAGAAAATCAATGTCTGTGCAGTAACAGAAACCTGGTTCAAGGCTCCTGAGAGCACCCCAGCACTACCAGGTTATAACTCATACCATGCGTTTCGGACCCAAAACTCGGACCGAAGCACAAAAGGAGGGGGAGTATCTATATTCATCAAAGATACCTACACCTCCAGGTTAGTGGCACTGCACAAAGCATTGGAAACCATTCATGTGCAACTAACAGTGGGCAAAACTGCCTTTCAGTTTGTAGCCTGCTAAAGAACACCCTCCCTATTACAGGAATCCCACTTGGCATTCCTGAGAACACTAGAGAATATGAAGGTCTCTCCAAACACTATGTTATTGGGTGACTTCAACTACCCAAACATTGACTGGGAAAACTACTCAAGCCCAAACACCCACACCCAATGGTTCCTTGAATTTATAAACTCTAACGCAATGGAACAACTGGTCACCACTCCCACAAGAGGGAACAACATACTGGACCTGGTCATCACCAACATGAGGACTCTATGTTCCACACCAGAGGTAAACCCCTCATTGGTAAGATCAGACCACAAAACAAATTTCCCTGGACATTCATATCCCATCCGCACCCCCAGCCAATGAAATCACTGTAAAGAATTTCTCAAAAGCCAACTTTGCACTTCTCAAGACTGAGGTGGAATCCTTCAAAGCCCCTGGGCCAGAGGATAATACAGCCCAATCCGCAGAATCCTTTACAAATGCATTCTATGAGCACCTGCAGGAATGCATGGATCATGCTATCCCAAATAAAACCAAGACTCACTCCTCCAAAAACAGAAGACTGGTCTGGTGGATCCCGGCCATAAATAAGCTATACAACAGAAGGAGGAAGCTATTACATGACAGAGCGAAATCCCAAAAAGGGAAGGCATCTCTGATCAGTATTAGCAAGAAACTTCGATCCCTCATAAAATCATCAAAGGCCAGTTTCAAAAGAAAAATTGCCCTAAACACTAAAGATAATCACAAGGCCTTCTTTAGTTATGTCAGGAACATGGGCAGAAACTCCCAGATATGCTCTGAATTGTTGCATAATGGTACAAAATATACTGAACCTGCAGACATAGCCAACATCCTGGCAGACAGATTCAGCACAAACTTCTCCCCCCTTCCCCCCAAAGGAGCAAATGACTATCCCAACTGAATGTAACCTCCCTGAAATCACAGATGCACAAGTGAAAGCTGCTCTCTCCAAAGCAAAAAACACAGCATCTATGGGACCAGACGGTATGCCAGGCTGTGTCTTACATGAGCTCCAAGAAAAACTGAACCCTCACATTAAGTCACTGTTCAAACTTAGCCTTACTGCAGGATATGTACCCAAAGAATGGCGTACAGCTACAGTGGTCCCACTCCACAAAGGTTGTGCCACAACGGACCGTGGAAACTATCACCCCATAAGCTTTACTAGTCTGGTCTGTAAAGCTATGGAGCATATTATCATGGAACTCATAAACAAAGACACTGGACCCTACCCAATTTGGCTTTGTTAAGGGCAGATCTTGCCTCTTAAATCTAGTTGATTTCTTGAAACAGTTACCAAAGCCATAGATGAGGGCAAGGTAGTCCACACAGCCTACCTGGACCTCGCAAAAGCCTTCGACACAATACCCCACTTGGGCATCATAAATAAGCTTACCAGCTTAAATATCAACCCCTATATCATGATGGGTTGCAAAATGGCTCAGAGATAGAACCCACATGGTCAGAATCGCAGGTGCCATGTCCAAATCCAAACCAGTTACAAGTGGCATCCCACAGGGCTCAGTTCTGGGGCCTCTCTTGTTTGGTATATACTTCTCTGAGGTTCAGGCTAACACGGGGGGATTATGGCTAACAAAGTACACAGATGACTGCAAACTGGGGCCATAATCGAATCTCCAGCTGACACAAGCATCCGCCAAAAGGGTCTCACAGAGACGGATGCTTGGTGCCAGAGCCACGGTCTCAAGCTAAATGCTAAAAAGTGCATAGTCATCCCCTTTGGGAAAAACAAGGTGCCCACAAATTACCACATAGGTGGTAATCCATTAAATACGGAAGAAGTAATTAGAGATTTGGGGACCAACGTAGATAGTTATCTCTCCTTTGATAATCATGTTGCCAAAGTGGTTAGAAAGGCCTTCTATATAGCCCACCTTATCATGAAAGGTTTCGCATCTAGATCAAGAGAGGTCATTGTGCCCCTCTACTTGTCACTCATCGGGTCCATAATTGAATACAATGCCCCTTTTGGGATGTACCTTACCCGACACCTGCAGCAACTGGAGAAACCCCAAAAGTACCTCACCAAGAGGATCATGGGCTACAAACAGATGTCCTATGCAGCTTGACTAAAGAAACTCCAGCTCTACTCAGTTGCTTACCATCTACTCAGAGGCGTTCTATGCCTGACGTACAAAGCCATGTCAAACCCAGAATTAATGGACATGCTCCACCTCAAAAAATCCAAGTCCCTTAGAGCTACACGCTCCAGGGACCTAAACCTCAGCACAAAAATAAATAGGACATGCTGGAGGGACAGATTCATTTCCCAGAGGCTCCCCTCACTCTGGAATAGAATCCCAATTCATGTTAGACATAGCCCCTCGCTGACCCTCTTCAAGCGAAATTTGGACGTGTGGATGGGAAATCGCAAATTCACCCCTGGGATCTCTCCTGTGTCCCTGCTAGACAGAGGCACAGTTAACTAATCTTAAAAGGGTACCTTCTGTGACCTACTTTACAGAGGCACAGTAGGCTAATCTAATAGGGAGGTGGAAGCCAAATACACTCTGACTAGGCTTATAAATGCCCTAGGGCAGATAGCCTAGTATCTACCTATGAACATATGAACAGGGGTTGTCCTTCCCAAATGTTCTCTTTGCACACAGTAGGAGTGCCTGAAATCAGAATATGATCTCACTGCCTCAGTTGAGTGAGCAAATGAGATGGGCCCAGAAGGAGTATCCAAATACAAATCTACAAGAGAGGCGGGCAATTTCAAAGCCACCAACATTTAGAGAGAGAGCCACAACTTCAGTTGAGTTAATATTCAGTGAAAAACACAAATAAATAAATTAAATACAGTACTATATGAAAAAGAGCAGATAAAAGTGTACTTAAATTCACTTATATATCCAGTTAATTTCAGGTAGATGTTAGCCGGCCAAAGCTCTGATATTATAAATATATATATATATATATATATATATATATATATATATATATATATATATATATATATATATATATATATATATATATATATATATATATATATATATATATATATATATATATGCATGTATATATCTCTATATATATATATATATATATATATATATATATATATATATATATGTATGTCTATATATGTATACATATGTACTACAGGGAGGGTGAGGTATATATCTATTTAGTTATATATATATATATATATATATATATATATATATATATATATATATATATATATACACACACACACACACACACACACACACACACACACACACACACATACATCTACATATTTAGCTACATGTCCTGTAATGTTGAATGGTATTGCTGGATGCTATGTTTGTGGAAATGTCAGAGTTATGTGCATCTGCAGTGGTTTAGTGGTAAACTGCATTGCCTATGGTGTCCAGTCTTCTGGGTTCGAGCCTTGCAGGGACTGTTTAGTTTGTTGCTGGCCAGAATGAGGCCCGTTGGTTATGGAGTGGTTGAAGCACTTTTATGCAGTGTGCAGTTGTCAGGGGGTTTGCAAGATGGTAAACACTGCTAACTTCCGGTGACATCTGCTTACACATGGTTAGCCTCACTGTTGCTTACTCTGTGTAAGCACTGGTTCCCATCATGCAAACAGACTTGCACCTGTTTACTTGTGCTTATTTATCCTTACTACTGATCTATTTTCAACAGTAATAGTCTACTGGTACTTGGGGAGGTGGTGGATTTGGCAAGTGTATGGGGTTATCATTCATTACAATGCTTCCTACTCCAGTTCACACATATATGCTATTTATTAGGTTATACAACTAAATAGATTAATCATAACAATAATTTGACATGGAAATGGAATGTACTGCAGTGGGTTTCGAACCGGGATTGACTGCTCGTGAGGCGAACACTCTGCCCACTACAATATTGCTGTACTGTTTCATTTGCACATATCCTGCTTTTTATCCTCCTTTTGCTATTTCAGCTACATTAACTGTATCGAAGCGATGGGCACACCCGTGCACCTACGATTAGCTTTGATCGGTGTTTTAAAAGATATAGATGGGTTTCTTCTTTTACTTTATATGTCCTGTTGCTGTTGTACATGTGGGGGTCTGTTGGTGGGGATATGAGAACATCTGTGAGTTATTTCACTCATTTCTTAACAGCTTCTGCTGTTCGACATTGCAGGGGCATGTTTATTCTGAGAGCTCTGCTCTCAGACACCTCAGACACTCCCCTTGCACTCGTACATGCTCAGTGTAAGCCTAGGAGCTCGGCCAGCAGTCCTTCATTACTATGCATGGCGCACTGCCATCCTGGTCCTAAACGGGCACTTCCATGTAGGACTAAACCAGTCCTGCACGGAAGTTTAGTAAATCCGGGGGGGAGTTATCTCTCAGTTCAGTGCAGTAGCAGACATAATGTCTAGGACTAGAAGTTTTTTTGCATTGTCTTTACATGTGGAGGAATTTACTTTGTTTTACGCCTTCCACCATTTGCCAAAGATCTGAGGGATATGTATTTTTCACAGGGTGATGCTAAATGCTGGCAGTTTCATGCAATGGGAGTTTTCACCTTGCATAATCAGATGACAAAAGTGATGTCATGCTGCAAGTTTCCCAGCAGTAATATTTGAGATGTTAATTTAAGAACTCTCTGAGAGAGAGAGAGAGTGACATTTTGTATTTTGTCTTTTGACCTGATAGCATCAACTGGGAAACTCACTCATCACATCTGTCTTGTTTGCTCTGTAAGTAAGTTAACTGGGGTGCAGTAATTTCTTTTAGAGTCAGTAAGAAATATAGTAAAGATTAGTTTAGATGTTTTTTGAATTTATTTGAGACTGTCTGGCCATGTTGTTTTAAATATTTCCTGTGATTTAGAACTCTGATGTCACTGTGAATACATATTTAGCATTGTCTTGTTCTTTTGTTATTTATTATTAAATGTATTAAAACCTTTCAATTGTGGCTGGTCTGTCTAGAGATATTTAACCTCTTAGACTACTTGCATATCTATTTGTTGACACTGTGATGTCCACTCCTAATAGCTTTGCTCTTGGTCAAACTGCCATTTGGATTAATAGTAACATTACGCAGTAAGACTGGACACCCTTTGTTAAGGGCCTTAAAGTAGCTGATAAAGAGTTGGCTGGTGGCAGTGATAACTACTTTATAGTCTGGGCAAAAGGGGGCATAACTAGTAAACCTGTGCCAGCCTTTCCCAGGTGTGTTTATCTGTATTTCTGTATAAATCAAATCTCAAAGAGTGTGTGTATGACTTACTTGGGCAGGGACACAAAGAACTGGTTGGACAGAGAGGGTGCTGGAGGTCTTAGCTTCACCACTCAGCTGAGATCTCAACTCTATAGCTGTGCCAGTGGGGAGTATTATTGGGGATTTGGAGAAAGAGGGAGAAACCAGCCGCAGACTGACTGTGGTCTCAGTGTGCTCTTAAGGGAAACTGCACTTTACTTTGTGTGTACTTGTCATCTTTCCAGTGTGTATGTCCCCCACTGTTGTGGTGAGGATTGAGGCTCCTTGATTGCTGGGTCAGTGCTGGAGCATCACAATCTGTAATAAAGAAAGGTTTTTTTTCTTATTGGCAGTATTAATAACTGATAGTCCACATTCCAGTTTTGCAAACAAAATTCCATTTCCTATTACACTTCTTTCTTCTGGAGAAAGAATGTGCAAAATCTGTTTTACTCATGTTATGGGACAAGATCAGCTTATTAAAATGTATATTAATTTCAGTTTATTAAAGATGCTATAATATGATTGTTAAAAAGTAAATATAATTTGTATGTAGGGCTGCGAAAAATAAAGCTTCATAAGCTAAAGTTATTACTGTGTGCAAACTGCATTCTTTTAATATGTAATAAAGAAAAAGTACATGTTGTATGAAGTCAAGGCATGTAAATTACTACAAAATGAATTTGTTAGCCTGACTCCTCCAGCCTAGGAGTGCATTGTTGCTAGGGAAGGTTTGAAGCATCCAAGGTCAGAAGCAAGACCCCTTGAAAACAGGTGGATCAAGTATAGAAAGGTTTTTCATGTAAAGTTCAAGGCGAAAATCACGAGGGATGAGGACATTTGCAAAGTTTTCAATTAGCCAGAGTCATTGTAACAAAATGAAAGTGCATGACCAGGTTTGATAAGAAAAATGTATAAAAGATGTAGTTTGCCTCTCTTCAGAGAGACTGATTTAACAACTGCGATGAAGATTGTCTCCCAGTGCTGTAAGAATAACATTTCTGTTTGCACATCCTGAAGTGTCGTTCCTGACTGAAGGCATATAAGATAAATTATTAATGTCATTTATTTATGGCTATAACAATTTGGTGCTGTTCTCTGGATCTGAACTTTGGTATTGCTGCAGGGCAGTTCTGGAATAGGGCCCATCACAAACTTTCTGTGAATTCCACACTGGTTTGTATGAAATAGTCAGAGACTCAGATGTGCAGCTATTTAGGGTGTGCAAACATACTAGTCTTGGCAGGGGAATTGTTTTGTAAGGGAAAAGGCTTGGTTTGTGTTTTTTTCCTCTTTCTCTCTTTTAGACAATTTGTGGAATAAGTGCTTGACTGTGTTTGTTGAATAAGTGCATGACTGCAGTTGTAGCATATGTGCATGACTGTGTCTTTGTTTGACTGAGTTGTTTGTAAGGTATACAGGTAACAGTGGGAAGACCCCACATCAGATGAGTATAGTAAATGTATATGCACATACAGTAAAGTACAAATTAACACAAGGAGGCGCCTTGTGTCGAGGGCGGTATCCTCAGGATTGAAAGGTAAGAAGCATGACAGATGTTTTATTTTGTCAATGTATTATGAATGTATGAAGGAAAGTAAGGAAAGAAAAAGTTAAAAGTTAAAGATTAAGTTAAAACAAGTCCATGAGCCCACCACATGATTAGGATGTAGACTATATACTGTTAAAACTAATTCATGAGCCCGCCGCATGATTGGGACGTAGACTATATACTGTTAAAACTAATTCATGAACCCACCACCATGATTAGGATGCAGACTATATACTGTTAAAACAATCTCATGAGCCCACCGCATGATTAGGATGTAGACTATATACTGTTAAAACAAATTCATGAGCCCACCGCATGATTCGGACGTAGACTACATACTGTTAAAACAATCTCATGAGCCCACTGCATGATTAGGATGTAGATTATATACTGTTAAAACAATCTCATGAGCCCACCACATGATTGGGACGTAGACTATATACTGTTAAAACAAATTCATGAGCCCACCGCATGATTGGGACGTAGACTATATACTGTTAAAACAATCTCATGAGCCCACCACACGATTGGGACGTAGACTATATACTGTTAAAACAAATTCATGAGCCCACCACATGATTGGGATGTAGACGATATACTGTTAAAACAATCTCATGAGCCCACCGCATGATTAGGACGTAGACTATATACTGTTAAAACAATCTCATGAGCCAACCGCATGATTAGGATGTAGACTATATACTGTTAAAATAAATTCATGAGCCCACTGCATGATTGGGACATAGACTATATACTGTTAAAACAAATTCATGAGCCCACCGCATGATTGGGACGTAGACTATATATTGTTAAAATAAATTCATGAGCCCACTGCATGATTGGGACGTAGACTATATATTGTTAAAATAAATTCATGAGCCCACTGCATGATTGGGACGTAGACTATATACTGTTAAAACAAATTCATGAGCCCACCGCATGATTGGGACGTAGACTATATACTGTTAAAACAAATTCATGAGCCCACCACATGATTGGGACATAGACTATATACTGTTAAAACAATCTAATGAGCCCACCACATGATTGGGACGTAGACTATATACTGTTAAAACAAATTAATGAGCACACCGCATGATTGGGGACATAGACTATATACTGTTAAAACAAATTAATGAGCCCACCGCATGATTTGGGACATAGACTATATACTGTTAAAACAATCTCATGAGCCCACTGCATGATTGGGACGTAGACTATATACTGTTAATGCAATCTCATGAGCCTACCGCATGATATGAAGTAGTGGTATGCATTGTTAAGATAAATTCATGAGCCCAAAAGCATTCTCGGACTTAAAACCGTGATTGTGTGGAAGTACCCTTAGAGGTTTCGAAAGAGTGGTTGGTTCTGGACACAGTACCTCTCCACCCCATTATCCCAACCGCATTGCTAGAACTGTAACTTCTGAGGTCATACCAGGAAGAAAGCAAGAGGGTGCTGTTGGAAAAGGCTGATCAAAACCTCTCCTCTTTTGCTGTACGCCAACAGACCCTTCCCTCCCTGTATGGTGTGTGGATTACTATAGTTATTTTCTGTCTTCAGAACTGCCAGGATCCAGGAGTTGTAAGGTAAGTGTAACATTTTTATTATTACTTATTTATAAAATAAGAAGAATGGGAGCAAAGATAAGCAAGATCAAATCCCTGAAAAGGGAACACCTGCATATGTTATGTATTTTAATTATGGGAAGGAAAGTTGTAAATATTTGCATGATTGGTTTCAGCTTACTAAGAATTCTTCTGGTGGGGTATTTCCATTAAATGGAACTTATGATAAGACTACATTGCTGACATTGAAAGGTATTTTGAAAGAAAAGAAAAGACAAGAAAAGCAAAGTAAGTGGGGAACAAATGACAGCATTTTATTCTTGGTACAGTGAAACACTTAAAAGGGAAAAGGAGACAGCATTAAGAGGGTTGCAGGATGGTAATAAAAATTGTTGCAACAAATAAAAGAGGTTAAAAAGGCAGTACAGACTAGTAAAAAGAGATCCCTTTATCCTGTCTTAGCAGGTTTGGAAAAAACTGAGGATGGCCAAAAAGCAGAAACTTCTGAAGAGGATGATAACCCTCCAGTAGCTACTGTACCCCCCACCCCCATATGCACCAGTACGCGTACCTCCTGTACAAGACTCTGTTGTTTCTCATACCCCTATCTTTCGGTCTACTGTCCATTGGATACCCAGTTTGCGTGATACTGATACATCTCGGACTGGTTCCCTGTTCAATCTTCATCTTCTGAACAGACATCTGCAGTCGAGGGGCATTCTTCTTCCTATCCTTCTCAGTTAGCTTCTACTTCCCCAACAGGGGCATTAGTATTTGACACTCCTGTATCTCACCATACAAGCTCACATGACAGGGTACAACAAGAGATTACAACTTCTGGAGGGGATATATTGGCATCTCTCAGGAAAATTTTTGGGGCTAACAATAGGGAACATGTTCATCATCTTCTGATCCCTGCTGATTTGCATAGTATGTTTAAAAAATTTCCAAATACTCCAAATATTAGAGAATATCCATTAAAATTCAAGGAAGAGTTAAAAACTGTAATAGAATGCTACAATCCTACTTTGACAGATTTAAATCAACTGCTGAGAGTAGTTACTTCAGATGAAATAAGAAAGCAGTTACTGGAAAAGGCTGAGATAACAGATTTCACTCTCACAGGGAATGCATTAACAGATAAACGCACGGCATCGTTAAACAAGATTACAGAAGTGTGTCACGTTAGGACTGACTGGTCTAAAATGCAGGCATGTAAATAAAATAAAGGGGAAGCCCCTGCAGACTACTGAGTCACCTTAAAACAGTATCTGCTAGACATTCAGGAATACCAGACCCAGAAAAGCAAGCTAAGCCAGCTATTGCAGCAGCCTTTGTACAGGGTCTGCAAGCCCCTATACAAAATCAAATAAAGCAAGTGCTCATAGTCTGGCAAGGAAAGGACGTAGAGCCTTTATTAAGTGCTGCAAATCACTGTACAGAGTATCAGGAAAAATGAAGGAAGAGTACTGAGGATAAGCTGTTAATTTTACAAATCAGGCAGCTGGAAAACCCAAGGGGTCAAGGCAGAAGCAGGAGAAGGGGTAGAGGAATTGCTAGAGGATTTATCAAAAGTGCTGGTTGAGGGGAACAAGGTGCAGTTGGCTGGCAACAATGAGCTGGCAGTGCCCCTCCAGCTTCATCTAACATGTATTGCTTCCAATTGTGGAGAAGCAGGATATTGGAGAGGGGAATGCCCACAAAGGCAAATGCAAAGAGCCCAAGATACTTGGACTGAATGGCAACCAAATTATAATCATGCAGTTTTTCCTCCACCATCTCCTCAGATTGGAAGTAGTCAGGAAGCTCCATACTGACTAGGTCAAGAAAATAATACAGAAGGGCATTTTAACCCTCTACTGCCAATGGATCAAAATGGACTCTACATTAAAATGAAAATAAATTCAAAGAAAACCCCATTTCTGGTGGACACTGGTGCCACTAGGGCAGTGTTAAAAATTACTTCTGATAGTCAAATACCAGTATCAGAGCATAAAGTAAAGGCAATTGGAGTATCAAATACTATGGTTACGTATCCTGTTTCGGAACCCACCCCCATTTCTTTAGGTCCAATTGAAGAAAAGTATTCTTTTCTTTTGAGTACTACTGCACCAGCAAACCTACTAGGAAGAGATTTGTTATGTAAGCTGGGTTGTACTATTTACTGTACCCCAGAAGGTGTGTATCTAAATGTTCCAACAGAATCAGAGGAGTAAGTATTGGCAGTTTTAGCAGAAGCTGAGGAACAGCCAGCTGAAAGCAGATGCAGAGTTTCTAAAGCAGGTACCTGCCAACTTGTGGGCTAAGCATGCAAATGAAGCAGGTATACTGAAATCAGCAGAACCAGTAAAAATAAAATTAAATCCATCAAAACTTCTCCCCAGATTTCCACAATATCCACTAAAGCTTGAAGCAGAGCAGGGAATCAAACCTGTAATTCAATCTCTAATACAGCAAGGAATAATAATACCAGCTAAAAGCCCTTGTAATACTCCTATTTTTCCAGTGAAAATGCCATGAAAGAATACTTATAGATTTGTACAAGATTTAAGGACTGTAAATAATGCAGTACTGCCTACTTTTCCTGTTGTTCCAAATCCAGCAACAATACTGAGTTGCATACCACCTACAGCTAGTTACTTTTCTGTAATAGAATTATGTTCAGCATTCTTTTCTATAACTCTTCACCCTGACAGTCAGTTTCTGTTTGCTTTCTCTTACCAGGGACATCAATATACATGGACATGGTTGCCACAAGGCTATACTAAAGCTTCTTCATTATTTTTTCAAATTCTGAAAAAAAGATTTGGAGAATGTGACATTTCTGGGTGGGTCTGTGTTAGTACAATACATAGATAATTTACTGATGGCATTAAACTCCTTTCAGCAATGTCAGCAGGACACCTTGCATAGGTTCATAGGTTCATACTAGGCTATCTGCCCTAGGGTATTTATAAGCCTAGCCAGAGTGTGTTTGGCTTTCGCCACCCATTTTAAATGAATTTTGCTATGCTCTTTTTTGAGGATAGTATACTGTGCCTCTGTCTAACAGTGACACAGAAGTGATACCCGGAGTAAACCTATGATCTCCCATCCACTCATCAAGATTCCTCTTGAAGAGAGTCAGTGAGGGACTGTGCCTAACCTGGACTGGGATTTTATTCCAGAGTGAAGGGAGCCTCTGGATTATGAATCTGTCCCTCCAGCATGTCCTATTATTTCAGTGCTGAGGTTCAAGTCTCTCGAGCATGTAGCTCGATGGGATTTGGGTTTTCTGAGGTGCAGCATGTCCATTAATTCTGGGTTGGACATGGCTTTATACATCAGGCACAGATCACTTCTGAGCAGGCGGTATGCCACTGAGTAGAGCTGGAGTTTCTTTAACAGGGCAGCATATGGCATCTGTTTGAGCCCTTTGAGCCTCTTGGTGAGGTACTTTTTGGGTCTTTCCAGTTGCTGCAGGTGTCTGGTAAGGTAGATCCCAAAAGGGGCATTGTACTCAATTATGGGCCTGATGAGGGATGAGTAAAGAGGCACGATGACCTCCCCTGATCTAGATGTGAATACCTTCATGATTAGGTGGGCTATATAAAATATTTTCTAACCACTTTGGCCACGTGGTTTTCAAATGAGAGATTGCTATCAACTTGGGTCCCCAGGTCCCTAATTACTTCTTCCGTACTTAATGGATTACCACCTATGTGGTAATTTGTGGGCACTTTGTTTTTGCCAAAGGGGATGACTATACACTTTTTGGTGTTTAGCTTGAGGCCATGGCTCTGGCACCAGTTGTCTGTTTCTTTGATGCCCTATTGTAGCATTCTTGTGTCAACTGGAGAGTCAATTATGGTGCCTAGTTTGCAGTCATCTGAGAAACTTGGTCAGCCACAGTCCTTCTGTGTTGGCCTGTACCTCCGAGAAATATATACCGAACAAGAGAGGTCCCAGGACTGAGCCTTTTGGGATGCCACTTGTAACTGGTTTGGTGTCTGACATGGCTCCAGCAATTCTAACCATGTGGGTTCTGTCCTTGAGCCAGTTTGCAACCCATCTAGTGACATAGGGGTTTATATTGAAGCTGATGAGCTTATCTATAATGCCCAAGTGGAGTATTGTATCGAAGGCTTTTGTGAGGTCCAGGTAGGCTGTGTGGACCACCTTCCCCTCGTCAATGGCCTTGGTGACTGTTTCAAAGAAATCAACCAGGTTTAAGAGGCAGGGTCTGCCCTTAACAAATCCAAACTGGGTAGGATCCAGTGTCTGTAGGTCCCCAATATCTTTATTTATGAGGTCCGTGATGATCCTTTCCATAGCTTTGCAGACCAAGCTAGTCAGGCTTATGGGGCAATAGTTTCCAGGATCCATTGAGGCACCACCTTTGTGGAGAGGGACCAGTGTTGCTGTACGCCACTCTTTGGGTACATATCCTGTAGTAAGGCTGAGATTGAACAGTAGTTTTATGTTTGGGTTTAGCTCTTCTTGGAGTTCATGTAGGATGCAGCCCAGGACACCGTCTGGTCCCATTGATGCTGTGTTTTTTGCTTTGGAGAGGGTGGCTCTTACCTGAGCATCTGAGATGTCAGGAGGCAGCACTCTTCTAGGATAGATATTTGCCCTTTGGTGGGGAGGGGATGAGAAGTTTGCGCTGAACCTGTCAGCTAGGATGTTGGCAATGTCTGTGGGTTCGGTGTATTTTTTGTCATTTTGGACTAATTCTGAGCATATCTGGGAATTCCCACCCAAGTTCCTAACATAACTAAAGAAAGCCTTGTGATTATCCTTAGTGTCCTGTGCAATTTTTCTCTCGAAGCTGGCCTTAGACAATTTTATGAGTGCCCGTAGTTTTTTGCTAATACTGATCAGAGATGCCTTCCCTTTTTGGGATTTTGCTCTATTATGTATTAACTTCCTCCTTCTGTTGTATAGTTTGTTTATAGCTGGGGTCCACCAGACAGGACGCCTGCCTTTGGAGGATTGGGTCTTGGTTTTATTTGGGATTGCATGATCCATGCATTCCTGAAGGTGTTCATAGAATGCATTTATAAAGGATTCTGCGGTCTGGGCCGTATTTTCCACAGGTCTCGGGGCTTTGAAGGATTCCACCTCGGTTTTGAGGAGTGTGAAATTTGCTTTAGAGAAGTTTTCAACTGTGGTTTATGGGCAGGGGGTGGGGTCGGGATGTGAATATCCAGTGAGATTAGTTTATGGTCTGATCTTACCAGTGAGGGATACACTTCTGGTCTGGAGCATAGAGCCCCCATGTTGGTGATGATCAGGTCCAGTATGTTTTCCCCTCTTGTGGGAGTGGTAACAAGTTGTTCCATAGCATTTGAGTTTATAAATTCTTGGAACCTTTGGGCCAGGGTGTTGGGGCTAGAGTAATGCTCCTAGTCTATGTTTGGGTAGTTGAAGTCGCCCAATATAATTGTGTTTGGAGAGACCTTCATATTTTCCAGTGTTCTCAGGAAGGCCGAGTAGGGTTCCTAGGTTTGGGAGGGTGGTCTTTAGCAGGCTATAAACTGGAAGGCAGTTTTCCCACTGTTAGTTGCACATGGATAGTCGCTGATGCTTCGTGCTGTGCCACCAACCTGGAGGTGTGGGTATCTTTGATGAATATTGATACTCCCCCTCCTTTTGTGGTTCGGTCCAAGTTTTGGGGCCGAAAAGCATGGTATGAGGTATAACCTGGTAGTGCTGGGGTGCTCTCGGGAGCCTTGAACCAGGTTTCTGTTACTGCACAGATATCGATGTTCTCCATGCTAAGGAGAGTTTTGAGTGCCTGCATCTTGGGGTTTAGACTTCTGGCGTTGAGTAGCATTACTCTTAGTTTCTTATCCCTTGTGATACCTATGGAGGTGGGTTTGTCTTTTGAGCCTTGCCTAAAAAAGGCACTATGGGGGTAGCAAGAGCATTTGCCAATATCCGAAAGCCCAGGGGTGACAGGTGCAAGCCGTCCCTAGCGAAGCATCGTGGCTTGTCATGCAAGTCATCCTAGGCTGACAGGCATTGGATCCCCTTTGAATGACACCAATACTTAAGCCAATTGTTGAAATTGATCATCTTGTCTTCATACTGTGACATCATTCATGGTGAGGGTAAGATGCTACTCAAGGTCAGGGTCATACTGGCCTGGGCTACATGCTCAGAGAGCTCCTCTATGTCTCTTTTCATGTAGTCCAGGGAGGTACATCTCAGGTCATTCACACCAGCATGGACAATGACTGAGTCATATTTGTACTTGCCTTGGAGTGACCTGAGTGCTTGTGTTATGTGGTGGATCCTAGTGCCCGACAGGCAGCTCACCATGACCTTCTCCTTGTTCAGCCTGGTAAGCGGGACGTCAGTGTGCCTGATGATAGAGTCACCTATTACAAGTGTATCAGGTGTGTTGTTTAGCCTTAAGGGCTGTGACTGTTCGGCACACTGGCTTTGTGAGCTATGTGTTACACGTGTTTTGTTTTGGGGTAGCGGTTGCTTGGGTGTCTGCTTTGGAGGTCTCTGCTGCTTAGGCAGATTTTTATTTAGAGCTTCCAAGTATGTTTTTGTGTGTTTATGTGTTTGGTTTGCTGTCGTGGTAGGTCTATGTGAGACTGGAATTGTAGTGAGTGTGGTTTCCTTCTCCTCCTGACTGGTTATGCCAGTACTGAGTTGAGAGAGCTTAGCCTCCAGTTTGGCTATATGGTTGCATCTCTCACATGTGTTGGAATTTGTTGGGAGGAGGAGAGGGTTGTCTGTGTACATGAGGCAGTTGTAACATTGCCTCAAGTTTCCCAGATTCACCAGCTGGACCGGAGAGGAGATTGACAACTGACCTTTGGGCATGCTAGAATAGTATTGGGAATTCCTTTGTAATGTTTATTCCGAATAGTCACAGCCCTTAAGGCTAAACAACACCTGCCTTTATAATTGAAAAAAGGGCCAATGGGGAACAAGGTACTCAAGGGGAGTTTGTGAGGATGTAGTGCTTTTAATTTTTTAGTGCTGACTTATATAATTGCTTTAGTGAGCAAGTGCCAGGCTTTAGAGTAGGAATAGGGTGTTTAATATGAGAACTAGATCAGTTCTAAGAGAAAAAGTGAAGAGCAGACTTTGTGGAGCTGAGAATGGTTTAAACCCAATTAAGCAGAGCTGCCCGATGCTGCGCTATGCGCAAAATCGCGCAAAGCCGCCCCAAAGTGGGTTTTATACAGGGGGCTTGAAAGAGCTAGAAATTGGCCCAAAATGGCCAATAGACTACCAGATTCTTGTGCTGGGAACACTCCTCGTGGGATGGATAGGCTGCTCTAAGCTCCCCACTGCCACTGGTGAACAAAGAAGCCTCCCTTTATCCAAGAAAGGAAATGGGCAACACAGGAACTTTCCAAAAGTCCAGAATACAGCAAAGCCTGTATTTGGACTACTTTAGGTCAGGAAAGATGGGAAACAAGGATACTTTTTTTTTTTTTTTTTGCAACAAACAGCAGGAAAATGCAAAAATATGTAACACAGGCTAGGGCACTTGAGTGTGTAGCCTCAACGGGTATATGCAACAAACAGGACAAACTTTAAAAGTGCAGGTGCAAAAACAACTTTAAACAGTTTAAAACAGTTCAAGAAGCAGAAATACTTGCAGCTTAGCTAGATCGGATAGTCACCCAGGTAGTAGCAGGAAAAAAAACACTTTTATCAGGTTAGCAGTCGCTCTTTTAGCCTCTCTGCTGCTAGCACCACTCTGCAGGACCACGAGGAGCTTGGCTGAGTAATAACAAGCGCAAAAACTGCGCCAAAGTGGGTTTTATACAGGGGGACTTGAAAGAGCTAGAAATTGGCCCAAAACAGCCAATAGACTACCAGATTCTTGTGCTGGGAACACTCCTCCAGGGATAGATAGGCTGCTCTAAACTCCCCACTGCCACTAGTGAACAAAGAAACCTCCCTTTATCCAAGAAAAGAAATGGGCAACACAGGAACTTTCCAAAAGTCCAGAATACAGCAAAGCCTGTATTTGGACTACTCTAGGTCAGGAAATACAGGAAATAAGGATTATTTTTTTGTTTTTTTCTTTTTTGCAACAAACAGCAGGAAAATGCAATAAATATGTAACACAGGCTAGCGCACTTGAGTGTGTAGCCTCAACAGGTAAATGCAAAAAACAGGACAAACTTTAAAAGTGCAGGTGCAAAAACAACTTTAAACAGTTTAAAACAGTTCAAGAAGCAGAAATACTTGCAGTTTAGATAGATCGGACAGTTGCCCAGGTAGTAGCAGGAAAAGAAAACACTTTTATCAGGTTAGCAGTCACTCTTTTAGCCTCTCTGCTGCTAGTACCACTCTGCAGGACCACGAGGAGCTTGGCTGAGTAGTAACAAGCGCAAAAACCGTGCCAAAGCGGGTTTTATACAGGGGGACTTGAAGAGCTAGAAATTGGCCCAAAACGGCATCTTCTGACTATCCTTGCAGAAAAGGTACACAAACTGTCCAGAGAAAAACTACACCTGTGGTCATCTCATGTATGTTATCTGGGTCATGTAATATCTCAGGGTAGCAGGCAAGTGTTACCATCTCATATTGATGCAATATCTAAGGCCCCACGTCCGACTACTCAGTGACAGCTTAGATCTTAAATAGGTATGACAGGATACTGCAGGCAGTGGATTCTTAACTACACAGAAATTGCCAAACCTTTGACAAATCTTTTAAAGCAGGATACACCAGCGCCTCTCCTTTGGAATAGTGAAGAGGAAAATTTATTTCAGAATTTGAACCAAGGTTGAGCTACTGCCCCAGTTTTAGGGTTACCAGATTATAATAAAACTTCTGTTTTATTCTGTCATTAAAGAAATGGATTTGCTCAAGGAGTACTTGCACAAAAACATGAGGACAGCTATCATCCATTAGCTTATTGCAGCACAGCACTTGATTCTGTTGCAAAAGGTTTTCCACCCTGTTTAAGGCCAGTTGCTGCTGCTGCCATTCCAGTTAATCTGGCACGATCATTGGTGCTTGGGCATGATCTCACAATAGCTGACCCTCATTCTGTATCATCTCTTTTGCTTAAAATGAAAACTCAACCACTCTCAACTGCACGTCTAACTAGATATGAACTTACACTTCTTTCTGATACATTTTTCTGATCAGGTATTCTGTTCGAAATCCTGCATCTCTGTTGAATACTGCTGAAGATGGTGAAGAGCATGATTGTGTGTGTGTAATTAACTATTTGCTTTCTTCTAGGGAGGACTTAAAGGACACTCCTATACCCAATGTTGACTTGAATTTGTTCATGGATGGCTCCTGTGGAAAAGTCAAACAGGGAAGCTACACTCAGGAATAGCGGTCTGCACCAAAAAAACAATATTGTTGCAACAATGATTAGAGAGTGTTCACTCTGCTCAAATAGCTGAGCTAGTGGCTTTGCTAAAAGGCTGTGAGTTAGCCAAAGACAAGGTGGCCAATATTTTTGCAGGCAGCCATTATGCTTTTGAGGTGGTGCTTGATTTTGGGCAACTTTGGAAAGATAGAGGGTTTTTGACCTCTTCAGGAAATCAAATTAAAATTTCAGGGTACATACAGTTGTTAGATGCACTTTTGCAACCTGAGAGGCTGTCTGTAATCAAATGTTGTGCCCATCAAAAGGGCAAGAATGTTATAACAAATGGCAACAATTTAGCAGACCAAGCTGCTAAACAAGCAGTAGTAAATTATTGCAAAAATCTGTTTATGTTAATGATAACAAACTACAACAGTAATGATGTTTGATTTTGCAAAGTTGTCGGCCTTTCAAACTGAAGCATCACAGGGAGAAGTTCTGAGGTGGCTCAAGGATTGATGTAGAAAATCCTCTGACAGCATATGGTGACATCCAGATGGCCAACTGTTGGTGCCTGCCTCTTTGCTAGCTTACCTGTTAAGGGCACATCATTTACCGGCCCATATAGGTAAGACAGCTTTATTTAATCAAATTACCCAAAGTCAGTATGCCCCACACATCTCCACTTTGATACTTCAGTATGTACAACACTGCATTATATGTTTGGAGTATAATATAAGCAAACATGCCAACAGAAAATCTGCATGTTTACCTCCACCCTGGGGACCTTTTGTTAACATACAGCTGGACATTATCCAAATGCCTAAGACTAATAATTTACAATTTATTTTGGTGCTAGTATGTCTGTTCTCTGCATGGATGGAAGCTGACCCATGTCACAAAGCTAATGTAGTCACAGTTATTAAGAAACTTCTAAATGATTACATACCGAAATGTGGTATACCCTGCATTGTTAACAGTGACCAGGGAACACATTTTAATAATGCATTGTTTAAAGAATTATATAAAGCTTTTAATACTAAGTTGAGTCTTCACTGTACCAACCATCCCCAGTCATTCGGATTAGTGGAAAGGGTAAATAGGACCCTTAAAAATAAAATTTCAAAGATTTTTTGCTAAAACCCATTTAAAGTGGTCTAACACCCTCCACTTAGCATTAATGAGTTTGAGGGACTCACTGAATGCCACCAGGAAGTTGAGTCCATATGAAATATTAATGGGGAGACCCATGGCCCTTACAGCTACCCCTCCAGTGGGAAATGTCAATTTAACTTTGTTAGATGATGCAATGGTTTCTTACTGCAGGAAACTCCTTAATAATTTGCAGCAATATCACTGAACAGTAAGAGTAGCATTATCAAAGCCTCTTGACCAGCCCTGTCATCAACTACAACTGGGTGATTGGGTGTATGTGAAAGTTTTCCAGAGGAAAAACAACCTCAGTCCGAGGTGGAAGGGGCCTTTTTAGGTCCTGGTAAACTCCTTGACTGCAGTTCGCTGTGCAGGACTACCAACGTGGATCCATTCATCTCATTGCAAGAAGACCTGTCGTGTGGGGACCCCAGATGAATCATCACAGCCAAGAGTGGGAGATCGAGGTGTGACAGATAAATCATCTGCCCACTGAGAAGGTCAACTTTAGTAGCAGTCCATGATTAATCCAGTGACAACAGGCACTTTTGCTTTGTTTCTGCTGCTGTTTCCTTCTATAAACTGGTCAAGAGGAAACAGTTTCTTGCTGGTCCTTCGGCAGTATGCCAAAAATCTAAACAAAACAAACTGCTGGATATTTTTGCATATACGTCAACTTTCTAAGGCAGGGATTCCTATGATTCCCGTCCTTGCATCACAGATTTAATTTGAAAAGGACCTTAATGACATCAGCTTAACCTGGCGTAATGTAACTGATTTTTCAAAGGTTGTATCTCTTCACCTTGCAACCACACATCATGGAGACACGTGTTATGCCAGAAATGGGACTGTACCAGTAGGGAAAAACAAATGTAATGACACCAGGCATGAAAATGTGTTAGACTCTTTGCACTTAAAAAGCTATGATTGGAGGCGTGGCATGGGCATAATAAGTGACCGTTACTACAATTGTGGTGATCATGCCTAACCCTGGTTGCCTACAAAGTGGTCTGGGTGTTGCTTTGTAGGCTATATTACTCCTGCTATTCAACATTTCAAACACCCACCAGCAGGTAGACTGAAAAATAAGTGAGCAATCCACTGGGCAGAGCAAGTATTTTCAATTTTTAGTCCTGGGTATGCAGGTCAAAGGACAATGCTTGAAATCACCACGCTTGCTCAAATTCTACAGGAGGTGGCTAATGAAATTTCACATCATATCAAAATGGCAAATCAAGAAATGACTGAAATACGAACTATGGCGTTGCAAAATCGAATGGCATTTGAGATAATGCTTGCTGCAAAAGGGTTATGTGTCCTCACAGGGAGTCATTGCTGTTCATATATTAGTGACTATCATAATGAACAGGAAAAACAAAACTGGCAAATTTCATGAAATAAAGGGCCAAAAAATTTGGACAGTACATCAAACCAATTGACACTTTTTTGATAGTTGGGCAGTATTTTTGGTAACCTGGGAACTAGGATAATCCAGGGTATTGTCATTGTTCTTTTTATTATATTTGTGATCATTTTGATATTTTTGATTCTAAAGGCTGTGATTACACGATGTTTAACCTCACCTGTGCATAAAATGCCACTGCATGCACCAGTCAATGACAATTCTATTATAACAGAATGTGACGCAGAGGCGTACTTTATCAAGTTAAAAAATTAAAAATATAATTACATGTATGGTATGATACTGATAGCGTCAAAGGGAGGAAACTGTTATGGGACAAGATCAGCTTATCAAAATGTATATTAATTTCAGTTCATTAATGATGCTATAATATGATTGTTAAAAAGCAAATATAATTTGTATGCAGGGATGGGAAAAATGCAGCTTCATAAGCTAATGTTATTACTGTGTCCTAACTGCAGTCTTTTAATATGTAATAGGAAAAAAAGTGCGAGCTGCATGAAGTCGAGGCATGTAAGTTACTACAAAAGGAATTTGTTTACCTGACTCCTCCAGACTAGGAGTGCATTGTTGCTAGGGAAGGTCTGAAACATTCAAGGTCAGAAACAAGACCCCTTGAAAGCAGGTGGATCACGTATAGAAAGGTGTTCATGTGAAGTCCGAGGCCAAAATCACAAGGGATGAGGACATTTGCAAGGTCTTCTATTAGCCAGAGTCATTGTAATGAAATGAAAGTGCATGACCAGGTTTGATAAGAAAAAATGTATAAAAGATGTAGTTTGTCTCTCTTCAGAGAGACTGATTTAACAACTGGTATGAAGATTGTCTCCCAGTGCTGTAAGAATAACATTTCTGTTTGTACATCCTGAAGTGTTGCTCCTGACTGATGGCATATAAGGTAAATTCTTCATGTTATTTATTACTATAACACCCAGAAAATAATTTTGTTCCTATATTACAATGTTTTTAAGGTGATGGTATTGTAATTATGGGTCAAGGTAGATGCTTCAGTGACAAAAATGATTTGTTAGCTCTGTGGTGTAATAGTTTCTACAGACAATTTACCACATTTTTGGAAACTGCAGCAAGTGTTTGTATGAAGATTAGATCATGACCTTGGCTTTTTTTTTTTTTTTTTTAATAAAAGTTTACAATTAGTATTACAGTACTTTGCACTTAATTTCAAAAGTGATGTTTTGGTGGTCCTTTAAGATAGTGCTTCTCTTAATAATGATATATGTGTAATGTATCTGTCAGCCTGAGATGACATGATCAAAAGACCTTGATGCTTTGTCAGAGATGGTCTTCATCTGTCACCCCTGGGATTTTGTCTACTGACCAAGGCTCTTGCCATCCCATAGTGCCTTTTTTTAGGCATTGTCTCAAGGGCAAAATTCCCATTGTAGGAGCTCCATCTAAAAACTATCTCAAGGTTTTGCTGCTAAACGCTAGGAGTCTTAACATGAATCTGCACTCACTGGAAGCAGTCCTCATATTGGAAGACAAAGGCATTTGTACAGTCATGAAGATCTGGTTCAAGGTTGTAGAGAGCACCCCAGCCATGTTGAGCTATACCTCCTTCCTCAAGTTCAGACCACAGACTGAAGGCATGAAAACTAAATTAAAGATAAATACACCTCCAGATTGGTTAGGCAGTATGATTCCCTGGAGATACTTCAGGTGCAATTAACTGTTGGTAGGAAACCTATTCAAGTCATTGCCAGTTACAGGACCCCCTACATGAATCAAGATACCCACTCTGCCTATTTGAGTCAATCAAGATACATCCGAACACCATGGTTTTGGTCGACTTTACCTACCCATCCATTGAATGGGGAAATTACTCGTGTGCAAACTCACTTGCTCAAAGGTTCCTGTACTTCATTAACTCCAATGCCCAGGACAAGCTAGTTGACACCCCCAAAAGGGGTGCCAGTATCCTGGATCTGGCACTTACCAATATGGGGGACCACTGTAGCATCTCCACTTTGAGGTCTTCCCTGGTGAGGTCTAGTCACAAATCAGTCTCATTCGAAGTAACTATCACACCTGAACGCCCCAGCACGAACTAAACTAAAAAACTTTTCCAAAGCAGATTATTACCTCTTACAGGATGGTATAAATAGCTTCACTGCACCTTCCCCTCAGATGGAACTGGCAACTATGCCGAGTTCTACACAAATGCTTAGCTGTACCTAATAGAACCAAGAGAAGCTCCTCAAGGAAGAGCAAACCTGTCTGGTGGACAACTGCCGTTAACAGGCTTTATAACAAGAGGAAGAAATTGCTGTCTAAGAGTAAAAGGGAGTGAGCCCTAAACTGGAAACACTCCCTCCTCAGCTTAAACAAACAAATAAGACTTCCTGTGAAGTCCTCCAAAGCTAACTACAAATCCAAATTAGCTTCCTCAAGTAAGGGCAACCATAAGGCCTTCTTTAGTTACATCCATAACCTAGAAGGAAAGGTCCAGATTTAAGCAAAACTGGTAGTTAATGATACCACATATAATGAGCCTGTGGACATTCCTAACCTGTTAGCTAAAAGGTTCTGTGAAAACTTCACTCCCCTGTCCCTGCCACACTTACCCCAAGACATCCCTACTACCTGTCCTCTACCTTGTATCTCTAAAGAGCAGGTCAAAAACACAGCATCCATGGGACATGATAACATCCAAGGCTGCATCCTACATTGGCTCAAACAAGAATTAGCAATGCCATTGGGTACTCTTTTCAATCATAGTCTAAGCACTGGCTTCATCCCATCTGAATGGAAAAAGGCCACCGCTATCCCCTTGCACAAAGATGGTGCTTCCATTGACCCCGAAAACTATAGACCTATCAGTCTGACTAGCCTTATCTGCAAGACCAAATAGAGAATTATTATGGACCTTATCAGCAAAGATATTGGTAACCTCCAAACACTTGACCCTACTCAATTTGGATTTGTTAAAGGGAGATCATGCCTTTTAAACCTGGTAGACTTCTTCAAGACAGTCACCAAGGCCCTTGATGAGGGGAAATATGTGCATACAGCCTACGTAGACTTAGCCAAGGATTTTGACATTATCCCCCACTTAGGCATAATTGACAAACTCACCCAGCTAGGTATCAACCCATATATCATTAGATGGGTTGCTAAATGGCTCCCTGATAGAACCCATATAGTCAAAATAGGGGAATCCTCCTTCAACAGCAGACCTATAACCAGTGGTGTTCCACAGGGATCAGTCCTGGGACCTCTACTGTTTGGAATCTATTTTTCTGAAGTGCAAGATAAAAACTAAAGGTCTGTGGCTGACAAAGTCTGCTGATGACTGCAAACTGGGAGCGGTCATAGAAACTCCAAACAATGTCAACATCCTACAAGAGGATCTTACACAAATAAATGACTGGTGCCAAATTCATGTTCTTAAACTCATTGCAAAAAAGGTATTATCATCCCTTTCAGTAAGAGTGATGTTCTTGCTAACAGCTACATCAATAACAACACCCTAAGTATGCACTCTGTGGTGAGAAACCTGGTCAAACAGTTTGAAAGCAACCTTTGCTCACAATGTCTCCACAGTCGTAAGAAGGGCATTATATATCGCTCATCTCGTATGTATGGGCATTGACTCCAGAAAAGAAGAATTTATAACCTCCTGGTACTCCTCCCTCATCAGGCCAATAGTTGAGTACAATGCCCTTTTTGGTAAGTACCTTTCCAAGCACCTGCAGCAATTGGAGAGACCAAAAGGAAAATTCAAGGTCTTCAGCATCTGTCCTATGAGGATCATCTGAAATTACTGGCACTTTATTATGTTTCATACAGACTACTCAGAAGCGATCTCTGCCTTGCATATAAGGCAACCCTTGACCCCGTTTTATTGGAAATCATGCATATCTGTAAGTTAAATGTTATATAGCTTACTCGTTCTAATGGCATTAACCTGGTATGTGACAGTAGTAGAACCTGCTGGAGGGACAGATTTAACTCCCAGAGGTTACCACACTTTTGGAACAGAGTACTGCTTCATGCTAAGCAGAGCACCTCATTGGTTCTCTTCAAATGCAATCTGGATGATTGGATGGGTAACCGTAAATTCACCCCAGGGGTTCCACCTATGTCCTTCTTGTAGAGGGGTGATAGGTGCTGATCATGAAAATAAGGGTAAAACTAGGCTAGGCTTGTAAAGGCCGTAGGGTCATTAACCTAGTAACCTCCTATGATCCTATGATTATCTAAGTTTTAGGAGACTGCTTTCTATTTTCATTTAATTTTAAACAGTAGTATGCTGGAAAATGTATAAGAATACACAATGATTTGTAAAGTCTAACTGTTTCAGTCTGGATAATAACTCAATAATACATTGAAAAAATTAAGGTTAAAAAATAAATCAGCTGAAAGCGAAGAGTATATTTGGCTGCTAACCTCTTTATTCATCAACCTTGCTTCTTATATAGCTCAGAAGTAGCTCAAGTCATAGAATATTAAAATTAGTTTTGTATTATTAATTGTAACAAATTTGTGTTTTGTAACAGTAATAGCCAATTTCTTACTATAAAATTATCTTTAGCACAGCTATGAGTATAAATAATGTTTCTTCTTCTCATTTCCATCAATGCGGGTTAGTTTACTTAGTCTAATTTTTACTTTGTTTTTATTAGTAACACGTTCTTAATATTTAAAGTAAAAGTGGTACATTTTTAGCATTAGTTTTTATATTTCTTTTCCAGTTCTCTTCTTCTTTCTCAAAGGTTTACTGAAAATTGACCCACTCTAGAAACTAACGTATATATTGTATAATACACTATGCTCGATTATACATTGCACTGTGCTTGTTCACTCAAATGGATATACATGTTTTCTTTCTGTATAATTACTCTGAACTGTTCTGTATTTTTTTAGTGAAATGTTTTGTAGTTCATGCAGGCTAAGCCTGAAGCTGGTCAATATTGACCAGTGCCCTACCCAGGTAAACAAATATAAATAAATAAATAACTTCATTATATTTAAATTTTAAAGAAATGTAAATCATTTTGACTATGGAAGGAGGTTGTAAAGGCATATGTCAGCGATGGGTATTTCTCTTTTAATGTGAATATTTAGATGGTTCACCATGAGTTAATGTGCATAAAAAAATGATGTACATATTGCAGACGTGTAAGGAAAACAGGTCAAAATATTTAATTTGATTTAATAAATTGAACCATTTCTCTCTGTTAAATTAAAACATATATATGGTTTTCTGTGCATTTATGTTTAAGTGGTATGCTACATATACTAAGAATATGTGAGGCAATAGGTTTTGGTATTTATAAGAGTGGAATAGTATTCAAAATGCTTTTCTTGTGAATACTCACTGGCTGGTCTTATCCTGTACAACACGGCTTCCCATGAGTATAAACTGCCCTCAATACTATTTTATTGCAGGGACTGGTATTTATTATCTCCCACTAATATGGGGTTACCACCCACTACCTCAAATTTGACAAATAACCTTATAAGTGTAACCTCCCCTGACCTGTTAGGCTGGCATCACAGTGGTTGACAATGGTCCTACAAATGGGCTACCCCTACGAATGTGTTGAGGAGCACTCAGGCTTCTTGCTCACAGCACATATCTGTACAGAGGTTGCAATGCTATGGAGATCATACTGCCACCGTTGTGCTCATCTGAGCATCTATAACGTGTCCCCACAGCCTCTTCACAAGGTTAGACGAGTAAGGCTAAGCCTCATCACTTTATTGCCCCATGCAAGCTTAAGCAGGTACCTGAATGACTTGTCAGACTTGTGTCACCCTGGTTGTGATCAGAGCTCTATCCTTTAATGTCAGTGGAGTTATATATAATGCTAACAAGAACACTTACCAGGTTTGCCATTGTGCTGTATGCTGTTACTTTGACACTATTATGCATTTTTCTTTTTTTTTTTTGAATTGTTTAAAAACTAATTATAGTAGTTTGCCTTTGGTCAATTTTGTTTTCATAACCAGTGAAGGCCAAAATGCATACAAGCAGCAGGAAAAGAGAAATGACACTGTATGTGAAGTTAATTTCAAAGTAGTTTTTAAAGTTTTTAACAATTTTTTGAGTACATTTCACTTTTGTTGCATTATGGGTATTGCTTTAATAAAATGGTATTGTTCAAGAGGCTATTATATTTTCTAATTAGTTTAATAATAAATAATAATATGACTGCAGTGTTTTAAGATGGCCAATAAATTCCTAAAGTGTATCTGTTGTTTTAAACATCCAACTGTAAATTAATGGAATGAATTAAGGATGTAAAATACATATATTAGAAATTAACAGAGAAGTTGTTTTGCATTTTCTACATTTTCTACATAGTATTATTTATAAGAAACTTTTATTTGTGCATATAGGGGAGTGTGTATGTACATTCTTTATTATATAATATGAAAATAACAAGTGATAAAATATTAAGTATAGGTGTGTGAAGATACGTGAAGGCTGCCAGCCTATTCAGATAGAGTTTTGTAGATAATTCTGTCAATTGTAAATATTAATGTAAGCCACAGGCTTGTTCTCTTAAATGTGAAAAGACTGCATTGGATATTGAACTGCAAAAATGTAAAAACAGTGCACTCTGCTGTAAGAAAGCTAAGTCAAGCATTTTATGACTGTCTTTGATGTCAAACTTTGGAGACGATATGTCTAGAGGGAGGCATCTTGCCTATTGTTTTAAGACCAGAGTTAATGGCTAGAATTTGCATGTATGAATGTCCTTTATTGCTCTAGTTTCTGACCAGGTGTAAAGAATGTAAATGTAGTTTCTGTTAGCTTGGGAACACCAGAGAAGTGTGAAAAATGATGTCATGTGAAGCAGTTCTGTGTTAATTTAAAGAGAGAGAATCAGAGAGCTCAGAGCATTTGCCTTGAGAACATCCAACATCACCAGCACTGTCTTGCTCTTTATGTAAGTTTATTTAGAACTGTGTTTTCTCTTAGAAATACCTTGGAATTAGGAAGATTAGACTAAGTGTTTTTCTGTGTTAATGTCAGAACTTTTCTACGTTATTATTTTAAGTATGTCTCTGTGATCTCTAAACTCTTGACTAGCACTGTGTAGTAAGAAGTATCATCTTGTGTTTTTTTTTATTATTATTTATTATTAAATATTTTTAAAAGTTTCAACTGTGGCTGTTTTATGTAGAGTTAATTGAAGCTCTAGAGTACTTTGCATGTATATATAGTGATACTGTACCAAGGCACTCTAATAAGCCTTGACTGTTCAGTCACACTTACCATTTGGATAATAATATTGCACAGTAATAATTGGACACCCTTTCAGATGGGCCTTTGAGTAGCTGATATTAGTAGGTGGTAGCAGCTGGTACTACCTTTTAGACTCGGTGGAAAAGGGGCACAGTTGGAGAACCTGTGCCAGCCTTTCCCAGGAGTGTCTGTGTGGTTGTATATAACTCTTATCTCAAAGTGTGTGCATGTGTCAGCTACTTGGGCAGGGACACAAAGCACTGGTTGGACAAAAAGGGTGCTGGAGGTTTTAGCTTGCCCATTAAGCTTATATCTGGACCCTATAACGTTGCCAGTGGGGAGTCTTATTGGGGACCTGGAGAGAAATGGACAAACCAGCCCTAGACTGACTGTGATCTCTGTGTGCTCTTAAGGGAAATTGTACTTTACTGTGTGTGTATGTATTATCCTTTCCCTATATGGACACCTATCACTGGTGTTAATGGTGAGGATTGAGGCTCCTTGATTGCTGGGCCAGGGCATGGGCATCACATATTAATTGTTTGGCAGTGATGGGATATCCACACCACATATTAATTGGTTGGCAAATACTAATTGACTTGTAGTGGTGTGGGTAGAGTGAATTCCTGTAGATTGTGTACAGTGATCACTGAAGGTGTTTTTGTACTCTAACTTAGCCATGCAGTGAATACTCAGAGTTCAGATTGCAATTGTTTTATTTCTTTTGTTAGCTTAGTTAGGAAGAACAGGCAGCATTTCAGCAGGGGAGTATGGAAAGCTAACAAGGAGCCAGCTGACTGAGATGTGCCTGGCTAGGGGACTGGTGCATGGAATCCTAACTAAGGCAGACATGATTGCAGCTTTGGTCACAGCTGCATCAGAAAACATCAACCAGGAGGGCAATCAGACTGGCAGTGGAGATGTACCACCCTCAGAGAATGGACAGCTCAAACTTTCTGCAGAGCACTTAAAATCCATCTGGAACTAAAGAGACTTGAGTTGGAGGTCAGGCGTTTGGAAATAGATGCAGCTGAGAGACTGAGATGTCTGTAGGCTGAGGAGAATGAGAAACTGCTAAGTCTGGAAGCTGAGGAAAAGCAGTGGCAGAGGCAGCATGAAAGGGAGATGCTGACTCTTCGACAGAGTCATGGAGGTAATGGGGAAGGGAGTAACTGGACCCCAGAAGCACAAAAGGTCAGTATATTTCTTCAGCAGTTAAAAGAGGGGGATAATTTTGATAGTTTCATTCATATGTTTGAGAGGGTATGTAAAGAGTATGATGTTGACCAAAGGCTCCGGGTACGGTTCCTGACCCCCTTCCTCCATGGTAAAGCTGTAACTGTGTTGTCTAAACTTGCTGATTGTGAATATTTTGATTATACTGCTGTTAAGAATCACTTGTTAGAATGTTTTAAGCTAACACCTGAAACGTATAGGAAAAAGTTTTGTGAGCATAGATGCAAGCAGATAAAAGTGAGTGTGAATATGTTGCTGAACTGAGCACTTATTTTCATAGGTGGGTGAGTAGATGTCAGGTCACCACTTTTGAAGGGCTGGCAGACCTTTTGGTGAGGGAACAAGCTCTTACACTTTGCCTGAGGACATGAAGATCTGGTTAGCTTATAGATAATGTGCTACTTCAGATGAGTTGGGAAAGACGGGATACCTATACCTAGCAAGCAGGGCATCCCTGCATGGGAAAGGGACCCCCAGTTCTGCTCATGGGTCTAAAGGAACCCATGGTGGGCAGCACAGACTGCCTCAACAGAATCTGTCAGTAGCAGGGGAAGCCACTAATTCAGGTACACATCCAGGACCTAGGGTTAAATGTTTTGAATGCAACCAGTGGGGCCATGTGGCATACAGATGTCCACAGAGGTAAGGTGGGGAAAAAAATGTGAGAGAGTCAGTAAGTGCAAAAGACAAAATGCCAATAGTAGGTTATCTTGAGACAACCAGGGTACCAAACTACCATCCTGCAGATGCCCTGATAGGGAAGGATTTAGATGAGGCAGTACCATGTGTTTATTCAGTTACACACTGTCAGACAAGGAGACAAGCATGTGGGTCTGGTAGCCTGGGGGAGACCCAGACAGACTGCATACTTGCAGCAGGACTGATGAGGTGGTTACTTCAGGGAAGGAGCTACTATGTAGCAGTGAGACTGAAGGTGAGCCACAGCTGCTTGTGGGTACTGATGTTCCCTTGGACAGAGTGACTGCAAAGTAGAGGTCAGTAGTAGTACCCAGGCTGACAGTGAGGCACCACTGTCAGAGGATACCAGACTTCCTGTGGAAGGGGAACTGGGAAGGGTTACAAAGAGATAGTTGAAACAGGCTCAGCTCTCAGACCCTACATTGCAAGGCCTGAGGCAGGTAGCTAATGAGGCACCTGATTCTCAAAGGAAGGGCGAATCTGTATACTGGGACAGAGGGTCACTGTTTAGAGAGTGGACCCCCGAGGAAGGGCTAGAAGGTGAGAGGGTACAGCAGTTGGTAGTGCCTAGAGCCTACCATCTGCAGCTTCTACCCATAGCCCATGATATTCCCTTTGCAGGTCATATGGGCATAAAACATGCAAAGAGACATATTATGCAGAACTTCTATTGGCCTGGAATTTCCAGAGATGTACCAGGGTACTGCAGGATCTGTGAGCAGTGCCAAAAGGTAGGCTAGGCAGAAGAGAAGGTGAAAGCTCCCTTGATGCCTTTGCCTGTGATTGAGGAACCATTTCAGAGGGTAGCTATGGATATTGTGGGGTCACTGAGTACCCCAAGTTCTAGAGGGAAAAAGTATATCCTAGTGGTAGTGGATTATGCTACACGATACCATGAGGCAGTGGCTCTGTCCTCCACTGAGGCAGAAAAAGTGGCAAATGTTTTATTAGAATTTTTCAGCAGGGTAGGTTTCCCAAAAAAATACTGACTGACAGAGGTGCCAATTTTTAGTCAGACCTGCTGGCTTGTCTGTGGAAGTACTGCGGAGTGAAGCACATGAAGACCACCCCTTACCATCCCCAGACTAATGGTCTTGTTGACAGGTTAAACTATACAATCAAGTCCATGCTATGGGCATTTGCAGACCAGTTTAAGAGGGAGTGGGACAAATATTTGCCCCATCTGTTGTTTGCTTACAGAGAGGTTCCCCAGGAATCCACAGATTTTTCACCCTTTGAGTTGCTGTATGGCATAGGGTGAGGGTATCTCTAGATTTAATTCAAGATGAGAGGGAAGGTGAGTGTGAACCTCATAAGGAGTCTGTTGTGGCATATGTCCTAAACCTCAGGACAAGGCTCAGGGAACTCATGGTTTTGGCCCCAGAGAACCTGGAAGAAGCCCAACAACAGAAAAAGGTGTGGTATGACAGGAATGCTCGAGCTAGAGAGTATGCTGTGGGGCAGCAGATAATGGTTCTCATTTGTTTCAGACACAACAAGCTGCAAGCAGCTTGGAAGGGACCCTACAAGGTGGTAAGAAAGGTAAGTGATGTTAACCACATGATGGAACTACTAGGCAGGAGTCAGGGGCACAAATTGTACCATGTTAACATGATGAAACCTTACCATGATAGGGAGGCCCTTGTGCTGAACATTTGCAGTGGATTGCAGGAGGAGTCTGAGGGAGATCTGGTGACTGATCTCCTCTGTGAGGTTCGAACTGACACCTCAGTGGAAGGGGTAGCAATGTCCCAGCACCTATCTCCTACCTAGATTTGATAAATTTGAGCAGTGTCACAGGAGTTTGGGGACATGTTCACTGGGAAACTAGGGTGCACCCACCTGGTGCAGCAGCAGGTGGAAACAAGAACACAAAGACCTATTAAGCAAGCCCCTTATATAGTGCTTGAGAGAGTCAAACAGACTCTGAGGGAGGAGATACAGGAGATGTTTGAACTAAGGGTAATTCAAGAGTCTAACAGTCCCTGGGACTCCCCAGTGGTGCTGGTGGCAAAGAAGGATGGTAGCATGAGATTCTGTGTGGACTACAGGAAATAAAATAGTCACACAGAGTCAGATGCGTACTCCATGCCTAGGACAGATGAGGCCCTAGAGCAGCTGGGTGAGTGTAAGTATCTTACAACCACTGATCTTACCAAGGTTTACTGGCGGGTGCCCTTGACTCACAGTGCTAGAAAGAGGTCAGCCTTTGTGACTCCTTTTGGCTTGTATGAGTTCACAAAGATGCCCTTTGGGAAGAAAAATGCCCCAGCAACTTTCCAGAGGCTGGTAAATCATATCCTAGCAGGAGCAGGAGGGTTTGCCCTTGCTTATCTAGATGACATTGTCATCTACAGCGATTCCTGGCAAGAGCACTTTCAACATGTCAGGGAGGTGCTGGGCAGACTACAGAGGGCAGGGTTGACCATTACGCCGAGCAAATGTCAGGTGGGTATGACAGAGGTCTCCTACCTGGGATATAGAATGGGGAGTGGTAAGATCAGGCCAGAAGGTGCCAAAGTAGAAGCCATTCAGGTATGGCCTGCACCTGTTACCAAAAATCAGGTGAGGGCATTCTTCAGGACAGCAGGGTACTACAGAAAGTTTGTCCCCTGTTATAGTACCATAACTGCTCCCCTCACAGACCTGACAAGGAAAAACAGGCCAGATAAGGTAGTGTGGACCCCAGCATGTGAGCAGGCATTCCAGAAGCTTAAGGATGCTTTGGGAAGACCCCCTGAGTTAGCCAGTCCAGATTACAGCAAATAACTTGTGCAGATGGATGCTTCAAACCATGAAGTGGGGGCTGTACTTACCCAGACTTCGGAGGGAGAAGAGCCCCCAGTGGTTTATTTCACTCATAGGCTCCAACCCAGGGAGGAATGCTATGCAGCTGTAGAAAAGGAATGTCTGTGTGGGCATTGCAGAAACTTCAACCTTATCTGTATGGAAGAAAATTCACAGTAGTGACAAATCACAACCCCCTAACATGGTTAAACAGATCCAGCCGGCAAAATGCCAAGTTGCTAAGATGGAGCCTAGGGCTGCAAGCATATGATATGTCAGTGCAGCACTGCAGTGGCATTAGCAATACCAACGCAGATGGGTTCTCAAGACAGGGAATGGAGTAAGGTATACTCAGATAGACCTAACCCTCTCAAGCAACATTTCTCAATGGTCATTTGAAAAACTAGCTTGAGTTCCCTGGGAGGGGGGGGGGGTGAAAATAGGTGAAGGCTGCCAGCCTAGCCAGATAGAATTTTATAGATAATTCTGTCAATTGTAAATATTAATGTAAGCCACAGGTTTGTTCTCTTAAATGTGAAAATACTGCATTGGATATTGAACTACAAATAGGTAACAACAGTGCACTCTGCTGTAAGAAAGCTAAGTCAAACATTTTATGACTGCCTTTGATGTCAAAATTTGGAGCTGATATGTTTAGAGAGAGGCATCCTGCCTATCGTTTTAAGACCAGAGTTAATGGCTAGAATTTGTATGTATAAATGTCCTTTATTGCTCTGGTTTCTGACCAGGTATAAAGAATGTAAATGTAGTTTCTGTTACCCTGGGAACACCAGAGAAGTGTGAAGAATGATGTCATGTGAAGCAGTTCTGTGTTATCAATTTAGAGAGAGAGAATCAGAGAGCTCAGAGCATTTATTGTGAAAACATCCAATATCACCAACACTGTCTTGCTCTTTATGTAAGTTTATTTAGAATTGTGTTTTCTCTTAGAAATGGCTTGGAATTAGGAAGATTAGACTAAGTGTACCCCTTCAGCTGACAAGCTCCCTTCCTTTTTCCTCCAAAAAGCAGCCAAAGAAATTGCTTACCCTGTATCCATACTCATAAACAGAACTATTCCAAGAGGGGTCCATCCCAGACATCTGGAAAGTCTCTCTCTATTATTCAGGTACAAACTCTATCTATTATCTCTTCTCCAGCTCAGACCAATTGCTCTCCTTTCACCCTTAGCTAAAATTATTTCCTTTATAGATACTATCAACAAAAATCGCACAAATAATCTTTCTCTTCCGCTTCTTTTCATTGATCTTCTCTAAAATTTTGGTCAACCACTCTCTCTCTCTACACAACTGAATCTCTCTCTCTCTTTGATAACCTAGCCATTAAATGGTTTAGATCCCATTGTTGGTCCACTTCTCTTCTCCTCTTCATTAATGATCTTCATTCTGCAAATCCACAACAAACCTGCATTCATATACAGATGACTTGACTGTTGCTCTCCACTTCTGAACTACAGAACACTCTCACTCAAAAAAATATATTTAATACTGTATAAACATGGTTCTAACAGTTCCTCCTCTCACTCCCAAAAAAAAAACTAAACTTCTTTTCACCACCCCCCCCCCGGACCCCCCATTAAACTTCACCATCTCCTCCTCCTCTATTTATACCAATCTAAGAAAATCAATCTTAATAAACTTGCAACTTGCTACAACAACATTGCCAGCTTTCGCACTGGTAAACCCCTCAGGCTGGCTTGAATTCCAAAACTACACCTGACTAATTATCTTATTTTTCACTCTTTTACTCCTCCACTCTTTTCCATATTCTGTAAAATTGTTGTAATTTAAGAACTGTACATTTTCAAAAAATGCTGTGTGAATATGTCTCATGCATTTGTTCTTTAATCCTTATAAGCTGTATCATATAGTAATCTATTTTTATGTAATGTACCAGTATATAGTGGAGCTTTTCTCTCGGCCTCTCTGCTGAAAATGGACTTGTATCCAGCCAGACTAGAAATAAATAAATAAAAAATAAAAGTGTTTTTCTGTGTTGATGTCAGAACTTTTCTATGGTATTATTTTAAGAATTTCTTTGTTATCTCTAAACTCTTGACTAGCACTGTGTAGTAAGAAGTATTGTCTTGTGTTTTTATTATTTATTATTAAATATTTTTAAACCATTCAACTGTGGGTGTTTTATGTAGAGTTAATTTAAGCTCTAGAGTACATTGCATATGTAGAGTGATACTGTACAAAGTCACTCTAATAAGCCTTGACTGTTCAGTCACACTTACCATTTGGATAATAATATTGCGCAGTAATAATTGGACACCATTTTGGAAGGGCCTTTGAGTAGCTAATATTAGTGGGTGGTAGCAGCTGGTACTACCTTTTAGACTGGGCAGAAAAGGGACACAGCTGGAGAACCTGTGCCAGCCTTCCCCAGGAGTGTCTGTGTGGTTGTATATAACTCTTATCTCAAACTGTGTGTGTGTCAGCTACTTGGGCAGGGACACAAAGAACTAGTTGGACAAAGAGGGTGCTGGAGGTTTTAACTTGCCCACTAGGCTGAGATCTGGACCCTATAGCTGTGCCAGTGGGGAGTCTTATTGGGGACCTGGAGAGAAAGGGAGAAACCAGCCCCAGACTGACTGTGATCTCTGTGTGCTCTTAAGGGAAATTGTACTTTACTGTGTGTGTATTTATTATTCTTTCCCTATATGGATGTCCCTCACTGGTGTTAGTGGTGAAGATTGAGGCTCCTTGATTGCTGGGCCAGGGCACGGGCGTCTCAAGGTGAAAGACTCATTTCAATTCATTTTTTGCTTAATAGATACTTAATATATTGTTTATCTTAGCTGCAGTGCTTTCTGCCTCAGTTTTATCAACACAATTTCCACATTGCAGCACAAACTACCTACCAATGTATGTTCCTTTACCATTTTATTAATCCTTATACTTATGAAAGAAATGGGATGGTGATTTTATTTAACTTCAGAGGTTTGGTTTCTTGTGTTTCATTATGAAAGTACATCAGTAGATTCATTGCATATCCCATTCGAACATTATTAAGTAAAGTTATTTAGTCATTAATAGGTTCTGGCTGCCCTTGCAGGCCCTTTTAATCCTACTCAGTTTCCCCTTTCATGCTCAAATTAACTCATCTCATTTGTTTAGCTATTGGCCTTACTCATCCCATGGTCGGAAATTATATATTACCTCTAATGAGAATAAATGGGATTATACCCTAGATAATTTGATGGGACCCATGCATGGGGAAATAGAAAAGATTTTTGGTAACTTATTAGCTAGTGATTAGATATTGTTAAAATTGTGAGGTAAAGTTATTTATGAAGATTGTTGTGTTATTTACATGTGTTCATTGAAAAAAGTAAATATTGAAGGTAACTGCTTCATGTGGTACTTGTTGTAAAACAAGCCCTACTGTTCTATAACCATTTCCCCAATGCACCGTAAGAATGGCAGTGCTTTTTCCAAAACATAGGTATGTGCAGTAAAGATGACTGCAGAGCAGGTGGAGTAATATAGCTGTCTAAGTGCAGGTATGATATTTGGCTTTAATAATGCACTGGCAGTCCTGCTAGTTTACACAACACATCCAGTAAAAAAACATTCCGCTATCTCATGATGCTCATTTGCCCAACACACATTAACAATTGAACTACACTGATAAACAGACAGGTCTACTCAATAAGATGAATGAAAAATAGACGAAGAATTGTAGATTTCTAAGACCAGGTCTGACATCATGTTTTAAGGTTATACTGCTAGTGCAATGTGTTTGCATGCCATATTTATTGTAATGTACTGCTATTCTATAAAATACATTTACCCAGTACACACAACTATCAGCACTGATTTGCACAATACACAATATTTTACAATAAGGATGAATGTAAAACTGATGGGAAAATAGATTTTTCTAGTGCAAGTCTGGCGGAATAATATTATACTGACAACAGCAATGTTCTTGTGCAGTGTATATTGTAACAAACATAATGCTGTTCCATAAAACTCATTTCACCAATGCATAGTAGTAGGAACAGAGTTTTCCACAATATGCAGATGAATGGAAAATGTAGAATGAAATACAGATTTTCAATGCTGGCAACAGAATGGTAATCTAGTCTCCCTACTGCAACTATGAAAGTGTCCATTAATATTGTGCTGACACCACACCATTCTAACTGTAAACTAAAAAAACACTGTTTCATACAACAGACATATATTAATGAGCGTTTTGCTATACCATGATAATCCTTCACAGTATACTTGCTAACAGAAGCATTGATTTTTGAACTGTAAAGGTGCATCTTGAAGCAAAGCCAGTTCAAAATGGTTTGCCAAAGAAACACCTGACACTGTAACTCAAATGTCTTGCACTATGTATAACCATGATTAAAAAAAAGTGTCACTTTATTAAACACTTTCTGAAAATAATATTTGGTATTGCACACTGAAATAAAGAACGAAAACTTCCCATCTTTGTGTCAAACATTTTGCTTTCCATATAACGGGGGCAAATGTATTTTCACACTATTGTGATGCAAGTAATGTGCACTATTTAAATATGATTTTATGAAGCAGTATTTCGAAATGTAATAGTAAATTAAAAAAGGAGAAAACATACATTCATACTTTCTTTATGAAGCAGAATGGGAACAGTTTCCTCTTTGAGTAAAGGCACAAGACACCTAACTCATTAATCCTAAAGATAAATGTATATGAACTACATTACAATACATCTAGGTAGATCAAATATATCCAGTGCATTACATGTCCTTTAATACTATCAGTAATGAAATAGCTATGTGAAGCTGATATCATTTTATCAAATATTTAGCATAAATCAGTTTCTATACTGCATATCTCTGGCAAAAAAATCTATATGAAGTTTTGATTTTTCTGCACACTGCTACTGTGGTGGTGGTGCTGTGGTAGCGTTGTCCCCTCACAGTAAGACGTTGTCATGTACGATTCTCAGCTAGAGCATCTTCTGTGTGGAGACATGCATGAACGGGCGTACCTTCGTTGAAGGTTGTACGTCACGGCTGGAAACTCAGCACATAAAAATCTACTGCCAATCATTAGCGGACTGGAGTTCCGCTGTGGCGACCCTTAACCGGGAAAAGCCGAAAGACACAACAACAACAACTGCTAGCACAACAGGTCCACTAGAACAATTGTTCACCAGTGAGTACAAGGTAACACAAAAATAAGCAGTGATTTGAGATTAGGCGATTTACTAATGCAGCAGGTAGATTATTTTGAATGACATTTACCCTGGAAGTAGGAAGGTCTTCATCAGCCAATCTTTATTTTGGCACCTAAGTGTACTGTCAAATCTGACATGCAGAATTACAGCAACATCTCAAAAAATAAGTGGCTGAAATGTTTTTTCACTGGTTGAAATCACTAAACCAGCCACAGGCATTGCATTATATAGCCTGTAAATATTTTTTGTACTCCTTGCCCTGGCTGTATGTTGATCATCAGCCCCGTCCATGCCAATTGTCCCATTTCTTTCTCATCACTATGGTGAGAGTCTACGGAGAGGTACCATCATTAGGAAGATATTAGAGGTGATTTGATTTTTTTTCTTTTTTATCCTCTACCCACTGCATAGTCCTGGCAAAGTGCTGAGGAGATGATGTGAAACTGGCTGAATGTGGAGGTTAGTGGAGGTCACCCCTCAGTTCTGCTGAATGTCGAGGTCACCTCTCAGTCCTGCAAGGGATGTTCCTCCAAGCAGCTCTGACCCTCAGCCTAAAGCATGAGATGAGGTTTACTCAGTCTGCACCATGGAAAGTCCACTGCTACTTGTAGTCAGAAGTGGAAGCATTGTTCCCCACTCCCCAGGAGAGGTGAGCAGGCCATACCTGGTTTGCATTGTTACCTCACAGCAACAGGTTCCCAGATTTGATTCTCAGCTGGGGTGCCTTCTATGTGGAGTTTGCATGTCTTCCCTGCGTTCATGTGGGTTTCCTCCTACATTATAAAGACATGCACCTGGAGCATTTTTCCCAGGTTTCCACTGAAAATTGGTTCATTCCAAGTTGGACTTCCCTGTTATCAAATGTTAAATAAATAATTATGTTTTATTTATCTGTTGGTGAGGATTTATGTCCATGGTTCTTGTACTGGTGGAGAAATCAGACTTGTGGGGATACAGGAGGCCTGGGACAACTAAGTATCTAATGGCACAGTAATTGAGAGAGAGATCTCCCTTCAAGGGTTGGAATTTCTAGCCTCTCTTGATAACTCAGGAACCTTAGGCCTGTCTCAATCTCCTTTAAACTCACAAAAGTCCCTACAGTAAACCCCACTGAATTTAAGGACTACAAGCATGTCAACCTCAGTGTAAAATGAGATGAAATATCAAAGGTCACTTGCAGCAGCAAGCTTCACTAAGGAGTTCTACACCCATTAAAAAACAAAACATAGAGATATCAATTTCTACCAGAACCAAGTATCATGAGAAATTTAAAAAAAAGAGACCAATGTGGCAGTCCAGAAGTTAGCAAATTTTACTGTATGCTCAAATCATGTTCAATTAAAATTGAATGACCATTAACAGTCATGTCTAAGTATGTTTGAGAGTTGTTGCTTAATTTTATGTTATTAAATATGGAAAAGATATACAGTTGCAATTTGTAAAGGTACTGTATAGTATGGAAATGCTCTGCAGTAAGCAACCTTATACAGTGCAGCATGGTCCCCCAACACAAAGACTTGCAGCACCATGAAGAGCTTGGCCCCATACTCATACAAAATGCAAATGAGGCATTCCAATGATGGGGCATATGCTAATTAGGCATGTGCTTTCTCCCTTGAACCACCTTCAGGAAGGCATCTACACAGCTGAGTGATTCAAAAAAGTGCACAGCTGTATGGATCAGTACAGCCATCTCCATCTTGACAGGGTAGCAAACACAGTCAGAATGTCATGTTCAACTGCTGAACATGAAAGTGTTGGTATGAACCACTAGACATCAGGGCTTAATTTAAAAGTACCATAATGGCACCGATATGAAAATGAGAATTAGTGAGGACGTGCAACCACCAGACACCAGGGATTACTGTCTAAAGTACTAGCACTGGCATTACTATGAGGGACAGTGAGTGAGGGCAACCATGATGGCACCAATGTTACTACAGGGATTGGGGAAGGGAGAAACTACTGGACACAAGGGTGGTACTGCCATACCAGCACAATCATCATATCAGGAATAGGTGGGTGGCGGATACACAAAACACTGACATCATAACAGGTTATTATGACAACATGATCCACATCACAATAGTAATTACTCTTTAGAAAACATGCAAATCAATCAACAATGATGGCTTACCTTACCATGGCTAGCATGTTTCTAAATCGCAAATGGGCACAGCATGCTGAACAGTGTTTGCTCACTGTAGGAAGTTTAATGAATTCCTGAACCTATGTAATGAAGCAAGACATCTGAGTATCCTTTTTGCTAAATTTATTGAGCAGAATTACGCCAGATCTCAGGACTGATATGGGAAGAAGGTGTCCTTAACTCATACATTAGATAACATGGCTACTAATCAATGTATTTATAGCAACTGGAGAATATTTTCAGTTGAGTTCACTTTCATTGGTAAGTTATTGGAAAAACATTAACAAGAAAGCACGAAACTTAAACAGCATGTTTGAATAAGGATTACACAGTCACAAAATGGATGCTTTCAAATATGAGACTTGCAGCTGCTGTGATGTATGACCAAATCAATAAATTGTTATAGTTCCATCACAGTGTCATCTCATGCACCATCTAGAAAGCACCATGTGCTATAAAAATGAGATGGCTTCACATCCTTGTTTATCTGCACACGAATGGTATAAGAGTCAAGAATGCATGTAATACCTGGTATTACCATAGTGTCAGTGTCCACAGTACTAAGAAATGCTTATTATATGTTATTGACTATTAAACCATTCATATTGGTGGAAGTGAAATAGAAAATTTGCTGCCATTAAAAGAATATAAATTACAATTAGTATGTAGTACTTGATGTCCACCAAAAATTAAAGACTCCCCGGGATTCAGTAAACTTCTGTGCAGGAATAGCTTATTCCTGCATGGAAGGGACTGTTTCCATGCAGCACGACAGAGAGCCATGCATATTCATGATGGCATGCTGCTGTGCTGCAAAACGGACACAGTTCTGTGTATGAGTGCAGGGTTGTGTCTGAGAGCAGTGCTCTCAAAATACACACACCCCCTGCACACTAGAATTTCAGTACGGCAATTTAAAATGAGCGAGAATGCTCGTAACACCCTCAACCCATCAAGGTAAGAAATCAGGACAAAGCCATAAGGGGCAATCATCCCTACAAAGACATAAAGTTGATAGAATAACAGGTTTAGCATAAGCACATAGCGCACACCTCCCAACCTGTCAGAGTAAGGAATCTGGACAAAGCCATAAGTGACGATCATCCCTACAAAGCCAGAAAGTCAGAAAGTTGATAGAATAACAGGTTCAGCATTAGCATGGATATTCTGAAGGGTACAAATAAAAAACACAACAAATATTTTTTTTTTTGACATATGCAATAAAGTTTATGCGTAGCTGTGCGGGTGTGCCCATTGCTTTGCTATGCTTAGCCCAACTGAAAAGGCAGGATAAGTTGTAAAGCAATAGACATCCAAAGTAGGCATACATGCATTAGTGTAGTGGTTAGAGTGTACACCTTTCCTATCATCATTTTCAGTTTGAGCTTCACCAAAACCATTGCCATGTTGTATGTGTAAACATTGCAATTTTAATTTATTTGTATATTTATGTAGGAAGTAACATTTTTCTCAACCAGAGTAGTGTATTAGGCCCAGATGTGAGGTGTCAGTGTAATAAAGTAGTGAAACCCCCATATAAACACAAGTGCCCCATACAGTACAGTCGCACAAGAATAAATTAATTACAGCACATTGGGGGATGTCAGGGAAGGTAAATAAATTTATTTTATGTAATGAATGATGAATCAATCCCATACAGGTGGTAGTCCAATATAATAAAACATAAGCAATGCTAAGCATTGCACAGCTATGCTGACCGGGTGTAAGTATTTTGTACATATGAATACTAAGCAATAAATAGCCCAGCTAAGTGGATTTGCCCATTGGTAAGCAATGCTGACCCTGCTTAAAGGTCAGATTGTACAACCAAGAGAGACTTAGACAGAAAACACTGAAGAAAAAAAACTGCAGTTTCTTGATAGCCCACTTTGATGAAATGCATGTTGTTGTATTTTAACAGACATAGCCATGGTTCGAATCCCAGGAGTTATAGTAAGCTATATGCATAATTTTAACTAGGATTTTGGGAATATGTGTAGAAACAGTTAGGTAGTGTTAACAAACATCCCCCCCACAGGTCTTCCAGGTAAGAGAAGTAGAAAGTAGCTATAAGATGGTTGAATTA
The DNA here is from genome assembly GCF_019279795.1 of Protopterus annectens. Lineage (NCBI taxonomy): Eukaryota > Metazoa > Chordata > Ceratodontiformes > Protopteridae > Protopterus > Protopterus annectens. Next base: position 1,192,462,784 of record NC_056733.1, read on the forward strand.
TAGACTGTGTACAAACATACCACTGGCCAAACCAAGGCCATAGGGTATTGTAATAATACCTGTAGAGTAATGATTAGAGCAATGATCATTAAAGTTATGAGTACTGCAAGCATATACAAGTTGTTAATTGACATCCACCCCCACCATATCTGCAGCAATAATCTAAACACACAAATCAATGAGTATGTTTTGCACCAAACCTACTGTTGGGACATATGTCCTATTGTTCAACAAATATTGAAATGTGTTTCTATTAATGTTCCATGTTGAAATATTATCATTGGTGGCCTGTTGCTATCAATGTAACCTGCATGCAGCTGTAATGGCCACTGTGGTTCCATATATGGATGTGATTTGTTTGCTATGGAACTGTTCCAAATCTGTTGTTTTGGGTTAATGGGAATATCTATGCATGCTGTTATAACTAATCCTGGATTGTGTTGACTATTACTAACCCACATATGTTCTAAAACTGCAACACCATAGCAGGTTTGGGAAGGCCGATGCCAGTGGACCCACCTCTCCCACCTCATCTGGCCATGGCACCGGGCCCCAGCACATCTGGGCCCTACCCCAGGACCTCCTCATCTGCTGGTCATGCACCACCTTCAAGTGGATCCACTTCAGGGGATGGGGTTTGTCCCCCCTGGGAGTGGGCGTGGACAGGATACTGTCACCCAAAGCCAGGTCCGGGGATTGGTGAGAAGGGAGCTCTGAAAGGAGTTTGGAGATCTGCTATGCCAGCTTGAGGGCCGAGTGGCACAATTTGAGGGTCAGCCTGCCCCTGCTGCTCAGCCTCCAGCATAGTCACCTTCGGGGCCATGAAGGTGCAGTGGTGACTGCCCATGGGTGGGGACCTCAGCCCCACTGTGTCCACATGGGCTTCTGATTTCCAAACACCCCTCCCTGTCCAAGGTGTTTAGCTCCCACATGTGTCATATACCACCCCTGTATGCTGTCCTGTCTGTCTTGTCTGTCCTCCTACCCAACCTACCTCCCCAAATATACATACTATGCTTCCCCAACATCCCACTCTCACCTTAAAAAAAAGGGCAATCTGTTCCAAAAAAAAAAAAAATTCACCCCATACATCACTGTCCATTTCACACACGTGTCCACTGGACATATGTAATCTGTTCTAATTGGCTTCACAACAAATTATTGTTGTCCTCACCTCTCTCTCAGGGGTTTGAGTGTCCAAATATACCTCCAAATTCAGTATATATGCACAGCTGTTGCTGTAGAAGAAATGGACAGCTATGGACCTTCCCTGCACCCATTCTGCACTTTCCTAGCTCCTTTCCCTATTGTCTTTCCCTCTGCATGCCCCCTTTTTCACCACTTTCCTATCACCTCTTTTTCTTTTCTTTTAAAGAAATTAGCACATGGGGTAAGCTGGAGTAAGCACTTTCAAGCTGTAGTAAGTGAGATTAAGCCTGTTTGTGCGGTGCTAATATATATATATATATATATATATATATATATATATATATATATATATATATATATATATATAGATATAGATATATATACAGGCATAAATGTCCCAAAATGCCCATACAAACATATGCTGCTGCTAGACCACCCACAACTGGGGTAGCAGGCACAGTTGTATACAAAACAGCCATGACACTCACATCTGCCCCCCTACCCCACAGTCCAAATAAATAAGTGAACAGTATGCTGCTACAAAATCATGATAGGTCATGCACAATGGCCAGACATGCAACAATCACTTAGCAAAACAAATAAAATGTCTCAAGATAGCAAAGAAAAATACAACCAGCCAGTAAGTCACACACATTTATTATACTCTGTTGTCTTGGCCAAAGCCTCCAAGGAGTAAACATCTCCAGAAATACATGCCTTAATCCCAAGAAGCAAATATCACCTAATTACATAGTTGAATACACAGCCTCCAATTACACTCATCATTTTACCCCCAATGGGATAAAGTATCACAGTTAATATTAAGACATTGAAGTCTGTACATAACAATTGTCCTTTTATGAATGTTTCGTCACACTGAGGAACAGACATTTTCAGAAACAGTACCTTGAGACCCACTACTGTCCCCATGGTGTGGTTTATTCAAATGTACAGCTATAGAACTGACATATTACTTATCAGTAATACATCTGACATGTTCTAACAGCCTAGTTTTAAAACATGTGTTACTGTCTCCCACATAAAATATGTTACAAGGCCATCTAACAGTACTCTCTATACACCTACCTCTTGAATGTACAGACTTCAATATGTTTCCCAGCCATTCACCTCAGCAGGAATTACAGCAGTAAATAATGATAGACCAGTATACCTATCCACCTACTACTGTATGACATCTGGACAAAGCCAGATATAATTGGTGGACAGAAGACCAAATACACGGCCATACATGAAATATTGCTGTTATACACTGAGAAAGTTGCTGGTGTTACAAGGTTTGTTGTAATATTTCTTTTCTGAGGGATATAAAGTCAGAAAAAAAGGATGTTACCATCTACATAATGCAATCACCAGAGTATGCTACTGATTTGCCAAGGGCAACACCTGTCTGGGGAACAGCCCATACATAACAGGCTAACCTGTGGCCATTATGTGGATGGCCCTAAAGTTGAGAGCTATGCAGAGACAGAACTTTGTCAGAATGAAACCCAGGCAGAAGTAGCATGTGCAGACAAACCCTGTTAAACTAGCAGTATTCCAAACATATAACAGCAATACTCATATGCTGCCCCTAAGTCTTGACCTTTCCCCACCATGTAGTTGGCTTGTCTCCACAGGTCTTGTTGTAAGAGGTAGTAGCCCACACAACTCCATGAAGTCTTCCTCACAATTAAGGGAAAGGGCCAATGCCCACATGGAGTACTCATTTATAGGAGTGTGTTGCCATGCCATCGGCTATTGGATGAACTACACAGCTGCTCTGCATGCAATTAGGAAGTGGGGAACCCCATTAGGAGTACAGGCCATCACCTGGATCACCTACAAAAGCCATGCTGCTACTTATTCAAACCAGCTCTATCCCTGTAGTGCACAGAGAGAGAGAGAGAGAGACAGACAGAAATAACAAATGAAACATAAAATGGAAAAGAGAAGAAAGAAAAAAGGTAAGTGGAACATGTAAGCAAGTAATTGAATGTAGTACTTGGTCTGTAATAATGGGAAATATGATTTGGAGGAATATATGTCCCAACAAGACATGCTGTACTAATGTCCTGCTAAACAGCTGCTATGGCCATAACATCTGGCCCTCTCTGTAGTGGGAGATATCACAGACATACCTCTCAACTGTACAGATTCTCAGAGAATGTCCACATTTGACCATCATGTATTTTGGTCTGTTCCTCCTGAGATCAGTACTTTTCTGGCAAATAACTGAGGATTGAATTCATCAGGTAATGACAAACACTTTGGTTTAAGACTCCATATCCTTAAGAGTATTCACTGTGATGCTAAATGTATCATTCTATGAACTTCATATGTTTGTAGCAGGTATATTTAAAGTCTGTCCCTATTTATCCCCCCATCATTTTAGGCATTGTCCAAATGTGATGCTCTGAGAGGTTGTGAGGTGGGAACACAGCTCAGGAGCCTGACGCACCTGGGAAAGGACAGCTCATATATGCCAACTGCAGGGGTGTCTGTCAAACACTTGTGACTGTGCCACTGTTAGGCCAGTTAATGGGATGTTTTCCATATCCATGTTATCTGTGATTATAAGTATGACACAGGTTTGCCTTGTAAAGCTGACACCTATAGAGGGCATATGCATAGTAGAGTACTGTTGCAGATGTGTGTTGAACTGCATGTGATAAATTGAATTAATAACATTCAACTGTACAGTGTTCTGCTGGACAATAAGCACATTTGTGACTGCTATCTGTAGTCACATGCACATATACCTGTGTTATGTCAGCCAAACCATTGGTAGATTTTATTTTATTTATTTATTTTACATTTGTTGACTGGGATAGTCCGACTGGATGCATGTCCATTTTCAGCGGAGGCCCGGGGAGAAAAGCTCCAAGGGTAAGCAGATACAGCATTACATAATGCCAGCATTACATATTACAAACAGACTATTTACTGAGATTACATAAGTAAGCAAGTTAAACAAGTTCCACAGGTTACAGTTAGTCCTGAGCACAAGTCAGGATTAAATTAAATTACACAGTAAACCGGTTAACAGATTTTTACACATTCGAGTTAGCCAGGCTTGATACATTGACATAGCCAGTTAAGTGACAAATGTTGTTTGAGTCTAGTTTTAAATTGACCTAATGTGGAAAGTAAGGTAATATCAGCTGGAAGAGAGTTCCAGGATCTATTTACAGAGTTTGCAAAGAGAGAATCACCAGCTGTGTTATTAATTTTGCTAGTCTGAATTAGTAGTTTGTTAGAGGATCGAAGCAGTCTAGGATTGTTATGGGGGTGATAATATTTTTAAGTGCAGGAGTATTGTCCGGATTATAGAGGATTTTATAGGCCATAATCAGTTGGTTATACTGGATTAGGCTAGGTAGCTCAAGCCAACCAAGCTGATTTAGATTGATGCAATGATGTTTCCTAAAAGGCAGCCCAGTGGCAAACCTGGCAATGTGGTTGTAGCAAACTGAGAGTTTGTTAAGGACAGTCTTGCTCAAATTCGAGAGTAGAGGGGATGCACACAGAAGGGTTGAAAGAAGGTGAGAGCGAGCTATGGCAATTTTAGCTGGATGGGGTTAGGAAGGCTTTTATTCTGTAAAGTGACCCTAGTTTTTTATTGATGGTTTTGATAGTTTGGTTAACATGTAGGTCAAATTTGAGATTATTGTCTATGATGACACCTAATAGTTTTGTAGATGGGTCAGGGGAGATTATTGTGCCATCATTTGATTTTATGGTAAAGGTGAAAGCAGTAGACCTACTTGTTGGTTAAAATAACAGCATTTTAGTTTTTTTGGGATTTAGAATCAGATGATGTTCAGAAAGCTAGTTTTCTATTGTATTAAAGGTGGTCTGGGTAGCTGACCATAACTCTACTGGAGATGTGGCTGAGCAAATCAGAGTAGAGTCATCAGCATATTGGATACAGCTGACTTTTGGGATGACAGTATAAAGGTCGTTAATGAAGATGGAGAACAGCAAGGGCCCTAGTATAGAGCCTTGTGGTACTCCGAGGGTGTTAGGTAGAAGGTTAGAGAGTTTGTTCTGCCATAGGACAGCCTGCTGTCGACCATTCAGGTAGGATTGAAACTATTGGAGGGCTCCAGTATCTAGACAGAATGTTTGCAGGGTGTGGATTAAAAGTTGGTGATCAACCATATCGAATGCCTTGAAAAGATCCAAAAAGAGGGCTGAGGATATATAATTATTGTTGCGATTATGGTTTATGGTGTTAGTAAAGGCTAGGAGGCCTGAAGTAGTGCTGTGATGAGGACGGAAGCCATGCTGAATGTCTTCCATAAGGCAATTTTGGATTAGGTGGTGCATGAGTTGTCTATGAATACATTTTTCCATAATCTTTGCAAGTGGAGAGAGTATAGCTATTGGCCTATAATTGGAGAATTCAGTAGAGCTGCCTCCTTTGTGAAGTGGGATTACATAGGATATTTTACAGATGGTGGGAATTTTAGCTTCTACTATGGTTCGATTGATTAGTATTGAGACGGGGTAAGCAATAGCATCAGCTGATTTTTGTAGGTACTCGGCAGGGAGTTGATCAGCAGAAAGTGTAGTGGGTTTTAATTTTTGATCAAGGTGCGGATAAGTGAAGTGGTGACTGGTTGGAAGCTGAACGCAAGTAGGTTTCTAGGGGTGCTACTTTCAGGACCAGGGAGCTAGGAGGTAGTTGGCTAGCTAGGGCTTGAATTGTCTCAGTAAAGAATTGGTTAAAACTATCAGAAACATCTTCAGGGTTTTATCAATAGTAGCAGCAGGATTGGGGATGAAGTTTGTCCAGGATGTAGTAGATTATTTAAACCTGCCCAAAACTTCTGAGGGTTATTTTGATTTACTGTCTGTAAATTACAGTAGTATTGTTTTTGTCTTGTAAAATTGATTTTTGGTTTCGTTCCTGGATTGCCTGTATTTAATGTGATCTTGAGGGTCTTTAGAAGAATGCCATAAAGCCCATGCTTTGTTTCTAAGGGTAATTTTGAGTTTAGACTCTATAGAAAGCCATGGTGCAGTTTTGCCTTGGTTCTCTTTGAACGAACAGGTGCATGCAAATCAAGGATCTCAAGGAATTTGTTGTTAAAGTATGCTACTGCTTCCTCTAAGGGAGGTGTTTTAGAATAGACCAATTACATGAGTTTAGTTCTTGTTGGAATTTGGCAGGGTCAAAGTTTTTATTGTTTCTAACCTTTCTGAGTAAGGGTTGTTGGGAATTAATGGTTTTGTGCTTAATTACATATGTGAGAAGGTGATCGCTTAGGCCATTAAGGAGGGTACCAGAGGTGTACAGTTGGGGTGACTGTTTATGAGTACCCAGTCAAGTATACTTTCTTTTGGTTGGGTTTACCTATCCTGGTAGGGGTGGATATGATTTGTGTAAATGCATGCAGGTTAATATGGGTGGTTGGGGATTCTAAGGAACAGGTGCCCCAGTCTATGTTAGAGTCTCCAAGTAGTAGGGTTTCTTGGGGGTAGTGACATGATAACCAGTGCAGGATATCTTCAAATGTAGATATATTGTTACCTGGGGAATGTACATACAGATGATATTAATGCATTTATTTTTATTAAGTTGCAATTTGGTGGCAAGAATCTCAGAGTTATTAATCTGAGGAGGTTGTATTACATCTATGGTGACATTCAACTCAGATTTATAGAGTACAGCTACCCCACCCCCCTTCCTCAAAGCACGATCCAGCCTGTGTATGTTGTACCCAGGTGGTAACACTTCATTGTCTTTAGTGTTAGGTTTTAACCAGGTTTCAGATAAACAGAGAATCTCAGGAGTGGACATCCAGAAGTGCATGCAATTCATGTACCTTGTTATTAATGCTTCTAATATTGAGATGACAGACTAGGAGAGAGTTAGTTGGCCTATTAATTGTAGGTTTGTAGCTTAGATTACAAGTAGAGGGGGTATGTGTATCTGAAGTGAGTGGGCCAGGGTTGGGGTGAACATCACCACCAAGTATTAGGTTGAGTCTATACTTGGTGATGAACTTCAGGAATTTGTTTATTAGTTTGTGGTAGTGTTTGGATCTAGAGCTAATGTGCCTGGAGTTGAGATGTTGATAGACTGAACAAGATGTTGGATAAGATCTGGTACTGTAAGTATGGTTGAAGGTGGAAGGATTTACAGCTGGGATGATAGTATGGCCTTTTGGGACCTGAAGTCCCATAAGAAACTGGTTTTCATACAAGGTAAGGAGGTATGGTGTGAACAAGAGGGGTGTGAACAAGAGGGGTAGTAAAGAGGAGTATATCATTATATGTGATTCAGCTAGTGAGTGAAGGAACTGTTTTACCTGGTGATGCAACACCAGAAGATAGAGTGGTGAGGTAAAGGTACTGGAAGGGGGGATGGGAGAATGCCAGATGAAAGCTAATAGGTGCTATTAAATGTAGGTAGTAGAATAGGGGTGGGTGGAATTATCCCAGATTAAAGCAGATAGGATCTAGAAAGTGGGGAGTGGCTATAGTACTATAAATTTAGAGGTACTGGGGCGGAGGTAATTGGGGGCAGGGAGGGCGAAGAGAGCCCGAGCGTGGAGGTGAATGTAGGGCTATTGCAGTTTACAAGGTTTCCTAAGGTGTCCTAAAGCTATAAGGTAAGTATTACAGCTCTAATGTAAGAGTCAATTTACTGCAGTTACAGGGGAAGGAGGCAACCACTCAAGTAGAAACAAAGAGCCCTATGGCTGACCAATATGGTGACCTGCTTAATTACAAAGCACTGTAAGTGAAAGCTTAACAAATGCTTTTTGTGTATAACCTACTTTGTTTAAATGTTGAGAGAAACTGATTGCAGTCCTGTAGACACCGTTTTGTAGGGAACTGTAGAGTTCAATCTGTTTAAATGTTGAGAGAAACTGATTGCAGTCCTGTAGACACCGTTTGTAGGGAACTGTAGAGTTCAATCTGTTTAAATGTTGAGAGAAACTGATTGCAGTCCTGTAGACACCGTTTTGTAGGGAACTGTAGAGGTCAATCTGTTTAAATGTTGAGAGAAACTGATTGCAGTCCTGTAGACACCGTTTTGTAGGGAACTGTAGTGTTCAATCTGTTTAAATGTTGAGAGAAACTGATTGCAGTCCTGTAGACACCGTTTTGTAGGGAACTGTAGAGTTCAATCTGTTTAAATGTTGAGAGAAACTGATTGCAGTCCTGTAGACACCGTTTTGTAGGGAACTGTAGAGTTCAATCTGTTTAAATGTTGCTAGAAACTGATTGCAGCCCTGTGGACACCATTTTGTAGGGAACTGTAGAGTTCAATCTGTTTAAATGTTGAGAGAAACTGATTGCAGTCCTGTAGACACCGTTTTGTAGGGAACTGTAGAGTTCAAACAAAGTCACGCCAGGTCAGCCAAGGGGGGAAGAGAGAGGGAAATCCTAAGCACCTGGCATTGTAACATAACAGCCTACTTATGACTGTTGGACATCTTCCAGGTTATCACAGTGATGTCAAAGGCTACTGTGCAATCAACTTGCTAATGTACGATGCAGCTATACTCATATATTATCAATATTGATGTCCCTTTTGACACCCATTTATGTGTGCCATTGTCCAGACGTACTGCTGTAACAGGTTGAGAAGTATGATTGAGCAACAAGACTGTAAGTACAGTGTGCCATACTTGCATTCAATAGAAATGTATACCATGTATCCCCTGAGCACATGCATGTATGCATATGTTCAGCTGAAAGGCACAAAACTAATAAATGGGTTTCAAGCAGTCAGGTACATAGGTTATGCATGTTGCACATGTGTGTTATATTAGTGTCAGTGCATTCAACAGATATATATGTGTACAGCTACTGGTGGTTGCATTGCCCTGACACTGATGTGGGTACTGGAGTAGGCATGATTATCAGGTATTAATCAGAGAAGTGTCCACCTGTGTTATGAGCCTCTGTCCATGCCTACCACTACCAGCTATACTAATACCTATATAGAGTGGATATCACAAGTATACACACCTCTTTGGAATGCCAGGTTTGTGTGCTGTATGACAATCAGACCACAGAAGATCATTTCATAATGTTTCCCATATTGAATGTGACCCCTAACTTATCCAATTCCATTACAATACAGTCAAAGGTGTTTCTAGGAAGGTGAGCAACTATTGCCAAGTGAAGATGTGCCATGATGTTAGAGTCCAGACCAAGACAGATGAATGCTGTAACCATCTCAAGAGGTGCCTACACAAGTTTAAGGGTGTGCACACTCATTCAACTGGCGTATTGTACTGAGTATTATTTCCATGTGTTTTCACAGACCAGATTGTTATGTTTTCAATTGAATTTTACATGCTATAGGTCACACTACAGGTGAGAATTGTTATGAAGTGAGTTACTGTGGTGTTATGTTCCAATTGCACAAATACCAGGCAGTGTATCTGAAGTGTGTAGCCTTTATATCCACTGTAGCTATATGGATACAGCAGTACCTTACCTGTATATCCAGCCTCCACCAAGGTAGAGGAATCCCCTTTGGTGGACAGCAGCAATACAAAAACCACATAATAGGTTGCTAAATTGGCTGTACAGGGACACATAGGTGCAGGCAACAACTTTGAAGCAAGTCCACCTATATCTGAGCAAGCAGGTAAGATCACAGGTGACGTCCTGTAAGGCTGACTATGACTATGAATCAGACATATCCACACCACCAAGGACAATTGCAACCATGTCCCCACATATGTCGTAAGTCCCAGATGAAACAACACAATTCACCCTGTACTGGGGGGTAAAGAACACCTCATACACACATGCCATGGATATAGGCAACCTGCATCACACAGGTTAGGTGGGAACATCGCCACCCAGTCCATCCCAGTCGTACATGGAGATATGCACATTGACCACCGTCCTCACCACAGCAATGGTGAGCATGTACATATTGTCTACTGATGGCAACAACAGCATATCTCCATGGGGCATAATAACATCAGTGTCTGCCTCCTATATTAACTCAGGCATGTGCTCAGAGCTCCATCACACACCACAGTCAAACACAGACCTGCCACCATGAACAGACCATCCACATGTAAAATGGCCACTGTCAACCCTCTACACAGAAATGAAAGGAAGATAGGTTTCTGGGGTAGTCTGGATTATTTGCAAGTAATATCCACTGTTGATGTGCATTTTGACAACCGTATGAGGTCCTGTGATCTTCTTCTGTTCATGTCTTCCAGGTGACATGCAGAGTGCTCACCTACCAGCATTCTCTGTTGGGGAAACAGACATCATCATCCAATATGTGATTGGACATTATGCCCTGTCATGTGGACGGAGAGCAGAAGAAGCATGGGAGAGGACTGCCCTGTAGAATAGTGTGGTCCACAGGGTAAATGATGCCGGACTGCACAGCAGAACGTATGTGTATGTGCAGCATCGGGCCACCGACATCAAATGCCATGCCCATCAATGGGCTGCTGCTGTAGCGAGGGACCGGCTAGACACAGGTGGGGGCTCAGCCATCCAGCCCCCACTGACACCCACCAAGTAGCTCCTCACCACACTTAGGCCACATGCTGAATGCACAAACCATATCGCTGAGGGAAGAATTGTGGAGGTGGGGTGTAAACACACACACACACACACACACACACACACACACACACACACACACACACACACACACACACACACACACTCACTGGATGATGGGGGTAAGAGCCCAATGGGGATTAGTACACTAATGTATCAGACATATATGTATCTGTAGTGTATTTACATGAATGTGTCAGGTCCTATTGCAGTTGAGGATGGGGTTTTCTAATGCACAGAGGTGCACATCTATGGTGAGGACAAGACATTGTTTATTATTGTGGTTCGTACTGTAGATGCGCAGACATGCTGCATCCATCCTATACCAAGGCCACATGTGCGTCTGCTGACAATAACCCCCTCCTACAACTACCTAGGACCCTCTGGTCTACATATGGGACAGCAGCCTGAAGCTGGTGGGTATTACATTGTTCTGTTGTTGCCTGGCAATATCCCAGGCATGTGAAGCACATGCAATTTACCATGCACACAACCATCAGTAATAGCTATATTGCTTTATGCAATAGCTATATTGCTTGTTGTGCATGTTCACTTGTGCTGGGGTTAACTGTATTGCGTTACAGTGGTCATCACTGGGGCCTATCTGATGTGAATTCAACATTACTGTAGCATACCTCACAACTTGTCATTGCCAAGACTTCTGGACAGAGGCCACCAAATTGTGCTGGACAAATGTCCTGAGGTAAGTTCATGTGTGACACATTACTGATATACAGTAGATATGAATTGTGTGCACACCCCTCATAAGATGCAAGGTGTCCCTGTTACATACTAATTAGGACCACAGTATGAAAGTCCACACCTCATCCAGCCTTTAATGTGACCAATAACAGGTGCAGTTCACTTGTAAAACCAAGCATCTATATTCATGTATTGCACCTACAAGGCAGGCTACCAGTGAGGTTGACAGATGTCCTATCAGCATGATGTTTCAGTCAGGTATAATACCTTATGCTGCCATGTGTCAGTACACTCACTATGGCCTATTTGGCTATAATATCACATACATGGGCATTGTTAAGGCACACAGACCACTTCTGACCATGTATAGCTTTCAAACATATGGATATTCCAAACACATTTGTGCAGATGTCTGTACAATGGTTTAACCTGCTGCATGTGAGGCAGATGCTGTCACCACACTATATAAAGTAATGGCAGCAGGAGGTGGTCACCAGCCGTGTATGGTATACACATCAAAATGGTATAAGCCACACATGATATGATCCTCACACACATGCAAACAGTTGCCAGCATTAGGATAATTACTCCTGCCTATCTAGGTATTCCCACTATAGTGCTACGCAGCTATTAGATGCCCAACAGAGCTTATACATTTCTCTTCTTCTAAAGGTACTTCTAAGGTGGATGACATCAACAGGTCTACTAAATTGGAGTGAAGGGACGTGTAAAGGGTAGTACACAGGTCAAAATGGTATGAGCCAGATAGTACGTTATTCACATACACACACACACACACACACACACACACACACACACACACACACACACACACACACACACACACACACACACACACACACACACACACACACACACACACACACACACACACACACACGCACACACACACACACACACACACACACACACACAGACATACACACACACACACACCTGCCAGTATTGGGATTAGAACTCCTGCCTATCTAGGTATGTCTACTACAATGTTACACAGTTACCTCACATGCTACAGAGCTTACTGAACTTTTACATGTTTAAAGCTGCTGATAACTGCACAGCTGTGGTAAAGTATTACCCATACATTATGCTAGTTCTTTTTGTCTTGCACTTCAACTAGCATTATGGCTTGGCATTTCACCAGGTTATTCTATCATGAAGTGTGGCACACCTGTGAGCCGTTAGCAGTACTCGTTCATCACAGATGTCACCCCAGTACTTACTAGTTATGTCCACCCCTCCTGGCATGTTTGAAGGGCGATTTTCTGTGCTTTCACCCATTCACCTGGTGCACATATCCATTCTGGGGTACTGTTGCAACTGCCACATGTACACAGACAACCCTCCCCTCTAAACTCCAAACACTCATACTTGTGATGGTTACCCATAAATCACCCAATGTGGACATATTCACTATCCAGCAAAGAATGGACTAGCAGGTCAAGAGGATAAGATCAACACTTGCACCACACCATGTGGAACACATAGCTCACCATGACACCCACTTTGACAGCCATGATATAGAGTGAAGAGCCGCACACCCACTTTCCCAGAGGCACTCAAACAGCACAGACCAGCAAGGCAGACACCCACTTAGAACCGCGACATGGCACATGCCAAGGGACACATATTTAACCTACACAGTGTGCCCGCAACCTAAGCCCCTAAGGCTAACCACCTTGTACAATACATTCATCATGGGTTACTCAATACTGAGGCACATGTATCCCACTCACTAGGTTGAATATGGAGCAGGTAACAGCCAAATATCAATCACATACCAGCACCTAACACATGACACAGGCAGTCATGTCACTCCACAACAACTACGAGTATCACTCCATATCCATGTGGGTGTGAATGTATTGGGACACACCTCCCTGGGCTACATGACAGGAGACATTATGTAGTTCAGGCAGGTGTGACATTTGCCCTGGGCAGTGTACAGCTGTCACTCAGAATGATGCTGAGGTATTATCAACAGATGATTGACTGCAACATTGGCTTAATTGTTATGTGTCATTCTCAGGTGATCCAGGACTTGTCTGCCTGGGCTGGCATGATTGCCAGAACCCAATGACTTGCCATGGATGTCCTACATCTGTTACAGCTGGGTTGCCAGGTACTGGCTACATGTCTTGCCACACCTATTGTGCCTTATTAGGCAGTGTTACCAATGTTATTACCACTATAACAGTTACACATGTATGCAATCTGAGGGTCATGCTGCTCAACAGTAGACATCTGTCAGGATGCGGTCACTCATAGCAGTTGGAGTGGAAGACACATGTCTGCTGTAATGGAGAGGTGGTTCACAGCAGCAGAGAGCAGACCTGCAGTATCAGGCTATGACGCATTCCACAGCTGTCAGCCCCCAAACATGGACCACACCACACCGCCACAGGTGGTGTTGTCTCCATATTCATTATGGATAGGAACACTTCCAGACTAGCATCCCATCATAATGCACTGGAGATACTTCCGGTACAACTTCCTTGGGGTAATGGGGCTATCCAGACCATAGCTTGATATGGGCCCACAGCTATGTCCCTAGACTGTCAATGCACATTCCCCAACACCCTGCAATCTCTGATGGTCCAATGCAACACTGACATAGTACGAATCTTTAACTACCCCTCCATCACCTGGGGAATGTAGCCAATTGCCAGTACAGATGCCCAACACTTCTTGGATTCATCATTTCCATTGCCCTAGACCAGCTCATACTTACCTCTGGTAGAAGATGCAACAATCTTGACCTGTGTTGACCACTTAAATATGGGACCATTGCTCATCCCCAGATGGCAATCCCTGCATGGTGAGATTTACACAGGCTGTAATCAACATGGGGCTCAACATGTCAGCCACACCCCCCACAAAGAAAACCACCTGGCAAAAACTCTCCAAAGCTGACTTTGCAGCCATAAAAACAGGGGTGGAGGTCTTCACTGCACCCATGACAATGGGATTTAGCTGCATGACTGTGGAATCATACACGTAGGAAGTGTGCAAACAGGTACATGAATGCATGGTACTAGCGAGAGCCAACAGAACTCAGACACTGTCCTCCAAGCACTGGGAGACAATGTGATGATCCCCTGCCATTACTTCCATTACTGAAGTGTACATCAGAAGGAGGACACTGTTGCAGGAAAAGCTGGTGTCCCATGACTGTTGAATTCCCTTATTAGCCTCAAACACAACTTTGAATCCCTCATGGAGTCCTCGACAGGCATCTATGGAAGCAGAGATGCAGCAGACACTGACAACAGTCATAACAGCCTTGATAATTACATCAACAACCTCTGCAGCATTAAACACAAGTGCTGCGAGTTACTGCGCAAAGCTAATACCTATCCTGAGACAACAGATATTGGCCACAGTCTTGGCAACACATTCAATGCCAGCTTTACCCTTCTCACCCTCCACAAGTGAAGTGCTGAGTGAATGTGTTCTTACATGCTGTATCCCAAGTCTGTTCTAGGCATCTGTGTGTCACCAGGATGTGGCCCTGCATCAAGGCCACAGGGTATGGCAGTGTGGTGACACATCCACCATCTCATGTGCAGGGTACAGTATGTGCACGGTAATTCCCAGTCTGTAACATAGTGATTGCATATGTCTCACAGATTATAAGGCTCAGAGTTGTACATAAGTACATGTTGATGTAAAACATCTGTTGTGGAATGGTGAATGGTACATGTTCTGGTTTGGACACACTTCCGATTGCTAATAACCACAGTCACAGGGGATATTCATCAACCAAACACACTGGGATTACTATTCACACACACACATTTTCCAGTACTGAGATCCATAGGTTCATTGCTTCATAGGTGTGTAGTAGGTGAATGGGCCTGAAGGCTTTACAAGGCTAGCCCAAGGGAATACCTTGGCATCAGGCCACATGACAATAGTCCCCAGTGTGGCTCAGGAGTATAGTCACTGGAGTGGTCCCCGGGGGTGGGTATTATATTCCTCCATCCACTCATCCAGGTTTCTATTGTGGGTGGCCAGTGATGTGCACTGCTTCCCATATATGTGATCTATATTCCATAACATGTACAGTGTCTGGGTTGTGCACATGTCCCACATGCATATTATTTGACATGTGGAAGTGTGCTTGAGATCTCTGGGGCATGTTGTGTGGGTAGATTGCTATCTTCTGATGTAGCATTCCTGACCTCATTTGGTGAGACCTGGCTATGTAACTGGGGTAGTGATTACACCTACATTGACAGTATGATACGGGTATTTATGGAGTTAGTGGTGTCTGTCCATACAGGGCATGTGTATAAGGCATGGTATTCCCTTTGTGGGGTACGTTTGCAGACTCTACAGTTGTTGCAGGCGTCCAGTGGGGAACATGGCATAAGGGCCACTGTACACACTGATTGGGCTACTGAGGGGATGGAACAGGGTGCCATGTCCTTTTACTTGCTAGATAACACACACTCAGTCAGGAGATGTAACACATCAAAGTACTTATTGATGTCAGTGGCACTGCTGTGGGCAACAGGCATGTAGTCCTCTGCAATCACACCGTGGGTACTATCTGTGAGGCAATATCCAGGGGAACTACCAATATAGTGGTTATTGCCTAGCCAAGTGTGTTTGTGTATGATATGTGGGTGGAGGGTGGTCTCTGAGTAATAGAAGGGTTGCCTATATTGTTCACTAATCCATAATGTCACATTTAGGGCTGTGGATTTTCTACACCAACCTCTCCAGTGTTTGACAACTGTTGGCCTTGGAATGTGGACATTGTGACATATACTAAGTCCTCAACATAATAATTTATCAAAACCCACCCCCCAATGGATCCTGTTATTACACAATCACACCACCACCCCACACAGGGTACTGATGACACACACACACACACACACACACACACACACACACACACACACACACACACACACACTTAGCAGTACTGAGTTTCAAACCCCTACCTAGTTAAGTATCGCTACTACAGTGTACCGCATTTATCATATGCGCCATGGAGTTTATAAGATGCATGTTGTCCCAAGGTACTTCTAAGGTGGGGAACATCACCAGCCCTTGTAAATACTGGCATTGGGTAATGTAATGGGTGAGAGATTCCATCAAATATTTTTCCCTACACCCACATTTACAATTGCCAGGGGTGAGGTTCAATCCTCTATCTTTTTGGACCATTAGGGTTATGCATTTACCACATGCACCACTGACCTTATATGGTTTAGGGTTGGCAACAGGTACTTCTAAGGTGGATGATATCTGCAGGATTACTAAAGTCAGGCACTGAGATGTATATTGGGTGTAAATGGGGTCAAAATCTGAGGTACCGACATTCATATGTACACACACAAACACTTGCCAAGGGTGAGACTCAAACCCATACATATGCAGTTATTGCTACTACATTGTTCCACATTTACCACATGTGCCATGGAGCTTACATGCTAGACAGTTGTGCAAAGGTATCTTTGAAGGTGAATCACATCAGCAGCAGTGATAAAGAAGGGTAAGGGAAGTGTTGTAAGTGTGAATGACCACAAAATCAGGTCTTTACAAGGATACACACACCCTCTCTCATACAAACACAGTTACCATGATCAGGACTGGAACTCCTACCTAACTAGTTTGCGACACTAAAGTATTACACAGATTACACAGTTATCACAAGTGCCGCAGAGATTATATGCATGAGAGTTGTCCAAAGGAATCTTTGAAGGTGAGTGACATCAGCAGCCATGCTGAAGGAGGGGTACAAGAGATTTAGTGAGCGTGAATGGCCTCAACCGCATTCATGTAGAAACACACACACACTCACACACAACTTTACATTTGACAGGACTGAGATTACAACCGCTACATGGATACATATTTGCACTGTAGTGTTACACAGTTATCACAAGCACCACTGACACTATAGGGCTGTGGGCTAACCAAAGGTGTTTTGACAGTGAATGACATCAGCACATCATGTGATATAGGCCAATGGGATGTGTAGTGGGTGGGACAGGTCTCATAATGAGATTCTCTCTGTTGCTGTCTGTCTTTCTCTTCCCCACATCTGTGCGTGTGTCTGTTTGACGTATTATATTATGTTGGCCTTAGATATGTGTGTGTATTCCTATCCAATGTGTGTTTGAAGTATCAATGGTGTACAATCTGGTGTGTGTGCACAGACAGCTGTAAATAACCGATAACTTTAGTCCACTGTGTTGTGAGACATGGGCTTAATTTCTCTAAGTGTAGAAGCATGCCCAGTAAGATCTTCTATACTGAGTGTGCACAGCCATTCCAGGGAGGGCTGGACTCCAGTTCAGGGTTTTTGTGTGTTACAGCTACATCTAGCAAACTGTTTCTGCAGGATATCTGTAGATAGGTTGCCAGTATGGAGACACAATGGGTTTAACATACAGTGGATACTGTAACTATTTCTGTCTGTATGGCTTGTGTGGCATATTTGGTTGTAGCATAGATATTCTGAAATATGTATTGTTTTACACTGTGAAGTGTCATGTCGTCAACTACTGACAGTTATCATTCTTTGCTCACAGTTATTTAAAGGGAAATATGAGATGAATGAAGCTGAGACCAATATTCTGAGGCATATAGACTACACAGTCTGGCATACACCTGCCATTGTGGAGGGGTAGCTACAGACAACAGACTGCTGGTTCTGTGTAAATGGTGCAGCACCTTGTTAGTATGTTGGCTGGGGTTCACCTCCTTGTGTTTTTCTCAACTTCAAGGAATGGCCATATCCTGCTGGGGCCATACCTCTCAGCAGTACAGACACACCCAGCTTATCCAGAGGCAGAACTCGTATATCTGGTCGGTTTACCTTCACATTGTGGTTTATGAGCAGTTTTATGGCTATTCATGCATGGGTTTGCAGTCAGGAGTAGTATGGGCAGACATTAGAGTTTCGGACTTCACACACTCCATGACATCCATGCTTCTACATACCCCCTCTGTTATTCTCTCCTCCACCTAACATTATGTAAGCAATACCTCAGAGGTATCCCTATAGTTGGGCCTTTTTTCCCAGTAGTATTTATGGCCTGATCCACAGCTACTGGCATTTGTCATGATGGCCTTGCATTTGTTTTCTGTTTACTGTTAGGTTGTTAGTTGGGACCCCCTGACATTCCATACACTGGCACTATGGGTGAGGCATGGGCCTTTGCCAGAGGAATGTAGGCCATTTGAAAGTGCTGCAGGCCATCTCTTACTGCAATTCTACATGGGATTGTGTGTGGGGGGGGGGTGCACACCTGCAGACTTTAACAGTTGAAATGACTGTACTGGTATTTCGGTTATTCTGTTGGCTTCCATTTCATATTGTATTGTGACCTATCATGCAGACAGGAGGCATATCAGTAGAGTACACATGTTAGATCTTAACAGCATATATTTCAGTTTCAGACTTCTTACCCTTCAGAACTGGAATGCAACTGCCAGACCTGTTGTAGTATGTCTGTGTAGGTCTGGTGTGGGGGGGGTGGCTGTTCATCATTGCCATCATTTGGGGGCCTTAGCCCAGCCTTTCTTTATGGTCATCTACACTTGTCCTGCTGGGTGAGGCTGGTAGTGGATGTGTGACCCTCATTTACATACATGTGTGTGACCTATTGACACCCTCAGTTCTTTGCGTCATCACATGTATTGCAGTGGGGGATGTCACCTTGTGTAGTGCTGCTTAGTATGTTGACACCAGTATTTGTTATGAATTTCCTGCTGACCCATATAGCTGTCTGCTGCTATCCCATTTCACCACCCAATTCCCTTGCATGCTTGCACCCATATCATGCACACAAGTATGAGAACATACTACTACATTCAGTAATTGATAGGAAGAGTGACTTACCTTGTTGCTGGGCTAGTACTGAGGACAGTGTTGGAGGGCTGACTATGTTGGATGCACATAGTACACTCCCTGTACATGGTAAAGCTCTGGGCCAGTATTGAGGATGGTGCTGGAGGGCTGACTATGTTGGATGCACATAGTACACTCCCTGCACATGGTAAAGCTCAGGTAGTGTCATGTTTGGCATCCCTTTTACTGTCTTTGCGAGTTGGAGAGAGGTATCAGTCCCTGGGTCCCTACAGTGCCAGTGTGTGTGCTATGCATTGCCTCTTTGCCAAGGCCTGGACATACTGTGCACACCTCCTTCTGCCTACAGGTGCAGGCTCAGGATGTTCCTCCTTTGAGTCCCTCTGTGCCTGTGCTGGCCTTGGCAATGGTGGGGGCTGTGTGGCCTTGCCCCATGCTGTTCCTGCTGCAGCTGTTTCTGCGGGATCATATTGTGTAGCATGGCACATACTATGAACATTTGTGTACATGTAGCTGGCGAGTACTGCAGGGCTCCACCGGATATGTCAAGGCAGCGGAACCATGACTTGAGCATCCCAAACACATGCTCTACAATGATCCTGGTTTGTGCATGTGCCTTATTATGGTGTTCTTGTTTGGGTGTGTGTGCATTTCTGATGGGTGTCATCAGCCACGGCTCCAGTGCATAGCCAGCATCCCCCACTAGATGGCCATATGGGATGTCCCCCCTGGCAAATGCCTGATACAGCTGTGAGCAATGCCAGATGTGGGAATCATGATAACTTCCAGGGCTGCCAGCACACACATTCATGATAATGCCCTGGGCATTGCACATGACCTGGCAGTTGATGGAGGGAAAGCCCTTGCGGTTTATGTAGACCATGCCCCGCTCACTGGGTGGTGATTTGATGTGAATGTGCATGGAATCTATAGCACTGACTACTTCAGGGTATTCTGCTATACAGTGGAAGAGATGCATACATGTGGTCATGGCTCCTGGGCAGTGGGGAAATATATGTGCTCATTGGCATGTTGTGTTATGGCATCCAGGAACTGGTGGAGTACCCTGGATGCTGATGCCTGTGAGACCTCCATGATATTCCCAGTTGGTCTTTGAAAGGTACCTGTGGCTAGTATTCGTAAGCCTAGACATACCTTGGTATCCACTGGGATGGGTTCCCCCCTCTATTAGTTCTATGTGTAAGGTGTGGCCGGCACAGCTCAATGATTTGCTGTAGAATGTCCCTGTCCACCCTATAGTGCTCTACTATCTCCAGCTCATGTAGGCCTTGGTAGGTTACCCTGGATCTGTAGACTGTTCTCCTCCTCCTCACTGTGGGTCAGTTGTCAGCATTCTCCTCCTCACCCCCCTCAGTCTCTAGCACATATTGATGGAGTAAAGCAGCAGCAGCCTCTAACATATTTAGTTATTTTTGCCAGTTATAAATCCCCCGTCTGTGTACACCGATGGTGTAGAGTTTGTGGGAAAAAACAGTCTGTAGGATGTTTGCATAGTTATAGCAGTGTGCTGGGCTGCTGCATGTGTAATTGGCTGATTCTGATACAGTCCACCTGCCAGCTATGCTAGCTCTCCTTGATTGCCTTCCTACTGCTGTTTCCCTTCCCACTTCCTCCCTATTTAAGCCCCGAGGCATGCTGTGCATACCCGGTGCTCAAATGTAAGCAGTTCTGCTATTTCATCTGTTTATTTTTTCCAGGCCTGCTGCATGCCACATGCACCCGTTTAGCTAATATAAGCACTTTTGAGCAGAACTGGCCCTTTCTGGACACGAACATGCCCTGCATTTCATGGAATAAGATAATACAGCCTCAGACACACCCCCTTCCTTAGCTGTGCTTAACTAAGGGCAAACACGGATCACAGAGGTCCAATGAGCTTACAGCAAGCATGACACACTCCCTTATGCAGTCATTCAGCTCTTATACTTGCACTGTTGTATTGCTGATCCTACATGGTTAGGTGCAAATTAACACTTTGAGGAAATCTGTGATTCAGTATAACTCCTCTCATTTGCATACCCCAGTGTGTAAGTCCTTAGTTACTACACTTAGATGGACCATTTCCCCTGGACAACCAGTGCTCCCTTGTATTGTTTACATTTTGCATGCCATTGACTATAATGGCAAAATGCAGAATTATCCTAAAATGAACTTTTCTCATTTTTTTTATTTATTTGCGGCACGATCCCATTTGCGCGCCGCTGCCCTAAGCTTAAACGGCCATGAACGGCCAAAAAAAAAAAGTTTAATTTTAAAATAAACATTTATTAATGCCAATGGCCTTATATGTGGCCATTGGTATGTGTGTTTGACTGTAATACATGCTTTCCACAAACTGTCCTGCCTCTATTTGCTCAGATGCAGAAATGTATTCCGTTACTGACTGAATACATTTCTGCTCTGAAACTGTTCCTACATGGAGTCCGGCCAGCATAGTGGATCGAAAAATCACCTCATTTGCATATTTTTTAGAAGCAAATGAGGTGATTTGCATCCCGCAAGGCTTTCCATGCAGGAACAGTGTGGGGCTACTCTTGCACGTTCCTGGATTACTCGGTGGCCATTTTCCATGTAGGAGCTGCTACACTGTTGCACTGTTCCAGCATGGAAAACGTCTGTTCCTGAATCCTGGGGACTATGTTAACTTTAAGAGTGCTTACAAATATAAACCTTTGAAGCATTGAAATATGATATATATATATATATATATATATATATATATATATATATATATATATATATATGAATTAAAGTTTGAAATGAAAAACTGAAAGAAGAGAAAACATTTTTTTTTCTTTCTGTTTTTTTTCAGCTGCCAGATGCCAGGCAGGAGAGATTGTGGTAGCAGAGTGAAAATTTGCCCTTGTGGCTTTGTGATTCAATCTTTTTAAATTTAATTCTTTTTTCGCTCATGTATGTTTTTGCTTTTTGTATAAATCTCTATATATTTGTATTGTACTTGTTTTGTATGCTGCATTTCTTTAAAACCTTTTTTTTAAGTTTGCAGCTTATTATGATATCATGTGACTTGGAACAGTATTTAAATATGTAACTGATTATATTCTGATGAAATCTTTCTTTTATCTTTAATGAGACAAAAGTACTAAATGCAACTGTTTTCAATAAATTAATGCTACCAGCTGATATCTTATTAATTTTTGATACAAGTGAAATAATTACAAAAATAAATCCAAACAGGTACAAAGTCCATTACAGTATATGATCAGAGTACTAGCATTTTTAGGCAAGCATATATATTTTTGAGTACGCCTGCTACTGTTTATATCAGCTCTGTAAATACATATTTTAATTATTTGGCAAAGTTGTGATACAGGGAAGATATTTCATTTTTCGATTATTAAAGGGTGCACCTACTTTTTTATTAAATCATTCCATTCAGTGCTTGCTATATGTGAGACAACACTCACTAGTAAATTTTGTTACAGATGTCTCACTTCTTAAGTGATCATATTTAACACATCATTGAGATGTACATGAGATGATAATGATTTGATTCAGGACTGATATTAATAAGAATAAGATGATATGACTAGACAAGTAAGTAGACAAGTAAGAAATATTAAATTCATTGCAAATAAATGAATGTAACAACTCTGGCAGCTTGGATGATTAAGTATCGCCACATAAATAGGTAGAGAATGATGCGTACAAAAATGTGGTTTGTGCAAATAGTCCAAAAAAGTACGGAGAAAATGTATTTGGTGTATAAAGTTGTACAACAAAGCTTCGGGTGCTATGCAAGATTTTTGTAGCTATATGAGCCACATCCTTAGCAGGAAGAAATGATTCTGGATTTGTGATGTTTCTTGCTCGATGGAAAGGATTCAGAACTCTCACAAATCACCAAAGGATGAATACAGCGTGTAAAGCAAAATCTTTCACTTTATTTGTTTAAAAAAAATCTCTTGTAATGCATAGAACTAGTTTCCAGACTCTAAAACTGGAAAGGATTTCCCTTGCGGAATAACTAAGGCTTCCATGATGATAAAATATGTTACAGCAAAAGAGACCAAACAGAAACTGTACTCAAAGCTCAAGCTCTGTCATTTCACTTTGCTGGCAGATATGTGTACAGATACAAGTACTGCTGAGAAAAAGGCCATAATTATTACGCATTTTAATACTGATATAGATAAAGTTCTGCACATTTTATTGATTTTCTGATTTTATTATTTAGTTAATCTGAAGCAGTCAGTCATTTACGTGATCTTTGATGTCATGAAGGCAAACTTCATCAAAGATGGAATATCAACAACTAATGATGGAGCTAATGTCAATTTTCTAGCCAGGAAATCAGTAGTCTTTTCATATAATACTTCTGAACAGCCGAATATATTATGTACTCACTGTGCTTGTCATGTGACTGCCTTGTGCAGCTATGCTTTGCATATGACAATTCCCAAGTTTACTAAACAGCTCAGGAGAGATGAACACAATCAGTTTGCATGTATCTGCAAACAAATGCAACTTTTTCAGTTTCAGCAGTTTGCAGTTGCTGATTATTTTATGAATTTAACAACTATGTTCAATAACATGCTGGTCTGGTAGACTTTATAGTATTTTAAATCATAATTATGCACCTACAAGCCTGTCAACCAAGTGATGACAGTGATTATTTTGTTAAAACATAACAAGTAAATACTAAATTGTAACATTCAGTCAGCGAATGCTGCTTTTAGTTTTGCAGGGAACACTGCCATTATTTATATGATAAACTATTTTTAATAACCTCTCCTATTATCAGATTTGCCTTCTAAGATTTTACAGTTCATAAAAACCTTCATTGGACATTGTGTTGTTTAAAAGTACTTCTTCCGCCTAACATGTCCATACTATACTGTAACCATTTAAGCGGGAACTGTTTAAAATAAGATGTCAATTATCAAAGGTTTCAAGACACAGCCACAGCCATCAGATGAGGACAACCTGCAAGCAGCAAAGCTGTCTATGCCTAATCTTATTAAAACTCCACATCAATGCAGTGAAATAGTGACAAAAAGAATGCTTGTGGCAGCCGACTTTTAACGCTTATTGCAGCACTCCAGGCTCAAACCAAAACATCAAAAGCTTCTGCCATTTTGAAATAAGCTTAGCATTTTCTACAAATTATGCCAGAAACATGTTTTGTTGTTAGATAAGTTCACTGACTATCAGCTTGCAGATCTGGGCAGCATTACTACACTAAATTAAATGGTTTATGACAAATACTGTTATGTTATCTGACCAATAAGATCACCAAGCATGACAGATAGCCTCAATATCCATAACTGTCATGATTTTCAAAACCACTCTTAGCTCTACAACAATTCATATCTTATGCAGAATGTGTTTTCTACGACATTAATCTAATCAAAACAGATCTAAGAAATAAACTGTTTACTACTGAGGAAGGCGCAGTGGTGCAGCATTAGCATTGTTGCCTCACAGCAAGAGGCTCTCCAGTTCAGTTCTCGGCTGAGGTGTCTCTGTGTGGAGTCTGTATATCCTCCTTGCATTTGTGTGGGTTTTCTCTGGGTGCTCTGGTTTCCTCCCATGTTGCAAAGACATGCATCTGGAGCATTTCTTCTTGGCATCCACTGAAAATTGGCTTTGTTCCAAGTTGGACGTTCCCAGTAAGCAAATATTAAATAAAATAAATACTATGCTAAAAGCATTAGTAACTATCAGAGCGGGTATTGTTACAGTAACTTCAGCTATGGCCTGCAGTGTTAGCAAGCATTCAGATGACCAGTACTAATGTTGTAAGTTGCCAAATATTGCTCACATTATTT
The DNA here is from genome assembly GCF_019279795.1 of Protopterus annectens. Lineage (NCBI taxonomy): Eukaryota > Metazoa > Chordata > Ceratodontiformes > Protopteridae > Protopterus > Protopterus annectens. The sequence goes on from NC_056733.1 coordinate 1,192,487,864, forward strand.
AAATTCATATAAGTGGACAGTGAAATGCTTAGACTTGAAAATTGTTTATTATCAAAGAAGTCCATAAATGCATCTCTGTCAGCAATATTCCTGATAGTTGTTAGTAAACCAAAAATGAAGGTTGGCAACCTTAAGATAAATGTAAAGTAGATGGGATGAACTAGATTTAGACAAGACAGTGGTCACTGTAACAAAAACAAGGGTAAATCAGGAGAAACTTAAAACTCACATAAACAGGATAACAGTGAAACAGGTTAACAACAACTTCATTGGTCTTGAAGATGTGGTAAAAGAAAGGTTAAGTCTGAAAAAGGTGGTGCAGTCATGAATTAGTGGGTATAGAATCTAAGTAAATGTATGTCATAAAAGAATGCCATAGAACCCGAAAAGTAAGGTATACAAAACAGAAGTGCAACCAATGCTTCTGTATGGTACAGAGACATCTCAAACACATGTGCAAGGATATACAGCAGTTACACTTTGCATCGATTAAACAGCTATAAAGATACACAGCCATCAGCATCTCATACACAAGTGTCAGAATATGCAGATGTTTGCATCTCATATACAGGTACAAGGATAGGCAGGTGTGCAGATGTCAGCATTGCATGCGCTAGAAGAACAATATGCTGACTTTCCAATCCTATACAGAACTACAGGAGTATTCAGATGTTAGCATCTCATACACAGGTACAAGGATACATAGTATTCAGTATCCTATATGAAGGTACAGGAGTATGCAGATGTTAGCATTGCATACACAGGTACAAGGATACATAGTATTCAGTATCCTCTGTGAAGGTGCAGGCATATGCAGATGTTAGCATCTCATACTCAGGAACAATAATATGTTGTATTTAGCATCTCATACACAGATACAAGAAAATGCACATGTTCACATTGCATACACAAGGATATATAGCAGTTATCAATATATAGCTATAGAAGAATGCAGATGTTAGCATGTAACATACAGGTATAAGAATGATCCACAGCTGGCAACCCTTATATGGGTACAAGGATATATGTAGTTACTATCCCATTCAGAGGTATAGAAGTATATGGATGTTATCATTGTGTATTCAGGTATGAGAGTATGCAGATGTTGGCATCTCATACACAGATACAACATATGTATTAAGTAGAATCTCATGTACAGATATAGGATATGCAGATTTTAGCATCCCTATTCAAGTGCAAGGATACATAGCAAGTGCTATTTTATATGCAAATATAAGAATACACAGATGTTAGCATCTCATATACAGGTATAAAGTATGCAACAGTTAGCATCCCATACAGGTTCAAGGATATGTAGCAGTTAGCATCCCATATACATGAACTGGAGCATGCTTATGCTACCATCCCATATACAAGAAGAAGGACAAGCAGCAGTTAGCATCTCATACACAGATGTAGATGAATGTGGGAGTATAGAGATGTTAGAATTACATAAACAGATGTAAGAATATGTAGATTTTAAAACCTGATATAAAGGAATAAGAATATGCAGATGTTAGCATCCCATAGAGAGGAAGAAGGATATGCAGCAGTTAAAATCTCATACTGAGACAGAGATAAATGCAGATGTTATCATCCCGTATATAGGTATGGGAGTATACAGATTTTAGCTCTCCATGCACAGATATCTGAATATGTAGCTGTTAGAATCTCACAGACCGTTATAAGAATTTCAGATAATAATGTCTTTTACACAAGTAAAGGAATACGCAGGAGTTTGCATCTCAAACAGAGGTATAACAATAAACCCACATCATGTGAAGGCCTGCTGTTGTAAGTCATAATACTTTGAAAAATAATCTAAGAGCAAACAGAAAAACATGACTTATAAAGTTCTCCAGTCTTGTGGATGATGCAGAGGACTAAGGCTGAGAGATGTAGTTTATTTTCATTTACATATACAGGGGATATTTACATTATCCCTCTCCACAAAGGTAGCAAAAACACAGATACTACTAATTTCAGGCCTATTGTTATCCTCTCCCCTCTTCTAAAACACTAGAGGAAACTATCCAAGCTCAACTCATGCCACACCTAACCCTAAACAATCTCCTCTCCCCTACCCAACTTCCGACCTGGCCACAGTACCATGACTGCCCTTCTGTCCTTTCTGGAAACTATTAACCTAGAGTGTGACTCTGGCAAATTTGATTTGTATCTACACTGTATCTCAATCTGTCAAAAGCCTTTGACACCATCTCCCACACCTTACTTATATCCCAACTCTCCATCTCTCTCCCTCCACCATAGCCTGATTTTCCAGCTACCTGTCCAACCACCAACAAGCTGTCCAACCTCTCCCTTCCTACCTACTCCCACCAGCATCCCACAAGGTTCAGTTCTTGGTCCTCTACTCTTTAACATATTCATCAACAACTTCCACCATTCTATCCCAGAATTCTTTGTCATACAATATGCAGATGACTCAGCCATCATCTGCCCACCCTTTTCCCCCACCGAGCTCCTTGCTAAAACCCAACTAGCCTTCTCCAAAACAGAAACATGGATGCAATTTAACCATCTGGCTCTAAACACAAATAAAACTAAACTAATGATTTTTTTTCTCCCACCAAACACTCTGATATTGACAAAACCTCATTCACCATACTTAGCCAGGACAACACCCCCCTTGAAATCGTTCCCAACACCAAGCTTCTAGGCATCATCATTGATGAAAACCTAAAATTTGATACCCACATCCACTCCTCAATCAAGAAAACCCACCAAAAATAGGCCTCCTTTACAGACACAACCACTTCCTCAGCCCCTCAAGCCATCTAACCCTAACATCCACCTTCCTGTTCCCCTCTCTTATGTACAGCGTTCCCCTCTTCACCAATCTCCTCCTTGGCCTAAGATCAAAACTCAAATCTTGTTACCACAAAATATGCAAATTTGAAACCAAATCAAAAAACTCTTCCACCATTGCCACTCCCTCCATACCCTCAAATGGCTTGAACTTCCCAACTGTCTGCAATAACTACAACTCACCACTGCCCACAAAATCATCTTTAAACCAGCCAACTGCCCCTCTCTCGCCACATCCTTAAAACCCTATAAACACAACCACTCACTCAGATCCGAAAACCAGAATCTCCTACATGTCCACAAACCATCACACCCTCCTGGCCAACTACTACTCTCCTGCTCCATGGCTAAACAGTGGAACTCTCTCCCCTTCCACCTACGCAACCTACAGAACAATAACAATTTCGAATCTCAGCTATTCTCTCATCTATCTTCCAAATGGGAACACCCATGTCATACTCCAACATAACCTCCTCTCTTTTTACCTTGCACTGTGAATTCTATTACCTACAAGACATGCTGACTCACTGTCCCCCATGCTAGGGTCAGATGTACTCCCACCTAACTGAGATACTAAAGTTTCTAATAACAGTAGGAATATATGTTTTTATGTTAACTTTCTAAGGGCAAATGACAATATGTTTATATTTGTTTATATGTTAAATTACTGTATACTCTTTTTAATTATGCTTTTGTAATGTGTAGTACGTAGTTTGTAGTCTCTTGGAGCTTTTCTCCCCGGGCCTCCACTGAAAACAAACTCTTTATGGCCCAGTGGACTTCCCATCAAACTGAAATAAACAAACAAATAAATAAATAATTTTATATTTGATTACCAAGGTGGTACACGTAGCACAACTGACCATTTACAGGTGCTGCCTTGATGAATTAATTCACAAAGAGAAAAAAAGAACAGAGAAGCAATGAAAAAAAATAACAGTAGTTCATGTAGTACAGTATTTGATTTCCTCACCCTCATTTGCCTACTGTTATGAACTTGAGCAGGTCACTTAACTAGGCCATGCTTGGGGGCAACTTGTGCTTTGGAGTAGTCTCCTTAATGGTTTCCTTGTCTGTAATCCTAGAATCTACTATGCATCAACCTTATGCCTTTCATGTCTATTTGCATGGGACATTTGCCCTATCCACCTTACAGCATGTGCTGAGCATCTGCATACTCATGTCCTTATATATATTAACTTTGTAAGTCTAGGACCACTATAACTCAGAAAAAGGGAAGTGTTCTTGGGTACTGCAAGTTAGTATGCATTGACTTTATTTGTACCTCTCTTTTTACACATTACAACTTTAACACATCAATTTCCATCATGGTGCCCCAAATGGCAGCCTCCATTCAGTGCTCTCTAGTATTCTGTTTGTTTTTGTTTATTTGTCCCATCGTTTGGTGTTGAAGTGTAATCAAGTACACTCGTGAAGAATTGTTCAATATTCGGCAATTCACTTCATGTGATTTGACACCAGATTTTTCACAACTAAGAACTTTTCTGGATATCTTAGCTGGTGGAGCAGCAGTTGTTGGCAGCAGAGGGAGATACAGGTGTCATAAAAGGGAGGAATGCTCTGGTGCATTCTTTAAGCTGAGACAGCAGGGTTTTTGAATGGCTCTCCCAAGTTTACATCTTGCGAACCTCTACTCCCTAGGCAATAAAATGGATGTACTGTTACTCCTCAACAGAACTCACAAGGACTTTTCACTTTCTTCTGCTCTATGTTTCACAAAAACCTGGCTAAATGAATCCATCCTGGACTCTGCATTATACCTGCCTGGCTTTCAATTTTATAGAACGGACCATGTATTGGAGTCATTAAGGAAAAGAAAGGGAGGTGGAATCTGCTTTTATATCATTGAAGGTTGGTGTACTGATGTCACGGTGTTAAGTAAAATGTGCTGCCCTGACTCAGAAATGCTTTTTTTAATTGTAGGCCTTTTTATTCAGTGCTGGGGTTTTCTTCATTTATTCTGGTTAGTGTCTACATTCCACCTCAAGCCTGAGTGAGTGCTGTGCTACAAAAACTGGCTGATCAGATAACAAGCATGCAGCAAAATTATCCAAACTCCAATAAGCGACCAAAAAGTCTTAAAATTATCCAAACTCCTTTCTGATTATTTTAGGGGATTTTAATAAGGCAAATCTCACCCATGACCTTCCCAAATTTATACAGCACATAAAGTGCCCTACCAGAGACAGAAACACACTGGATCATTGTTATACAGTGTAATAACATGCCTATCATGCTGCCCCATGCAGCTGTGGGTTTCTCTTATTGCTGTTTGATTCATTTGTCCCAGCGTATAGGAATAAGTTAAAATCTGCTATACCTGTGATTAATACAGTGAGAAGGTGGACTATTGAGGTAAAGTTGAAGTTCCAAGCCTGTTTTGACTGTACAGACTTGAGTGTCTTTGAAGGTACTGCTGCTAACTTACATGAATGAACTGGCAGACACAGTAACATCCTATGTTAGGTTTTGTGAAGATATGTGTGTCTCCAATAAGACATGATTAAAATTTACCAACAGCAAACCATAGTTCACTGCAAAACTCAAGCAGCTTCATCAAGCCAAGGAAGCTGCCTATAGAAGTGGAGATAGAACACTGTTTAGACAGGCAAGGAACACACTGACAAAATAAATCAGACTGGCTAAAAAGAGTTACTCTGAAAAGCTGAAAAATCAGTTTTTACCCAATGACCCTGCATCAGCGTGGAAAGGATTACAAAATACTAGAAACTGAAGGAAGCCATCCCCCATATTGCAGTAAATCACTAGCTGGCTGATGATTTAAATGCATTTTACTGCACATATGATAAGCCCCAGAATACAAATGACACTGTCGCCAGCCCTCTCTGTGTGCAGACTTATATGACCCCCCCCCCCACACACACACACACATTCTCCTATTCAACCTGCATTAAAAATCTATGAAGAGGATGTGTGTCTGCTTTTTAAAGGACAGTACACTAAGAAAGCAACAGGTCCAGATGGGGTCTCACCCTCTTTATTAAAAATCAGTGCTGATCAACTGACCCCTGTTTTTACTCGGATTTTCAACAAATCATTATTGCTATGTGAAGAACCCTTATGCTTCAAACAAGCCACAATTATTTCAGTCCCCAGAAAATCCAGTACAACAGGACTGAATGACTACAGGCCTATTGCTTTGACATCTGTGGTCATGGAAATCTTTGAGAGACTGGTCTTAGCTCACCTGAAGGACATCACAACTCCCTTGTTAGACCCCCTTCAGTTTGCTTATCAAGAGAACTGGTCAGTGGGCGATGCAGTAAGTATGGGCTTGCACTACATCCTGCAACATCTAGACAACCCAGGGGCATATGCAAGGATTCTGTTTGTGGACTTCAGCTCTGTATTTAATACAATAATCTTGGAACTCCTCCACTTGTAACTTACCCAGCTTTCCATCCCTGCCACCATCTGTCAATGGAGCACCAATTTTCTGACCAATAGGAAACAGCAGGTGAAACATGGGTGTCCCTCAGGGATGTGTCATCACCCCACTGTTCTCCTCCCTTTACACTAATGACTGCATCTCTTAAGGACCCCTCTATCAAATTTATCAAAATATGCAGATGACACAACTATCATTGGGCTCATCAGGAATGGTGATGAGTCTGCATACAGATGGAAAATTGAGCAGCTGGCCCTTTGGTGTGGTCAGAACAATCTGGAGCTAAACAGGCTTAAAACTGTGGAGATGTCAGTTGACTTAAGGAGTGGTCCCACAATATTACCTCCACCTGCCTTCATACTTAATACTGCCCTGTCAGTTGTGGAAACTTTTACGTTTCTGGGATCCACAATCTTCAGGCACTTGAAATGGGAGACTAATGTAGGGTCCATCACAAAAAAGGCACAACAGTAGATGTACGTCCTGTGACAGCTGTGGAATGTCAACCAATAGTTGTGTTATTCAGTTCTAAACAACAGTTATTGAGTCGGGTCTCAGCTCATCCATAATAGTGTGGTTTGGATCAGTGACTAAACAGGACTAAAACAGGCTAGAAAGTATAGTCAGGTCCACCAAAAATGGCATTGGTGCTGGTCTGCCCACCTTACAGGACCTGTACTATTCCAGATTCATGAAATGGGCAGGAAAAATCATCACTGATCCCTTACATCCAGGCCATAATCTTTATGAATTTCTTCCATCGGCCAGGCGTTATAGATTAATATACACCAAAACAAGTGGATATAAGAGCAGTTTTTTCCCACAGGCCAAGATCATAAATGATTAATTTAGCTTAATCAAGCTGGGCACCCTATCCCCCAGACCTCCCAGGATCTTGCAATACTGTTTACATATTGTTAATACTTGTTTTTTAGGGTTTATTTCAACATTTCTTGCACTGAGTTGCACTTTGCACTTCGTATGCATATGTATATTTATATTCTCTGTCTTTTATATCATAGGTGTGTGATTAATAGTTGTGTGTATGTCAATTATGTAACTTATACTTGGAGAGTCATAAAAAACGGAGTCAAATTCCTTGTATGCATGCATACTTGGCCAATAAATATGATTCTGATATTGCAAGATGAAACAGTGAAATATAGTCATACTTACCCAGGGTATTTCTGCAGTTAAACAAGTAGGTAAACAGATATTTTTTGTAGGGCATGCTGCCTGTTGTGTTCCTCATTGAGCCTGTCCTGTTTTCCCTCATTGCACTCCCCTACTTTTCCTCCAGGTCTCACCTACCCCCCACATGCAATACATTTTTACTCTTGACTGCTCCGCCCCCTCCCTGCATCTGCCAAAAGTGAAACAGCAGTGTTACACATCACTGCAACCACTCTCCTCACTAATAACTAGGGTTTTTCTGCTTAGTTACCCTCTATTGTCATGAAAACAACCAATATTCCTATTATCACCAGCTTAACTGCTCTCTCCTTTCTGACTCAGATTAACTGCATGGTTCTAAAACCATGCAAATCTCATACTATGCCAATTAACCCAGAAAGCTATAAAATTTCCTTCTACTATAACACATGACATGAAGTAGTCCAATTTGTGAATCTATTTTCTATAGATACCTACCTATTCAGAGCTCTTTTAATTTCTCCTTCAATTTCCCCTTTATCCATTCCACATTAAACAAAGAACCAAATTAAATGATCTAATAACCACCTCATTTGTAACACTTTACCTCTCTTTGGAAATATATATCCCGACCCAGGGCTCACTCATGGCCAGCAAACCTCACAATTTTCTAACATCTAACCATAAGTCCCAATGTCCAGTTTTCCAAAACAGAAAAGCTAGCATCCTTTTCCTAAATGTAAATGTACAAACTCTAAACAATAAAATCCATGAAATTCATGCATGTATGGCCCAATACTGTCTTGATGCATTCATCACTACTCATACCTGGTTACAAATGATGAAACTAATGAAAAAACTCTCCCCCTGGCTACAATATGCATAGACTTGACTGACCAAAGATGAGAGTATGTGGTATCACCCTTTTATTCAAAATACATTAAAGTTAACCCTGTACCCAAACAATAGTCCATGCTTTAAAAATACAGAATTATTAGTAACACGTCTAACATTAATAAAAAAACATATATGCATTGCAGAACTATTATTCCACCAGGCAACAACAATACAGTAATCAAAGATACTTTGTGATGGTTTAATACTAACATTTCTCAAGAAATAACTATACTAGGAGATCTTAATATTGACTATTACACCTGTAATTCCAAATTAGCATTTAACCCATTAAACCTCTACAACTTCTTCCAAACTATAATCTGACATAGCAGCACTTATAAAAAAATTAGTAAAAAAAATCAGTCCTAGACTAGAGACTAACTGCCATTTAGAACATATAAGATCATCTGGCACTTTACCCAATACCATAAGTGACCACTTGCCCACTTATGTCTTCAGACACTATAAAATCATTACCAAAAAAAACTTCCTGTAGCAGAGTTTGCAATTTAACTGCTTTCTGTAAGGACATATTTAATGAAGCTCTAAAAATGTGTGACGGGAGTCCATTAAAAACCCATCCACTCAGTGATGCTGTTACTTTTTTCATCTCAGCCTTTCTATATATTTTATCAGCAAGCCCCAATCAGAACTAAATGAATAAAATGCAACCATGCCCCATGGTTTCAAAAAGAAACAAAACAAACTTATGCAACAAAGAGACAGGGCATGCAAGATATGAACACAATGCAAAATTGAATCATACTGTGAAAAATGTAGGCAGCTGAGAAACCTTACCAAGACCAAAATAATAAAAGATAAGCAAAATTACTATTTTAATCTCCAGTAAAGACACCAAAACCACCCCAAACATTTTGGAAATCCAATAAAAAGCTGTTTAAACCAGGTAAGACCACAACACCAATGCCTAACACTAACACATCAGACTCAATAGCCAACCAATTAGACTCTAACTTTATTCAATCTATACTCAAACGTATAAACAACCCATCTAATCTCTCTCTCACTACAGCTCCTGAAAATCATAATGACTCCTTTTTCTTTCAACCCATTCCCACTTCTAGAATAAAAAAACACCACTGAAAGCTAAAAGACTCTACATTAACTGCAGACAACACCCCCCAGAATATTTTAACATTACAGCACATTCTTTATCTTAGCCTGTATCCTTACTAATCAACCACTCCATAATCAAAAAGCACATTCCCACTTTAGAAAACATATATCATGCTCCTGCACAAACGTGGTACATCTACAGAATTTTCAAATTATCAGTCCTTAGCAAAAGTCTCTCCATGAGCAAAATTCCTGGAGAAATATAATCACTCATAACTTATGAACTACTTTAATGCTAATAATTTAATTACAAATACCCGACATGCATTCAGACCAATGCACAGTACCACCTCAGCACTTCTTAGCTTTACAGACAAGGTCAAAAGAGAAAGGAATAAAGGCAAAATTTTTTGACTGATCTTGTCTTCTTTAAAGTTTCTCTCTCCCTCTCTTGTCATGTTCCATAACTACCTTTCTAGTAAACTACAAGCAGTTAAGTGGCAACACATATAGTCCTTCCTTCATGTCTCTGTAGGTGTACCACAAGTAACCATCCTTGGCCCTCTGCTCTTCAACATACACACTAACTCACTCTACACAGATTCCAGACATGCCTCAATAATTCAATATTTAGATGATACCACTCTCATCTGCTCATCTCTTACCTTCTCCGTACTTGAAAAGCATCACCCAGGAATCCTTCTTTTTCATTTAATCTTAGCTATCTAACCCCCGACTCATTCTTACACAAAGTTCAATCCTGACCACTTATCAATTGCTTGTATGAAGATTAAACATTCTCCCTGAGACTCTTTGGGGGTTATTCCATTTTCCCAAACACATGCTGAGTGTTTGCAAAATTGTAAATTGGAAAACTGTCCCTCCCAGACCTTTAAGATCTGATAATCAATGTCTCCTTAAAACAACTAGATCCACAAACACTGCAGGGGACTCTTTATGCCAACTATATTACCAGAATAGATAACATCATAACTCTGCATATAAAGCTCATCCCCCACTCTTTATAACTTCAAACCTTAAATCAAAGTTTATCCATCCAAATCTTAGCTTTGCTCCTACCATGCCCCAGAATAGCTCCTACATCTCTCAAGCTACTTTCCCCTACTCTGTCTTTAATTTCCTTATATCTATCCTTCAGGTTTCTCTCGTAATTAATTATTTATTAGTCAAGCTGAATCCACTCGTGTTATTTCTACCTTTACTTATCTTCTGCATTCCTTCCTGTTTCTTTACCTATAACTTACTCTTTTGACCATATATACTTTGTTTCAAACTGCTCTCTCTATTCAATATTTTTTTCATCTCTTCTTTTGTTTATTGAAATACTCATTCAATTTTAAATACGTAAAACACATTCATCCATTATCTAGCTTAAGGTCTTCTACTGTCACCCAGCTAATGTGGCTATGTAAGTTAACTAGTCTATTACTATTTGTGTTTCTCAAAGCTGATTTTGTAACAATTTTTCTAACTATACTTAACTGTGAAGCTTTCCTTCCCCAGGCCTCTGCTGAAATGTGACTATGTCAGTCATCCCATTTGGACTTTCCTGGTATTGAAATGCTAAGTAAATAAAATAAATAAATACAATTCCAGGATTCTAATTATGGTCTTCACATGTTTAATATGTGCTTAACAAGGGTATTATCTAAGAGCAAAAATATGCCTTTCTTGGAGGAATTCCCAAATAAGCAACCTTATGTCTTGTCTCTGCATGCCATCCTGCCAAAATGTTATTATTTTTATTTATGTATTTTACATTTGTTTACCAGGGAGGTCTGAATGGACAGAGTTGTCTGTTTTCAGGGGAGGCCCGGGGAGAAAAGCACTAGAACAATTGCTAACATACTATACATAAGGTTTAGGTATACAGTTATAAAATATATCAGATAATAACATATGATTACATAAGGTATTTACATAAGCATAGTTGTTTAGACATGCAATTAAAAGTATAGCAGGTAGTAACATATGATTGTTGTTCATACAGTATGTTTAGTAGACATAATCTTGAAGATGTAATGAAGATAAGAGAAAAAAAGAAAAACTAAATGCTAGTCAGTTTGTCAAAGGAGGAGAGTATAGACAAGTTCATATGATGTTCATTGACATTTTAAGGGAAGCTTTTCATCTTAGTCTAGGGGAGAATTAGTAGGTATAGATGGGACAGTGGGGAGTAGGTGGTGGTGAGTTGGTAAGTAACTTGTGATAATATATAGTGCATCTGTGGGAGTTTTAACGAAGAGGTTAGATAGTGGGTAGGGGAAAGGTATTAGAATATGTTAGCCAGGTGCATGGCAGTCACATGCCTAGGAGTTGTTTAGGTGGGAAATAAGCTGTCTTTTTGAAGATGGTTTTGTTAGATTGTACCCTGATTTGTAGTGGTAGGGAGCTCCAAGTCTTGGTAATGTTGCTAGAATACAGGGAGTCACCAGAGTTGTAATGGCTGTTGGAGATTGCAATTAGTGCCTTGTTAGTGGATCTAAGTTCTCGGTTATTGAAGTAGAGGGTGATTAGGTTTTCTAAGGCTAGAGTTTTATCAGGTTGGTACAGTATTTGGTGAGATAGAAGAAGTTGGTTTAGGGCTAAGGTGTTTGAGAGTTCTAGCCAGGAAAGCTGTTTTAGGGCTTGAAAGTGGTGGGTGCGGTTGGAGCAGTTTGTGGTGAATTTTGCTACTTTGCTGTAGCATACTGATAGCTTGATTAACTCACTCTTATTTAGATTAATTAGGACAGGAGAAGCATACAGTAAGGTAGAGAGAAGATGGGTATGACCTAGAGTAACTTTACTGTTGCTGGTTAGGAAGCTTTTACATCTGCAAAGTGTACCTCATTTTTTGTTGAGTTTGGTTATTGTGTGAGCTATGTGTTTGTCAAATTTCATATTATTGTCAACAATGATGCCTAGTAATTTTGTTTGTGTGACGGAGGGAAATAAGCATATTATATAATGCAGAAATAGAGAAAAGGGAAGTAAGTACTGTTGATTTGGAAAGATGGAAGAGCATAAGCTGGGTCTTTTTAGGATTTAGTATTAGCTGGTAGTTTGTTAGCCAGGTTTCAATGGATGTAAAGGCTTCTTGGGTCTTGCTGTGAAGTAGTTGGAGAATGGGGGCAGAGCAGATTAAGGTGGAGTCATCCGTGTATTAAACCAGGTTTTCTAGAGGAGTGGCTTTGTGAAGATTATTTGTAAATATAGTGAAAAGTAGGGGTCCTAGGATTGATCATTGGGGTATCCTAGTTTTACAGGAAGTAGAGGGGAAGGGACTTTTTCCACTGAACAGCTTGTTGGCATTGGGAGAGGTAGTCTTGAAACCATAATAGAGTGTGGTGGTTAGCTTTACTTCTGAGGTGATGTTAGAAGTTTTGTATGGGAGACTGTATCAAATGCTTTTGATAAGTCAAGGAAAACTGCAGCCATTAGTTGGCCATTGTTGCATTGCATATTTACTAGGTTACTAAAATGGATGAGTGGAGTGGTTTTACTATGGTTGGAGTGGAATCCATGTTAAGTTTCAGCAAGAAGATTTCTGGAGAGGAGATGTGTTGGGATCTGGGCATGGATATTTTTTCCAGTATTTTAGCCAATGGAGAAAGTATAGCTATAGGGTGGTAGTCTGTTAGGTCAGTGGAGGTGCCCCCTTTGTGTATGGGTATGATGTAGGAGATTTTCCAGAGAAGTGGCACCTTTTGTTCTGAGATTGATCTGTAAATGATTATAGAGATTGTGTAGGAAATGGCTTTGGTGGCTATTTGTAGGAATTTGGCAGGTAGTTTGTCTACTGCTAGGGTGGTGGGTTTAAGTTTGGTTAAGTCTATAGATGGTGTAAGTTGGTACAGGTTGAAGGGTGTTGGCATTATTTGATGAGTTATATAGTGCAGTGGGGGTTGAGGACACTGGGTCTGTTGACAGCTTTTAGTATAGAGTTGGAAAAGAACTCATTGAATTGGGTGGTTGTGTTTATAGAGGTGGTGTCTATGTTTGAATTAGGAGTTAGTGATTTACCTGGTTGGAGAATGCTGTTTATAGCAGCCCAAAAGTTTTGTGGATTGATATTGTGCTTAGTTTGAATTTCACTATAGTATTTTTGTTTATCTAGTCTGATTTGTTTTTTTTACAATTTTTCTCAGTTCTTAAAATGTTTGCTTATTAAGAGTAGTTTTGTTTTTGCGCCAGGTGTCCCATGCTGTGTCCCTTTGTTTCATAAGTTGCCTAGTGCTCTAGGTAAGCCATGGGGCATATATGGTTTTAGTGTGGATCTGTCTTGGTGGGGCAAGTTGGTTGAGAATGCCTAAGAAGATATTGTTGAAATACTCAAATGCTTCATCTAAAAGAAGTGTTAAAAGCGGGTCCAGTTATAGTGTTTAAGGGCTGTATTAAGGTCATCAGCCCTTATGTTTTAATGTATCTGATGTGTTTAAGAGAGCTAGTTCTAGTGAGTTTAGTTTGGTCTCTGACAAAGAAGGTTGGGAGGTGGTCGCTTAGAGTGTCGGGTAATGTACCGAAATTATGAGTAGAAGATAGGTGATTGGTGAGAATCCAGTCTCATATTGATTCTTTTTTTGAGGTTTTGTCTACCCTAGCAGGGGATTGTATAAGCTGTGACAAGCCATAAAGGTTAATATGATATGAGAGGTGGGGTGAGTTAAGTGAGGTCCAATCAGTATTGAATTTGCCTAATATAATGGTTTCGTGGGGGAGGGTTTCTGATGCCCAATGTAGAAGAGATTCTTGGGTTTTGCTATTGTCTCCTGGAGGGATATATGATCCTAAGATATTTAGCTGTTTTTGTGTATTTAGTCTTACCTTAGTAAGTAGGATCCCTGCATTATTAAATGCAGGGATTTCTATGTTAAATATTTCACCATTGATGTTGTTCTGATATAGGAGACTGACCCTGCCTATTCTTTTAGCTGCATGGTCTTTTTGTAGTATGCTATAACCAGTGGGAAGTATTTCTTCATTTTTAATGTGTGGTTTGAGCCATGTTTCTGTGAGGAAGATGATGGCAGGTAAGTATAATGCTATGGCTGCATGGAGCTCAGTGGTTTGTTAAGGATGCTTCTTATATTATGATTTAATATTAGAATATTGGATGTTTTCTTAAGTAGGCTTGTATTGGTTCTAGGCTGATTTTGGTGATTTGTTGGACTTGTTAGTGGACCTGGGTTGGGGTTGATATCACCATTGCATAGCAGGTGAGAGGCAATGTTTATTATGGTTTATAGGTATTTGGAGAAGGATAAGTCACATTGTATGAATACATTAGATGTGTTTTTATAATGGAGGAGTTGTTAGGGGTGTAGGTCATAAGTGGTGTGGTTAAAGAGTGAGGGTAAGATGAGTAAGGGGAAGTTAGTGAATGTTAGAGGTGAGGTTGAGGTGGGGTGACTTATGTTAGGGATTATAATGTTGTTGAAGTAGGGTGACATTAGATGGCTGTGATGGTGAGTGCTAGTGTTAAAATTATTTGATGGGAGTACATGTTTGTTTTGTTAGAAGTGGTAGGAGTATATTGAGATAACCCTGTGGAATGTGTAAGGGTCCTGATAGTATATTGGTAGGATGGACTGTGGCTACTTTGTGTGTGGGGAGGTACTACATGTAGAGTGTAAAATATGAGAGAAAAATAGGAGGAGGGGCTTGTGGTGGTTGTTTTTGTGATTGGCTAAGGGATGGAGGTTGGATATGGGTGTGGTAAGGTTAGGTATAAAGGAAATGAGCTAGGGGTGGGTAGGAATGGGGGTAGGGTAGGGGAGTAGAGTGTGCAGAGCCCTAATTAGGAGGTAAGAGCAGAAAAAAGTATCAGGAGTCTGACCAAGTAATGAAGGTAAGCAGCGTTGTGCCTTCATCATGGGGATTATGCCAGTTACTGTGTTTCCACTATTTATTCACTGTGAATGGAAAAATAACTGCTGTGAAGGGACGTGGGTGACTACAATAGACATAAATATTGGAGAATTTAAATATCTGTAGAGCACTGTCCTGATTACAGGACAAGATGCTTACCCGGGCTAAAATTAAGCGGTTCAGTGGTGTTCTGCTGCCACCTAGTGGCAGTTAGTTGCAATGGCAGGGAATGGAAGGAGGGGAAAATACCTTGCAAGTGTGCATGCTATGCCGATATAATAAAATTAAGTAAAAGCACTAACAACTAGATGCAGTAATTAGTTAACAGGGAATACACCTACATACGAATATTTCAGAGAGTAAAAGTCCCAGTAGTGAGTCCTTTCAATATATCAATGATTCAGTCTTGATGTTATGTGCCAAAACTCTCAGTGAGGCAAATTCTATTCTGCAAATATTTTCTAACATACAGTCCTAGCATTCTAAAAAGTAATGTTCTTCATAACTCCCAGAACTCTCCCAACTCAATGACTGATTCCATAATCTATTCCAGTGAAAATAAAACTTAAAAGACTTCACAATAACATGCAGCCATTAGAAGTCATCATTTGAATCTTTTAAACTTTGACCACCATATAAAACCGGTAGTCCATAAAGCCAGTACATTAATTCCTCCTGAGTACTGCCAGGTTAACCATTGCCCATTGTTCTTTACTGACATGTGTCACGTATTGGTGTCAGGCAGAAATGAGAGGCAATAGCAACTAACACTTAAAAGTGCAATCCCAAAGCTTTGATGCAGTTTACATAAGACTGTGACTCAAGTTACCCTAGAGAATTATCCCTACTCAGTGTTGCTGCAATCTTATACATAGAATATATAACTAGGATGGAGGGGCGAATCCTCGCATTGATGGATGCAGCTGGTTGAATCACTCCTGAGTAAAATATTAACAGAGCTATAACTGGATTCAGTTTAAAGTATTTAAATTACAAGTCATTTTTTTGTGGTCGTACCTTATGAGTTTGCATTGTTAACACCTAGAATGTTACCATCTACCTTTCATGTATGCCTCTTCGGATTTCACAAGGCTTCATAACACTCAGCTCACCAAACTGGAACATTACTGCAATAAAAAGTAATGTTTGCTACTAATATATGTGACATCACTCACCAGAGTGCTGCACTTACATCATTTGACTGGCTCATGCTACCCCATATCCTTGTCTCCTCACTTAAAACTGTTTAGCAGTCAAAACTGTGCATAATGTCCTTTATCATCTTATAAATGTCCTACAGCTCATCCTTATCTTCACTGGCATACTTCATTCGGAGCCCTAAGATGCCAAACTCTTAATCTGATCAATATAGTTAAAGCAACAAACCAACATAAAGAATTTGTAAATGCAGTGCCACTAATCAAACTGTCTAATGCCATCAAGGCAGCAGTCAAGTACTAGGAAATGTATAGGTTCAAAGGTTCATAAGTATATACCAGGATAATGATCACCAGGGCATTTAGAAACCTATCCATGCAACCCAACTCAGTTGTGTCCCTATGTATCATAGACTTTTATTAGGAAGGGGTATGTTAGTTAGAACATTTCTAAAGGTTATGCAGGGGTATGTTAGTTTGGGCATTACTGTCTGCCTTTGTCTATCCACTGGTCAAGGTTGCACTTAAATAACATTAGAGATGGACTCTGCTTCGGATGGATGGGGAGCCTATTCCAGAGCATGGGAATTTTCTGAGAAACACATCTGTCTCACCGTTATGTTTATTTTATGTCACAAGCAAAATCCTTGGATCCTTAAATCCTTGGATCTAGTAGTTATGGTACTTCTCATTTTGCATATGTGCAAAAGGTCAATCAGAGCTAGATCTGAGGATGCTTTATATGCTAGACATAGATCACCTCTCAGTAACTTGTAGGTGACTGAGTACAGAGAGGGCTTTAAGTTGAGCCATATAGGATGATTTGTTTATACACTGGATTCTCCTGGTAATGAATCTTTGTGGGCATTTCAGCTGTTGCATATGTCTGGTCAGGTACATGCTGAAGGGAGCATTATACTCAATACTGAGTCTAATAAGAGCTAAATAAAGTGGTGCTTTGACTTCCTTAGACCTGGATGCCATGCCCTTACTTATTAGATGGGTGGAATAGAATGGTTTTCCTACCACCTTGGTCACATTTTGGTCAAAGAGCAGATTACTGTCTATATATGTTCCAGGTCTACCCTTAGGGGATCTTATTGATGGAGTAATTAGCCTGGGTGGCAGTTTTCCCAAAAGGTGCTATAATGCATTTTTGGTATTGAGTTTTAATCATTGACTTTGGCACCAGTCATTTATCTGTTTTAGACCCTCTTGCAAGATATTTGCATCATGAGGGATTCTATAATAGTTCCATATTTGCAGTCAACTGCCAACTTAGTCAGACAAAGGTCCTTGACATTAGCCTTTACCTCCAAGACATAGATGTCAAATAGGAGCAGTCCAGCATGGAGCCCTGAAGTGCCCACTGGTGACTGGTCTCAAGATGGTCTTAACAGTCCTGACTTTCTGGGTTGTGTCTGTGAGCTAGCTGGCAATTCAATGAGTTATGTAGGGGTTTATGCCCAGTTTGGTGACTTGGTCAACTATACTTAAAAAGGGTATAGTATTAAACACCTTAGCCAGGCCCAGGTAGGCTGTATGCACCATTTTTCCATCATGCATTATCTTGATGGCCTTCTCAAAGAAGTCTACTAGGTTTAGTATACATGAATTTTCCTTTACAAAGACAAACTGGATTGGTCCAGTGCCCGAAGGTTGCCTATGACTTTGTTGATCATTTCAATGATAATTCATTCCATGAATTTACATATTAGAATATGTAGACTAATAGCTCTGTAGTTTCCAGGGCCAGCTGATTTTCTACACTTGTGAAGTGGGATAACTGTTGCAGTCTTCTATTTTCAAGGTGCAAAGCCTGTTTTGAGGCTGTAGTTGATAAGTGCCTCAAGTGGTCTTCATAGGTCATGCTTCAAGCTGCTTAGGAGGTATCCTCAGATATTGTTAGGGCCCATTGAGGCTGTATTTTGCCTTTAGCAAGCATCAACAGGACCTATTTCCTGTTAATAGTTGTGGAGTATGTACTAGGTATTTCATGGGGGGGAGTAGTAGATGAAGTTTTAGCTGAATTTGTCAGCCAACAAATTTGCTATGTCAGTCTGCTCAGTGAATGTGGAACCACTGACCAACAGTTTGGCTCACTGATGTGTACTGCCTTTGAGGTTTTGTACATAACTGTAGAAGGCCTTGTGGTTGTTTTTAGCCTGTGAGGCTATCTGTAGGTTATAATTGTCTTGTTGGACTTAATTAGTCCTCTTAGTTTCCTCTTTTTTTAATTAGAGAGCTCCTATCATTATGTAAGTTGCTTTTCCTGATTTTAGCCATGACATTTTTCCTTTTGTTATATAACCTATTAAGGTTAGGATTCCACCAATGTGGTTTATTTTTAGAGTTTGTTTTGGGCTTACTTATAGTATGTACAGCAACCTATATACAGCCATCTATATGGTCGTACAGGGTCACTTTGAAAAAATCCACACAGGTTGCTGGGAATGCAAGGTTAAGAAGAGCACTGAATTTTGACAAAAACTATCGCTTAATAGGATGAAGATTGCTTTGGAATATTTTCTAACTATTACAGGGTCTGCTGGAGTTACCAAGCTGATTTTCAGTATGAGTTGATCTATTTGTAAGGTGGACACTATGTGTGGTAGATATAGTGTGTGTGTTCTTGACAACCATTGTTTGTATGCAAGATTTTTGCCTCCAGTGAAATTGTATTTGTGCATCTCTCATATACTGTGTTTGTTTATTTAAGGATTAAATGGTTGCCTGTGAATATGAGACAGTTGCTACATTCTTGCAAGATGTCCATATCTGCCAAGCTGGCAACAGAGACATTTGGAAATTGCATATCCATGCTGTCCTGACTTGTATTTGGGTGGGCTACTTAGACTGTGGACTGGGTTATGTAGAGGCCTCCTTGGGTTGTCTCTGAGAATGGCACTAGACTACATTAGATTATGCTAAGATTTGATAGTACAACTGTTTAATGTACAAACTAGCTGCCCTGAGTTTGTATCCATGTAATGGCTTTGTTTTAGGCAAACTAAGTTACAGGTTTCAGCTCTAAGTGTAGTTTTACAGATAAAATTTACTTTCTGGGCATTTGTGTCTGTACAGGGCACTGCTAAATTCTTGATGTAAAAACACCTGGAAAAACTGCATGTGAGTGTAATGCTACAACAAAATACTTAAGCAGACTACTTTGACAAGGCATTTTCAAATATTAGGGACCTTTAGAATGACTTGAAAGCAAAATCAACAAATAAAGCAAAAATAAAGCAGTAGCACTCTAAACAGTTAATTGAAGTACAAAGCAATAAAAT
This sequence comes from Protopterus annectens, assembly GCF_019279795.1. Taxonomy (NCBI): domain Eukaryota; kingdom Metazoa; phylum Chordata; order Ceratodontiformes; family Protopteridae; genus Protopterus; species Protopterus annectens. The sequence goes on from NC_056733.1 coordinate 1,192,507,567, forward strand.
AACTCTTATCTGCCAAGGCTGGAGCAGAATTAACTCAGAACACTCTTAAAGTGCGGTGTGGCCTCTAAGCAGATAGGTGCACTGTGAAAATGAACATAAGACAAATTGTTGTAAGGGACGTTTACTCAAGTGCAATACGAGTTTCTTGAGTGGGCACATAGTATTATGGATATATGGAAAACAAAGGGTGGGAAAGTATTTAAATAGGTTACATGACAGACAATAACAATGAAAGAGGGGAGGAATGGAATTTGGAAGTCAGATTACAATAAGGGGTGGAAGCCATAGACACAGCCTTTTAAAACCGCAACAAGAAAAGGCTGGGAGGGTTGGGAAACATTCAAACTGGTGCTTTAGTCCCATAGTTAGAATTTCAGAAACGTTTAGCTTAATGTATCACTGAGGGTTGAACAGACAAAGAACAGGGGAAACATAGTAGTAAGGTAAACACAAATGCACTGGAATGTAACTTTAAGCAGGTATATACATCTATAAAATGTACTGAGGCACAAATCCTGGAGAAGAAATTGCAATACTACTGCAATACCGTCAAAGACTAAGGCACCAGAATACTGGAATGCAACTTTAAGCAGGTATAAACAGCTATGAAAAGTACTACAGTACAAAACCTGGAGCAGAATTCACATTACTTCCACTACTGCAATCCCACCCCAGACTAAGACACCATACTATGCAGCAATTTACCAGTGATGCTGTAATAAATGACAAAATGAGGCTCAAATCTAGCAGTAGATCACAGTCCTGCCACAATCTGAACGAAACTACAAGATTAAAGACCCAGACTGGGTAAAACATGCAAAAATTATATTTTACATGTAATTCTACTTATGGAAGTAGAAGAACAGTATAATGCATAAACAATTCCAAAATATTGGATTAATACACAATCTCCCCACAACTGCAAATGAAGCTACAAACTAAGGTCCCATATATAGCTGTAATTCATTCTGGTTCCTTGTTTCTCTCCTACTGATCCTCACTCAGAGGCATCAATATTTATTTTCTGCAGGCCAGCTGTACTTCTCTCCACTTGTATTTCTCATAAAGCACCCCCGTTGGATTCTGTTTCTGCTAATGTTAATGTTTTGGCTCCTGTATTCTCATCTGTTGAATTGCTAATCTTCACACCTATGGAATTGCTAATCTTCTCACTTGTGGAATTGCTAAACCTTCTGCAAAATGATAAACTGGTGAAACTCACTGTCAAGGTGAATTTCTCAAATCTCTTTCTAAAACAAGTAATAACTGACTATTTGCTGCAACAGGATTAAAGCTGCAAGCTGTAGTTCTTGTCTTGCAGGATTTGATTCCCTCAGTCCTCAGTTATCTACTGTGTTACTTTAAGCAAGTCACCTAAAGAGACGCCCACCTGGAATTTGAGCTACATTCTGCAATATCTTTCTCGACTGCAAGCCTAGTATGTGCTTATGGTTAGAAACCTGATAATTGTCTTCCATAGCCAAGAATGAGAGAAATCATGTCAACATAAAAATGAACATTTACATAAGACTGCAGTAAATAAATTTATCAAACAAATCCAAACTGTTTTCTTGAACCAGTAATTCCCTTTTCTGGAGAGATGGTGAGGGGAGGTCAGGTGACACAATAACATACAACATCCTCAATGATAGGAGCACAGAGTTGTCTGCAATTTAAAAAAAAAACATCCTTACTGCAATTCCATCTGATTAAAAATGCTGTTAAACAAGAATACTTGTGATAGAGTATTCATGGTGCTTGTCAGGAAAGCATTAGTGATTTACATTATAAAAACAGACAGCAGTTCATATCTGTAACATTCCTCTCAAAAACAAGGCGCAAAGTGCAAAAGTACTAAATGTCTCATTTCCTGTCATACTGCAACACACATACCTGCAGCTAAAAGGTTTGCATGGGATAGATTGCTTCACATTCAGCTAAAGAAACATCAATAACATAATGCAATACTGATGCACACTGAGCTCTAATGCATTTATGTACACATTCTGCACTTACTTTTTTTTTCAAGACAGAGACAATCCAATATATTCTTTTTCTAAACTGCTTGACATTGTGAGGGACAAAATGACAGCACACTGAATAGGGTAGCCCAGGCTTTGCTATCCTCAGAAGGTCTGCAGCTCATCCTATGAAGTTCCCATGATCCTAGGTGAGACAAGAGACATCCTTCCAATATATCAGCTGTTCCATGACCCACCTCCTAGTATGGCATACCTTGCATACTTCTTGTAAAAGGCACTTAAGATGCATCCTCCCAAAGTACCTAAAGCTCCTCAACTGGTACTTCTCATTCCAGTACAAAAATATCTGCAGTCATACATTCTCATGGATTGTAGAGCATCCTGTCAATGAAATGAGCCCAACTGCACCCCAAAGAAACCTTATTTATTATTTTCTATTCAGTCTCAGCCTCTTGGTTATAGACTAATGCTAATGACATTGGGTAAAGATGGGAACATATATTATCCAGTAAACTGAGTGCTTTGCAACTTGAATCATTCACCCCCTACTGTCCGGTACAAACATGTAGCATCACCACCTCTGCAGCCACCATCTTTATAATCTCCTGATCCCCTCTACCCACAGTCATAAACAAGACCACAAGACAATTCAAGGTAATCCACCTTAAATGTAGTGTCCTACTAGATGTTGGCAATGTCTTGCCATCATGCCAATGAAATTCATAGTATGGGAAATATGAGACATCTTTGGCTGGTTCCTATCATCCATCTTGATGTACATAACTTGACATCAATAATGTAGAACAACTCTTTCTACTCTAACAGAAGATACAAATGTTATATAGTCATGTAGCTATGGCCCTGAGACCCTGCACGCTTACCGTACCACCCACAAGACATATTTATATGGTTTCTCCATGCCCAACAAAAATGAATGTACTGACAAACTACACTGACTCCTAATACATATACAAGGGCAGAGGGCTGATTTAGACCTCTATAACCAAGAAGGAATCACTAGTGTTCTTAAACTAGCAGAAATGTAACTATTGGTTTATGTTTCCTTTATAGTATACTCCCATTTTATTTTATTTTATTTTTATTTTTCATTTTATTACAATGTCATAACTTGGTATGTGGTCCAGTCAGGAGACCCTTTTCAGTCATGAACTGGGCCATTAAGCAGAAAGGCAACAAATAATACAGTAGTATAGTTAAGCTGTAGTGATTCAAAATGCATGCACTTAGGTTAAAAATCGGTAATCACTTAGATTAAAAATATGGAGTAAGCACTACAATATTATTTATACAGCAGATATTTATAAAACAAAGCAATGACAATATGTAAGATTTGGCGAGATAATGAAAAAAATATGTACAGTTTAAAGGGATAACATAATTTAAAAATTTTGAGTAAAGGCAAGGAAGAGTACTTGCAGTAAATGATTTCCAGTACAGCAGTTCCATAAAATTTGTAGTAAGACTCAAATAAACAAGATTACTTTTTGTGGACAGAATGTATGCAGAACATTGAGTTGTGTATAGAGGAAAGAATCTGGTGCATATACAGCTGTTGGGAATAGGTGTTGAAAGGTGTAAGCAGCAAATGTATGTGAGGAAGAAGTATGCAGTACATAGTTGTGGGAAGGTGAGAAAAGGAAGAAGAGACTCGTAGAGTGGTTAACGGAGGTTAATGCTGATGGGCTAACTACCCATTGTCTTGAATGCATGCACAAGAGGATTCATTTGCAAGGTGTTCCTTAAGGTTTTTCTTGAATAAAGCTAGGGTGTTTTGTTGTCTGATCTCTGGAGTGTCAGTGGAGGGGAGGTGATTCCCAGTACCTGAGGTGAGTTTAGAGAAGGCTCTTTCACCAATGATAGACTCCTGCCTAGGTCTTAGTAGGAGATGGGTATCATCTTGGCTCTCTCGGAGAGAGCACGCAGGCTGCCCTCTAATGCAGTTTGGATTTAAGGGGGACAGTGTCATCTGGAGATTATCTTAAATAGAAGCGTGCCAAATCATAGGGTGGCTCTGCTGAGGTAGAGGACCATCTTAAATGTTTGAGTTGTAGGCAATGATGAGTCCTGGGTTAAGCATGGTAAATCTATATTTATTTTTTGCAGTTTGAATGATAAGATAGATAGACAGATTAATAGATAGATAGATAGATAGATAGATAGATAGATAGATAGATAGATATATTAATAGATAGATAGATAGATGAATGGATGGATAGATAGATTAGATAGATAGATAGATAGATAGATAGATAGATAGATAGATAGATAGATAGATAGATAGATAGATAGACAGACAGATAGATAGATGGACGGACGGATGGACGGACGGACGGACGGATGGATGGATGGACGGACAGACAGACAGATAGATAGATAGATAGATAGATAGATAGATAGATAGATAGATAGATAGATAGATAGATAGATAGAAAGAATGAATGGAGAAAATTTAACAAAAAAACATATTCTAGCTTGGGAATGAGCACATTTCATGCTAAGGCTTATCTTGCAGTTGTTGAGAGGAGGTGGGTAATTCCATAACAAACTTTAAGTCATTGCATAATTTTCATGATAAATTTATTGGTGTTCTAATTAAAGATTTTGAAAGGATCTTGGATTAGCCAAAACTATTTTTATCATGCAACATTGGAAATTGGGTTCTTATCATTCTATAGTAAAGTTATATTCTGTAGATTACAAAGTTCATTTCTATAACTAAACACCACAACACTGGGTATGTGGGGATTGACTAGAAATTTATTAGAGGTCACCCAATCACAAAGTGAAGTAAAATAAGCTTGCATTTTTTGTTCAAGTGAATCATTTGCATATATAGCCAGATTTGGTAGTTACAGACTGTCACTGGGTTCGTTACTGAATAGTGAGATAAGGAGTGGTTCTAGTACCGAGCCTTGTGGTAAGTCAATGCAGAATGCACTAGTTTTGGAAAATAATTTATCCGAGAACACTTTAAAGATTCTGTTGGTGTGGTAGCTTGCAAATTATTTCTTGTGAGGTCTAAGAGAAGGCCATGCTATGTTCCTGGTAAGGTCACTTATGGCAAATTGGTTTATGAGAAAAAAACAGTGACAGATACATACCCCTAATAGTTCAGCTGAAGAGTCATAGAACCTCACACAGAAAACAGATAGTGGGACTCACCTCTGGAACTAAAACTATTTGATAGTTTTCACTAGTAAGCTGCTGGTAGCCAGGAAATCCATGCAACCTTTCAAGGCTCAACTCAAAATGTTGAGCAGCTGTGTGGGTTCACCATCCACAAGGAAGGATGTGGTTTTGGTAAACTTCTCATCAGCTGGCAGGCAGATCTGGAAAAGATTATGAAGAGCTAGATTCAGGTAATGGGAATTGAACCTTGGGATACTAAATTCTACTTCATTGCTGGTGAAGGAGCCAGAGCTTATGTAGGAGCTTAAAAAGCTCCAGTATTTTTTTTGTTGGCATTACCTGTATCCATTGTATTGGTTTTAGAACTACATTTTCTTGAGAGGAGGGCTGTCTCTCTCCTAGTGTGGCACTGACTCTCTGGTGAGGTCACAGTTTGGTGTAAGGACTCTATCAGTCATAGTAATCTAACTAGTATTCAGTGTATGCAGTCTTCTAAGAGACTAAGAGTGCACTGGTCAGTATTGTGCCTCCTACTGATTACTTGGAGATTTCAGTGGTCACAGTTGAAATGATGGGAATATCTGGGGGGAGGGAATGATTGGCTGCAGTGGCTTCCTTGATTGATAACTAAATGGTAGTTTGTTTTTTTTAATTCTGTGCTAGTGCAGCATTCTCCAATAAATATTATTCAAACAACATGCACACATGCTCATAAGTGTACTTAATACTAGGGGACGATGTTGGGCCAAAGACTGATGACTAAATTTGTAGTCATACAAATAAAAATCCAAAAAACAACTCACAGACTTATTAGTAAAAAAAAAATAAGCATAGATGCTGGTAATCCTAAATCAAACTGCTGTTTTACTCATGTAGAATTTTGTTAAAAACATCCAAGTACATAAAACTGATAAGCGCTTTCATCTTAAGGCATTCTAAGACTTCTTCAGATAACAAGAATCCATTAATTCAGCCATTTTATACAAAAAAAGTCATATGACCATTTTACACCAAAAATTTTAAAGTGACCTAGTTTGTAAAAAACAAGTGGTTGCCTATACATAGTAAAAAAGGCATTGTTGCTATGTAAAATAAATAAGATCCAACACTTTATTTTAAAACACAAAAAAAATAAATCAAACAAGTGTCTTTTAATGGTGATAAGCTTTTAGCTTCAAAATACTGTGTATAGATGTAACACCATTTAGACCAGAGTAGTTGTTGCATTTAGGTGTAATTGTCATATGAGTTCTTTCCTTTCCAAGAATAAGCCCCAAGGACCACCTCCAGAGTTTGGACTCAGTTTCTCAAACACAATAAACTTAAAAGTTTGCTCTGGGAAAGTATTGAGATGTCTAAATAAGGCATTAACTTTATTGAATGTTCTAGCAGCATAAGAATGTTCGTACGTTCTTTTTTTCAGTGTCCGTTTGGCTTTGCCCATGTAAAATGCTGTACAATTTTGACACAAGGCATCATGTACCACTCCTTTTTGTCAAGCAATTAAATTTGCCACCATTAATCCTGCAAGTTTGCCAATTAATAAGGCATGTGTTAGTACACAATATATCTTTACAAAAATGACATGTTCCACATCTAAACATTCTGTTGTCTGTGTTGTGTGTGTTTGTGGTTGGTTTCAAAGAAGTGTTTTAAATTAATGCCTCTTCTACAAGTAATAGTTGGTTTATCATTCAACTTTCATTCTGGGTCAAAGCATTCATGTGCAATAGACCAATTCTTGTTCAGTACCCATCTAATAAATCAATGGTCAGTTGAATATACACTCATAAAACTACAATTATAGGGGTTCTATTCACAGGGGTAACTAAAATGTCACTAGAATTAACACTGTAGTTTTACTGGTGCAAGTCTCTAGTCCCTAATAAAATTGGATTATATACATTGTGTCTTCTTTTGTAAACCACCACATACATGGAGTTACTAATAAGAGAACCTTGTCTAAGGAACATGTTCTTAAGAGTGTTGCACTCATGTAGAAAATCATCTATTGTTGTAGTCATTCAGGCCGCTCAAATTAACTGACCTTTGACTACAGCCTTTTTTCGTTTACTGGATGGGAGCTAGAATAATTTTCTTCTTTTGGCTTTTCCCGGTTAGGGGTCTCCACAGCAGATCACCTATCTGCACATGATTGGCACTGGAGTTTTATGGTGGAGAGTTGCCAGTCCGGCGCCCAACCTTCCACAGAAGGCACACACATGCACACACTCACACCTAGGGCCAGTTTAGAGTGCCCAATACACCTACAGCATGTCTTTGGGAGGAAACCGTAGCTCCTGGAGGAAACCCATGCAACCACAGGGAGGACATGCAGACTCCACACAGAAGGCACCCCAGCTGAGGATCAAACTGGAGAACCTCTTGCTGTAAGGCGGCAATGCTAACCGCTGCACCACCGTGGCCGCCCAGGAGCTAGAATAATGAAAAAATAAATTATAATAGGTGGGCTTCCTGTAGATTGTGGAAACTAATCTTTCGTTTGTATAGTCTTTGGTAAGTTTCATATCTAAGTATGAAATGGAATCTACTCCCACCTCATGGGTAAACTGTAAGAACTCTGTAGTGTTATTAATGTATTCTAAGAACACTGGTATGTTCTCCTAGTAGTTGTGTCTTTCGGCTTATCCCGGTTAGGGGTCGCCACAGCGGAACTCCAGTCTGCTAATGTTTGGTAGTGGATTTTTACGTGCCGAGTTACCAGCCCTGATGCACAGCCTTCAACGAAGGCATGCCCATTCACACAGAAGACGCTCTAGCTGAGAATCGAATGGGACAACATCTTGCTGTGAGGCGACTATGCTACCGCAGCACCACTACCGCAGTGGTATGTTCTCCTAGTCATGTTAGCAAAAAATAAATATGTCATCAAGTTACTTCATATAGCGGTACCAAGAATCTTTAAAGGTACTATTCATAACATATCTTTCTTTCTTCCTATTCAACCATTACCACATTTGCGTACAATGATCCACAGACGGCTACCATCATCACCCCTCTTTTTTGCAGGAAGTACTGGTTGTCAAAGGTTAAGTAGTTGTTGTACAACACTAACTCTAGGAGTTGTGTAAATGCAATTACTCTGTCTTGGGGCAAATGTGCATGCTTGTAGAGAAAGGTGGTAAACCAAAGTGTGTCTACATCATAAGGGATCATGCTGTATAGGTCTTTCACATCTATGGTTAGGAAAATCATTGTGTCTTCAAATATTAAGTTGTTACACTTTTCTAAAGATGACCAGCAGTCCTTACATAGGTGGTCTATACCTAAAATCATCTCTTTTAAATGGTGGTTCAGAAATATAGCCAGAGGAAAAATAATGGAATTTCTAGCATCAATAATAGGCATCATTGGTGGATTGTTCAAGTCTTTATGGATGTATGGGATATTGAAAATTGTCAGTACCGTATGGTTCTTATGACGAAGAAATTAAATTCAGTTGTATTAATCTGTCCCTGCATCAACTTGTCATTTATGGCAATATGAATATTTTTATAAGCAACATTCACTTTGTTTTTTGACACACGAGTATATGTGTCCTCTAAAAGAATGTTATATAATTTCTCATATTATTGTATGTTATCCATAAGAACAGCCCCTCCCCTTTATCCTTTTTACTATGTATAAGCAGCCACTTGGTGCTGTTTTTGCAACTAGGTCACTTTAAAAATTTTGACGCAGAATAATCACATGAATTCTTTTTGTATAAAATGGCTGAATAAATGGACTCTTTGCTATCTAAAGAAGCCTTAGAATGCCTTAAGACAAAAGCACTTATCAGTTTTATGTATTTGGATGTTTTTTAATGGAATTCCACATGAATAAAACAATGGTGTGATTTAGGACTGCTTCTTTTGTTCCTGACTTTGTAGTCATGTCATCCGGCCTGAGGCATTACATCTCTCACATTTAGGTCAAGCGATGTGCTGACCTGTTGTCTGATCACCAATTGGTGGTGAGTTGGATCATGTGATGAAAGCAGGGTCTGGAAAGACCTAAGAAACCCTAATATGTAGTGAGTGTGTCCTGATAATTGCTAGCTAATATTTCTCTGTCGGTTAAGTAAATAACCTACTGTCTCCAGACAAAAAAAAAAGATTCTGTCATATACCCTATGGATGTTGGGAATATAGTCTGAATAAAATCTTGCTCATGAACATAATAGTTCAAACAGTGATCAATGCTTGTCATGGAAGAAACCATGCAACCTGCTAGTGGGCACAGAGTGTAAGAAAAGCTGTCTGGTTAAAGAAATTGTTAGTAGGGATGCCTCTGAATCCAACTGATAACTAATAACAAGACTGGAATACAAAAGCTAATGCAGTGACTGAAGCAAAGCTGAAGTACGAGGGAGGGTGAATGGACTGTCAAGGCAATGAAGAGTAAGTTTTGCATGATCTCCAGCTGCAAATCAGTATGAAAATCAAAAGCACAGATGGGATATTACCCAGTCTGTTCTTATGAAAGGGAGGAAATGTACACCTTGGCCAAAGACGTGGTTGAAATATGGAAGGAAAACTATCAGGAACTTCTAACCCTACTGAACATGCCCTGTTTTGAAAACATGCTGTGAGGCACACACAGTTGGATTAGATACATTTCAATAGGTAAGGTGACTGCATTAACTAAACAGTCCTGCTATGACAGTGCTGCAGAAATGGATTAGATCTACTGAGAAATTTTGAAGAAGTTGGACACTCTTGGGTTGTCATGATTAACACACCTTTTCATGGGTATGTGGAAGGCAGAGACAGTATCTCTTGACTGACACACCCCACAATTATTGAATGGCACAGTGGTGCAGCAATAGCATTGTCACCTCACAGCAAAAGGTTCTCTGGTTAGATTCTTGGCTGGGGTGCCTTCTGTGTTGAGTCTGCATATCCTCCCTGTGTTCTTGTGGGTTTCCTCTGTGTGCTCCGGTTTCCTCTCACATCACAAAGACATGCGTTTGGAGCATTTCTCCCTGGGCCTCAGCTGAAAATTGGCTTGTTCCAAGTCGGACTTTCCTGGTTAACAAATGTTAAATAAATTATACAAAACTTCGGATTATTTAACAGCTTATAAGATGAAATATCTGAATATACATCACTGATCTTCTTCTGGCTCTACAGTACATACATGCTAGCATGTAGAAATCTTAAAGCAGGTATATCTGTACTATATACCCTGTTGGCCTAGAAATTATTTAAGTTACTAGATAGCGTGTTGAATGATGGTTTGACATTTCAAAGGGTGCGTTATGCTGAGTTGGAAAAGACTGCCAAATAAAGAGTTAATGGATTAAAGCATGAACAAGCAATGAATATAAGTCAGTCATTAAGGACTACAGACCATAGGAAAGCATTTGAAAAAAAAATACAAACAGGAAAATAAGGAGAAGACTGTTTTAGATATATATGAATGTCAAACTAATGATTAGAGGAAAAAGGGACATACAAGACTTGAACAAGAAGGTATAAGGAGACGAATGAGATGCCAAGCAAGCTAGCAGAAGTGCACCACTACATTAAAAGGCTGGCTTGGTCACACCTGAAGTTCAATACCCACTTCTTGAAGCCATGCAAAGAGAGATGCATTAAGCTGTTGATTGCCAGAAAAGACCAAAATTGAAATGGAGTTGATCGAAGTTGGCACAAAAAGACAAGCTAGAAATCAAACCATCTGTCTCGGTAGAGTATAGGGATGAATACCTGAATATGACCTGGATGAACTGAGACTAAGCAGCATCTCATGTTCTTAAAAGCTGACAAAGGTAAGTGGCAACAAGTACCCAGCACAAGCTTGTGCATCATAGGGTGAGGGAAGCAGCCTGTTCCACTTTAAAACTGACAGCCAGCATGATGGGAAACACAGCATGGCAGCATATGGACCAGGTCTTCCTGCTGGTTTATCAAACAAAGCTCTGGTCTCTAACTGGAAATAGCAAATGCATGAAGGCAATCATTCATTACTGGGCTGACCCTACTCTGTTTAAATGCCTTATATGCAAGGCTACTCCTAGGCCTTCCAGAAAATCCCTATTGCTACCTGGATAATGGCCTCCCTCTGTCAGTCTTTGCTTTTGGTGCATTAGGAATGAAAGGTCAGGAGAATGCTGTCTGGACTGGATCATGGTTGACAGATGCAGAAAAAAGTGGATCAGGAGTTTTTAGGTGCATTCCAGAAAAGATATTGGAAATGGCAGACTTGGTCAGGAATAAATGAAAGACATTGAATAAATACTTCATCTTAAATTTCACTATGAAGGAGACAGGGTTTGGGCAAGATGGGAGGTAGAAAGAGCAGAGTATAAAGAGCAGCTGGCATATACCAACAGAACAAATGAAGAGCAAATAGGGAACTGGTTGGGGTAGCATAAAGAAGAATAAAGCATGGGAACTAAAGTATGATAGTACACATACATTTAGATTTATGGTTATAGAAACAGTTAGAAATAATGAAAGGAGATGGGATGTTGCCAATAGGACAGAAGTGGCTGAACTAGAATGGATAATCAGGATGAGAGCAACAATGGGGAAGGGGCTCAATGATAAGGCTTCCATAAAGCCAGTTTTACAGGCAAGGAACTTAGTAAGATGACAATTTGTATCCATGTTTTTACATTTTAGTTGCCTTGTTAATGGTTTTAATTGACTGTTAATTATACAGGAGTTTTAATCGGTTGGAATATATTTTAAATACTAAAGTAAAGAGGTGTGCTGTCTGATGAAGCTGCAAAATTTGTCACGAAAGCGCTCAACTTTAAAGGTTTATTTTTTGTGGATACTAGCTGTGGTTTGGTTCTACTATGTTTTTCAGTACATGGGAACTAAACATACTGCTTCTATGGGTCCTCATACTGATCCTCTGATGGAAATCTTAGCAGTTAACTGGCCAGTACACAAAATACCTGTGAAATTAAAGGTAAACTCAGTAGATATACTTTCACTGCATTTAGATCCAAAGTCATACTGCTGAGGAACAATAACACTGAGGTGAAGTGTCAATTGATGTGAGCTCACCTTTTAGAGAAAGAGAAAAATAGGTGCTGAAGGATTGTCACCACACAGAGTTTAGGCATGGTGGAAGAGAAGGAAAGTGTAGTGGCAGCTCAAACAGAGCTATGAGGTCTGTCTTAAGGGGATTAAGGGGCATGTGAGTACCTGCTAACATTCTGAAGGCCTTAAGTGTTTTTCTTGTAGAAGTAGAGCTGTACCAGTCAACTTTTGGCAGAAAGTTCAGATTTTTGCCTCATATTTTTGGCATGTTTCTCATAAAATTGTAGTTTTCTGTCAAATTACTAGCAAATCTTTGAGAACAAATTTAGAAAAATAATGGCAGGCATTTGAATTTTAGACTTCATATCCTTTAGAAATATGCCAATGCAAAACCTGTTAGTCTATCAACTATCTAGATTTGTAAGAGCAATATTTGAAAAGTGTCCCAATTTTCAGCCCTTTGTCCCCCCATTATTTGTGGCTTTGACCAGATTTCTTGCTCTAAGAGTTTGTTTGAGAGGTAGGAACTACAAGTGTAAACTTAGGAGGAGAATGCATATAAAGTCTGAGGTGGGCTGGGTACCTTGGAATATTTTTTCCTTCTCAATGCTACAATGATTGTGTTTAGAGGTAGTAAGGAGTATGAGAAGTACTATCTCCCCACTGTGGGGCGGGGGGGGGGTGAAGCTCCTTCTAAAGAAGCAATTTAGTGGTGCAATACTTTTCAAAATCAAAATTCTGTGTTTTAAGTGCAGTTTATTTTTCACATTCTATGACCTCTGCAGAACAAACTGTGTGTTGTAACTTTAAGAAGCATTTCCAAGTGAGGGCACATGCATATAAATAGAGAGCATATGCAGGCAGCAGTGCCATTTTGAGAGAACAGCCAGTGTTAATATGTATGAGTGCAGTAGTCAGTCTGTTTACACGTTTATCTAAGTTTAAGTTGCTACGTCTTAATCCTGATGTGTTTGTATATAATAAAACTGCTTGAACAGAACCGTAACTGTTTGTCTGTTTTATCCTGACTAGACAAGCAGCATGGTGTCCAAACCAGGATTGAGAGTACAACTTCTTCAAGCCATGAGGTGCAGAGTTAACAGTAAAGGCATATTGAGCAGGTTGAGTGATACAGTGCTCAAAGATTTAAAAAGGCCAGAACTGAACTTCAGATAACCAGAAGATGCACAAATGATTTATTTTGCAAAGAAAAAGATACAAAGCATTCGTAATGCACAAAATGTATTATTAATCAAATGAGTAGCACAAAATGTATTATTAATCAAACAAAAGGCATAAAACTTGTTGTTTAAACAAACTGTTCAAAACCATGATATTTGATAAAATTCTAAGAAATACTTATACTGGGTTCAGAGTTACCTCCGATTTGTATAATGAGCATGTTTAAAGTAAAACGAGCACAAGAAAAGTATAATGAGCATAATACGAGGCCAAATGGGCATGAGTACAATAAAAGGGCAAAATAAGCATAGAAAAGCAAGACAACAACATGATTTTCGTAAATGACCATGTTTGGGCATGAGCTAATATTTCGCATTCAAAGCATAACTAAAGTTGTTTGAAGTATCACAGAGTATGCAAAGTGTTTGCATTGTGTGCTTTATTACAGTGCAATTATTTCGAAGAGCTTAATGTGTGCAAAGTACAGTTATTTTGCAAAGTGCAGTCAAAATGCAATCACTTTGAAAAGCTTCTTGTGCTGTGTACACCAGAGAGCCACCATTTCAAAGTGTTTCAGACACTGTACAGAGCTATTTTGCAAATTACAGCCATTTCAAAATGTTTCTTGTGCTCTATACAGTTCATTTGCAAAATGCTGCACTTTTGAAGTATTTCCTGCACTGAGTTTCTTATGCTGCATGCAGTTCATTTGCAAGTGCAGTCATTTTGAAGTGTTTCTTACACTGATAAGGGTGGTTCCACAAAAAATACAGTGACTTCAAAGCGTTCTTGTGCTAAGGAGACATTTCACAAAGTGAAGTTGTTTCAAAGAGCCTGCTGTGCTATTGGGTATAGTTACAAGTTCTGGCATAAATTTCAGGCATATATATGTGTGTATGCTTGTACATAATTTCAAGGGTCTTTGTACTGTGTGTTGATATGGCAGAGACATTTTGCAGACCCAGTCAATTTGTGTTTGATCATAACATTGCAGAGAATTGGAGAGTATTTGAGCAGGATTACAATATTTTCATACAAGCAGCTTTTTCTGACAGAGAGCACATACGAGGGCTTAACTTAGCAAAGTCAGAAGTCATTGAAAGAGACCATTCATTTGTATATGCACCAGCAATATATGCAGGAGAGGGGGGAAAACCACAATATTGTTGTACTGGCTGAATCAAGAGAAGACCCTGAATGCTTGAAACATAAATTTAAAGAAATGAGTAAGCCCTAGAAAAATGTTACATTGGAGAGGCACCCATTTTATACATGAAACCAAAAACCAGAGGAAACTTTTGCAGCTTATCACACTGACTTAAGAAATAAAGCTAAAATGTGCAGGTTTGGTGATTTGAAAGATGAGTTGATAAAGGACAGGCTTGTGTGTGGGGTTAATAATGCTACAGTGAGAAAGATTTTGCTTTGTGACAGTGATTTAATGTTGAACAAAGCTATACAGATTTGTCAAATCCATGAGCTTACAGAAAGGCACACAATTATGCTTGCAAGTGATAAGAACATGGTTTCAGTAGCCGCTAGAGAAAACGTAGACAGCATGCACCATGTGGCTATCAAGAATAGGCCTAAGTATGTGGCAACTGCAGCCCCTGCAGGTTTTCCAGGGAGAACCCATAACTTTCCAGCAAATTCTAATACTAGCTCTTCAAAATGGACATGCTCAGTGCAGTATAAGGGTGAGTCAGCAAAATCTAAGTCGAGTTTTACTGTTAAGTTTTGCAATTGTGATGCCAATCATGAGTCTAAAAGAGAGAGGTGCTTAACATTTGGTCAGCAATGCCACAAGTGTAAAAAATGGTACCACTTTCAAAAGTTTTGCAAATCAAGCAAGCTTCATTCAGTTATAAATAAAGGTCACTCAAAAAAGCAAATTGATCATGTAGAAATCTGCAACCCTACTTTCTATATAGATAGTGTATCATTGGTTGGTGAAAAGGTTAATGCAGTAGATTTGTTGGCAACAAATTAAGTGTTTTGTACTGTCTGATCAATGGTAAACCCACAGAGCTTAAAGCAGACACTGGTTCAAAGCATAATGTTGTGTCAGCAGGAACATTTGCTAGAGTAAGAGCTGGTGAGCAACTTAATTTTAGTGAGTTGTGCAAAGCTTGTTGCTTATGGAGGTGAAGACATTCAAACCAAAGGCTTAGTAATGCTTTCATGCTATTCGGCTGGCAACAGTTACAGCTTGCAATTCTATGTAGTCAGAAGACCTGTGCAATCATTATTAGGTCTCAGAGACAGTTTAAGAATGAAACTGCTTTCTTTTACCAAGGAAGTCCATCATGTAATCACATATCCTAGTTCCAATTTCACCAATGCTATTTTCTCAGAGTATGCTGATGTTTTTGACAACAAGCTAGGCAAACTTCCAGTTGTGTGTTCTATGCAAGTAGACCAAGAGGTCAGTCCAGTGGTCACATCAGCAAGGAGAGTTCTGATAGCTGTGCAGGACAAACTCAAGGTCCTTTTAGATAAGATGGTGCAGTGAGGTGTGATTTTTCCAATCATAGACACAACTAAGTGGGTTTCTTCCTTGGTAGTTGCTCATAAGAAATGCTCAGATGAAATCAGAAAATGTATTGACCCCAGAGACTTGAACAAAGCATTAAAGAGGCTCCCTCATCCTATGCGTACAGTTGAGGAGGTTGCTACCATCATGCCAAATGCCACAGTTTATTTTCTGTCTTGGATGCAAAAAGTTCATTTTGGCAAGAAATGCTTGAACACAAATATTCACTTCTGACTTCCTTCAGTACTCTATTTGGTAGATACAGATTTCTCAGAATGCCTTTTGCAATACATTCTGCCAGTAAAGTCTTTCAGCATGCAATGGAACAATTTTTCTGAGGTCATCTGTGTGCTATAACAGTGGATAATTTACTAGTTGGAGGTAATGGAGAAGCAGAGCATGACAGAAACCTCAGGAAAGTTCTAGACAGAGTGCATGAAGTGAACTTGAAGCTCAAGTCTATTAAATGTAAATTCAGGCAACCATAAGTTACTCATTTAGGTTATTTATTTACCAGTACAGGATTATGACCAGACCCTTCCAAACAAACAGCCCTTCTTGAGATGCCAGGTCCAGACAATGTCCAAGCCTTACAACATTTCCTTGGTATGGTTAACTATTTGGGCAAGTTTATACCTGACCTCAGTGAGTTATCAGTACCTTCAAGAGAGCTAACATGCAAAAATGTTGCCTGGTCATGGTTGGACCAGCACCAGAGAGCATTTAATAACCTCAAACAGAGAATTGCCAATCCACCTACATTGAAATACTATTATGTCCACAAACCAGTAATTATTTCCTGTGATTCTTCAAAGTTCTGTCTTGGTGCAGTTATTCTTCAAGAGGGCAGACCAGTTGCCTATGCATCTAGAACTCTTACCAAAACTGAAATGCAATACACTCAGATTGAGAAAGAGCATTTGGCAATTGTGTTCGCATGTTTAAAGTTCCATGATTATATTTATGGCCAAGCTATCCAGATCAAGACTGATAATTAACCTTTAGTCACTATTTTAACGAAGTCTATGCATACAGCTTCAGCAAGACTTCAAAGAAAGAAGCTCAGATTACATAAATACATCTTCAAAATGGTCTATACAAAAGGGAAACTTCTTTATCTGGCTGAAACCTTGTCCAGATCACCCAGAAATACCTCAGAACAGCTTGATGCAGAGAATTTTGACTTTGATGTCATGGAAGTGTGTAATTTTTCTACCACACGATTTGATGAGCTAAGAGATCATACAAAGAAATGCTGGATAGCGACACTCAGATCTGCTCTGAGCTACAGCACAATGTCACTAGATATACAGAAACAAATGATATTGCCAACATCATGGCAGATAGGTTCAGTGCAAACTTAACCCCCCTCATCATCTAAAGGGCCCATCACTATACCGGAAGAATGCAAAGCCAGTATAATCATGGCTGCACAAGTAAAGACCACACTGTCCAAAGCCAAGAACACAGCATCCATGGGACCTGACAGCATCCCAGGCTGCATTCTGCATGAACTACAGAACGTACTGTCACTCTACCTAAGCACCATGTTCAATCATAGTCTCACTTCACGCTTTGTGCCTACTGAATGGCACACAGAGATGGTTATCCCACTCTGCAAAGGGGATGCCAACATGGACCCCTGGGAACTACCGCCCCATTAGCCTGATAAGCCTGGTCTGCAAGGCCATGAAACGTCATCTTGGAGCTTATAAACATGGACACAGGTAACCTTCAAACTCTGGTCCCCACTCAGTTTGGGTTTGTAAAAGGTAGGTCATGTCTCCTAAACCTGATTGACTTCTTTAGAGTAGTCACCAGAGCCATGAACGATGGTAAGGTGGTGCACACAGCCCATCTTGAACTCACCAAGGCTTTCAACACCACCCCCCACTCTGGAATTATAGATAAAGTAACTAGACTGGGGCTAAATCCCTATATCAGAAGATGGGTGGCCAACTGGCTCACTGACAGAACCCACACAGTGAAAGTAGCCGACTCCAAATCCATCTTCAGACCAGTGACAAATGGAGAACCACAAGTCTCAGTCCTGGGTCGTCTCCTGTTTGGCATCTACTTCTCAGAAGTCCAGGCTAATACAACAGGTCTTTGGCTAATGAAGTTTGCAGATGACTGCAAACTAGGTGCCATAATAGAATTGCATAATAATGAGGACATTCTACAAAGGGGCCTCACTGAGACTGATCCTTGGTGTCAAAGTCATGGCCTCAAGCTCAATGCCAAGAAGTGCATTGTCATCCCATTTGGGAAAAACACTGTACCCATGAACTACCACATAGGTGGTAGCCTACTAAAAACAGAAAGTGTGATAAGAGTCCTTGGGACACAGATGGACAGTAGTCTCTCCTTTGATAATCTCTTCACCACAATAGTCAGGAAATCCTTCTATGTGGCACACCTCATCACAAAGGAGTTCACCTCCAGAAAAAAATAGGTCATTGCTCCTCTCTACACATCTCTCATCAGACATATTATAGAGTACAATGCCCCATTTGGCATGTACCTCGCAAGACATCTAAAACAACTAGAAAGGCCACAGAAATACCTCACTAAGAGGATTACCAGCCTCAAACAGATGCCATATGCAGGCCGTCTCAAAAAATACCAGCTCTACACCATCGCTTATCACCTACTCAGAAGCGACCTCTGCCTAACATACAAAGCCATGTCAAACTCAGATCTTTTGGACATGCTACACTTAAAGAAACTCCAATCCCTCTGAGCATGTGAGCCACATGCTCCAGGGACCTAAACCTTGCCTCCACAATAAACAGAACATGCAGGAGGGATAGAGTCCTGTCTCAGAGAATTCCCATGCTCTGGAACAGACTACCTATTCATGTCAAGCAAAGCTCCTCATTAGCCCTCTTTAAGAAAAATCTCAACAATTGGATGAGAAATAGGAAATTCACCCTGGGGATCAATTTTGTGGCTCTGCTAGACAGGGACGCAGGAAAATAACTTTCTTGGGTGGCGAAAGCCAATGAACTTTTTGGGCTAGGCTTGTATAGGCCCCAAGGCCGATAGCTTAGTACCTACCTATGAACCTATGAACCTAAGACTGATACAATTTTGCAAAAGCTCAACCACTTCATCAATGCTGTCAAAGCAATCTTGTGTACCCCCCTTATAGAGATGAGAAGTTGATGGAAGATGGCATAATTTTCAAAGGTCCCTAAAATTTTTGTTCCTACTTCCTTATAACATGAATGCATTCAGGTTTTGCATTGTGGCCACCCAGGCTCTGACACTACCAAAACAAGGGCGAGAGGACTAGTATTTTGGCCTTCTCTGTCAAAAGACATAGATAAAGTTGTTTCATCTTGTTCAGTATGCAATAGTACTAAACCACATTTGCAAAAAAGAGCCGCTTCAGCTAAGCCAAATTTCTGAACTGCCTTGGTCAACAGTAGCCACTGACATATTTGAGTGGAATAATCAGCATTACTTAGTGTTGTTAGATTCTTTTTCATACTGGTTTGAGAAAGATTTGCTACCTAGCCTAATGCTAATTACTACTGTTAGTGAATTGAAATGTCATTTCTCAGTCCATGGTAGTGCACACAATGTTATTTCTGACAATGGTACCCAGTTTATCAGTCAACTATTTCAAAATTTGCAAAAGAGTGTGAAATTATCCATATTACTAGTAGTCCAGAATACCCACAGTCAAATGGCCTGGTTGAATGTGATGTACACAGTGCAAAGCAACTACTAGAGAAGGCAAAGTGTGATAATACCGATATCTTCTTAAATTTACTTAATCTCAGAAATATACCCCTGTAACAACCTACTTGGCTCACCTGCTCAGAGCCTTCTGTCTAAGCAAACCAGAAAAACCTTGCCTATCAGTTTCAGTTTGCTGGTGCCTAATGCTAAAAACAACACAGCAATCAAAGCCCAGCTATTTAAAAAGCATTCCTTTCAGAAGTCCAGCTATGATAAAATGAGCAGATTTCTTTGTCCGTTGAAAGATGAGACAGTGAGGATGCAAACGGTGAAAGGTTTTGCTTGAATTGGTTAAGTGACAGGTATATGTGCTGAGGCCAAGATCCTACTTAGTGGAATCTGAGGGTATAAAATACAGGAGAGACATCTTCTTCCAGTGTCTGAATTGATATCACAGCATTGTACCTGTGATACAGACTCTAGATCTCAGAGCAACCCAGACAATGTTCCTGTTGAAGAACGTCTCAATACCTAGTCCCATTCCTGATGATGTCCCAGATGTTCCTAAAATTGAATATTCATTAAAGACAGTCCCCGTTGCTAGACTCAATTCTAATTTTTATGTCACACAATCAGGTCATCTTTCTAGACCTAGTGTAAAATACACAGCAACTTAGACATGGTTGTTTTATTTGTGTATAGTTTTATATGATTGCACGTCAAAGAATTAATTCTGTATAAATGCATGTAGAAAGATCATTTCTGTACAATTGCATCTCAATGAATGTTGTCATTTTAGGGTATGACCTATTTTTCAAAGATGGAGGATGTAGAACAGAGCTTGTGTTATAACATTAAGAAGCATTTCCAAGTGTGGGCACATGCAAATAAATAGACAACACGTGCAGGCAGCAGTGTATTTTGAGAGAACAGCCAGAGTGTTAACATGTATAAGTGCAGTAGTCAGTCTGTTTATACGTTTATTTAAGTTTATGCTGCTAAGCCTTAATAATGATGTGTTTGTATGTAATAAAGCTGCTTGAACTGATCCCACAACTGTTTGTCTGTTTTATCCTGACTGGATGAGCGACAACTCCAAAGTCTGGCTGTCATACTTGTGATAGGGAGCTGGAGAAACGTGATACATAATGATATAATACTGCTGTGTTACTAAGCCTGGCTTGGTCACACCTGAAATTCATGCACTTCTGGAAGCCATTAAAGAGAAGAGCATAAAGCTTTTAGAAGAATCCATCTAGCACCTAAAAGAAGGATCAATGGACTGAAAGAGAAAGACCAGAGACAGTGACCACAGTAGCTCTAACCAGACACGAGAAGAAAACATGAGAATGGGGTGCCAAACCAGCAGATGGTGCACATATGTACACTGACTTTCTGTATTGTCAGTTCACCTACTTCACATTTTAGGGATGTGAGGGAAAAGCTGAGCATCTGCATATAACCCAAAAGATACAGTCAATATGTATAACTATAACATAAAAAAGCAACAGTAGAGAACCCAGTGCTGGGAGGCAGCAACACTCATGTATTTGTGTCTGTGACTGTCCCCCGGATTCACTAATCTGCCATGCAGGACTAGCTTAGTCCTGCATGGAAGCACCCGTTTAGGAGCAGGATGGCAGCGCGCCATGATTATTAAAGAAAGCACGCTGCTTGAGCTCCCAGGCTTACACGGAGCGTGTACGAGTGCAGGGGGCATTTCTGAGAGCAGAGCTCTCAGAATAAACATGCCCCTGGAATGTAGAAAAGCAGTAAGTGTTAAGAGATGAGCGAGATCACTCATAGGTGTCCCCATATCCCCACTACAGTTCCCCATGTGTACAACAGCAACAGTACTGAAAAAGTAAATAAAGAAACCCTTTCATTTTATTTTTAAAACACTGATTAAAGCTAACTGTAGGTGCGTGGGTGTGCCCATCACTTACCTACAGTTAAAGCAGATTAAAAGGCTGAAGAGGATAACAAGAAAGATATATGCACATGAAGCAGCACAGCAATAGTGTACTGGGCAGAGCATCCACCTAACGAGCAGGCATTCCCACTGCAGCCCATTCCATTTTCCATGTGAAATCTGTATATGAATATTTTTTTTGCTGTATAACCTACAAAATAACATTTAAATGTGAACTAGAGTACTGCATTAAATGCACATGTGAAGTGTCGGTGTCTTAATGAATAAGGCACTAGTAAGCATGTTTAAGCACAAATAAACAGTAGTAAGCATATATAAGCACTAGTAAGCATATTTAAGTGCATTTGCATGGGGGTAAGCATTGCCTACACAAATTTAGCAAAGTATAAGCAAACTGAGTGTAAGAAACTGTAACCGGAGGTTAGCATTGCTTAGTTTCACACAAACCCGCTTTAAAGTGCCTTAATCACGCTGTACCCAATGGCCCGTGTTCTGCCCAGCAACAAACGAGACAGCTTCTGCAAAGCTCGAACTCAGGACTCTGTACACTACGGTCACAGTAGTTAACCACTAAGCCATCATAGCAATACATATGAGTGAGGTTTCAGCAAACAAATCCTCACCATAGGAAAATCAAACCAAACGTGTAAACTGAATCTATGTATAGTGTGATGTTGTATAACCTGCTTCATAACATAAATATGTGAACTGGAGTACTGCAGTAAGGCCAGATGTAAGGCATTACTGTAATAAAGTGTTGAAGTCCCCAGGACCCCATACAGTGTACGTACACATGAATCACAGATACCAGACACAGATATAACATGTAACAAATTATAAATCAATGTCAAAAGGGCAACATAATGCTAATTACATATTAAGCAATGCTAGGCATTGCACAAGTTGGCTTATGTGGTGTAAGCAATATGTAGGCCGGCTAATTCAATCTGCCCAGTGGTATGCCCCTTTAAGCAATGCCAGCATTAGGTAAGCAGGTGTGCCCATAGCTTAGCCTTTTCAAAACTGTCCAGTCATGGGAAAGTGAGTGAAATCGGGCATATTTAAACCACACAGGTGCCTATAATCCCCATAACTGGCTGCAGTTCCCTACTGCAGGCAAAATAGCTGGAGTAGGTGAAGGCACTCAATTCAGAGTGCAGTGCTGGGGCATTAATGTCTCAAAATACATGGTGTGGCTCCTGGTCAAACACCATGAGCAGAGATTCCTGCAGGGCCATTACCAGTGCTCCCAGTATAAAGAGAAGGCCTGGGACAGTCTCACCCGCGACCTCACTAGGGCCACAGGTACCCCCTGGACTGGTGAGCAGGTCAGGCATCACCATGCTGACCTGAGGTGATGCAGGGTAGATCTACTGGAACAGTGGATCCAGGAGTGCAGGCAGATGGCTGATGCCCCAGTACTAAGTACCCATTCCACTAAGTATATAATAATTGCCTAGCTTGTGTATACTATGGATAGGTATGGCTAAATGTCACTGTATTTCTCTGACAGCTGCAGATGTGTGGGCTGTGAACCAGCAAGCCCATGCTGCTAGGCTGCAAAGGCTGTGTCACGAGGCAGGTTAGTAATAACCTTGCATGAACTCTCATATCCTGTGAATAAAGGTATAACTCCTGGAGTGCTTGTGTATACTCTGATTTAATATGTTGTAGTGTTGCATGCTATAAATAGTACTGTAGTATTAAGCAATGTTACCCACACTGTGGTATACAGATAAAATGTGTAGGAAGTTCTGTATATCAGGAGGTTAGCCATATTGTACAACTGAGGGAGACTTAGAGAGAAACCATTTTAAAGCTTTAAACTAATTCCCTCATAGCACAGTGTACTGTGATGTTAACTGTAATAGTTTTACCACACACAGCAGGGACTGAATCCCAGGAGTGGTAGTAAGTTGTATACATAATCATACCCCACAGTTGTACAGAATTTGTGAGAATGTTCAGATAGAAAGTTGTATGCATAATTAGACCCAACAACTGTACAGACTTTGCTAGAATGATCAGATAGCAAGCTGTAAGCATAATCATAACCATCAACTGTACAGACTGTGGCAGAATGTTCAGGTAGTAAGCTGTATGCATATTCATACCCCTCAACTGTTCTGATCTGTCCAGCATGTGCAGATAAATGGCCAAAATCTGCTGCCTGGTACCCTGTTCCTCTGAGAAATTAGTGTGATGATCCACAAAATGTAGGCAGTCTGTGATGACATATAACCAATAGTCAAACCTGTACATAGAGAATGTATATGAAAACAAACCTGTCATTGTAGCATCGACCCAAGGTGCATGAGAGAAATTCTCATAATATGTCACATTAACACCTGCATCCTGTCAAGCTTCAACCAGAGTGTGTGCAATAACGGATTGAGAGGTAGGTGTATAACATCAACATGGAATCTGGGAGTATGTGTAGAAATTGTCAGGTAGTGTTAACAAAGATCTTCTCAACAACTATAACAGGTGAAAGGTGTAGACTATATGTTAGACACAGTCCACGTATATACTAATCTACAAACGTACCATTGTACAAAGTAAGGCCAATGGATAGTGTAATAATACATGTAAGGGACAGATCACTGCAGTGACTAAGAAAGTTGTGGAAACTACAGGGATATATCAGTTATTAATCGAAGTTTCTCTCCTACCCCCATCATATGTGTAACAATAAACCAATTATATACCTCAATGGGCATATTTACTCTCCAAACTTATGTTGAGACATATGTCTTATTGGTTCATAAATATCCACATTTGGTTCTACGTATGTGCCATGTTAAAATACACCCATATTGGTGGCTTATTGCCATCAGTAAAACCTGCATGCTGTTGTAAAGGCCACTGCTGTTCCATATATGCATGCGTTCTGCTTGCTATGCAACTGGTTTAAATTTGGTGTCTTGGGTTAATGGGTATACCTATACATGCTGTTATAACTAATCCTGAATACTGTTGACTATTACTAACCCATATTTGTCTGTAAACTGCACCAACATAGCTCGTATGGGAAGGCTGGTCCCACCGGACCCACCTGTCCCACCTCAGCTGGCCATGGCACCAGGCACCAGCATGTCTGGGGCCCAACCTGGGACCTCCTTCTCCGTAGGCCCTGCACCACCTTTGGGTGGAACCACCACAGGGGATGGGGCTCAGCCCCTCCAGGAGTGGGAGCAGAGAGGAACTAGTCAACCATCTTCAGGTCCGGGCCGTGGCGCTTATGGAGATCAATAGAGCATTTCAAGACCAGCTATGCCAGCTTGAGTGCTGAGTGGCGCAATTAGAGGGTGAGCCTGCCCCTCCTACCCAGCCCCCAACACGGCCACCTTTGAGGCCGTGAAGGTGCAGTGGTGACTACCCATGGGTGGGGACCTCAGTCCCACTGTTTCCATTTAGGGGCTCATGGGCTTGCAACTTCCAAACACCACTTCCCATCCAAGGTGTTTACCCACCACATGTGTCATATACCATCCCTGCATGTGTCTTGTTTGTCTTGTCTGTTAACCTACCCAACCTACCTCCCCAAATATACCTACTACCCCTCCCCAACATCCCACTCTCACCTGAAAAAAAAAGGGCAATCTGTTCCCACAAAAAAATCTTGCCCCATACATAGCTGTCCATTTAGCACACATGTCCACTGGACACATGCAATCTGGTCTAATTGACATCACAATGAATTTATGTTGTCCTCACCCCTCTCCCAGGGGTTTGAGTATCCAAATCTAGCTCCAAATTCAGTGTATATACACAGCTGCTGCTGTAGAAGATATGGGCAGCTATGCACCTTCCCTACACCCTTCCTGCATATCCCTAACTATTTTCCCTACTGTCCTTCCCTCTTTGTGCCCCTTTTTCACCACTGGATTCCTATCAACCCTTTTTTCTTTTCTTATAAAATTAGCGTGAGGATAAGTGGCAGTAAGCACTTTTAAGCAGCAGTAAGTGGGTTTACGTCTGTTTGCGCAGAGGTAAGTACTGCCTACACAGGTTAAGCAATTTAGAAGCTAACTAAGTGTAAGACATTGTAACCGGAAGTTAGCAGTGCTTACCTCTGCAAAACCTGCTTACAACTGCTTTAAAGTGCCTTAATCACTCTGTATCCAGTGGCCGGTGTTCTGCCCAGCAACAAAACCAACAGCCTCTGCAATGCTCGAACCCAGTACCATGCACAAAGTGATTTACTACTAAGCCATGGCAGATATACATAACCCTGATGTTTTCACAAACATATCATCCAGCACAATCAGTCAACAGTACAGGAAATGTACTAATATCATACCACACAACCTCTTAATGAAAGAATTCTGAACAAAGTGTGCCAAAATGTAGGTACAAATAGGGATATATGTCAAATACTGGTCTAATACACTTAAAATGTTGCTAGTTACACAGTTATATGTATTAGAACACATATTTTGAAGAAGGTGAAGTCTGAAACTCAAAAGTGTTGGCAATAGTTACTGACTTCAGTCCTGAGATGATCCGTGTCAATTGCCAATAGAATGAGGTACAGGCCAAAAATATGAGCCGAACATGCATGGACATATGGACAGATATATATCTGTAAATGTAGAAAGATAGACAGCTATATGCATATATATATATATATATATATATATATATATATATATATATATATATATAAATACTGTTGAATGATTCTGCTGGATGAAATGTTTCTGAAACAATTAGGTTTATGTATACCTGTCATGGCTTAGTGGTAAATCATGTTCTCTATGGTGTGCAGGATCTTGGGTTCAAGTCTTGCAGATTCTGTTTATCTTGTTGCTGGGTACAGAATGATTAAGGCACTTTAAAGCAGTTGTAAGTGGGTTTGCCTGGGTTTGCACAGAGGTAAGCACTTTTAACTTCCGGCTACAGTGTCTTGCACTGACTTAGTCTCTATATTGCTTAAGCTGTGTAGGCAGTGCTTACCCCTGCGCAAACCCACTTACAACAGCTCAAAAGTGCCTCAATAACTCTATCCAATGGGCCATGTTCTTCCCAGTAACAAAATAAATAGCTCCTGCAAGGCTCGAACCAAAGCCCTGCATACCATAGACAAAGTGATTTACCACTAAGCCATGACAGATATAAATAAATCTGATGTTTTCAGAAACATATCATCCAGTCCAGTCATGCAGCAGTACAGAGAATGTATACTAACATCTAGATGTATAGCTGTGTAAATATATTAATATCTAAACAGATACAACATATCTATATATGTACACATATATATATATATATATATATATATATATATATATATATATATATTTCTAAAACTATATACATATATAGCAATATATATGAACATATATACATGCAAATGCCTACATCGACACATATGTGTCTACACCTATATGTCTACATATACACAGCAAGTTACATATGTGTACGCAGACATATATCTATGTAGGTATATACGGACATAGTTATATATATGTTAGCAGATATATATATATCTATCTATATAGGTATATATGGCCATACATCTGTAGATAGCAATGGGCGATTAACAAACACACATATGTCCACATGCACCGTTAATGGGGTTGAGAAGCCCCACACACTATACGTCTTGTACGAATAGGCATCCCCCCACAGACAAACATGCCCACCTTGCAATACACTACCAAGTGTTGCAGATCCCATAACCAGGAACTGACACAGCATGGGCACAAGATGTTACCAGTACTATATCCCACCTATATGATGTCAGGCGGGTGTTGGTAACATATCATGCCATATAGTATACCTCCCATAGGAAATGTAATATCTGGAAGCTATCAACATCCACAGGATACAGATACACAGACACAGATATGCAGATACAGATATACATATATGTATATATATATATATATATATATATATATATATATATATATATATAGATATATAGATAGATATATATATATATATAGATATATATGTGACTACACATACACATGCAGATATATGTACAATAAGATACATATGTAGAAGGTGTACACAATATGGAACAGCCACTATGCCTACAGTTAACAACTGAACAACTGGACAATGTATGGGCCACCCATACAAATGACAATCGTTGCCTGCAACATAAACCCACAGAGAAGTCATAGGAAAAACACCACACACAGGTTTGCAGAAATGGAAAACATTTAATTGTGTACTATTACAGTTCTATATGCCATGTCATATAGCTGTTCAGACACAACAACCATATAAACAGAGTAATGCAACTGTGAAACAGTTACACTAATACAGTAGTCTGGAAAGGTTCACAACTGTTGCTGTCCAGGCCAAGCCCTTCAAATTGTACAATAATGAAGACAAACTGGGCCACAGGATACCAAAATATCAACAGTATGTAATGCAGTTGTATAGTTCAGCAGCCTCTATCTACATTCTGTACAAACTCAGTAGGTGGTAAAGACATCATGTGACCACATGGGTTCTAACTGTTACATAACAAGGCATAACTGACACCATCACGAGCACACCGACAAACAGAACAGTCTGTATGGCAGGAGGCAGTAGGCTTGCATTATCCCAGTTCATGTAAGTAATGTAAATATAGGTGAAGTATATGGTACTGTACATCCAGATACCTTAAGGCAGCTCACCCCTGATACCCCCACATTTTGTAACAGCCTAGGTCATTTATAGTGCTCTCCCCCTAGACTCAATAATACAGGGCCATATACCACTGTTACATGCAGTGGCCGCTGGAGTGCATAAGGGCACACATGTATTGTGTGGGTGATGTCCACACATATATGGCCCCAGCTGCACCGTATGTGTAGGGGATACAACAGCAGTGGACTGATGGCAGCAATGGCAGTGCGATATACTCACAGCCCACTATAGAACAACCATCGACAGCATGACACATGTGCAAAACTTGGTATATAGGTGGAGGACAGAGGCTGGAACACAAGCACATATTGTGGACAACTGTTGCCATACACTAAGCAAGTTGCTGGTGTTACAGGATAGTCTGCAACATACCCTTAGTCAGGGAATTTAGGTTAGAAACAGAAATGGATGTAGCCATGTACTGATAGCACTCAACACACACACTGCCAGTGTAATATCTGACACAGAACCTGTGTGGTGGACAGACAAAACATGATAGGCAGACCACTGGCCAGCAAGAGACTAGGCACACAGCTGTGAGCTATATAGACAGACTGCATTCCAAGGTAAACTAAAGTATGTACACACCCTGTAACACCAGTTCTATACAAATCATAACACAACTCTACTCGCAGTCTGTCTGTAAGTCCTAATCCTCCTACAAATATGTAGCTGCCCTGAGTTCTCCTGTAAGAGGTATTGCTACCTGCTGTCAGTAACACTGATGTCCACACACAGGAAGGATGTCCATCACACAGGAAATGTAAAGGGACCACGCCTACATGATTACATGATGTAGGGATTTATAGTGGGTGGTTGCCATGACAGTGGTAATTGGAAGTAGTACACATGTGTAATCATATATATATATGGCTATCTGAATAAGTATATGTACATATATTTCCACCATATGTCCTGGACATGGAGTGTAGCCCTACCCCAGTCCCTACAGTCCCAAAGTTGTAGTGCAAGGGGATTTCAGGTATGTATAGCAGGTATATTAGTAGACTATTGCTACTGTCACTGGGATTGTCTTTACAGACATTGTGTGTGTGGGAATTCACATCTGCTTATAACATGTGTGCCATTGGCTACTGACAGATATCCTAAGGGCATCATTGTAAAGTACCGCTGCTAGCATGTAATGCTCCTGTGGACTGCAGCAGAGATATTGGTCAATATATGTGGAAATTCTGACACACTCTGTACAGTCTAGAGGTATACACATAAGCCCTTAGTGCAAAACATGTGTACCATGCCTGACAATATGGATGTAGACAGCCATGTAGATGGGTATAACACATAATGACTGGTATACATTTGCCAGTATAGGTTATGCATTCACACACCCCTGTCTGGCCTGACACATAATAACCGCTGCTACAGGGGTGCCATGGCCACATACTACCAACTAGATATTGACATACATCTGTACAGCATCCCACTGCTCTGTCTGACATACAAGACTGTTAAGGGAGGTCTGGCAGCAGTACATCTGGCAAGTATCTGCACATGATATCTCACTGGGTAAGTACACTAAGCTGCTAGGCATGTAACAATGCACTGTGCAGGCTACAGGCAGACTGGCTCAACACTGACCAATATCTCCTTTGGGGGAATACACATATACCTGCATATATAGCAGGCTCAACAGGCATGTCACAGCACAGGATAAGATACACCTGTGTGAAAGTGCATAACCACAACCAATGTGAACACAGCCACAGCCACATATGGTAAGCTAGCATAATATTACAGTATATGGACTATCTGTTCTACACCATCCTCATATGTGCCACTCACAGACTGACCCAACATATATTGGGCTGCTACACAGATTGGTCTGATGGCTGTCTGTGGTATGGGACATGTGTGTGTATGGCCCTACAAACATGCACGCCAATACAGTACCATACAGTGGAGCAGCATGTAACATCAGATAGGAGGGAAACTAGAACAATGACATCTACCACGGTCTGTGCACAGGCTAAAGTACATATTAACAATACACACACTGTCGACATTTACCATAAGTTCACAGACCTCAGTACTATACAAACATCCACAGAATGTCCGGGTTATGTCATGAAATATAACCCCTACTGTACATAACATGTGTAGCAGTCAGATATATAACTGGCTTGCTATCAGATATGATGACACTAATTATGGTGTACAGCACATATGCACCACTTCATGCACGACATATGTTCCAAGATTGACAAAGGTGTGGCTGGAAGCACATACACAGGGCTAATATTGACATGTTGATGTGATAACCTCATACATTTACTGCTGTAACAGGATTTGTTGCAACATATTTCCTATGAGGGATATGACGTCAGTAGCTATCACAGCTTTCACCATCTACAGACTGCAATCCTCACACTACCTTCTGCAGTCCACATATAGATGCTCCGTGGGTAACACATAAAACCAAAGGCACAACTCTGCCCAGTCTGCAGATGATCCTGCAGATGGGGATTCCTCATAAACATGGAACTGCCATGGCAGGTATTGAGACATGTACAACAGCCATATCCACATTAACACTGTTAAACCAACATTACTCCAAATGCAGTACAGCAGCACAAGTCTGTAGTCAGGTCAGGCACATCCCCCTCCTGTTTGTTGCCCTCTTTACACAGTGTATGTTGTTAGAGGTAAATCCCCAATCCATCTGAGATGCTGTTTGCCAAACAACAGATCTAGTTCCTGCTCACAGTGAATTTAAAGGGCCAACACCACCATGATGTTCCTCGATATTGGAGTGTGTTTCCATGCAATTGGCTATGGGAATGTTACCACAGCTGTTCCATATGCAATCAGCAAGGGGAGAGCTGCAATTCATGCAGAGGCCATCAGCTGATCATGAGCATCACTTAAAATACACATGCTGCTGCCTAAGCTAAGCAGGTGTAGGTCTCCACATCCACCAGAGAGGGAGTGGGAGAGGCAGACAGAGGCAAAGTCATGTCAGGGAGGGGTGGGAGAGTAAAACTGAAGCATGTTTGTACCATACACCTACCAGCACAGGGTATCAAACCCCTGACAACTATGTAGTGCTATTACAGTTCAATGGAGCTATTGGATGCACCACATGGGCTACTAGCTATGGAGCACTCAGAACATATATGTGATGGTGAGTGACATCTGCAACAGGGATACGGTAGCTATACAGTAGGTGACGTACATGTGCCTGTCAGCATGAACAGGTGCCAGCGTCAACACAGCCACAGTCTCACAGGGAAACACACACACACACACACACACACACACACACACACACACACACACACACACACACACACACACACAAAAACAAAAACACACACACACTTTTTCTGTTTCATTTTTTTTACACACACTAAACAGCAAAAGTGCTGCTTAGTGAATGTAAAATAATGGGCTCATTAGGTTATTTTCAGCCTGAGCTCCATGTTACCTTGTGAAACAGCAGACTCATTTTTCAGCAGACATTACTTGTAGATTACTTCCCTGCTGGACAACATTCATTTGCCAATCAACATGCGATTTATAGGTTGCTCATTCTCTAAGAAATAATAAGCCTCATCCTGTATCCTTGCTATTCCCAAAGACCAGGTCCATATGACAATCATACAGTGTACAAAGAAATAGAACTACACTGCTCCTCCTCCTCCATTCAGCAGCTGCATCATGCTGAGTTCTGGCTATGAAGGAATTTCATTTATGGCCCTAACCCTAACCTATGGTGGCTGACATGAGCATGTCACTAAGGGATCTCCTGTGCTCCTATAGGATGCATGCACACTCCCATACATGCACCCTGAAGACTGCCTTCATTGGCTTTGGAGTACCAGCCTCACATGATCCCAGTAAATAGCTCAGATTGACATGCAAACCTTCATTTGCTTAAGTGCAATTCATGAAGAGGATACCATCCCTCCCTCCTTTTAAGATGGATTTAACCTCATAGCTTCAGAAGGTAAGACCAATAGTGCAGGGGTAGCCATAGTTATTAAAAATCAATATCAAGGTAAGATTCTGGACTCTAAAATAGATAAGGAAGGAAGATGGTGCTTTGTTACTCTCTCTTCTAAGATACATGATAAACCTATTTTACTTTGTAATGTATATGTACCATGTAGTAATCAACAGTGTTTTATAGCATCATTATATCCGTTGTTAAACCAATATAACAATTATTATATAATAATAGGAGGAGATTGGAACTCTTATCAAAATCCAAAATTGGATAGGTCTTGTTCACAAAGGTCATTTAATAGGCAAGCGGTGGTTGCATTAAATGATTTGAAAGAAGATTTCCAACTATATGACCCTTTTAAATATACGAATAATCCTTCCAATACAAACAATTTTACTTTTTTTTCACCGTGTCACAAAATGTGGTCGAGATTAGATTTTTTTCTGATTTCACAAACAATGATTAATTTTGAACCATCAGTTCTCATACATGCGCGTTATTTGTCGGATCATTCAAAAATTTCATTACACTTTTCTAAAGATTCTATGCATAATTTGTCTCACAGGGGCTATAATTGGTCTTTAAACCCAAATCTATTCAATAAGGAAGAAATAATACAGGAAATCATAGATGTTCTTAATAGTTTATTAGTTAAGTTGGAGAATTCTCAACATTCTCCTGATATAGAATGGGCAACAATTAAGACGCAAATAAGAGGGATCTTCTTGCAAAAAGCTTCATATTATAAAAAAATGTATATTAGAGAGATACAAGATTTGGAAGTTAAAATAAATTCACTTGATCAAAAGTTGATTCTGAATTACAACACTCAAACAGAGGAGGAATTATTCAAATGCCAAAAAGATCTTTTCTTAATTCAAAATAATAGGTTGACGTTTTATGAGCATAAAATGTTAGTGAGGTATGCTAATCATATTCAAACACCATCAAGGGCATTAGCTAGAATTATTAATCAATCAAAGTCAGCATCTGTAATTTCGGAAATACAGCTTGATAATACAATATATTCTAAAACCGCAGATATTATTAATGTTTTTGAAAGAATATACTCGGATATTTATGCGGATCAAAAGGATCTATCTTTAAATGGATCTACTGAGGAATTTTTCCAGAAAATTAGTTTCCCAAAAATAGATGACATTTCCCAAGAAGACATAATTAAACCTATATCGAGGGAAGAAATAACTGATAGAATCAAAAATTTCAAGTCATATAAGGCACCGGGGCCTGATGGCCTGACTGCTGAATTTTATAAAACTTTTTGTGATATTCTGGGTAAAATACTATTGATTGTATTTAATTATATAATTAATAATAAAATTAATGATCTCCATTTTAACGCATCAAAAACTATCCTTATACCTAAAATGAATACTGATACTCAGAATCCGGATAATTATAGACCAATCTCACTTTTAAATGTTGATATGAAAATTTTGACTTCTATCTTGGCTAATAGATTGAAAAGAATTATGAATCAAATAATTTCTAGCGAACAAGCTGGTTTTATAACTGCCAGACAAACAAGTGATAATACATTAACACTACATTCATTAATTTCTTATGCTAAGCAAAAGAATTTAAATATTTATGCACTCATAATTGATGCGCAAAAGGCTTTTGATAGGGTTGATGTAGGATTCTTGTTTGACACTTTGCCACAGTTTAACATACCCAAGGAATTTATATCATGGTTACAAATTTTATATACTAATCCTTACACTACTTTGTATATTAACAAAAGTTTCTCTAAAAGAATACAACTTAAAAATGGAACACGACAGGGCTGTCCCTTGTCTCCCTTGTTGTTCAATATATATTTAGAACCTTTATTTTTATATATTAAACAGAATGTATATCATAATGCACCCATATTATATGGAACAAAAATATCCATGGCGGCGTTTGCTGATGACCTTAATATTTACTGCACAACACCAATATCAGATACTGAAAAATTACTGAAAGCGGTGGAGAACTTTGCGGTAATATCTAATTACAAAATTAACCTCAAAAAAACAAGCATATTTCCCTTAAGGACTCCGAAACCCTTTTCACTTCTTTCATTGGTGGGACAGGTTAAATCTGAAGAGAAAATTAAATACTTGGGTATTACCTTTTCTACAGATGATAAGGAGTTTTATAACACTAACATTAAATTAGTCTGGGATCACATAATATTAGATTTTAAAAGATGGAAAAATCTAAAGTTACCGGTATTAGCAAAAGTTGCAATTATTAAAATGAATGTTTTACCCAGATTATTATATATATTTAGATCTGCTCAAGTATTCATTTCCAAAGGGTTTTTTAAACAAATCCATAGGGAATCCGCTAAGTTTATTTGGGATCCAAAAAGACCAGAATATCATATGACAAATTGATGACCCCAAAAATAAAGGGGACTAGACCTACCAAATTTGAAATGTACTATTTAATAATAAATTCGAACAGAATCTTAAGAATTGCTAACTATGATATATCTAGCAATAAATGGACACCAATGTGGGTAACTGTGAACTATAAATATATCTCGAATTTGAATATTAACCCCAAAGCAGTACCTTTTTTAAAAAAGGAAATGATTAAATCGTATGATATAATGGATCACATTAAATTATATATAATGTCAGTACAGAATTTATTTGGATCTCTAAATCTTATCCAGCATATGATGGTTTTCCAACCTTTTCATAGAAATCCTAACTTGAAAATTAATAATAAACTAATAAATCTTAAAACTTTTCCTCTTATGATGAATCTTACCTTACTTGATATATATCCTTACTTAAAAGAATCCATTAATACAATAAGACAAGAAATGAATCTGCCCAAATCATATTTAACTATTTTGAGACAGATTAAGGAACTAGCTATAAGTTATTTTGATGACTTTAAAATTAAAGATGAGGAAATAACAACATGTTTTAACTTATGGCAAGCTCTTCAACAAGATGTCAAATATATAACAACCACTAATAAATTAATAAAGGATTTTAAATTCCAGAATACAGTACTTATTTCAAAATATTGGAGGGAGAAATTACCACTTACAGAGGACAAGCAGTTCATGAAGGCAATTAATCTAACAACGAAATCAATATCTTTCCAAAAATTAATGTATACTCAACTTATGATTTTTGGAAATGCCTATTATACACGCCTCAGATTGCACAAGTTTAATTCTAAAAACTCTCCAATCTGTCCATATTGTACAGATCAAACAGCAGATCTTCTTCATATGTTCTGGAGCTGTAAATGTATCTATAAACTCTGGAATTCGTTAAAACTGCAACTCCAAAAGATGGGATATCAAAGTTCAACACTTTCATGGGAATTCATGATATTACATATCCCTCCAAAACAACTTCCTAGATCCCAAGTCACTATATTTATTAATATTTTCTTACTAATGAAACTTTATATAGCCACAAACTGGTTAAATCCATCTCAAACCTCATGGAACAATTTTAGGACTTTAGCAATAAGACATATATTAGCTCACAAACTACTTTTGAAGGATCATAATAAAAATATTAATAACCCAAAGATATGGGAACAAATTTTTAATATCATACTGGCATAATATATGGAGATCGAGTGTATTGTGAGACATATATACTCATTACGGGAAAAGATGTTAATAAGTAAAGATTGAGATAACTGACTTATGTAAAATTCTTTTGTTATATGTTTCTGTATAACTTGATGTTATATTTGGAGGCATTCATGTAAATATTGTATATATGTTTTTGGGATTGAACTAGATAGGATAGTTAGAAAGTATTAATATTTTTTTGTTTTGTTTAAGTTTGTATGGAAAATACTAAAACAATAAAGATTTATTATTGAAAAAAAAAGATGGATTTAACCTTAAGCCATATATTTGTTATCCCCATTTTTCTGGCTCTTTCAGTACAACAGTACAAAGGTCTGTACTCAAGCCCAGGCCCTTTGGGTCATACTCAGAACTTTATTCTTCTGTTGCATATTATGGTTTTCACATTCTCTATTTTAGCTTAAAAACTGATTAATAATATTTTTCCTTTTCCATTGCTACTTTAATTATAAGCTTCACACTTTGACCTTTACATGTTTTTCAGGGTCCCTATTACGAGAGCAAAAGTCCGTTTAAGCGAATCCGTGAATGTCAACATGTATTGCACGAACCGGCATTACAGCGAACATCAAAAACCGCAAATTTGGAAATGTCGAATTACATGTGTGTGTATCTGTGGTATAGCTCCATATGGTAAGTGTGCGATAGTAACGGACTTTAGGGTTAGGGTGCGGGTTAAGGTAAGTGCATACAGAGGTAGTGTATGTAAGATTTAGTGTAGGGTTTTGTTAAATGTATGTGGATTATTTATTTTGTTTGTGTATATTTTCGTAGGGAAAGTGTGCGGTAGTTACGGACCTTAGGGTTAGGGAGGGGTTAAGGATAGTGCATAGATAGTTGTGTATGTGGAGTTTAGTGTAGGGTTAGAAGTAGGGTTTTGGTGCTTTACTTTAGGGTTAGAAGTCGGGTTTGGTTAGTGTATGTATGTGGTGTATTTATTTTGTTTGGGTAGGTAGTATGTAGCGGGTGGTGGGGTTGGCCGACTATGACAGTTTGAGATTTAAAATTTTGCGGTTTAGTGCATTCGGTATTCTCATGGTTCATGCAATACGTGTCGGTGTTTAGGTATTCTCTCAAAAGGACTTTTGCTCTGCTAATATAGACCCTTTTTTCATTAGATGAATAGTACTTGCATGTTGTGTGGGCAGCCAGACTTATTCAGTACAAGTATCCCTTGTGAGAAAGCTGTAGTTAATTAGTTTTTTTTTTTTATTATTACAAATTTTAACTCACTTTAGCTAATTCTGTAAATGCTGTTAAAGATAATACAGTGGTGCAGAGGTTAGTGTTCCTGCCTGACAGTGCTTGGTTCTCCTACTGTGTGTGTGTGTGTGTGTGTGTGTGTGTGTGTGTGTGTGTGTGTGTGTGTGTGTGTGTGTGTGTGTGTGTTTGTAGTCTGGATATCCTCCCAGTATCCACATGGATTATTATCAGGTCTTTCTACAGGCCAAAGATGAACTGTGGGTGAATTGCTCATAGTCTAAATTGCCATAGATATCTTTGCAACATGCAAAATTGAGTGTGTGTGCTTCTTTTGATAAGCTTGTTTCCTATTCATGGTGCATTTCTAAACCTTGCCCCCATGAAATACTGGGACATACTTTAACTTCTCTGGGATCCTGCACAGGATTAATTAGCTAAAAAGAGAACAATCAAATAAGGAAATGAATGAATGAGGGAATGAAAGAATTAGTAAATTGGTTTCCATTTATTTATTTTTTATTTATTTTATTTTACATTTGTTTACCGGGCTAGTCTAGCTGGATACATGTCCATTTTCAGTAGAGGCCTGGGGAGAAAAGCTCCAAGAAGAAGGTACAGATAACATACTAGATGCTAAGACAATAAAAATTACTATAGGCTTTACATATATTTGAAATAGAGAATAAAAATAAAACAATTGGCTATACATATAGTTGAAATAGAGAATAAAAATACAACAATTGGCTTTACACACTATATAAAACAGGCACAGAACTTAATTTCCTGTTGTCTCATTGAAATTTGCCAGTAATAAAAACAACATAACTTTATTTACTGTTACATAGTTGAGGAAAATATGGGCAATTTCAGAGAGTATACTTTTGATCAACCAAATTACTTGTCAGTTTAGCAAACAAACACACATGCAAACAAGAAAGCAAGCCTGTAAATAAATAAATAAATAAATAAACAAACAAAGTGCATAAGGCAAAAGGTATGCCTTGAACTCTATGAGGATGTTATAAAATGCAGGATATAATTAAACTACTTATTTTAGAGGAATGATTGTCATAACCACTTAGTTTATTCCAATTAATATTGCATGTTTAGGTAACATTTCTTATCTGTGTTCCATTGGTTCTGCCCATTTGCTTAATCAGCTGTTAAGATTTATACAAGAGCTGTGTGGTTTAAGGCCTGTGTATCTGCAATAATGTACCTGTACCTTTACTAGCAAATATGTAACGTTATTGTAGAAACAAATCTTTAGATCTCATAAATGGGACATCTTCATATGAAACCTAAGGGGCAGTTTTGCTCATCACAAGATAACCTTTAATGTGATTTATTTAATTTATTTATTTGACATTTTTTTACCAGGAAATTCCTACTAGGCATGGGGCCCTTTTCAGGGGAGGCCCAGTTAGAAAAGCTCCAAAGCACATTTGCAAAGTTACAATTTCACATTTATTACACATGCAATCATCACAGCAAACAAGTAAAAAATTTGGATAAATGGAAAATAAACAAAAGTGTTGTAATAAACTATATAAAATCTAGCACAAGCTCTTTTTCAATAGATACAGTATTGGTTTCATGAAAGGGAAAGGGTAGAGTAAGAATGGAAATGAAGGAATAATTAGTAGGTAAGGTTTACAGATGGAAAGGCTAGAAAAAGGTTAAAGTATGAGGGCTAGTAAGATGGGTCATGAGAAATTACTATCGCCATGATTCAGAAAGAAAGAAATTACTATCGCCATGAGTCCGAAAGAAAAACATTATTATCTCTATGATTTAGAAAGAAAAAAAAAATTACTATCGCCATGATTCAGGAAGAAAACAAAATCACTTTTGCCATGATTCAGAAAGAAAAAAAATACTATCGCCATGATTCAGAAAGAGAAAAAATGGAGAAGTTAGATGACTCATAGTAAGTTCCAGATATGTGAGCTGAAGAGAGAACAAAGTTAGCATGGGGTATTGGCAGATCCAGTTGCTGGACAGATGTTCTTGGGAAGAGTAATGAGGTATAAGTCTGATAATTCAGGAATAGTATTCCAGGTGTTTGCAACATGGTGTGAATACAAACTAGCTCCCTTTGATCTTGAGGTTTATAAATAGATAGTAGATGCTTATGAGAGGAATCTAAGTCATGAGATAGAATATAATATTGAAGTAAAGTTGAGGTTGTTTGTGAAAAAGAAGTGTTATACAGTATTTTGTGTGTTAACATTAGTTGATAAGTAAGTAGGTGGGGTAGTTCGAGCAAGTTTAAGGCTTTAGTTGCAGACCAGTGGTGAGTATTGGAGGGCTGACTAGTGGCAAACTTAGCTATTTTATTATAGCATTTTCACAGAGTTTTGCTTTTAGTGAAGAGTTACTTTAGTGGAATTTTTGAGGAATTGTTTAACACTATACAACATGCCCAGTTTTTAATTGGTCTTTCCTATATTGTTATTGATATACAGATCAAACTTAATATTGTTGTCTATCATAACACCTAACAGCTTAGTGTGAGAGACAACATCAATTGTAGTGTTGTTCAGAGAAGTAATTGTAAAGGAAGTATTGTTAGGGGGGAATTGCTTGACTAAGAACAGCAGGAATTTGCTTTTTTAGGGAGTGAGTAGAAGATAGTTCTTGGTAAGCCATGCTTTATTGGAATTAAATGCTTCTTGAGTTATACTTTGAAAATTTGTCAGATTATTCGAGGAGCAGATTAAAGTGGAGTTATCAGCATATTGAATAAGAGTTGCTTGTTTTATGGAGGTATGAACATGATTGATAAAAATGGTGAAGAGGAGTGGACCCAGAATGGAGTCTTGAGGTACCGCAGTGCATATTGGTAGATAAGGAGAGAAACTGGAGTCACATTTGACTGATTGATATCTGTCTAAGAGGTAACTGGTGAACCATTGTAAGATAGTTTCAGTTAAGCCAAGTCGGGAAAGTTGGGACAAGAGTTTGGGGAGGAAGACTGTATCAAAAGCTTTAGATAGATCTGAGAATAGAGATGAGACAAAGTTACCTGTATCACTTGCTTTATTTACTGTGTCAGTGAAGGAAACAAGAACAGTGGTAGTACCGTGTGTAGGTCTAAATCCATGCTGTGTAGGAGAAAGAAGAATATTGTCAAGTAGGAATCAAAACAATTGTTTATGGATGCATTTCTCTACAATTTTGGATAGAGGAGAAAGAATAGAAATGGGCCTGTAGTTAGATATTTTTGTGGAGGTACCACCTTTGTAGAGAGGGAGGATAAAGAACTTT
This sequence comes from Protopterus annectens, assembly GCF_019279795.1. Classification (NCBI taxonomy): domain Eukaryota; kingdom Metazoa; phylum Chordata; order Ceratodontiformes; family Protopteridae; genus Protopterus; species Protopterus annectens. Next base: position 1,192,547,772 of record NC_056733.1, read on the forward strand.
TTCCACAGGGTGGGGACATAGACTTCTTTGATAGATCTATTTATGAGAATGGAGACTGAATAGGCTATAGAGTCAGCTGCTATTTTTAGATACTCATTGGGAAGGTTATCAGCAGAGGGGGAACAGGATTTGAGTTTGCTTAGCAGGGACTTAATAATAATAAAATAAGTGGGTACTAGTTGCAGCGAGAAAGAGGTGAGGCATCTAGTATGGGAATTGAAGAAAGTAGAAGGTGATATTGGGAAATTGTTAGTAATGGAAGCAATGCTGATAATGAAATAAGAGTTATTCAGATGCTATATCAGAAGCAGTACTGTCACTGGAGTGTTGAGGGGAAGATTGATTTCCAGAGTGTAGAATGTTTTTGATTGTTTGCTAAAATGTTTTTGGACTGGTTTTATGCAAGTCTTGTGGCTTTGCGTAAAACTGTTTTTATCTAAGTTCACTTGTTTCTTTACTAGGTTACATAGTGCTCTAAAGTATGGTAGATTTGTTTGTGTTTTTTGTTTTGGGTAACATGCCCATGCTTTATCTCTTTTTTGCATAAGGGATTTGGTATTATTAGAAAGCCAGGGAGCGTAGTTAGTTTTGACTCTTTTCTTTCTGGCAGGAGCAAATCTGTTTAAAGTGTTTAGGAATGTAAAGTTGAATTTTTTGACTGCCTCATCAAGAGGTTAGTATTTAAAGAAAGACCAGTTAATAGTATTTAAAATATTTGTAAAGGTCTGCTGATTAAAATGGGTTAAGTTGCATACTGACTTATATGTAAGGTTGTTTGCATGGGTGACTGTTAAGTCTAGTTGTGCAGATAGGGTGGTGGGCACTAATAGAGTCTTGTAGTATTTTTGATTCAATAAAATTACTGGGGTGGGAGACCAATGCCAGTCAATAATTGAGTCATTTTGGTGTGATGAGTTGGTAGAGATTTGGAGCATTATAAGTTGTGAAAACCTAAGAGGGTAATGCTGTCACTAGGGAACTGGGAGTTAAGTTTCAGTCAGTTAGTGTTGACATCACCTAATATGACTGTTTCTAGAGAAATTAACTGATACTCAGGATAGGATATTTTCAAGAGCTGACAGATTGTTGCTGGGGGTATGCACAATGTAATAATACAGATGCTTTTGTTATTATTTAGGCTAAGATAGGTAATAATAAGTTCATTTTTATCAAAGGATGGTTATAAGAAGTTAAGACATAGAGTCAAGAATTAGTATGGCTATACCGTCTCCTTTTCATTTGAGTCAGTCAGCTCTGAACACATTGAAACTAGGAGGAAGGACTGCAGTATCTTTGATGTGTGGTTGAGCCAGGTGTCCGTGATGCTGTTATATTAGACACATTAGCTCAAAGATGTTTGGAATTATTTATTTTTAGCTGAAAGGCAACTACATAATGACTTTTTAACTGTTGTATTTTAATCAAAACTAAATGTCTCATGAACTGTAATAGTGTGCATTACCATAATTGCATTTTTTATTTAAACTACTAAATTGTAAACTGCTTTTTCATACTGAGACTTGTATTTTCTCTTTGTGGGTGTTCTTTCTATGCTTTTAAAGTGAGGTTTCTGTGTTCTGCTCAGGTGGCAAAATCTTGATAGAGGCCTGTTGTCTAGGCTGGTAGTTTTGTTTGAGTTTCCTGTGTTTCTAGCAGCCATTTTCTGCTGATTGTCTTCATTATTATTGAGAGTAACAAGGCCTCCTGACCTTCTGTAGTGCGAGTGATTGGGTAATAACAGGTGCTGAGTAGTAATCTGATCTTCCAACTCTTCCATTCTTACTGCTATATAAACCCTGTGTCTTATAAAGGTTCTGCTTGTATTGCTCAGGTTCTGGATTGCATTGCATAAGTGGAAATTCCTTAAGATTCCAAGAGCAGGATAAGTTATTTCTTACACTTATTTCACTGAACTGCACTTCTGAAACACTTATAATTGTGCTATACAGTTGATCTACTACATTTTTGCACTGTTATAAAGCTTTTTTTTATTGTTTCACTGCATTTATGTACTGTTTTATACTGTTTTAACATTACTTAACTGTAAACTGCTTTTTCATACTGAGAGCTGTATTTTCTGTTTGTCAGTGCTCTATCCGAGCTTTTCTGTGCATTTTTGTCTCCACTCCTTGATCTGTTTAAAACTTTCATTTAGTGGCTACAGCTAGGAACTGTAATTTTTTCCACCCACCCTCCCTAGTGTTGTGTGTTCTTATACTTGGTGGCTTTGCAGTTGCCCGCCAATACTGTATATTTGATCTGTGACACTCCTCCCAGTATAGTGTCATTAGTTCACTCATTCTAATAGAGAACATTTGTGAAGGCCAACCCACTCAGATTCTTAACGTTGAATTAACTTCTGTTCCAGATTTCTCCATTTCCACTTTACTGAAAAAAATTCTAAGCTTGCTTCCCCCCTTTCCTGCGACAGGTCAGATACGGATTTGCTGTGTCCAGGACTGTTTGTAAGCTCCTAACCCCCCCCCCTACTTAACTAGGGTTAAACTATTCCTGGTGCCATAAAGTCTGTTCTTCAAAATTTCCCTTGCAACTAGCCAGCTTTTTAGTTTTAGCACTCATCTGTTTCTTTGATCTCAGCACTTGTTCAGAACTCATTGTAAGCACTAAATAAGTTACAAATTACTACAGCACTCAACTTTCCTCACTTGTCTAGAGGAAAACAGTTTTTAGTACTTAAAAAATAAGCACCTATTCAGGCATGTCTAAAGGTCAGCTGCCGGTGCTTTCTCCTGTCTACCTGATGAATCTGGGCATCTTGGGACAATGCAGTAATTGCCTCATGTACACAGACAACCCTCTCCTCCTACCACCCAACACTGCACTTATATAGTCAAACTGGAAGCAAAGCTCTCTTCACCAAAGACTGGCCTAGACAGTCAAGAGGAGAAGGTAAGCACTTGCACCACACCACACTCATCACATAGTCCCTCAAAACCTACACCACCAAAACACACACATAGAAACACAAAACACACACTTACATTCACAGAGGCTCTCAGTACAAATCTGCTCAAACAACAGAGACCTCCAAAGCAGAAATGCAAGCAGCCTCCACCCCCCCAACACAACCCAAATGACACATAGCCCACATACTCAGTGTGCCACTCAACAACAGCCCATAAGGCATAACGTACCCAACACTCTAGTCATAGGTAACTCTATAGTCAGGCACACTGATGTTCCACTCACCAGGCTAAACAAGGAAAAAGTTACTGTCAGCTGCCTGTTAGGTGCCAGGATCCGCCACATAACGCACGCACTCAGGTCATTCCACAAGTACAAATATGACTCTGTCATTGTCCATGTTGGTGTGAATGACCTGAGACATACCTCCCTGGACTACATGAAAAGAGACATGGAGGAGCTCTCCGATCTTGTAGCCCAGGCCGGTATGACCCTAGCCCTGAGTAGCATCCTGCCATCACCCAGAATGATACCACAATACAAGGACAAAATGATTGACTTTAACAATTGGCTAAGCTTCTGGTGTCATTCTAAAGGAATCCAGTATCTGTCTGCCTGGGATGACATGATCGACAGACCACGCTGCTTTGTCAGAGATGGCCTGCACCTGTTGCCATTGGGATTCTGGATACTGGCAAAGGCTCTTGCCACCCTTATAGTGCCTTTTTTAGGCAAGGTTCAAATGACAAATTCACCACCGTAACAGTTTCAATCAAGCAAAATCTGAGGGTAATGCTACTCAATGCTAGAAGTCTAAATCTCAAAATGCATTCACTCGAGGCACTCCTTAAAATGGAGAACACTGACATCTGTGCAGTGACAGAGACCTGGTTCAAAGCTCCAGAGAGCACCCCTGCATTACCAGGCTATAATTCATACCACACATTTCGGCCACCAAACTGGACAAAAACACTAAAGGTGGAGGCGTGTACATATTCATTAAGGATATCCACACCTCCAAGCTAGTTGCTCAGCATAATGCATCCAAGATTATCCAAGTTCAACTAACTCTGGGCAAAACCACAATCCAGATTGTAGCTTGCTACAGACCCCCCACCATGCTCCAGGATTCCCACTCCTCTTTTCTTGATACACTGGAAAATATTAAGGTACAACCCAACACTCTAATAATGGGTGATTTCAAGTACCCTACCATTAACTGGGAAAACTACTCATGTACCAACTCTTTTGCTCAACGTTTTCTGGAAATCATCAATTCCAACGCCTTGGATCAACTTATCCACACACCCACCAGGGGCAGCAGTATCCTAGACTTGGTCATCACCAACATGGGTGACCGGTGTTCCACACCAGAGGTCAGCTCCTCGTTGGTCAGATCTGACCACAGGCTAATCACCGTAGACATCCACATCCCGCTCCCACCCCCCCATTAGGAAAACAACCGTAAAAAATATGTCCAAAGCCAACCTCACGCTTCTTAAGACAGAAGTGGCAAACTTCACGACACCCATGCAGATGGACAATAGAGGTACAACTGCTGAATCCTACACAAATGCACTTTATAAGCACTTACATGAGTGCATGGATCTTGCTATCCCTAACAGAATCAAGATGCTATCCTCCAAAAAAAGGAAGCCAATTTGGTGGTCTTCTGCCATAAACAAACTCTACAACAGAAGAAAGAAACTGTTGCAAAAAAGAGTAAAATCCCACGATTGGAGGAACTCCCTGGTCAGCCTCAGTAAGAAGCTGAGATCCCTCATAAAATCCTGTAAAGCTAGTTATGAAAACAAAATTGCCACTGATTCTAAAGACAACCACAAAGCATTCTATAGCTATGTCAAAAATCTCAATGGCAACACTCAGATCTGCTCTGAGTTACAGTACAATGACACTAAATATACAAAACCAACTGATATTGCCAAAATATTGGCAGATAGGTTCAGTGCTAACTTTACCCCCCTCTCACCCCCTAAAGGGCCCATCTTTATACCGGAAGAATGCAAAGTTCCTGTAATCACAGCTGCACAGTTAAAAACCTCACTCTCCAAAGCCAAGAACACAGCATCCATGGGACCTAACAACATCCCAGGCTGCCTTCTACATGAACTACAGAATGAACTGGCACCCCACCTAAGTACCATGTTCAATCATAGCCTCACCTCAGGCTTTGTGCCCATTGTGTCCACAAAGGGGGGGCCACAACAGACCCTGGGAACTACCGCCCCATTAGCCTGACGAGCCTTGTCTGCAAGGCCATGGAACGTATCATCATGGAACTCATAAACAAAGACATTGGAGATATCTAAACTCTGGACCCAACACAGTTTGGGTTTGTAAAAGGCAGATCATGTCTCCTAAACCTGATAGACTTCTTTGAAGCAGTCATCAAAGCCATAGATGAGGGTAAGCTGGTTCACACAGCCTATCTAGATCTCGCCAAGGAGTTCGACACTATCCCCCACTCTGGAATTATAGATAAACTCACTAAACTAGGTATAAATCCCTATGTCACAAGATGGGTTGCCAACTGGCTTACTGACAGAACCCACACCATGAAAGTAGCAGACTCCAAATCAGACTTCAGACCAGTGACAAGTGGAGTACCACAGGGTTCAGTCCTGGGTCCTCTCCTGTTTGGTATCTACTTCTCTGAAGTACAGACTAACACAGAAGGTCTTTGGCTAACTAAATTCACAGATGACTGCAAACTAGGAGCCATAATCGAAACTCCTAATGATGTGGACATCCTACAAAAGGGACTCACTGAGACAGATGCCTGGTGTCAAAGACATGGTCTCAAGCTCAATGCCAACAAGTGCATTGTCATCCCCTTTGGTAAAAACTTTGTACCCATGAACTACCACATAGGCGGTAGTCTACTTAACACTGAAAGTTTGATAAGAGACCTTGGGACACAGGTGGACAGTAGTCTCTCCTTTGATAATTACATCACCACAGTAGTCAGAAAATCCTTCTACGTGGCACACCTCATCACAAACGGTTTCTCATCCAGGAAAAAAGAGGTAATTGTTCCCCTCTACTCATCACTCATTAGACCCATTATAGAGTACAACCCCCCTTTTGGTATGTACCTCACAAGACATCTACAACAACTGGAAAGGCCGCAAAAATACCTCACAAAGAGGATTACTGGCCTCAAACAGATGCCTTACGAAGACCGTCTCAAAAAACTCCATCTTTACTCCGTCGCATATTGCCTTCTCAGAGGTGATCTCTGCCTAACATACAAAGCTATGTCAAACCCAGAGCTGTTGGACATGCTCCACTTAAAGAACTCCCAATCCCTCCAAGCTACACACTCTAGGGACCTAAACCTTGTCACCACAATAAACAGAACATGCTGGAGGGATAGATTCCTGTCCCAGAGACTTCCCATACTCTGGAACAGACTACCTGTCTATGTCAAACAGAGCTCCTCATTAACACTCTTCAAGAAAAATCTTGATGATTGGATGGGTAATAGGAAATTCACCCCGGGATCACTTCTGTGGTTCTGCTTGACAGAGGCACAGGAAAATAATTTTCTCGGGTGGCGAAAGCTGGGGTACCTTTTTGGCTAGGCTTGTATAGGCCCTAGGGCCAATAGCCTAGTACCTACCTATGAACCTATGAACTGGGAATTTATACACAAAATACCTATTTAGATATCCACATGTAATAAACTGTAGGAGAAATATCGTTGCAGTTTAGTACTTTAATTGTATATCCTCTTTAAAAATGCTTAGACATCTGTAAATGTGAACATATATAATTTAGCAATGAATGCAGAGGCCGACTGAATTAGCCACCTCTGACTGATATTGATTTAAGCAGATGTTCACAATTCTTGAACCAGAATGATAGCATACAGATACTGCATAGCGATTACTTAGGAGCTCTATATCACCATACATCTCATCAAAAATGTATCTGGTGCTAGCCTGGCTTTCCTGTCCTGATTCTTTTGCATGTGTTACTACATGTATCAGAAAGGACAGGTATGTGTGCACAATAACTAAACAATTAAGAACTCTGAAGCAGAGCAAGTCTCCATATTCTGTTCTCACAACCCTAAAACAAACAGATGAAAACACACACCCTTATGTGAAGACATGATGTTCTCTTGTTATCTTTTCGTGATAGCACTTAACAAAAAGTTTAAAAAACTATATAGGTGCTGATGTAAAAAGAAATGAGGATATTCCATATTATGTTTTAATTTAGAGGTGAAATGTAATGTGGACTGTGGATACAGGCCATCAATACTTGTTAAATGAGGCCTAATGACCAAGCAGAGCAGAACTCAAGTGTCCAAAGAAAGACCGAACACAGACGGAGAAGAGAACCTGGTACATACTATTGGTTAGTCTGCATGTGGTACGTCCTAATGTAAAGTGACTACTCTGTACCTGCCACAAAATCTGATTCAGTGACATAAAATGTTTATGAGCCTATATCCTGATTAAAAAAACACCTGGAATTAATGATTGCACAACAAAGTAGCCCCCCTCCAATCTGTTCATGATGCAAGCAGGTTCCATATTTATTAGATCAACACATACGGCAGGATTCACGACGCCTTCGTGTAAGAGTTATAACTCTTACACGGAGGCTGCAGTTAAATGGAGTGATGTCAGCATGCTCTGCATATTCATGAGAGCATGCTGAATCACACCTAAGGCTAACACGGTCCATGTAAGACAGTAGGGGGCGTGTCCGTAGGCCGAGCCCTGTAAGTGGACATGCCCCCAGAAGAGTAAAAGTGCCCAAAGTAAACACCCACGACAGAGTCCATGGAAATGTGAATAAACACAACACAACACATGCCCCCACAGACTACGAACATAAAATGTACAAATGAACATCTCATAATTTTTTTTTAAATTGTAAAGATGTTTGCGCGGGAGTGCCCGTAGCGCAGCCACAGTTAGCAGTCAGTGGGAAAGCATATAAGAACGAAATATGCACAGTAAGCCAAGAAACAATAGAGTAGCGGTAGAGATGTTTGCTGAAGAGCAGGCATTCATGGTGCGAGCCCCCCCCAACACCAATTTTTATTTTTAGCAAAATAAGCACGAAACAAGTCCCTGACAAACATGTACACATAAAATCACATTTTATGTAAAATGTAATGAAATAGCCCATTTATATTGAAGAAATGTAAGGTAACAAAACAATAAAAAATGCCAGATGTGCCCATAGCTGAGCTACAGTTTAACAGGGTGAGTGCATCTGCCCGTAGGTGAGCAGTGGTTTAACTGGTGCAAAGTGAGTGCCTGTAGTTGAGCAGTGGTTTAACAGGTGCAAAATGAGTGCCCGTAGCTGAGCAGTGGTTTAACAGGTGCAAAATGAGTGCCCGTAGGTGAGCAGTGGTTTAACACGCTGAAACTATGTGCCCCTAGCTGAGCTGAGTGTAATATGCGTGCTGATAGCCAAATGAGGCTTAAACCAGTGTACCCCGTTTGCGCGGAGCTGCGCACCGCGCAAACAAGCTAACCGACGGGCAATGTTGAGCAAGCCGTATCAAAACTGCCTTTACACAGACACACCCCTCAGCTTGTCTAGACAGTCATAAAAAATAAAAAGTAGTGGCCAGGTTTGAACCCAGGATACTATACACCATAGTCAAGGTACTGAACCACTAAGCCATGACAGAAGTACCTATAAATGCAATAATAGCAAATATATAGGAATGAATACAAACTGGAGCATGACAATGCAGGTTTAGTGAAGTTGATACAATTCCAAAATGGCCAATCACAGATATGTGCGGGAAAAATGGCCTATATAAGCCCCATAGGTGGGAATACACAGCATAAATGATTGTAGAACTGACTTGCAGCCAGAATGACAGGAGTAGGTGAGGGTAGTTGCTTTCAAGCACAGAGGTGGGGCGTTGAGGAGTCCAGGTACATGGTCTGGCTCTTAGTCCACAATCATGAGGCCCAACTCATGCAGGGCCAGGTCCTGTGGGGAGCATATAGGGCTGAGGCATGGGACCGGTTGGCTCATGATCTCACCAGTGCCACAGGGATTCCAAGGACTGGTGAGCAGGTCCGTCACCACCATGCAGACCGGAAGAGACACAAGCAGGACCAACTGAACCTTTGGATCCAGGAGGCCTGGCAAATGCCCAACACCCCACTACTGAGTAAGTTACATTTAATTATGTATGTAAGAAATTAAACTAGCTGATATTATGGAGATGTGTATTCCAATATTACTTCATTTATATTATAGCTGCAGGTGTCCATTCTGCGAACCGCAGAGCCTATGGCGATAGGCTGGTGTGGTTGCACCACCAGGCAGGTCAGTAATCCACTCCCAGTAACTGTAAAGAAATATAAAAGTATGACAGTTAGCAAAAGAGTGCAGTGTAGTCACTAAGTAATAAAATGTGCAAGTAACAGTGTAAAAGTGTTTGCAAGTATTGCTTGATTACAAAAGTGTGTTGCAGTCTGTAATCCAAACAGAAAAATGAAAATGTCTGAAATAAATTCTGAAATAAAGATGCCCCACCTGTAAGAAAATAGTACACAACCTGCAGCAGGCTGAAAAGTACAGCTGCAGAAGATGATCAAATCACATGTGTGAAATATATCCCTGTTGAAATACTGAAACATGACAGAAGTGAGACTGCTGGAAAGGATTGTAATAACTACAGGTAAAACATGTCAATAAAGCCTAGAAGTAAGTACCATCCTGAATAGTAAAATGAAAACAAGTGAGAGAGTGTGAGAAAGTGTCATGAATCCAGCAATACAGTAGTAATAACCCCTGAATAAAGTATACTGCAGTCAGTACAGAATGAAATGCATGTGAGAAGCAAAACCAAACAGCGAAATCTATTCAAAGTGTTGCTGCATCTGGAATGTGTATCCCAAAATCTGGATATGTTGCTCTCAGTCTGCAATATGCAGATAGTATGATTGTCTGATATACCAAACATCCACACTTGTCTATAGCTATATAAAGCAAATGTAGCAGGATGATGTAGCTGAACAAAGCTAGATATGAATGTGTATGAAGAACAATAAAATGTATATTGATGTAGCAGTAACAGTCCTATCACCAAGTTGAAGTAGTTATCATATAGGAAACTGTAGTTAGAACAGTAGTGTGTATATATGTGCAGCTATTAGAAATGTACAGCATATGTGTTGGCATTCGAAGGTGTTAATATTATTTTCTTCACCCCACCCTATAACCACATATAACCCATTCCACGTGAAAATGGTATGTGCAATCACAATTAACACACCTGGACATTTGTCCTGTTGGGTCATATATATTTGCATGTCCGTTGATGCATCTGCCCTGTTCATACATCCAAACCTGATGGCCTGTTGCCATCAATCAACCCTGCATGTTGTTGGACTGTGTATTGCTGTTCAAATTATGCATGTGTTATGCTCGCTGTTCAATGGTGTGAATATCTGGGTGTTTGGTTAATGGGAATACTAATGCATGCTGTTACAACTAATTGTGAATGGTATTATATGTCACTAACCCAAACTGTCATGACATAATGCAAAACATAGGACGACAGGGAAGGCGGGTTCCAGCGGACCCACCTCTCCCACCTCAGCTGGCGAGTGCACCTGGCACTAGTGCCCAGTCTGGACCCTCCTCCGGTGGCCCTGTGCCACCTGTGGGTGGAAGCGCTGCAGGAGATGGGGCTCGTCCCCCCTCTGCAAGTGTGGCCGGAGGAGAACCACCACTCACCCTCCATAGTGTCCGGACTGTGGTGCGTAGGGAGATCCAGGACTGTTCTTGGGCCCCTACACCAGCTTGAGGCACAGGTGGCACAACTTACGGGCATGCCTGTTGCCCGGCCTACACAGCCCCCAGCACAGCCCTGTCCTGGGCAGTGAAGGAACAGTGGCAACTGCCTATGGGTGGGGATATCAGTTCCACTGTTGCCATCTGTGGGCTCATGGGCTCTGGATATCCAAACCTCCGTCCCCGTCAATTGTGTAACCCCTCCACACGTGTCATACACCGCCCCTGTATGAGTCTTGTTTGTCTTGTCTGTTGACCTACCCAACCTACCTCCCCAGCTATACCGACTTCCTTCACCTGACATACCACTCTCACCTGAAAAAAAAAAAAAAAAAAGGGCACTCTGTACCCACAAAAAAATTACGCCCATACATAGCTGCCCATTCCGCACACATGTCTGCTGGACATGGAAACTATCAATTACAATTGGCTGTACAACAAGTATTATTGTTGTCCTGACACCTCTCTCAGTGGTGGAAGGTTTCAAATGTCACACCAAATTACATACATATGCACAGCTGTTGCTGATGAAGAAATGGGCAGCTATGGGCCTTGCCTACATCCCTCCTGCAAATCCCAAGCTTGTTTCCCTACTGTCTTACCCTCTTTGTGACCCCTTTTTCACCACTTTCCTGTCTCCCCATTTTCATTTCTTTCAAAGAAAATAGCAGGTGTGCCAGAGTAAGCACTGTTAAGCGGTTGTAGCGGGTGTGCGGAGCTGAATGCCAGTGCGCATGCAAACCAGCGCTAACCTGGTTACAACTGCTTAAAAGTGCCTTAGTCACTCTGATTGACAGGTCCTGTAGTCAGTTCAAAAGCAAAATAAAATCCCACTGTCAGTCCCGAACCCAGGACCTTGGAAACAATAGTCTGTATGACCTACCACTAAGCCATGACTCTTATACAAGAACATTGTGCTAAAATAAATATAACATGTAATAGTAGGGATGAATGTAAAGGGAATATAGGATGTGTAGTACACAAAGCATGTCATTTAGAATTACTGTCAAAACTAGTGGATTCCCATAATAGTAGTGTGTGAACAGAAACAGCCATGCTAGTTGGTAGCTTGTAGGTAATAATGTCAGTTAATGTACATATATAAATGTATGTATATATATATATATATATATATATATATATATATATATATATATATATATATATATATATATATATATATATATATATATATATATAGTTGTAGGTGTCATTGTGCATACACACTTACTACAGGGAACAGGAGAGAGGAATGGAGAAATGTGAATCTACAACACAGCCTGAATCATGAGAGAGATACTAACCTTTACACTCACAGAACAGTGTCCACAACATACCAGCATGGTCCCCGCCCTTACAATCTGAAAGGGCAACGCCTATCTCACATACCCTTTTATAGCACTGTCCTGAAATCACAGTGAGAATTGCAATCAGTACACAACTGGCTGCATGCAATTAGCGAATGCTGGCTTACAATTGGTGCAGAGGCCATCACATGGACCTATGCAGATACCTACAAAAGCATCCTGTACTAACACTCTACACATGCAATACGTTCATTGCACTGTCTGGAAGCAGACAGAGGGAGAGACAGACAGAGACAGAGAGAAAAAAAAACACACGCTACACACTGTGAGTCTAAGCTGTCAGCAGTGACAGTAGCAAGCCGTGCCAGCAGCAGAAGGAAGCAGAAGCAGTGGTAACGCAACCAGCTGCGACAAACACAGGTAATGTAAAGTAGCAGGTTAATAGTCTGCATACTGTGAACCCTCCAAATGTGTCATAGGTCTGTATCTATAGGTATGTCCATGTGATATGTTGTGTGTATGTAGTTCCACCAAAAGGGGATGACTATACATTACATGTCAGTCAGTGTTAGGCCATGATCCTGGCAGCAGTTGTCTGTGCGTTGCCCTCAGCAATGGCTGTAGTGACTGTTTTGAAAGGTCAGCCAGGTTCAAAAGGCAGGATCAGCCCATCACAAAGGCAAACTGGCTGGGAACAAGTGTCTGCAGGTACCCAATATCACTGCATATGTGTCCCATACTGAATAATTCCATAGCTTAGCAGACCAGGCCAGTTATGCATATGATGTGGTAGTTCCCAGGGTCAGTAGAGGTGCCTACTTAGTGGTGTGGGACCACTGTTGCTGTATGCCAGTGTCCAGGTACATATCATGTAGTACGGCCAAGATTAATTATCAGTCTTATATGCGGTTGTATGTCCTCTTGGAGTGCATGTAGCACACATCCAGGGATACCATCAGGTCACAGTGATGCTGTGTGTTCTGCTTTGCTGAGGCCGGCCCTCACCTGGACATGTGAGATGATAGGGAGGTTACATACAGCTGTGATAAGTATTTCAACTGGTGGGGGAGAAGGAGGGGGGATACATGCACAGAACCTGTCTGCAAGAATGTTGCCAATATCTGGGTGTTTGGTGAATGTTAAGTAGGTGTGTATTAACGCAGAGCATATCTGAGGCATTTGGTCCATATGTGTAACATAACTGAAGAAGGCCTTGTGGTTATCCATAGTGTTTGTGGCCATTTCCCTCCCAGAGTAGGCCGTGGCCGTTGTTATGAGAGACCGTAGCGTAGTACCAGTGCTGACAACAGATGCCTTCCCTTAATGTGAATCTGCTCTGTCCTGCAGTAGCCTCCTGCTATTGTTATACAATCTGCCTCTGTCTGAGTTCCACCGGACAGGATGCCTAACCTTTGTGCATAGGGTCTGGGTTAGAAATGTGTGTGCAAGTTCCATGCAATCTGTGTGATGTCCGTGGTAAGCATTTGCAAAGGGGTCAGCAGTGTGGGTTGTGGCTTCCACTGGCCCAGTGTGCTGCATGGATACCATCTCAGTCCTAACAAGTGAATAACTGTCTAATCACATACATATCAACGTAGTCTACTGTGCTGGTGGTGGTGGTGGGATATGTATATCCAGGCCGAGTAACTTGTGTCCACATCACACTAGTGGATGGCGTCCCACATACAGTACCTTGGGATGAACCCCCAGAGTGAGGTTGTGCATTGGACCTGTCGCAGTGTGCTAACCGATGGGGCATGCTACTATGTTGTGTGGAATGTGGCAGGTATTGTTGCACAGGTGTTGGCTGTGCACTGATATCTGGCCATGTACTTGTGTATCCACCACGAGATACACACATGCAACATATGGGAGTAGTAGTATATTACTACACATGAGTATCATGTATAGTATGTGTGCCATATATTGCTGACATAGTCTGCTGATATCCTGTTTGTGTTCTCTTCCAGGGAGATGGCATGTCACCTACTCTGCAGCGGAAGATGAGGAGATACACCAGAGCCTGGTGCGGGAGTATGACATACTGTTTTCCCGCACCAGTCAGAATCAGCAGGAGAGGGCTGCACTGTGGCAAGACCTTGTCCGTAGGGTAAATGACATTGACACGCATAATAGGACATATGAGCACGTACGACATCACTGCAGTGATTTAATCAGAAATGTCCATCAGCGTGCGTCGGATATCCACAGGCAACACATTGCCACAGGAGGTGGGGTGGCCACACATCCCCCCCTCAACAGACTGGAGGGGCTACTCCTAAGTGTTGTGTCTCCAGCCCTGGAACAGCAACAGCAATACACCTGCATCATGATGGAGGCTGGATCCACACAGCAGCACGACATGGAGCGTGCAGGTAATATGCCATATGTACACCTGACTGTTCTGTACACTGTTAGTTTATGCATGTGTAAGGTGTGTCCGTGGTATGTAGCTGTCATCATAGTATGTAATTGTGCATGTGTGATATTGGCAATATCAGCAGCTGACGTGTGAAAGGCAACTGGTGTACTACTGCACTGTATCGTATGCAGTATCAATGGCACAGTTGTGCCCACTGACATTACCCTCATCATTTCTGCAGGTCCCTCCGGGGTTACAGCAAGGCAGGCCATTCATGCTGGTGAGTGTGTTTAACAATACCTATAATAGTCCTGATAGTGCTAGTAACACTAGTGTAACTCAGTAGTGCTCTGTGTGTATACTGTGGGGTGTGCATGTGTGCAGGTGTGCCTGTGCCCATGTGTGCATGTGTGCATGTGCAGGTGTGCCTGTGTCCACGTGCATGTGCATGTGCATGTGTGCCTGTGTCCATGTGTGCATGTGTGCATGTGTGCATGTGTGCCTGTGTCCACGTGTGCATGTGTGCATGTGTGCATGTGTGCATGTGTCCACGTGTGCATGTGTGCATGTGTCCATGTGTGCATGTGTCCACGTGTGCATGTGTCCACGTGTGCATGTCTGCATGTGTGCATGTGTGCATGTGTGCCTGTGTGCATGTGTCCATGTGTGCATGTGTCCATGTGTGCCTGTGTCCATGTGTGCATGTGTGCCTGTGTCCATGTGTGCATGTGTGCATGTGTCCATGTGTGCATGTGTGCATAAGTGCATCACTGGTAACATTGTCTGGACACTGTAAACTGTGTTTCCTGTCTTCCTCCCACAGGTTCTGGTGCTGCTCTGGTGTCCTGCAGCAGGGAACCTGAATCTGGTGCCACAGGTACTGGTAATGATGATATCTGTGTAATGGTACAGGAAGGTGTGTCAGGGTCCGCCATTGGTCAGCCAATTGACAGTACACAGCTGTCAACCCCATCATTGCGCACAGTCATCCTGCCAGTACATCCTTTGTCACCATTGTCCCTAGGTGATGGACAGGATACAGTGGGCATTGACCAGGGTAATGTGGTATCTGTGGCACATGCTTCCCCACACAGCAGCCATGGGCAGGGTCCTGCGATGATACCACACAGACTGTAGCCCATGGGTTCTCGTGGGAGCATCCGTGGGCGTACTGCCTCTGGCAGACGTGCCCAAAGAGGTCTGTCAACCTCAGCTGTGTTTCGGGCTGTCATGCAGGCACAGTCACGTATGGAAAGGTACACCAGACAGGGTCTGAGGGAGCTGAGAGCATGTCACACAGCCATGACTGACAGTATGCGTGACATCGCGGATGCTATCCGTAATTTCACCGATATCATAGACAGACGTTGTGGGGACATATTACAGCAGTTCCACAACCAAATGTCCATGAGCCAGGGCAATGGTGGGCGGTTGCGGTGTCGACGTGGCCGTATGCCAGCAACAGCAGCAGCTGGCAGTCGGCGCGGACGACAACAGGCCCTTGCATGCCCCCATAGTGCCAGCAGCAGCCTCAGCAATGCTGAGTCTGTGCTGTCATCGGAACACCCCAGGAGACCACGTGCACATGGCTCTGGACAGTCCCAACAGGGACCTGTGTCCAGTCAACACACTCCCGTTTCTGATGACAGTACCAAGTCTGGCTTAGTACTGGATACAGTCCGTAGCACCCCTGCCAGGCACAGGTATCATGTCCATGCCCACAGACACTGATCTGTATGACCTGCCAGGTGCAGTCTGTGGCTGTCCACAAACCCCTGTATATGGCAGCCATGAGGTGGAACTGTGTGCATGCATACACACATGCGAAATGTTAACACCTAGGCCAACCACATACACGCACACACTGCACCAACAGTGCCCCACCCTGTACTGCTGCCCCTCACCAACACACATACACACACATGTCAATTGGTGGTATCAGTGGCAGACTCAGGCATACCTAATTCACACCCTGTGCATATGATGACACTGTGCCACCTCCTGCAATCTCCAACATCATTGCAGGAACAGGTAAACACGTTGCTGATGCACAGGGTGACTACATAGAAGTGTATTAGTAGTATCATGTTGGTAACAGTACAGTGTGCTGATATGACTGTGTGTATATCCCAGCATGCCTGATGCAGTAACCGTATGAATGTCCTGAATTGTTATCTGCACCTATAGTACGTACCAAAGTGTAACAGCTGCACATAATTGCATGCCAGTGGTAAGGATGTCAACAGATAGCCACATACATGGGTAGCACAGGGGGGAAGCTAATGCAAGTAGTGATATGCAATGATGGACATGTACAGTAATGGTGTCAAGTTGCCCACAATGACTATGCAATGTGGATGTTTGCGCATGTTGATATGTGTCCAGTACCAATGTAATCCAAATCACAATTAACTATGACATAATATCAGTTCTACCATGGGCATCTGCGCTGTGTATTCCTGGGTACATGTTGATAGTGCCTACATATTTGCATTGTTACTTACTGTTAGTGTTACCCCTTCTTTGTTGTACAATGAACTACTTCCAGCCCTGCTTACTGTAGCTTTGTTTGCATGCATGTTCGCTTGGGGTTCCCTGGAACACTGCTTCCACCTGCAATGCAGAGTTACAGTGCTTCTGTGGACTCCTAGTGACATCTGCATAGTGTATGATATGTATGTCAAGTTTACACATGACAGAACGTCACTGTCTGTCCTGTTCGCATGTACGTTGCCTGTGACACATTGCACATGTCTTACCTGGCATTTACCCATGTGTGCAGTCATATATGCCAGTGCTATGAAACAGTAGCAGTACACCCACACATACACACCTTCAGTATGTTGTTCCCCATTGGCCCTATGTGTTGGTACTCACCATGGCAATCACACTACTAGGGTAGCATGTGCAAAGGTAACCTGTGAATCACCTCTATGGTCCAGTTGTGGTTTATGTGAGTCATGTGGCAATGTCACAGCTGCCACATGTATGCAGTCAGCCATCACCCTTGGCCAGGAATGTACAACACATGTGTGGGATGCCACCACATAGCCAATCTGGGAACTGAGCTCTCTGAACCCAGTAATGCCATACCCTGTCAGGTGGCATGTCATATTACAGTGACTACAACACAAGTCAGACATAGACACACACTGACAGCATGCTGAACACACTGGGGCATACGTGGGGACTCAGAATAGCATCCTGCCTGAGCATCACACACCTCCGCAGCTGGCACACAGGCATATGTTCCGTCGGAACAGAGCACATGCCACACATGGCACACACATCCCGTGTGCCACACACTCACAGCCTGTAGGGCTACACAACACACCTGGTACAGATGTGTCAGGTACCTGTCTTGGGTGCTGCACTGGGGTCCCGCTCAACAGGCTGTATCTGGTGAAGGTCACAGTGATATGCCTCAGGGGCACTATGGTCCACCACAGAACACATGCATACAGGTCAGTCAGGGGAATGGGCACATATGACTCAGTCATTGACCATGCCACTATGGATGACCTGAGACATACCTCCCTGGACTACATGATAGGGAACATAGAATGGATCTCTCAGCATGTGGCATGGGCCAGTATGAGCCTGATCTTGTTTGCCAACATACCCTCACCAGGTATGCTACCACTATATGTAGGAAGGGTGTTGTATGTCTACATTCTGCTCAGTCTCCAATGTCATTCATAGGGTATCCGCTGGCTGTCAACGTGCGCTTACATGCTAGGGAAGCCACAATGATGTTCAAGGGTCAGCTTGCACGTGAAACCCATGGCCCGATGTATATTGGCGAAGCTCCTTGATACACACATACTGCCTTATGCTGCAGGACACAGATTACATAGCCAACTCCATGGGTATCACACAGGTTAGGACACTAACAGTGCTGCTACACAACACCAGCAGTGTACACCGCAAGATGCATGCACTGGGCACTGTCCTCAGCACGGTGAACTGCAATGTCTGTCCAGTACCAGAGTCCTTATTCATGGCTCACAGGTGCAACCCATCACTGCCAGGTTATGCCTCATACCATGCCTGTCGTCCCCTACACATGTAACACACATGGACAGGGGGATGGTATCCCAAGGCACCACAGATACACACACCTCCAGGTTGTTGGCACAGCACAAAGCATCAGGGCCTAATCATGTGCAGCTAACAGTGTGTCGGACTGCCATCTGGTTCATAGCCTGGCACACACAACCCTCCCATACACAGGAAAACCACCTATCCTCCATAACAACACTGGCAATATGACAGTCTCAAGAACTGTCTTTATATGGCTGGACTGCATCCAGCCAAACATTGTGCGTGAGCATTACTGTAGCTACAACACACTAGTTGAAGGGTTCACAGCATGTGGTCACTGAATTGCAGTGGAATGACATGTTACCACTCCCACAACAGGTGGGAACATGCAGCACCTGTACATCGACTACATGTAGACTATATGGCCCAGACCAGATGTGTATCCCCTGCTGTAGGTATTTTACCATATACACCCACACTGTATAGACACATACCGCGTGCAGCCCCGGCACAGTAAGACACAGTCATATTGTTATGCATTGCAAATACCATTTATCCACTCGAGGCATGTGTCAGACATGGTAACTACTGCAGGTCACAGGTATTTATGTGTATGTGTCACACACATACATCATGTGTGAAATGCCATTGCTGGTTTAGGCAATGGCATGCATTGTTATGCACAAAGACCCATACAAGGTCATAATGTGTGACACAACCACACGTGGCAGTTGTGGGTTACCAAAACATACCTGTCTGTACTCTGACAATGGTAATAGACCCAGTAACAGAGCGCACTATTGGCATTACTGGCCAACTATCCCTGTTTGGATGTGTTGATAGTGTGGTGACATCCCCTGTGTTTACTGGGGGAATATGCAGCATCTGGTGTATTGTAGTATTTGCCAAAAGGATCTGTTCTCTCTCACTTGCATTTACACACACCCTACTACCCCCACACACACACTTGCCATTTGCAGGATTCATACCCCTACCTAACTAAGTCATGACACGTGAGAGAGACGCATTAGCGAAGCACACTCTTCGGATTACTAGATGATTCCTCTTCTCTGGCTGTACTTATAGGGTGCTGACATCATCAGTGTTTTGAAAGGGTAATGTGCATCAGGTAGTGTGATCTCCTGATTTCAAAAAAGCACATGTTTTTTATACAGAATTGCACACACAGAGTCCCCACATCCAAACACACACACATGCCATTTACAGGTTTTAAACTCCTACCTAACTATATTATGACACTCGGGAGAAATGCATTAGCAGAGTGCGCTATTCGAAATACTGGGAGGTTTCCTTTCTCCTGCTGTACTTATAGGGTGCTGACGTCATCCGTGCTGAGATAGGGGAATGTGCATCCTGTAGAGTGCTTTCACATATGCCAAAAGGGATATTTCCCTCACACAGACTTGCACACACACTAACCCCCCTCCACACACACTGGGCAGTTGCAGGATTCAAATCCCTACCTATATTATGACACTCGAGACGGACGCATTAGCAAAGTGCGCTATTCGCATTACTGGGAGATTTCCCTTCTCCTGCTGTACTTATAGGGTGCTGACATCATCAGTGTTTAGAAAGGGGAATGTGCATCCTGTAGTGTGTTTTCCCAGTTGCCAAAAGGGACATTTCCCTCTCACACACACAAACCCCACTCACCCACCCACACTGAGCATTTGCAAGATTCAAACCCCTACCTAACTATATTATGACACTTGAGGGAGACGCATTAGCAGAGCGCACTATCCGAATTACTGGGCATCTGTTTTGCACCTGCAGTATTTATAGGGTGCTGACATCTTTATTTCTACAGAGGTATGTACATGTAGTACTACCTGTCAGGTGGGGGATAGCATACATATGCATTTGCAGCCACCTACGTCAGGGTCAGATATGCACATCGCACTGGCAGGTTATGTTCTATACCATGCTTTGTGACCACAGGACCTGTAACACACAACACAACCAGTCCAGAACACCACACCCACATCCAGGACACACACTTAGCTTCCCTGGGAACAGTGCCGGGATATGCAGGTGTTCACATACACCATTCCAGTTGTTAACATCAGGTACAGGCATATTGTGTGTGAGAACTACTCAGGCCTCTACCACTTTACCCTACAGCCACTACAATTTGTGGGTCCATGTGCTATGGCAGAACCACACACCACAGCCACATGGGGAATACATATTGCACCTGTCCATCTGCAACGTGGGTACTCACTGTTCCACACCAGAGGTAGACCACCATTGTTGATATCTGACCATACCCACCTTTCCCTGGACATCCATATCCCATCTCCACCCCCAGCAAGGTTGTCACTGCACACAAACTGTATTTAGCACAAGCAGACTCTACACTTGTGAAGACTGGGGTGGACGACTTCAGAGGACCCATGCTTGGGGACTATACTGGCCACTCAGCATAATCCTTGACAATTGCATTCTATGAGCATGTGTACGGTTTGCATTGATCATGCTATCCCACATATACCCATGACTGCTCCACAACAAGACACCTGTCAGGTGTACACCAGCCATATATGAGCCGTACAACAGACAGAGTGACCTAATACATTGCAGAGCTGTAGCCCACAGAGGGAGGACATCTGTGAACAGTTCCGGCATGGCACTTCATTCACACATAATCATCACAACACAGTGTTGACAGTGGAATTGTCCAGAGAATGCAGCTAGGGCTCCCCTCAGTCTGTTATTGACGGACACTTACTGTTAGAGATCCTCAGCAACCCTCTTCCAGCACACACTGACAACATGGCTGTGGCTTAGCACATTCAATCCCTGGGACCTCCATGGTGCCCCTGCTTGACAGAGGCACAGCTCACTAGCCTCACATGTTGCCTTATGTGACCTACTTTACAGTGGCACAGTAGCCTACTGTACTGGGGATGCAGATGCCAAGCACACTCTGGCTGAGCTGTCATTCCCTAGGGCAACAAGCCTAGTATTGACCTCTACACCCATATGTTCAATTGTTGGATGCACAATATTTGTTGTGCTGTTCTACTGTTTGCAGGTCTTTATTGCCATAGCATTCCCTGTTCCTATGACCAACTTGTGTATCTGTGGAAGATGTTTACATATGACGGCGATCCACTATATCACTTATGTCTCTGTAGTCATTTACTGTGTGCACTGGGCAGATTGCTGTGTTGTGGTTGGTTCCTGGACTGACACATACAAATACCAGATATGTGTGGCCAACTGCTAAACGGAGATATGGCCTAAGTGTGTGAGCATGCCCAGATCAGCCTTTCCATGGCATGTTGTCTGACATATGCCTCATTTATCAAAGTGTGCGAGCATGCCCAGTGTGAGCTTTCCATATGTTGCACTCTGAAGTCCACCACATATTTGGGTGTGTGTGAACTTCAACAATATCTCACGTTTATGGTTGTGTGTTGGGTGTCATGTTGTGTACTAACTGGCCAACTGCTTCATGTCTGCCACAACAGGGATTATACTGTGCCTGCAGGGATTGCATGGGATACTTTGCAGGCAGTTCTCAACATACTTTCATAATGACCTAACACTGTAGTACCGTATAGTGTACTGGTTCAGTACTTTCACTGTGGTGGACAGTATCCTGGGCTTTAGTCCTATGACTGCTTGACATCTTCATAGTGAGCACAACAGACTGTGTAGGGGCCAGTTGTGCACATATGACCATGTTGCATTATGTTCAGATATGGACTACCTACACCAGGCTCGTCCAACATTGGTAGTGTATTCCACAACATGGGTAGACATTGGCAAACACTAGCGATGTTCCCTAGGCCATTTCTGATGCTAGTCACAGGGTGTGTTTGTCCTTCGACACACATTGTAACTGGAGTTTGCCATGATATATGTCATGGTTAGTATACTGTGCCTCCGTCTACCTCTGACATAACAGTGATACCCAGGGTTAGCCTACCATCTCCCATCCACTCATCAGGATTCCTCTTGAGGTGTGTCGATAAGTGACTCTCTGGCTGACCTGTACCTGGAGTTTACTGAAGAGTGGGGGTGCCTTCTGTGTTATGGATCATTCTGTACAGCTTGTCCTATGTATGTCAGTGCTGGGGTTCAGGTCTCTCATGTGCATAGCTCACTGCCATTCAGATTGTACAAGGTGCAGCATGTTCATTGATTCCAGGTTGGACATGGCTTCATACATCAGGCACAGCTTGCCTGTAGCTGGGCAGTATGGCAGTGTGTGGGGCTGCAGTTTGTTTACTCAGGCAACACATGGCATCTGTTCATGCTCTTTGCTACTCCTGGTGGGGTACTGTTGTGGATTTTACAGTTGATGGAGGTTTCTGCTGAGGTATATCCCACAGGGGCTATTGTAGTCAATTGTGACGCTGATGGAGGATGACTGCAGAGCCACAGTGACATCCCCTTATCTACATCTGCCAACCTTCATGTTTGGGTGGGTATATAGTATATGTTTCTGTGAACACTACAGCCACATGTTTTCCAGTGCAGGATATCTATCACCTTTTGTACCCAGGTCTCTCATTACATGTTAGGTACGTCATGGGTTAACACCTGTGTGGTAATTTGTGGGCACTTACTGTATATCCACGGTGGTTGTCTATACACAGTTCTGCAATTAGCTTGCTGACATGGCTATGGCTCCAGTTGTCTGTTTGTAGGTGGCCCTTTTGTGGGTTGCTTGTGTCAGCTGGGGGTCGGATATGGTAGGCTGTTTGTACTCCTCTGCATACATGTTCAGTCACAGTCTTTCC
This sequence comes from Protopterus annectens, assembly GCF_019279795.1. Lineage (NCBI taxonomy): Eukaryota > Metazoa > Chordata > Ceratodontiformes > Protopteridae > Protopterus > Protopterus annectens. The sequence continues at coordinate 1,192,570,991 of NC_056733.1, forward strand.
ATGTTGGCCTATACCTATGGGACATATATATATATAGAACGGGGGGAGGGGGCCCAGGTCCAGGCCTTGTGGGATGCCACTCATATCTGCTTTGTAGTCTGACATGGATGCGGCATGTCTGACCATGTCAATTCTGTCCTTGGTCTGGTTTGCAACCCCTCTACTGACATAGGGGTATATATTTAAGCTGGTGAACATATCCATACTGAACTCGTACGGTATTGTCTAGAAGCATATGCATGGTCCAGCTACGCTGTGTGGACCACATTGCCCTCATCAATGACCTTAATGACTGCTTCAAATGGGTCAAACATGTTTAGGGGCAGGATCTGCAGTTACGACAGCCACACTGTGTAGGGTCCAGTATCAGTAGGTCCACAATAGCCTTCTGTCTGCGGTACATACTGATCCTTTCCATAGCTGTGCAGACCAAGCTTGTCAGGATCCTGGGGTGATAGTTTGCAGTATCCATTCAGGCAACACCTTTGTTGTGAAGGACCACTGTTGTTGTACACTGCTCTTTGGGTACATATCCTGTGGTAAGGCTGACATTGGGCAGTAGTGTGATTTGGCATTCCATTATTCTTGGAGTCCATTTTGGCCTCAGCCCAGGACACCATCACATACCTTTGCTGCTGTGTGTTTTGCTTTGCATATGATGGCTGTTACCTCAGCATATGCAATGTCAGGGGACCAGCAGTCTGCTGGGATAGATATTTTGCACTCTGGGGTGGGGGGTGTTTGCACTGCACCTGTCAGGTTGTATGTTAGCAATATGTGTGTGTGTTTGGTATGTTGTTTGTAATATCTGTGTGATTCAGAGCATATCTGTGGATGCCCAACATGGTTCCTACCATCAGTTAGGTAAGCCTTGTGATTATCCTTAGTGTCCTGTACAATTTGTATCTTCATAGGTTCATGGGTTTATACTAGGCTATCCACCCTAGGGCATTAGTAAGCCTAGCCAGAGTGTGTGTGTCTTTTGCCACCCCTTGCTATGTTTCTATTATGGCCAATTATGAATTTCTTTACTGTGCCTCTGTCTGGTCGTGACACAGTGAAGACCCCCAGTATACATGTACGATCATCCATCCACTTGGCAATATTCCTGTTGAGGGGTGTCAGTGAGGGGCTCTGCCTAACATGGATTGGGATCCTGTTTCTGGGTGTGGGGAGCCTCTGAATTATGTATCTGTCCCTCCAGCACATCTTATTTCATTATGTGTTGAGGCTGACATCTGTCACTCTCACAGCTCCAATGGCTTTGATTTCCTGTGGTGGAGCATGTCCATTACTCCTGTGTTGGACATGGCCTTGTACAACAGACATACAATGCCTCTGTGTAGGCAGTCTGTGACTGCATTCAGCTGGGTTGTCTACAGCCAGGCAGCATATGACATATATTTCACACCCTTTATCCTCTTGGTGGGGTAACTATGAGGTCTTCCGAACCACTGCAGGTGTCACGTATGGTACATCCCATATGAGTCATTGTACTAGATTATGGGTCTGATAAGGGAACAGTACAGTGGCACAGTGACCTCTGTTGATGTAGATGTGAATCCTTTCATGATACGGTGTCCAATATCGACACTCTTCCTAGCCACATTGGCATTGTGAGTGTCACATGACAGATTACTGTCGACTTGTGTCCCTAGGTCCCTGATTACTCCTTGCATACATAATGGTTTGCCACCTATGTGGTAATTTGTGTGTACCTTGTCTGGTATTTGGTGGGACATTCATACTGTCCAGTGTCTTCAGGATGTCTGGGTGGAGTTCTTGTGTGTGAGAGTGTGGTCTGTCGCATGCTACAGACTGTACAGCAGTTTGGACTACACTTAGGTGCACATGGGTGGTCTCTGCTGCTTTGTGCATTGTCAGTTACCTGGCCATATGGGTGTCTGTGCTGCATATGGATACTCCCCCTCCTTTGATGTTTTGGTCCAGGTGTTGGGGCCATAACACATGATATGTTGTATAACCTGGTAGTGCTGGTGTGCTATCACTAGGCTTGCAGCAGGCTTCTGTCACTGCACAGACATCGATGTTCACCATAATGGGAAGTGCCTCAGGGGCATGCATATTGCAGTTTACACATCTGGCATTGGTCAGCATTACCCTTATGTTTCTTACCACTTATGTTTTCTAGGGTGGTGGGTAGTCTTTTTGGCCTTGCCTACATACGGCTCTACGGAGGTGGCAAAGGCCTTATCCAGTATCCAGACGCACAGGGGTAACAGGTGCAAGCCATCCCTGGAACAGCAGCATGGCTTGTCATGCTTGACATCTCAAGCAGACAGACATTAGACCCTCTTGGACTGACAGCTGTAACTGTGCCAGCTGTTAAACATGATCATTCTGTGTTTGTACTGTGGCATCATTCTTGGTGAGGGTTGAATGCTGCACACAGCCAGTGTCATACCAGCCTGGGGTACATACTCAGAGAGATCATCCATGTCTCTTTCATGTAGACCAGGGAGGTACATCTCAGGTCATTCACACCAGCATGGACATTGAGTGCATCATATTTCTGCTTGCTTTGGGGTGACCTGCGTATTTGTGTTATGTGGCATTTTGTGGCAGCCTACAGGCAGCTTACTCTACCCTTTCCCTTGTTCAGTCTGGTGAGTGGGACAGCAGTGTGTCTGCCTATACAGACACCTATTACAACTGTATCAGGCATGTTGTTTCTCCTTCTGGCCTGTGACTGTTTGGCACACCAGCTTTGTGTACTATTCGTTGCATGTGCTATGTTTGGAGGTTGTGGTTGCTTGTGATCTGCTTTGGAGGCTTCTGTTGGTGTGGTGTGTTTGTAATTAGGGCCTCTGGGAATGTTTTTCTGTGTTTATGTGTTTGGTTTACAGTTGTGGTAGGTCTATGTGGGACTGGGTTTGTGCTGTATGTGGTTACCATCTCCTCCTGACTAGTTTTGACAGTACTGAGTTGGGGTAGCTCAACCTCTGGTTTAGATACATGGTTGCATCTATCACATATATTTGTATTTATTGGGGGGAGTTGTGGTTGTCTGTGTACTTGGGACAGGTGTCACATTGCCTCTGGATTCACAGATTCTACTTGTTGTGGCTGGACTTAGTGGATTGTATGTGTGGACATGTTATTGCCATACTACTGGTCAGAGATTACTTCCCTTTTTATGTTTGCTCTATCATGTGGTAGCTTCTTCATTCTCTTGCATGGTTTGGTAATGGCTGGAGTCCAGCATGCCAGATGCCTGCGTATATGGCATTGTGTATTGTTGTAATTTGTGATTGCATACTCCAAGCATTCCTGGCTGTGTTCATGGAATGCCTGTATAACATGTTCTGCGGTGTGTCCCATATTCTGCACTTGCACTGGGCCTTTCGTGGATTCAACATCAGTTTGGAGGGCTGCGACCTATGCTTTACACATGTTTTTCACTGTGGTATTCTGGCCAGGGACTGGGGTCGGGATGTGTATATCCAGTGTGATTACTCTATGGTCTGGTCTTACCAGTGAAGGATACACTTCTCATCTTGCCATCCAGTACACATGTTGCTGATTATCACATCCAGTATGCTTACCCCTCTTGTGGGAGTAGTACGTTGTTCCTGGGCATTTTTGTTTATGGATTCTGGGAACTTTTCTCCAACTGTGTTGGTGCTAGTATAATGCTCCCGGTGTATGTCTGGGTATTTTCACTCAAGCAATATAATGTTTTGGGGGCTTGATATATTCATGTATTCCAACATAGGCCAGGTGCAGTTCCTGGTATTAGGACAGTAGTCTGCAGCAGGCTATATACTGGGAGGCGGTTTTAGCCATTGGTATTTGACCATGGCTAATCCATGCTGCTTCTTGTTGTGGTACCAACATGGTGTGTGGTTATCCTTGACATTTATTGCTAGTCACCCTCCTTTTGTAGCTTGTTCCATGTTTTGCGGCTGTACAGCACAGTATGAGGTGTGACCTGGTAGTGTTAGGATGCTGATGTGAGCCTTGACCCAGTTCTCTATTACAGGACTGATATCTACATTCTCCATACTGTGTGCATTTACACTGCACACATCTTGCTGTTTAGACTTCTGGCATTGGGTAGCATTACATCTAGGTTCCTATCCCTTGTGGTACCTATGAAGGTGGGTTTGTGTTTTGAGACTTACCTATTCAGGGCATGCTGTGGGTACTGACAGCCTTTGCCAGTATCCATGGGGCATGGAATGATAGGTGCATGCCACCCCTAGCAGGTGGTGCATCATGTCATGCTCCGCATGTCTTCCCAGCCTGAAACACATTGGCTCCCCTTTGACTAACTGCATTACTTCAGCCAGTTATTGCACTTGATCATCCCATCGTCATTTTGTGGCTTCATGCTTGGTGAGGGTGGATGTTAGTCAGAGTGCTCAGGTGTGCATATAGTACATGGTGTTACATTACTTAAAACATGGCATTCATGCCTCAGGTGGTGCTGCAGGACTGCCACTGTCGGATGCGCATATTACACTTCCCTGTACATGTTTGTGAGCAGGTCATGTAATTTTAGGCATCCGTGTTATTATTTGAGTGAGTCAGAGGGGGTATCATTCCCAGGGTTCCTACTGAGCCAGTGTATGTGCTATGTGTTGCCTCTTTGCCAAGGCCAGGGCATACTGGGCACGCCTCCTTCTGCCTACTGGGGCAGGCTCAGGTTGTTCCTCCTCCGAGTCACGTTCTGCCTGTGATGGCCTTGGCAATGGTGGGGGGCTGTTTGGTCCAGCCCTATGCTGGTCCTGCTGCAGCTGTTTTCGCAAGATCATATTATGTAGCATAGCACATACCATGACAATTTGGGTACATGTAGTTGGTGTGTACTGCAAGGCTCCACCAGATGTGTCCAGACACCGGAACCATGACTTGAGCAGCCCAAACACACGTTCTATTACATTACATGTTTGTGCATGTGCCTCATTATGGCGTTCCTGTTCAGGTGTGTGTGTGTTTCTGATGGGTGTCATCAGCCACGGCTCCAGTGCATAACCTGCATCCCCCACTAGGTGTCCATGTGGGATGTCCCTATTGGCAAATGTCTGGTACAGCTGCGTCAAATGCCAGATGTGGGAATCATGGTAACTCCCAGGGCAGCCAGCACACACATTCATTATTATGCCCTGGGCATCACACACGACCTGGCAGTTGATGGAGGGGAAGCCCTTGCAGTTAATGTAGGCCCTACCCTGCTCACTGGCTGGTGCTTTGATGCGTATGTGCGTGCAGTCTATTACACCCACTACCTCAGGGTATTCCGCTATTTGCTGGAAGAAACACATATTGCTGGCCAATACCTCACGGGCATTGGGGAAATATACATGATCACCGACATGTGCTGACATGGCATCCAGGAACTGGTGCAGTACCCTGGAGGCTGATGCCTGTGATATCCCCATCATATCACCAGTTGGTCTCTGGAAGGTACCTGTTGCTAGTATTCTTAGGCCAACACATACTTTGGTTTCCACTGGGATGGGTTCCCTTCTGTTGGTTCTGTGTGTGAGGCGTGGCCTGCACAGCTCAACAATTTGCTGCAGGAGCTCTCTGTCCACTCTATAGCGCTCTACTATCTCCAGCTCATGTAACCCATGGTAGGTGACCCTGGGCCTGTACACTCTTCTCTGTCTCCTCACTGTGGGTTGTCTGGCACCATCTGCATTGTCACCACCCTCAGCAAGTCGCCTATGTCTCATTATGACAGCTATGGCAGCCCCTAACATTTCTGCTCTGAATTCAGCTTTTTCAGTTTTCACTTCTATTAGCTTACTCCTGTCTTGCAGTGTCTCTTAAGAGAAACATCCTGCACTACTGTTTGCAGAGTTTTAAGTGCTGGGCTGGGCTACTATTCTGCCTGTGTAATTGCCTGCTTCTAATTGTTTTCGCATGCTAGCTTCAGCAGTTATCCCTGCTAGCTTCCTACTAATTCTGTTGCTTCCTTTTTCCTTTCTGTTTCCTCAGGGGGGAGCAACGTGCATACTAGCAGAAACATGCTCACAGTGGCTTACACGCGTGCACACGTGCTTACACGGTTCAGAATCTACTTATTCGGGTTAAAACGCTCGCACACCCACGCAAACACTGTTACACATCTGCCAACAGCCTCCAACATGCTCAGCCTGCCCTACACGCGCGCACACCAGCGCAAACAGTGTTAAACATCTCCCAACATGCTCCCACATGCTCAGTCTGCCTTACACGCACACACTGCCCTACTCGCTTCATGGTGCACACGCGCATGCACACCCAGCAAGAAACTTTGGTGTAAGTAACAGTGTACACCTTCCATTTCTTGACTTTCCCTGACTTATCTTGTGGCACACCTCTTTCCATGATCTGTGTCTGTCATCTGTCATGTTACACTGACCTCCAATGAACTGCATTTCTTTCTACCATTTGCCCCTGTGATGTCACCTATCTGCTACTCTATTGCTCGCCCTTATGTATCTCTTACACTACTCAGACTGTGCTCATTTGCTATGTGACTGTGAGATTCAGTATCCTAACCCTCATTTACATGAGATTGCCTACTAATGCTTAGTTACATGTCTTAGACTCAGCTTCCCCCCTTAGCAACCACTACACGGTGGCCATGTTGTTTTTGGTCTGCTGGTCCCTGCATTGTCATTCCATGTATTGCATGAAACCCACATTTGTGGGTTTATAACCTTCATTTTATGTTTTATACAGCGCAGCCCATTTGTGAGCTGCGCTGGGTTTAAACATCGGCGAAAAAAAATTATATTTTTATAATTTTTGCATCGGGTTACCTTGCCAATGGCCACATATTTGGCCATTGGCATGCTGCCTGAGACATATGCACCCTTTATTTGGAGCTGACATGGCTCCATTGTGTAATTTGCAGAAACGTACTCAGTTGTCAACTGAGTACATTTCTGCAGCTAAAACGTCTCTTACACGGGCTGGTTTCTGCTTTGTGGATCGCTAATATACCTCATTTGCATACCTTTCGGCTGCAAGTGAGGTATTTAGCATGTCCATGCCCAGTCCATCTAAGAGACATTTTAGCTGGTCTCTTACATGGAGTTTAGGGCTGTTCCTGGATCGCGAGGCTTGCATGGAGTGTTACACGTCTCTTACACTCCGTGCAAGCCTTTGTGAATCCTGCCCATAGCTGAAACAGGCTTATGCTGTCTCTTACTTATTTCATCCATCTGAATGAGTGAGGCTGTTCTAAGCCAGTTCAGATTTACTGAATGCAATATGTCAGGGCTTTGACAACAACAATATGTAGCAGGATGGTGATCAGCAGGTAGAGAAAAGGGCAAGGGCTTGAAAAGTACTAGCAACTGGAATGTCTATACAACTATGATTTTCTGAAACCTTCTTGAGCTTTGATCTCATTTACCAAGTTTCTCCTCCTTGTCTCATGTGACTGTTCACATGCTGTATACCTACACGTAACCTCTAACATAAAATACAGTTCTTGCATCAACTATTCCTTCCCGTCTGCAAGGAAATATAGGTCTTCTGTCTCTTCTTTTTTTCTTTACTTGCTTGCAAAATCTACATTTCTGCAGCCATTTTAGCTTATTTCTCAAATAAGTTGTAGGCAAAAAATGATTTTATGTATATAAAACCAGGATCAGTGACTGAATTCAGTACATGCCCGATTCAGCTTGAAATTCTGGTAATGTATGAGCAGTTAATAGATGTAAAATGGGTTAGAAAACTGACTACTTTAAATCAGTTAACCAGAGGTATAAAGAACTGTGGCATGCAGATCAGTGAATGCCCAGCATTATTACTTTAGTATTTGTAATGAATCAATCATGATGCATAAAACCTATATCATCATAGGATCATAGGAGGTTACTAGGCTATTGGCCTTGAAGCCCTTATAAGCCTAGCCAAGAGTTTATCCCATATTTAAACAAGTCAGCACCCAAAGCCCCTGCCCAGCAGGGGCACAGGTGGAATCCCAGGGGTGTATTTTCTGTTTCCCATCCAGTTATCCAGGTTGTGCTTAAAAAGGGATAATGAGGTACTCTGCTTGATGTGGAGAGGAAGTCTATTCTACAGATGGGGAAAGTCTCTGGGACACAAATCTGTCCTGCCAACAAGTTGCATTGATATCACAGACCAGGTTGAGGTCGTGTGCACAGGTTGCTCGAGTGGAGCTTGAGTTGTAGATATGCAACAGTCTCATCAAGGCGGGGTCTGAGATTGTTTTATATGCCAAACAGAGGTCGCCCTGAGGAGTCTGTATGAAACTGAGTAGAGGGATAGGGCTTTTAGCCTGTCTGTGTAGGGTAGATGTTTGAGGCCCTGGATTCTCCTGGTGAGAAACCTCTGTGGTCTTTCCAGCTGCTGCATGTGCTTTGCAAAGTATATGCTGAAGGGGGTGTTGTACTCAATAATTGGCCTTATAAGGGAAGAATACAGGGATGTTATGTCCTCTTTGTCCCCGGATGAGATACCCTTACTTATGAGGTGGGCCATGTAGAAAGCTTTCCGTACAACAGAAGCAACATGGTGGTCAAAAATCAGGTTTTATCAACCTGAGTGCCCAAATCCCTCACTACTGATTGTGTACTCAAGAGATTGCTACTAATGTGATAATATGTGGGAATGTCACTCTCCCCAAAGGGGTTGATGATGCATTTTTGGCATTCAGCTTAAGGCCATATTTCTGGCACCAGTCATTTGTTTGGGTGAGACCCTCTTGGGGGATGTCCACATCACTTGGGGAATTGATGACTGTGCCCAGCTTGCATTCATCTGCAAACTCAGTCAGCTATAGTCCACTGGTTTTTGCCTGTACCTCAGAGAAGTATATCCCAAATAACAGAGTCCCAAGACCGATCCCTGGAGTACACTGCTCATTATGGATCGGCTAATTGAGGTAGCTTCCCCTATTTTGATTAGGTGAGCTCTGTCAGTGAGCCAGTTTGCTACCCATCAGGTAACATATGGATTGATGCATAGTTGAGAGAATTTATCTACTATACCTGAGTGGGAAATAGTGTTGAAGGCTTTGGCCAGCTCAAGGTAGGTGGTGTGCACTGTCTTACCCTCATCCATGGCTTTGGTGATTAGCTCAAAGAAGTCGACCAGATTTAACAGACGTGACCTCCCCTTGACAAAGACAAACTGTGTGGGGTCAAGTGTTTGGAGGTTGCCAATGCCCCTGTTAATGAGATTCATGATAATCCATTCCATGGCCTTGCAGATCAGACTAGTTAGGCTGATGGGTCTATAATTTCCTGGATTGGTGGGTGCTCCACCTTTGTGTAAAGGGATGACAGTGGCTGTCCTCCACTCAGCTGGGACAAAGCCTGTACTCAGGTTTTGGTTGAATAGGGTGCCTAATGGTACTGCAAGTTCATGCCTAAGTTCATGTAGGATGCAGCCAGAGATGTTATCAGGTCCAATAGAGGCTGTATTTTTTTGCCTTTGAGAGGGCAATGATGACCTGTTCCCTAGAGATAAGGGGGGGCAGGTACTGGGGATGTCCTGATTTACTGATGGGGGGACAGAGGAGAGAAGCTTTCAGTGAATCTATCAACCAGTAGATTGGCTATATCTGCAGCATTTGAATATGTGGTGTCCTTGCCAGTTCTGAACAGAACTGGGTTCTTCCTTTGAGATTTTGGACATATATAAAGAAGGCCTTATGATTGTCTCTAGTAGATGTGGCCAATTTGGACTTGAAGTTGGCTTTAGAGGATTTCACTAGTGCTCTTATCTGCTTGTTCAAGCTAAGGAGAGATTGCTTCCAGTTGGGCACCTGCTTCTTCTTGGTCCTGGGCAGTAATTTTTTTACTTTTATTATATAGTTTATTTATTGCACATGTCCACCAGACAGGTTTACTCTTCCTTGCGGAGGATGATTTTGTCCTGTCAGTTATTCCTGATTCAATGCATCTATATAAATGCTCGTATAGTACTTTGGTGTAGATATGGACATTGGTGCCATTTCCTGAAGTGGGGGAAGGGTTGCAAAGCTGTTTATATCATCCCTCAGGAGGTTGTAGTCAGCTTTGGAAAATATTTTTTGTTTGACCCTAGCTAGAGGGGATAAGGGGAGATGGTGACTTCGAAAGTGTCCACTTTATAGTTGGATCTTACCAGGGAGGATGATACTGTAGGGGTTCTACAGTCGTTACTCATGAGGTGGTTAATACCAAGTCCAAGATATTATCACCTCTTGAGGAGGTATCGATTAGCTGTTTCAAGGCATTTGCATTGATAAAATCAAGGAATCTCCGGGCATTTTTGTTCTGGCATGAGTAGTTTTTTCCAGTCTATGTTTGGGTAATTAAAATCACCCAGGATCAGGGTAAAGGGTTGAATCTTGATAGATTTGAAGAGGTCCAGATAGGTGGACTGGGCATTTAGAGTCAAATTTGGGGGCCTGTAGCTAGCTATAATTTGAATAGAGGTCTTGTCAGTGGTTAACTGCACCTGGAGTGTCTCCTGTGCATCATACTGTTAGACCAGCCTGGAGGTGTGTGTGTCTTTAATATATATTGAAACTCCACCTCCTTTGGCTTTGCTGCCCACAGTTTGGGGTCTGAATGTGTGATAGGATGAGTAACCAGGTAAGGCTAGGGTGCTCTCCGCAGCTGTGAACTAGGTTTCTGTGACTGCACAAATGTCAGCATCTTCCAGGGTTAAGAATGCTTGCAATGAGTGCAGTTTCATGTTTAGAGTCCTAGCCTTACAGGGCCCATTAAATCATGTTTGTTACTGCCACACTGTTTGTAAAACCTTTTTAGCTAGTTTCACTGTGTAAAAGGTATTAACTGGAAATTTTCTCCATTTGTTAAGCATCTGTTTGTTTGTTCTGATTTCCTGCCAAGGAGTGTATCATATAACTGATTTGTTTGCAGTTAAAAGCATTCTCTAGAGTCCCCTTGCTCTTTTATCTGTTTAAAACTTTCATTTAGTGGCTCACTGCTGGTTTTCTTCTGTGATAAACAATTCTGTAGTGTTTTCTGCCTAAAATAGTGCAGCTAGTAGCTGTAGCACAGCCCAGATCAGGTTTTCTGTCTCTGGGGCCTGGTTGTTTGTTTGCAGTGTTTGTTTGTTCTGAGCACATGTTCCAGGCTATCTTGGGTTTATGGTTAGGCCTTAGTTGTTCTAAGACACTGGTGTGTGGACTATGCATGGTATGTGGTGTGGAGGGTTGTGGAGTTTTCATGTGTTTTTGCCTCTGGGGTCTTCTTTGTTTGGGTTTGTTTTTGTTGAGGACCTCCACATAGGTGTGACTATGACCAGCTAGTTGTTCTGTGGCCACTGGCTGAGAAAGAATATCAGACAAGGGAAATGTCAGTTGCAGAACAGCTGGCACACTTGCCTTTGGTGCAGAATGCTATAGGTTCTATTCCCACACCACATAGATGGATTGCTGACACAGCAGTACAGAGGGTATCATCCTTCAGATGAAATCCTACCAGAGTTGGTGGTAGCTCAGGTGGATGCAGAAAGTCCTTTACCACCTATTGAAAAGAGTCAAGAAGTGGCCTGATGCCCTGACGAAATTTCCACTAGTAGTATAAATACCTCCTTGGGTATCCCCTGCAAAGAGGCCATTATCCTAATGGGACTAACCTGGTTGACAAAGGATAAATAAAAATAAATAAGAGGGTTGGGGAAAGCACAAAAGTAATTAGGAACAAAAGAAGCAGAAGCTGGAGAAAGCTACATGTCTGTATAACAAGCTACCTGGACTGGTAGACATTGAGAGAACTGAGTCTTGTACTTGAAAAGTCTGAGACTTATCCAATGTCACCTCAAGGAGACAACCAGGGGACTGGAGTCAGGGATCAGTGAAGATGAGACAAGCTCTAATTTATAGACAGTGTGAAAAGTGATGGAAGGTAAGAAGTGGGATAACAGGTAAAAAAAGAAGGTAGTTAAAGACATGCCTCTCAACTGTCCAAATTTTCACAGAATGTCCAGATTTTTGTGTCACCTTTTTTATTTGTTCTTCATAAAATCTGTGATTTTCTTGACAGTTCAGTGAGGATTGAAGTTACTAAGTAATGACATAACTTTGAGTTTCAGACTTCATATCCTACAGAAAAGGCATGCTAACACAACTCCTGTTATTCTAGAAACTTTCTAAGTTTATACTCATTTAATGTATATTTTCTGTATATATTACTGTAATCAAACAAACTAGATTCCTGCTTTTATGTATATATTCTGCATATGTTACTATAGTTACTATCTGTAACACTGTTTCTACTTCTGTACTAATTAATGTTTATATATTTTCTGTATCTTGTTGGAGTTTTTCTCCCCAGGCCTCCACTGAAAATGGGCTCTTTTAGGACCAGTGGACTTTCCCGGTAAACAAATGCAATAAAATAAATAAATAAAATTTAAAATTTGACCCAATTTTTGGATCTCTACCCCTCCATTATTTAAGGCTTTATCTAGACTTGTGGTACTAAGAGGTTTTGATGTATGCTGGCAGATTATATAGGCTAGCTACAGAACAGAAAGACAGCAAAGCAGTGGGCTGATAGGAATGTAAAAGAAGGGTCCACAGACGACTTAAAAATGCAATTATAAAGGGTAAGGCAAAAAAGATTCAACTCATCCAATTTATTTATTTATTTATTGACATTTGATTACCTGGAAAGTCCAACTGGGTAGGAGTTCATTGTCAGTGGAGGCTGGGGGAGAAGAGCACCAAAGTATCACAACCATTTTAATACTAATAATTTTACAGTTTTTAAAATAATGCAAAAAACAAAAGCAGTATAAATAATTTTACCAAATTAGAAATAATATGAAAACATTGGTTAAGAATAGATACTAGTTATATGGCAATGATTTAATAATTAGAGAATTTTTAGCTAGTTAATAGAGAAATTAAAGGTAAGTTAATATTAATAGAGCCAGGATTGCAATACAAAGTGATAGAAAAGCACGCGTATGGTATATTTAGAGAGAAAGCCAGGGGAGAGAAATTGGAAGAAGTAAGGAAGTGAGTAAAAAAGGGAAAGTAAGGAGATGTAAGGCACGAATAGGTATTTGCCCACATTTAGAGGTATAGTTTATCCTGGTGTTGAGCAAAAACAGAGATAGCTTTTAACTAGGAACTCTTTCAGAATGGCTTTGAAGGATGGGAGGGAGGGTATTGGCATGATCAACAGAGATAAGGAGTTCCAGGCCTTAGCAACATTGTGTGACTACAGACAATGCCTGGCAGATTTGATAGGTTTGTGGGCAGATAGGAGTTTCTGGTCATTGGATCATAACAACCAACTGAGAACATAGTTGGGTGGAATGTTACTTAGTGCTGGTCACATAGATAAATTCTGCTAGTTTTAAAGGTGGTAAGAAGCTATGTATATGTTAGTTAATGGGGTTATTCTAAACAATTTAGGTGTTTTAGCTTAGCACTATATACTAGTAGGTTCTGAAAGGGGTATTTGTTGCAAATTTAGAAGCCTTGTTAAAGCATTGTTCAAGTTTTGATTTTTGTGATGCCTGAATGTTAGTAAGGATTGGAGCACCATAACGAACTGTGGGGAGGAAATAAGTAGTGGCAAGTTTAGCTTTAGTTGCGTTGCTGAGAATGTTTTTGGCCCTATAAAGCATCCCTAAATTTTGATGATTTTTTTCTGCAATTTTGTATATGCAGGTCGAATTTATGATTATCATTCACTAACATGCCTAATAATTTGCTAAGAAAAGTAACTTTAGCGGTGCAATGAAAACGTAAAGGAACAAGCTTTGATATAAAAAAATAAGTAGGAAAGTTGAGAAACCAAATCTCAATTTACTCACTCATATGGGGCAGTATAAGTAACTCGTCACTTTCAGTAAAGTATTCTTATTTAACCAGTTTTAAGGATTCTGACTACACTGTGAGCTAGAGGTAAAATCAGATAAATTAAAACAGTTTTATTATGGGGGTGTGGATGAAAAATGTTATCCATTATTCCACTAAAGGAAGCAAGTTACTCCTTTCATTTTGATGAACCTAGACAGAACTCTCCAAGTCTTGTAAATATTTGCTCTGTTTTAAAGTACTTTGAAGCCCTAGCACAGATAATGCACTTCAATGTCATCATGTCATCCTGTCAGCCAGGGCCGGTGTTAGCATTTTGGAGGCCACCAGCAAATGTCAAGTTGGGGGCCCCCTAGACAGTTCCAGTATAAGTATCATTCTGTCAGTGCCACCCCTCCTAAGAAACCTTTTAGTTTGTGCTGCAAACTTTTAGGAGTAGTACATACAGACAGACCTGTAGCTAGAAGCTCTTACATTACAACAGGCCTATATACCACACTATGTTGATCTGTCTAACAAAGGGACAACTACAGTTACTGGCATTTAGTTGCAACAATGATACATTGCAATAACTCTATGTACAGGTCTGGAATTAAATGAACTGATGACTAAGCCTACCATTTCAACAGCCCCCCCCCCAGTCCTCTCCTCTAATCCCACCCCCCATTTTTGGGCTCCTCATACCATGTACATTACTTTTTTCTGCCTTTTCTCACATTTTGCCTTACTCTTAGCTTTTTCAAGAAGCCATAATTTTCTATATGCTCTAAAGTGCATTTTAAAGTTTTATTTTTCTCTTTACACAACCTTTTCATCCAATAATGGCTTGAACAGAAATTATGATTAAGGAAAGAAATTCACTGTTGCTGGTCAACTTTAGTTTTCCTTGCAGCCTTTCAACGCTCTTTCCTGAACAAGACAGCACAGTAGTAATCATTTAGGAAATAACTCCAATAACCAAGGGCCCAAGAAGCCGTAGGGTTCAAGATGGTCTGCGATGCATTTTAGAGCATATTCTCAGCATTTTACTCCAATGCTGGCCTAAAGAAAAATCATGAAAAAGAAAAGAATTTCAGTCTTATTTTTTTTTTTTAATTGCCTTAGTCATATATTTCAAGTGATCGCTAATATACATATACATAACATGCTTCCTCACCTGTAACCCTCAAAGTCAGTCCCATGTATATGTGCCTGATGTGTGATTGTGAGAATGATTTCAGTAATATATTCTACTTTGTTGGTCCTAGACAGTACACCGCCCCTACACAAGCAATAGTAACCTTCTTTTTACACTTCTGAGGTCTGTGAGAAAAGTAAATAAACAATGACCACATTGTCCTCAGCTCAAACACAAGCTGTAATGACTTCATGTGCAATACGTCTAAGGTTTGACTGTGATGAAAATTAAAGTTGTAATAACCACACAATCCCCAGCCCCCCATAACCTACAGCAGCTTTCTGTACACAAACATTTGAGCAGGGCTGGTTTTAGAATGGGTGTGGTTGAAACCAAAGGTTATTATCAACTTTATCCTAAAATGGTCATATCTCAGCACTCTTCAAGTTAAACAGCTCAGACAATTCCAAGATGGTGGCTGCCTAGAGCGCACTCTCTGCACGGAGCTCCTCAACTAAATTATAATAGATCTGTGTTTCCCAGCCATTAAATAATAATATTCAATCTTATTGGAAAGGATAAATCTACCTTAACTGCTCAGCTCAGATTAGAGTCCTTAAATACATAGCTTTGAGGATAAAACAGCTCATTTATTCCTCCGGAGGATAAATTACAAAGGCCACGTGTATCCAAAGGGGCCCTAAGGCATTTCTGGAATATCCAGCTTGTCGGTCTGTTTTATCTAAAATCCCAAGTATGGCGAATAACTCAGAAGCCATGGATGCACAATCTACTAAAGCAAAAAGCTCCATAATCCTTTCTCCACAAAAAGAAACAGCCTCTAAGAGGCAGAAAACTGGTAAAGCTACACCGGAACTCAGTAAAACAACCACAAAAAGTAAAACTGATCAGAACTTTCATTTGGATGATCTTAAGCTAGCCCTCCAACCCATACAGCTGGCAATTCAAGATTTCTCCGATCAACTAAATAAGCTTGGCAACACTATAAACCACATAGTACAGCTTGATGACTCTTTGGAGAACAAGACGCAAGCCAGCGAACTTGCCATACTATCCATCTCCGTGGATCTACAATCTAAAGATACAACTCTAAAAGAACTTAAAGACAAACTGACAGACTTAGAGGCAAGAAGTCATCACAATAATGTGTTAGTTAGAGGGCTTCCTGAATCCTATGAAAACCATACACTGCTATCCATAACTAAACAAATATTTGAGGCTCTTGTGCGCTCAGAAGGTGCATCAGCCAATATAATTGTTGAAAGAGCACATAGAGCCTTGCATAAGAGGCAAGATTCCCTGGCTCCACGGCAAATTTACACAAAGCTACTGAACTATCAGGACACCCAAAAAATCCTATCGGCAGCAAAAAAACAAAAATCCTTCACTTGGAACAATCACAGGCTGGTCTTTTCGCAGGACTTGCCCATAACTGTTAAAACATCCAGACAACTTCTAGCGCCGTTTTGTGCGGAACTCATCTAAAAAAACATCAACTTTCAAATGCGATACCCCAAACACACTATCTTTTACCCATAATGACATAAAGTACTCAGCTACAAACACAAAAGAAGTGAGAGACGCTTTCTTGAAAGTGTTTAAGGCTACATTTGATTTGTAAGATGCTACAGTATAGATCCTAAGTCAAATCAATGATTATTATAAAAAATGGATCTTCTCCCTTTTCTTTAACTCACCGGAAGAAAAATAGTACATCTGGTTAAATGGAGTAGTCCTTTTGTAACTACTAGAAAGTTTGTATGCAGAGTAAATCTCTTTTCCCTATGACTGTTATTAGTAGATGGTCGCTTCTAGGCAGGTCGGAACCTTTGGCTTGTGGTTATCTGTTTCCATAAAACTATTAGGTTCAAGAGACTTCCGTTTGGTTCTTACATAATCTCAACATCCTTCCAATTTATCGTTGTAGTACCATTTCTCATTATTCCTCAGATCTCAATATGATCTATCTTAATGAAGTACTCGCGAATTCTTCAGTTATGTCTGAGATGTTTCGCTGAGATAAACAGCACCGATTCTACAGGCGGATAGTGTTTGTCGCTCATGTGCCATAACACATGCCTGCTTGAACAGACCATCTCTTGCTTAATGAAGATTCATACAGTCATTAAATACCAGTTAGCAATTATGCATACTAAGTTACAAAAGGAAGCGGACTCATAACAGCTGATTGTAAAAGACAGTTTAACAGACATCTCAGCATAATCTCTTGAAGTACAGCTTTATGGTAACACGAAAGACACAACAATGCATCATCTCCAAGTTTTTGTGTACCATTTCAGATGTCTGTTTAAAAGTTATAGATTAGGGGTTTTAACTAACCATCCACATTAGTAGCTCATTGCCTTAATGTTTCTGTAAACGTGGTTACTGGTCTACCTTGATGTCGTTTATTAGGATTTTATCCCTAGGATTAGAGGTTACTAGTAAATGTTCGTATTTTAGGTAGATGAGTTATGAGCTTATGGTACGCGCTGTGCAGACGTAGTATCTTATTGTTTATAGTTTGTTTACAATCGATGTTTAGATACAACATAATACGTTTTATGGAATGGTATGATGGAATATACGTTATTGAAACTCAATGAAAATACACTATTACTTTATATTGGCTGACAGATGGTATTCAGCCACGGAGATGTGTATTAAACTATACGCACTCATTAGTTTGGATACAGGCAGTCAAGGAGGGTTTGATCTTAATCAAACTTATATTTCACACAAATAGACTTCCTACATTGGCGCCCCGTTTTAAAATGTTTATTTGCATTGGTAAGCAGATATCTTTCTATGATGCATATAAGTTCACCAAATGCTGTAGATAGACATTCACAAACAAGTTTACTCAACTATTATTATATTGATATACCTGTTGATATCACACTTAGGTTGCTATTCCTTTATATTATGATATATTATAATAAAGGGGTCTCTCATACAAAGGCAATGTAAATTGTTATGAGGATGTAACCCTTGCTATGGCAATCCTCTGGATATTAAGGGTCACATTTTTAGTTTGGGTTAATGTTATCTTGTGTAAACTATATTAATGTTTATCCTTTTCTCATATACTAATATTATTATAAGCATATCTTCCCCTATATAGAGCCTTCTACTACTCATATAGAGGCTCCAGATGTGGATTGTTAGTGTGTTAGTATGCTACTTGCTTGGAAAGAAATAGATTTGTATATATGTAAAAAGTTGCTCTTTAATTTGCAATTTATTTATTGTTTATTATGTTGGCTAATTGTTTCTGATTTATTCCTAAGGAATGCTAAAAGTCGTAACTGCTTTTATTTTATTTCTTACTTTTATTCTCATTTTAGTACTTCTTCTCTTAGGGAGGTGGGGTGGCTAGGCACCAGGTTTAAGTTATGGAAGAAGTATTATGCTGCCTTAGTAGTCAAGAGTCTAATTCTAACAAATACAAGAGTGGTGCGTGTCTCCAAGATACTTGTTCCCCTAAGTCTACATGTTAACTTTATCACAGGGGCTGGGGAATATTACAGGAGTAAAAGGGTACTTACCTTACATTTGTATGTAAATAAGATAAACACATATGGTGTGGTCTATTGACTTGTGGAATATAAGAGGCTTACAAAATAAATAAAAAAAATCCCTTTTAATGCACTTAATATTTAAGTCACAGGCGAGTATTTCTTTCTTACAGGAAACACACATGCTCAAGGAAGATTGGTCAAAAGAAAGTAAAAGAAAGTGGGTAAGGTCTATAATTGCTGCAGGAGATAGCTCAAATTCAAAGGGGGTTGCTATAATAATAAAAAGGGAATTTCAAGGCGTAATAACAGAGGTTAAGTCTGATAATAATGGCAGATGGTGCTATTTTATCTCTCAATTACCTAATGTTAATAAACCAATTATTTTTCTTAACTTGTATGGCCCTTGTGCACAACAACATCTCTTCATTTTAGAAATCCACAACATACTTTCCACCTTTAATGATCATCATATTATCGTAGGTGGTGACTGGAACACTGTTATAGATCCTAACAGCGACCACACTAGTAGATCCTCCTCGTTTAACTTTCAGGCCTCCCAGGCACTAGAGGAACTCATAACAGATTTTAATCTTATAGATCCTATTTCATTTAGTGACGTTTCCTCCAAAGACAGGTTATACATGTACTTCTCAAAATGTTACAACTCATGGTCGCACTTGGACTTTTTCCTAATTTCTGATTCCTTAGCCTCACATATAATTAATTTCTCTATGGAACCTAGGTTTTTA
The DNA here is from genome assembly GCF_019279795.1 of Protopterus annectens. Classification (NCBI taxonomy): domain Eukaryota; kingdom Metazoa; phylum Chordata; order Ceratodontiformes; family Protopteridae; genus Protopterus; species Protopterus annectens. The sequence goes on from NC_056733.1 coordinate 1,192,590,179, forward strand.
TCAGACCATGCAAGAATCTCTGTTAAACTGTCCTACATATCAAAAAAATCTTTAATATATAATCATGCTAACTGGACCTTAAATAACAACTTACTTAACAACAAAGATATAATCCTAGAGATAAACGAGATTCTAACAGAGTTCAGCAATAACCTAAAATTCTCGCAAATACCATTGGACATTCAATGGGCTGCATGCAAAGCCAACTTGAGAGGTAGACTGATTAGCAAAGCTTCTTACTACAAGAAACTGTATAAATCTAAGGAACTAAGTTTGTCCTTGAAACTTCTTGATTTAGAAAAGAAACAAATAACGTGCCCGGATGCAATATTAGATAAAATGATAAGTGACACTCAAAAAGAATTATTGGTACTTCACCAGCAAAATATTTCTGTGCATGAACAAAAATGTATTGCAACTTATGCAGAATGGGCACAAATTCCCTACAAAACTCTGTCCAGAATCATAAAATCTAACCAAACTAATCCAAGGATTTCCATCATCCAATACCAAAATAAATTATATAAATCCGACTCAGAAAGAATAAGACTATTCTCTTCCTTATTCTCAGATATCTATGGCAGGAAAGTGATCTCACCTCAGGACTCATATATGCAGAACTTTCTGAACTCTTTAAAATTCCCTACACTGGATGATAATCAATATGCCGCACTCTCTGCCCCGTTAACTCTTCAAGAAATCCAAGAAGTTATCGCAAATCTTAAATTAGGAAAGTCCCCTGGTCCGGACGGCTTCACTCCAGACTTCTATAGAGCCTTTAATATAATGATCTCCCCACTTTTGCTAAAAAATTTTAATCATATCATAAAATTTGGTATTAATGACCTATACTGGAACACCTCAAAAAACATTCTAATTCTGAAAAACAAACATGATAAAACAGACCCTAATAATTACAGACCTATTTCTTTAATTAATGTTGATATAAAGATCTTTTCAATGATTTTGGCTAACAGACTCAAAAAAATCATGCCCTTTTTAATCTCTCCTGAACAAGCTGGAGTCACATCGCAAAGACACACCTTGGACAATACACTAACCCTTGATTCCATGATTCAGTTGACGAAGAAAGATAAAAACCCAATATATGCCTTAACTTTGGATGCCTCAAAAGCATTTGATAGAGTTAATTGGGGCTTTTTATTTCTAACCTTGGACCGTTTCAATATCCCTAGTAGTTTCTCTGATATGATTAAAATTCTTTACAGAAATTCCTCTATCTATCTTTATATTAACAAAATTATGTCAGATCCTATTAAAATTATAAATGGCACAAGACAAGGATGCCCGCTATCCCCCTTCCTCTTCAATTTGTTCATTGAACCTTTTTTTCTCTACTTAATACAAAATACCCATCACTCGATTCCAGATGTTTTGAATACTAAGTTGGTGTTTTCAGCATTCGCTGATGATCTTAACCTATACTTTCAATATCCTAATACAGACCTAAGTAAAATAATCACTACTATAGATAATTTTTCGAAGGCCTCAGGGTATCAAGTAAATCATAAAAAATCACAAAGCTTTCCTATTAATACGGTGGGACATAAACCATACTACTTTCCGGATTTTCCTTTTCGGACATCCTTTAACATTTATTATCTTGGTATTCATTTTGATCATAACCAAACTTCCATGACACAAAAAAATCTTCTCAAAACATGGTCTATTATAATACAAGACCTCCGTAGATGGGAACTAATGAACTTATTGTTTCTTTCCAAAGCTGCGATAGTGAAGCTGAACATACTTCCCAGACTACTCTACCAGTTCAGAGCTGCAAATCCTATGATTTCAAAAGCACTTTTCTCTAAGTTTGATAAGGAATTAGCCAAATTTATTTGGTTTCCTAAATCAGTCAGGATTTCCTATCGAAGGCTAGTTTATCCTAAAGACAGAGGTTTTTTGGGATTACCTAATTTTCAGCTTTACTATATGATCATTTGTGAAACTAGAACTCTGTTAATCTCAAAACTAACTCAGAATAATTACATTTCCTCTCCCTCTTGGATGAAATTATGGTTCCAGTATGTTTTAACATATAAATTTAATCCTAATGCTCTTCCCTTTCTAACTCCAAAAGTTCTCAGTAACTATAATTTTTTTGCTACATTAAAACATAACATTAAGGTTTTCCAGTCTTTAATAAAACTGCTTAAGCTTGACAAATTTCTCCCTTTAATTCAACCTCTACATTTAAATCCCAACATCAAGATCAATAATAGAATGATCAATCTTGCAGACTTCCCAATAATCAAAGATATTACGGTATGGGACTTACTACAGCATAAGGATATAAAACTTTTGGATCTAAGATCAATCCTCAAAACGAATAAGAAATATACGATCATTTTATGCCAACTAAGGGAATTAGTTACATCAAAATTTATGCATATCTTGGTCAATGAACAGGCTATTGGCAAAACGTATGAAATTATACAAGCCTAGTTAAAATGCTCTCCAAGGCCTATAAACTAATAGACCCTATTATACACAATTCAGGATGCCTTTTCTCTAACTACTGGAATAATTGTGGGACTTCATTTACAGAGGAACAAAAACTATCTGTGATTAAAAACACTTTAGATTTCTCTCCACTTAAAAAACTTATATACACACAATTAATGGTATTCAACAATACCTATTATACACCCACAAGGCTGAACAGTTTTGATTCTAAAAATTCCTCCTCCTGTACCTGCTGCTCTTATCCAAGAGCCGATCTTCTACATGTACTTTGGTCCTGCAAATATTCCCATAGACTCTGGACATCATTAAAAGTTTGTCTAGAAAAAATGGGCTACCACAAGTCCACACTCTCCTGGGAACTAGCAATTCTTCATATACCTACTATCAAACTCTCGAGACTAGAAAAACATGTCACAATCATTTTGTGCTCCTTGATCAAGTTATATATCACTAAAAACTGGTTAGATCGCACAAAACTTAATTGGAACGAATTCAAGGAGATGGCCACTGCATATATTGCAGTACAAACAATAATCACAAAAAATCAATGGAAAAAAGCTCTCTATGGGAAAATCTGGAAATGCCTTATTGACTTAATCTATTGTTTACAATAATATTTAGGCTATCTCTTTTGTTATCTATACAAAATGGGGATATGCACCCTTAGCCTTTTGGTGTGATAAGCTAGTATACGTACAACCCTCATCTCTCCTTGTTGCAAGTGTTATATACATTCTAGCTGGCAGCTCTTTCTTTCCTTTGTATTTAGTTAATTGGATTTGATAATATTTTCAAGTTAATTTGATTCTTTGCCTTAACTTTACTTCAGGTTTTCTTCATCTGCAATTTAGATAAGTTTAGGTTTGCTTAGTTTTGATTCATTTTATTTTATTGTATATATTGTACATATTTTTGTGTGATATAATGTTTTCGAATACTGTTCATGTTTTCATACTTGTATCTAAATAAATAAAAAAATGATTTGAAAAAAAAAAAGTTAAACAGCTCAATCAGAAAATTGATACATTTTTTTTCTCCTGGTTTTTCTTCAACCAGCAACAGCTTTTGTGGGGCTCCCTACAGAGTCAAAGATGATTAAGGGAGCCCCCAGTATCCATTTATACAGTCTGGTGAGTGGGGCCACCAGACTCCAAGAAGATCTAAGTGTCTGAATGTTCAGTAATGTATTTTATGTCTTACCTTTGAATTATAATTACTTGTTAGGTACATTGTTTTACTTATACCCAGAAGAATAAAGTCTGTATCCTGGCATTACTGGGTACGCACATATAAAAATCAGTGATATTTTTTACATACACACACAGACACACACAAGCATAAGCCATAGTGGTACTAGTTTTTTACTTATTTCAGCAAATAGCAATACATTGTGCAACACTGGTACTGCCACACCAGATCAGTAACTGCTGTTTAGCAGTCATCAAACAGCAGCAGGGGTAAGTCACTTATTTCCCTCATTGAGGAGTAATGCATACCTGTCACTGGCCCTGATTTCACAGATCTTCCTTGATTTTGTTCATACATTTGCTTTCTTCTTCGTAAAAAGTTTGATTTGCTGGTAAATACTTCAGGATTACAAACAGTCAATCAATCCAGACATCTGAGTTTTATAAGTATTGTCCAAAAATATGTGTTGATGCAAAAGGTCTTATTCTATTAACTTTTTTAAGCAAATTAGAGTAATATTTAGAATGTAGTCCTGATTCTGAGCCTTTATTCTATTATTTTTGGGATTGCACTGAATTCTTAAGCAAAGGAATTGAGAGTTATAGTATCTGGTGTTCTGCTTGTATTTATAAAACTCCCTAAAAGAGAAAATCATCCTTGATGATCGGAAGCATCAGCTCTCCTTAAAATATAACGTTTGCACTGACATAAGCCACTCTGGGCTGCCGATCTCACTAGTGCTTACCTTGCTCATGTTCATTATCAGCTTCATCCTAACAAGGTCATATCACAGCCCTGTTCAGGTTAAAGAGCATAATTAGGAAATTAATAATTTTATTTCTTCCACATTTTTCCCCAACCAGCAGCAACTTTTGTGCGGCCCCCACATAGTCAAGGATAATTAAGGGGGCCCTGCAACCACAGGTATAGCAGGGACCTAAAGCTGGCTATATAGTTAGCTTTAGTGGAGAAAATGTCCAACAGCAGGGTTTAACTAAGTCAGGGGCACTATGTCAGTGGTAAAATATTTAATGGAATTTTGATGCCTGTTAGTTGACAAAACACTGTTAAGACAACTAGAAATATCTTTGAATTTTAAAGGGGATATAAATAAAAGTTATTACCCATGTGGTTTATTACAAGAATGCTGTATTAGCTTTTATTGGTTTGGCAGACATGTTACAAACCATCAGAATAAGATAATTTGCTGTGGTTGGGGGGCCCCCAGGGAACAGGGGGCCCCCAGCAACTGCAGGGTTAGCTGGTGCCTAAAGCCAGCTATGCTGTCAGCGAAGCAGTTTGTGTGACACACTACACTTACAGCTGATCCTCGCATCTTTTCTCTTTAGATCTGTCATGTGACTTGCTCTATAGCAAAGCATTTGTTTGGCAGCAGAGTGGATCAAGGTCCTCAGCCAATGAGCTACTTCTTGTTGTCAAGGATGCAAGGCGTTACTCCTGATACCCCTCTGAGATTCTAAATGCATATCTTAACCAGACTGTGCTCCTGATATCCCCTTTAAAAGGGACACTTGAGTCCAGTGAGCTCAACAGAGTAACAAAGGAAAAAAAATAGATTCAGTAAAATCTCATGTTTAAACAAACAGATGGATGACCTAAACAGGTAAATATGCCTAGGTCTGTACATCATGCCTAATACTCCTTAATTGCATTCCATCACATGAAAGCACACTTTCTATTAATCAATGTGGCATACATATACGGATATCTTAAATCACATGAGACTTTAGAACTGTTTTGTGCAGTGTAAGGATGACATCAACTTTTCTGAAATCCATTCATTCAAATCTGTTCCCTTAAGTTTTGTATCCTTGAATGCTGTTTCATGTTTTTAAAAGCCATATGTATTTTGCATAGCTTTCCATAGAACATGAAGACACATATTATAAAAGTGTTGCACACTATCTTCTCTTAGTCTTTATTACCCAAAACAATTTGCAGCATCTAAAACACAAAAAGTAGGGCAATGTCATCTCAAAGCTGTTAAATTACTAATGGAATTTTAGATAACGTTTAATTAAATGCATTTTATTAACAGTAAACTCACTGTAGTGACTTACATTCTGTTTTAGAACATCAAATACAGTTCTACTGTTTCTTAGAAAGAAAGGAAGGGTAACAATAATTTCACCCCATAATAATACTACATTTTTGCTAACATTTTCAGTGACTATTTCTATATTTTTGGATTTGGCCAACCTCATAGTTCCTCCTGTTTCTTGACTTTTTAGCTAGTGTGCAACTAGTTATGTGATAATACACAGTCAGAAAATCCAAGCAGTGTCTGATGAAGGTCACAAAGAGGGATTATCTCCTTTTTCCTGGAGATACACTCACCTCAGATGTAATCATATTAAATAAAGGGTAATGGATCTCATGCTCCTGCATGGGAGAATTGGATTCATACCTATAAAAACAAAGATAATGAATGCTGTTTCAAACATTTATTGCATATAAAGTGGCATTCGGTGTCTATCTTTGTGATCAATCATCCCACACTTGTGGTCCTAATTTGTATGACAATGTATAATGCCACTTATCCTGGGATGTGTGCAAGCACACAAAAAACAAGATTCATAAAGTAAAATAAAAATACAATAAAAGTATGAAATAAGTGGACTTGGGTATGTAATCACCATTTATTTCCAAGAAGAGTTAAGTGTGAATATAGAAAGAAAACAAAATGATGACATAGCTAGAAACTCCTTTGTTTATTTCAACAACAGATCTGACAGTTTCCCAGCAACAGCTACTAACTGTCAAAAATGTTTTCATCAGTTATATTTCCAGTAACAGAACTCAGCAACACCCTGATTAATGTCAAGATTTACAATATAGGTTTTGGTTTGAGTGCCTGAAACAAGTATCTTTCTTCACTTTCATAAGACTGTGAAAGATTTATGTACATCTAACTTAAGTTAATATTGAGAGAAAGACAGACAGACTGACAGACAGACTGTTCATTAAAATAAATTACCAAGTTACTAAGAGTGATATGAGTAAAGCACCTTAACTCATTATTGCTAACAGCTTTTTTTGACACCAGTGGCTTGTTTTAATTGGATTTGCTTCAAACTCTTTGCATCAAGTGAGTGACATCAATTCATGGTAGACAAGTGAAAGATGAAGCATCCTAGAAATAAAACAGTGCTAATTATGTTTGTCTAAGTGGCACTGTTATGCAGATATTAACCATGCATACATATTACCATGGATTTACTGATAATTTCATTACTGAATAGCTTACATTTTATTAAAAAGCATTGCCTGAATGGCCATGATGTGAAATAGAAAAATCTAGCATCACCATTCACGGAGGATGCATTACAATGGAAAAGTTGCAAGCTGCTTTTCAATCTCTATGAAATTATGTATTTTCGCTACTATTGTTAAAAACAAGTGAATTGTACATTACTGTATAATATCAGTGTAAAATACTGAGGATTGTTTAATTTGTAGGGAAAGGGCAAAGTTTTGATAGTTTTATAAATAAGTAAAAATGAGCAACCTTAAATAAACTCTTAATAGTTATATGAAAATTCAGTTACACTTGAACTAAAGATTATATGATCAGATATTATTTTTTTCATGATATAATCCTTTAAAAAATACTGAAAATATGAGGTAAGAACTCTTTACAGATTTTTTTACTATCATTGTACAGAAGAGTTTTGTAGAAAAATGATGCTGATTATAGTTTCAAAATTTTATTTACTCTGCAAAATATATTTGCTCAGTTTGTGTTTTTTAACTTAATTTTTTTGAGGGAGGGGTGCTTAAGATTCTAAACATAAATAGGTTCTAAGCTCAGTGTGAATCATTTAATTTGTGCATCCATCCAAGATATACAATTTCCTTCCTCAGGTTATTAAGTTATGAGAAATTCACAATACTGTCTGGCAGTTAGTGTAGAGTATTAAGTTTATGTTAATGACCTGTAACACTCAGTCCAGGGCTTTATTCCCTCATCTCCCATTTGCATACTGTATGACTCAAGAGTAAGCAACCAGACGTTGCTCTGAGGTAACTGGGAAATTAGGCTGGGCTTTTTAATGGTTTGGTCACATGCTTAGTATTCGTTTAATTATTTATTGCTTTTGTTCACCAGGAAATTCTGACAGGGCTCAACACCCATTTTCAGGAGAGGCCCAGGGAGAAAAGTTCCAGTGCAATATGATACAACTGAAGACTGACAATGACATTTTATATTGATACCCTATATTTAAGCATGGGAAGTAGCAGTTTTATACAGTATATACGTAAACCTGGAGAACAAGAAATCAGTAGTGGAATTATATACAAACAGTCATAGTCATAGAATGGCAGTTTTTCATTAAATTATATTATTGATACAGTATTCAGACATGTTGTAGGTTGTAATTTTAGGCAATTACTCTGTTTTGCAAGGGATAAAGTGTTTGGCAAGGAGGACAGTTAGAGTAGAAAAGAATGGTTAGTAACTATCTAAGCGGTATTTGGAAATAGCAAACTGCTTGTGGGAAGGGTAAAGTCCAAAAGCTAAGTGGAGGGCAGCATTGCTACTGGAATGTTTAGAATTAAAAAAAATAATAATAATGACCGACCTGGGAAACTAAAACTGCACTTAGAAAATGACAAGTGTCAGAGGAAATACTTTGATTCTGGAATTCTGCACCGGTAATTAACATCTACTTTTTCTTGTATTGTGCATTATGCAGTTTTTAGCATGATACAGCTGTCTATATGAAGTTGGCAGTGCTCATTAATTAGGACAGCAGTGGCACTATTTAATTGCTCTGTGTGCATGTGTGTGTGTGTGTGTGTGTGTGTGAGAGAGAGAGAGAGAGAAATGGATTCCATTTAACAAGAACCATAAACCAAAATAACAAAATCATTAAACAGACTGTTGATAACAGTGCTGTACTGTTTTGCACTGCTTTATATGAGAATTATAGCCTACAGAATGTTTCTACATGTTTATTAGACTGGTCTTCCACAACTTACAGTAGATTAATAATAAACATGGAGCTTAGAATAGGTTCTCAAATGCTGTGTCCACATGTTTATACTTGATGAAGAACTCCTGCTAGATTTATTATTTTTGTTTTTATTACCTACATGTCCTTTGTATCACAGACCATTACTTTTCTTGTGTTAATCACATGAATGAATACCATCTTTTACATTTCACTCTGCTATCAAAACAGCAAACAACATAAAGACAAAGTATATACATTTTGAATCCATCTGGAAGTTTAATATGATCTGTCAGCTTATCGAGACTCAGGGTATGTAATGCCAGTTGTAGAATGCCAGCTGTGGAGTGTTGCAGGTCATATGAAAATTATGCAGTCATGTAAAATAAAATACATGTAACCTCTGGTATATAAAAGGCCACTGCAATGAAAATTTTAAAAGTAACAAAACTAAATTATTTAGAAGGCCAGTTTAGAGATATTCACAAGACATTAGACATGGAAAGTTTCAACCATAATCAAAACCGCATCCTTTCCCTAAATGAGAATTTCAAGTTGCTCTAAACCTTCTGACAACATCCAAACCACCAATTGTGATGATGAGATGGATGAGAAGACCAACAGCAGGAGGAAAATTTGTAATGAACCAAATGGAGAAACCTCTAAAGGCCTACATCCTCCACAAAAACAGTCCAGGAGTGGGAGTAGCATAAGCAAAGACATAAAAACACTTACTCATCCTGATTTGTGAAATGTGTACCTTACAACTTATGACCTTTCACTGAAAGGAGTGAAACTTCGCTCGTAAGTCCAAACTCATGACAGCAAATGTTTCAAGTTCTCTCCCATAACTACATTCAATATATGTTCTCCATTGTCCCTATATTACTCAGATCACCTGCTATTTTTTTAGGATGCTAAACAGCCAAACATTTTTGTTCTCTGATTTGATTCTTATAAAGTATACAACAGCCTGTCATCCTTTCTACTACTACACTGACATAGACATAACACCACTATCTTGTAAAATTGCGTTAGGCCACTCAGTATGGCATTCTGCGATACATTAACCCATCCTGGAATGCTCAAGACTCCACTTTTAAATATCCCAATAAAGAATTAACATTGTATTTGCCAAGTATATGTCAACTAATCCAGTGCAGTACAGTAAACTCTCAGTTAACCGGAACTGAAGCAACCAGAAAAAATTGAAGAAGTACAGTACAGTATAAGCAATTCAGTTTTTTATGTGTTGCACTTTCTGTTCCTCCCCTTAACCTTACATTTTTAGAGTTTTAGAATTTTAAAAAGGAAGACTGAAATAAATTCCCTCTCTCCCCAACCTAAGAACAAGTCAAACCAAATAAGTCAAATCCCAAAAATGTCAAAGGTCACTTCATACTCAGTCAGTTTGCATCAGATTGCACATTGTCTCTCCGATCTCTCTCACACACAGTCTCTTCAGCTTTCACAGATGCATTCACTCACACTTTTTCTCTCCTATCTCTCACATACACTCTTTTCAAATTTCATACATCTCTCTGACTTCTCACACACTTTCACTTCTGTTTTCATACATGCATTCACTCACTCTTTCTCTCTGATCTCTCACACACACTCTCTTCAGCTTTCATACTTTTCTCTGATCTCTCACACACAGTCGCTTCTGCTTTCACAAATGCATTCACTCTCTCTATATTCAGCTCATTCAATTCCAATTCACTCAGTGTGGCACTGAAAACCGTTCCCTGTGCCATGCTATCTAGTGTAAATATAAGTTTAAAATATTATTATTCCAGCCAGGCTTTCAATTACTGTATTTCAATATTAAAATCAAATCAATACAGTGCTGATGGTATGGTATAGTACTGGGTACAGTATTTGTCAGGTCTGTTTTAATTGTAACTCTCAAGCAACCAGAAACAACACTTATCTGGCATCTACCAATCCCTATGGGCGCCAGTTAACTGAAAGTTTACTGTACTATTAACCTGTCTCTGATTAAATTTTAAAATAATCTGTGTGATAGTATATTACTCATTCCTACTATCCCTCAAATAGTAATGTGTTAATTCTTCAGCAACCTAGCCTAACCTGTAATAAATATACACCTACTATATAGATATATGAACTTATTTATTCATTCAGCAACCAAGCTTAATATGGAATAATTAAACTTCCAGGTTTAATTCCCTGTATTTGATAAGCAGCACTGTAATTCCAACTTAAGTAATAAATAATGTCGCCCATGAGTGACATCTCAATTTTATCACTGAAAATAACCCATCAGGGTGCTACTGCATTTCTCCTTCTGTTCCAGCCATCTTCTACTAACTTTGAACAGAAAAAAAAGAGTGATGCTCTTGTCCCAGTCCTGACAATATTTGCTGGCACAGAAATATGATGCTGATGTCCCAGTCTGGTGTCCTATACTCTTGGTCTGACACCTACAAGACAGAAAAAAGAGAGCTATAATAATCATCATGGTCTCACATAGGTTTGATATGCCACTGGCATCCACCTACAGTTCCTGAAACCTCCTATCCTGAAATTCCTTATGATAAAGTCATACCCTGTGTACCTGTGTGAAAGGAATGCAATGCCCTCATCCTAACTACCCTGCATCTAACTAGCACCTGCTTAGAAACTGCTTCAAACTAATAGTTGGCTGCAGCCCCTCTGATTCTAGCTTTGACCTCCTCATTTAGACTTCACTTCTCATTAACCGCTCCTTCCAGTCACTTGAAGTTGTTATCCTGTTCCACTATTTCCCTTCAATCTCAATTTTCTGCTTCTTGTTATTTCCATATTTGCTGCTATGACAACTGTCTTGTCTATATTCACTTTCATCCCATGTGCCTTCAGTTTTGCATTCCATTCCACCTATCATTCGTTGATGTTCCTGTTCAAAGTTTGCTTGAAGTGCCACATCACCTGCATACAGCACCTTTGTTGAACTGTCCTCCATTTGTTGATGTAGTCTATCAACAGTATGAACAGCAGTGGTCTCAGAGTTAAAACCTGATGCACCCTCACTCACACTAGGAAACCCCGTGAGAGTCCAAACACTGATCTACATACATCATTAGCAGCCTACGCTAATGCTACTAATGTTCCCAGGACGTTAAACCATCACAGAGTTGCCCAAATCAGTTCTCATGGGACCTTGTTATATGCTTTCTCCAAGTCTAGGAACTGGAGTGTCTGCTCATCTCTACCTTCGCCTGCACTACTTGTCTAACTACAAACATCAGGTCATCTATGCTGCATCCTGATCTGAATCCAAACTGCTCATCTGCTCTCTTACATGCTGCTACTCTATGAGTACTGATTTATCATTTACTCATTCCAGCACTTTCTTGCAGAGTAGCAGGTGTTCTATACCTTATACGACTTTATACTGTGAAAAATGCTTGAACGGTTTCACTTTCAAGCGAGTTATCAAACGAAATATTCATAAAAGCACAATCTACAATACATTTTGGTTAAACTCATTAATAAAGAGCATTTATAAATGCATTTGTCTTACAAAACAAAGCAGTAATACTTAAAAATTCCACTAGCATATCAATGCATTAAGTCACAAAGCTACTTATGAGCAAAAATGAAAATCCTTTTGAATAATTTGCCATATTAACTTTTATGATAAGTTCAAAGAAAGTGGCAGGAAATGCTAAACAATTTTCATTTTTTATTCCAATTTTATCTTTCACCAGCATATCCAGCAAAACATTATTTTGTTTTATGTTCTTTGATAAAAATCATAATATGAGTTAATTTCACATAGATTTTCATGGTAGACAAGGTTGGAGTCATTAATTTAACATTTTCCACTTCATGCCAACTGAATGGCTCATTGAAGAACAGTCATGTCATACAGTTCTGTGAGGTGAATATTTCATTACCATTATATCCCTTGTGCTTCTGGGAATAATCTTATAACCTGAACATAATTTCCTGTTTACTTAATTATTAGTTTTTGGCTTCCATATATGTAGGTGTGGATGCATATTACAAATAATAATAGACACTGCAGTTTAAACCTTAGCAACAAATATTTTACAGATAAAGGACTCTGCAAGAAAAGAACTGCTAGTTTTCAGAGACATGGAAAATACATCTATATGCCTTGCATAATGTTTATTAAAACTCTGGAATAGTTTGCTGTACAAATGGCTAATGAGTATTGAATCTAAAAAGAATGTAGTTTCTCTGCTTTCACTTTGTCAAAAAATAGGTTAGTAGAGTGGTGAATATTTAAGCAATAACCGATGACGTGGTGTGGTATATTGAAGATTTACCCATGGCTAGTGTGGTTTAATCACGAGGGCGACACCCGAGTGATTAAACAAAGTCAACCTTGTGTGTGTGTGTGTGTGTGTGTGTGTGTGTGTCTTTCGGCTTAGGGGTCGCCACAGTGGAACTCCGGTCCGCTAATGATTGGCAGTAGAGTTTTACATGCTGGCTTGCCGGGCCTAACGCACAACCTTCAACGAAGGAACGCCCATTCATGCATGTCGTCACACAGTAGACGCTTTAACTGAGAATCGAACGGGCAACGTCTAACTGTGAGGTGACAACGCTACCGCAGCACCACCACCGCTTAATAAAGTCAACCTTGGGTAAATATTCAATATACCACATCCACAGAGTCGGTTATTGCTATTATACAATGATATTATTTAAGAAAAAAATACTTACTTTTCTTAAATAATGTCTTTGTATAACGGCGGATTGTTGTTCTTCCATCGGTTGCAGTATATTGCTTCTGCGTTTTGATGTACTGTGCATGTGTATGGGACTTGCATTGCCATGCATACCTAGTACATCAAGGCTTTGAAAAGGAAGCAACGGAGAAAAGAAAGTCTCCATTGCTCCGTTTTTTTGTCTTTTTTTATTGTAAAAAAAAAAAAGGTTTGGGGGCAGTTTTTCCGTTAGTATATTGTGGGATTTACAATGGGCATGCTGGTTGGGCTGGCTAATCATTGTGCACATTTTAGAATATTAATAGGGAGAAATTGTATAATTATATTTTGTTTTCATTATAACCGAACACATGTATGACATGTGAAGAAAACTGTGATGCTTCTAGAACATGAAACCTTGTTGATATTGTTGTTCTATTAATAACTGTATAATGCTATCAATGCTTATATTAGTCCGCTAGTATTGATGCTGTACACCAGATGTGTCATTCTGTTGGTAAGACATTATATTGTGTGGTTTCATTTGTTCGTGCAAGTCATAGCTCAGGTGGACATAAAATATCCTGCAGTATTTAACAAAGAGTATAGAACTTCCTTATTTCCTTGGTGTTCTGTCCAAATGGCTTCTTGTCAGCATGACTATTATCTTGGGTTTCAAGTAATATGTCTAGTCAGATTAACCTGTCCGCCACAGGTGGATAATAAGTAATAACAATTGCATCTGATTTACAAGCAACATTCCTGAAGGCTTGGGAAATGCAATATTATGAAGTAACCTGCTTCAGGGTGAAGATTAAAGGACAGCTTATAATATTATAGTACACAGACCACCCTAAATATTCTTCAAATTTTGGGAAAAAAAATCATCATTGTTATTCAGATTTCTGATGTCAAAAAGGTGCTTTACAAAGTATTATTACGTTTCTTTCAGCACTGTTAAACTGTAGTATTGTACTAGGGCAATAAATACTGTGAGCGCTTGCCATAAGAAGACAGCTATAAGAAACAGAAACAGCTTTAAAAGCTGCAAAACATTTCATTGGCACTAAAAAAACAAAAGTGTGATGGAGTGAAGTGTCTACCAGCATTTAAAACCATTTGTTTATCAGAGGGTCACTTAGCTTATGGTTTCTGTCTCTGTGGCAGTTCTGTTTCATGGATCTCAAAACTCTAAAACATGTCCTTATGCTTTTTTCCCAATGGCCAGTAGTACACTGAAGCAGCTAACCGTTTGTGTTCTACAGAGAGTTATGATTAAGTTTAAACAATCATAACTTAGTTTTTTTAAGGTTCTTGACATAGAAGTTAAGGCTCATCTCTCAGGCTTTGCGTTACTCCACTCGAGGTAAATTCCTCAATATCTGTATTTCTGACATATAACAGTTTACTTATTGTCACAGAACCAATTGTAATCCTTAGTATGTGTACAATAACATATTGAAATGCTTATCCTGTTTGAATCCAATAGAATAATGCACTTAATGGACAGGCACATAACTGAGTTTGTTTTCCATGCTGAAACAGCTTCATACTAGATATGTCACTAAAATTAAAAGCAATATGTGTTTTAAGGTTTTCAGAATTAAACAAATAGGGGTTATCACTCAGGAGACGATGGAAGGAAACTTGTATAAAGAAATAATATAATTAAAATGAGAACTAAGGTACCAATTGAGAAAGACTGCCACTGAATGAGTTAATGAAATCTTTGACATCTTCCAATTTACTGCAAGATAAGGCAACATCTTCTCGATGCATATTCATCATCAGTAGCATCATCATCATCATTAAGCCCCCTTTCCCCATTTTAATTTATGGAGTGGAGGTGTCAGAGGACTTATTGCAACCTCTCTCAATTCAGTGCCACTGTCCTAACTACTTCAGGAGTCATGCCTGAATACCGCAAGTCATCCCTCATGCAATCCATACATCTTTTTCCTCTTGCCTTCTTCCTGTCACTCCCAAATCCCCTTTACCAAATAATCTTCGTTTTCTTGCACATGTGCCCAAACCACTATAATCTGATCTCTTTGGCTTCTCTGCAATTTAAACTACTATGGCTTCTGTTCTGATGTCATAATTTCTCCATCTGCCCCATGGGGTGCATCCTACCACCCATACCAGACACTTCATCTCCTTCACCTCTAGCTTCCTTAAATGTTCTGCCTTCACTGCCCAAGTTTTAGTACAGTTAGTAATACCGGTCACACCACTGTTTTGTAAACCTTACTTTGGCATTTCCTCTGTCATATACTACACCAGACACTCTGTGCCAGTTGACTGCAGCAGCTCTGATTCTATCTTAGACCTCCTCATTCAGACTTACCTTCTCCACAACTATCCCTCCCAGATACTTGAAGTTATTAACTTGTTCCAGTGATTTCCCTTCTATCTCATTTGTCAGGTTCTTCTGAAATCTCCCAATTGCTGCCATGGCACCTGTCATGTCTGTACTTTGTTTCAATCCATGTGCTTTCAGTTTTGCATTTCTATCCCCTATCATTTGTTGATGTTTATATTCAGAGTTTGCATGTAATGCCACATCATCTGCATAGAGCAGCTTTGTTGATCTGTCCTCTCTAACCTTTTGAGCTAATGTAGTCCATCATCAGTATGCAAAGCAGTATGATAACCAGTAGGTTCAGAGCAAAATCCTTATGCACACCCGATCTCACCAGGATCCCCTCTGCATTTAAAGATGCATATTATCTGATCTAAAGGCTATCACATGCTGCTAAATTTATGCAAAACAATATCACAAAGACATGCGCACGTTTACTAAAATATCCTGGCTGATGTGTAGACAGTTCTAAGAAAAAAAAAACACTTTCTAGAAGCAAAGAAATCAGACGAGATATACTACTTCCTTATTAATGATGACAATCAGTAGAGAATATGAAAATATCAATAACAATCGTAATCGTTGTACCTTTCTGGCTATTACTGGAAAGTAATATGGAGAGAGACAACATTTTAGTTACTAATTGAACCAATTTTCTTATTACTACAATGAAACATGGTTAATAAGCATGAGACAGGTCTAAGGTAAACTATTTCTGGGAGGAGGTTAGATACCCTATGTTTCCTGGAGACAAGATGGAAGGGCACTGCATTAAAGCTTGGACTTCACACTCTACTATTCAGGGAAAGGGTGGGGTGGACAAACTAGGAGTGGTGCAGAAATTCTGATAGTCTTCTGAATGCATTGAGGGATATCATTGGGCACTCAGAATCTAGTGCAAAAATAAGAAAGTATTCAAAGTATCATCATATGTCTGACAGCAGGGTTACTTTAGAGAGGAAAAGAGTGCAGTCATGTAGCAGATGCAAGCAGGACAACATAAGATGGTTCTGATAATGAGGGACCTGAATGCTCATACCAGGACAGATAGAACAGGTTATGAGGATTGCATAGGTCTACATGGGTTGGACAACAGGAAAAAAGAAGAGGCCATTTTAGAGTTCTGTCTGACAAATGGCTTGATGTTAGCCAAAACGTGGATCAGCAAGACATGAATTCACATGATCATACACAAAAGTGACCAACATATAACTTTTATAGACTTATTTCTAGTAAGGAAAGGGCAGTGGGGTACAATCACAGATTTCCAAGTCACCAGCAGTGAAAGTGTTGACCAACAGCATAAGCCACAGGTAGCCACAATAAGCTGCAAGCAGTGATCATAGAAGGCCCTACTGTCAACAGAAACTAGGCTGATGTCTTGGACATTGGCAGGAGTGAATGCACAAGATGTGAAGGAAATAGACAGAACAGCTCCTTATTGAAATGTCTGTACTTGAATTCCAGAGTGCCAACAAGCTGTAAAAAAGACCAAAACCCAGGAAAAGACTGAATCTCGACAATCTCGCTTCTCCTTTAAACTTCTTTTTTGCAGGTGGGCAAGCTCTCCCACACCCCAAAACTTATATATACCAACTCTGAGATCTCCATACTTTGGAGGAAAGGGAATATTTCAAGAAATGGCCATCTCAGACTTGATATATATAAGTCCACATTTTCAGCTATTCAGTCTTTGCATTTTGGGACTTGATCTAGCAGGTCCTGACATTTCAAATGGTTACCACACAAAACTCAAGGACCTCAAGAAGAAGGGAAATTTGTGAAGTGGAAAATAAATGGCAGTGTGTCAAAACAGTATGTGTGTAAATTATAGAACATGTATGTGGATGAGCCAGGTATTGAAATAAAGTGCCTAAAGAAAGCTGATGGTGGAATGCAGAAATCCAGGAAGTTATCAAAAGAAATGAATGCCAGAAAAAATGGAAGATAGAAAAGAGGACAAGGTAAGAAGGAATACTGGTTGCCTAAGGAAGAGGTGAAGAAAGCAGCCACAATAACAAAAAACAGACATCAGGGGCTGTCTAACTTCTCCTGGAAAGTGACTCAAAAGATTCTACCAGCAAGCTCTATCAAGTTGCAAGCTAAAGACAGATAAAGAAGATAGTCATCAAACACATCATAAGGGATGTCAGGAAAAGCCTGCTCGCCAGTTGACAGGACATTAAAAGCAGATGGAAGGAGTAATTCCAGCAAATTCTGAATGAAAACACACACACACACACACACACACACACACACACACACACACACACACACACACACACACACACACACACACGGTACTGCCCTAGATACAGCCAATAAAGAAAGAGGAAAAATATCCCACAATTGAAGACATACAGCAGTAAGCAAAATGAAGTCAGGGAAAGCAGCATGCTCAGATGAGTTCACTGCAGGTAAGATCCAGATGTTAGGCGAGTATGCAGAGAAAGCTGTATCCCAGGTCACTGGAATTAATCTTTCTAGTGCCAGTGTCCTAGATTAAAAGGGAATACTCCCAAATGTGGGCAAAATAGAGGTATTAAACTCCTGTCACACTACATGAAAGGTGGAAATGTGCTGAAATGTCCTGGAAATATAACTCTGATACAGATCATCTAATTATTTTCTGTTCGCTTTTCCCCTTAAGATACAGAAGAGAAAAAAAAGCTTTATTTTATAACAAGATGCTATTGCATGCTATTCAGTTTAGTTAGCCATTTCTTTCATATATATTCTGATGATATGGAACTCATTATCTCAGTTGATCTGTTTGCAGTTGATGGAGATCCAGTCCGTGAAGCCTCCATCTGTTGAATTTTATTATTATTTTTGTACCTCAAAAGTCTACACTGTCTTCCTCTTGGGTCTCCATCGAAGTTACCTGTCCCTAGGAGCATGTGGTTCTGACTCTACAAATAGGCTATGTTTAAATCCCCCTTTTCTGAAAGGAGTTTGTCTAGAGCCTTTCCTTTTCTGGGGCTAGTGATGTAATCAGGCAGCCATTGTTAGGGCACTCTGTGCATTTAGAATCCACCAGACTTTTGTTTCTGATACTTCAGCATATATTTTTGTCTTTAGGGCCGGCTACCAATCCTTAAAAATCCCTCTGCATTGGATGGTAATACAAACTGAAGGCTCCTCGTCTCTTTGCTAATTTGTAGAATTGCCAGTTATTGCAGAACTATACCAAAGGCTAATACTAATAACAATAATAATAATGATGCTACACTTTAATCTGAGACAATTTTCAAAGGAAGGCACCTGATTTTAATGTTTTTATTGTTTTCTTTAGTCTTCCTTAATATCTGCACCAGGTCATTGAAATCTAAACACAGACATAAAGTGTCTTGGATACAGTCTGTTCACGTGCCTTGACTGAATCTTATGGACCTTTTCTATGATCAGTGGATGCTATGTCTCTAGAATACATTTTAAGTCTTGTTATATAAATGAAACAAGACTATCACCTCCACTATCCCAGGTAAGCCTAGTACCCTGAGATTATTCTGATGTGTTTTATTTTCTAACTTAACTGTTTTCGTTTCTATTTATTCTGATGTGCTTTATTTTCTGACTTAACTATTTTAGTTTCCATTTTTGGGGCATGGTTCTGCTAATCAGTTATATGTTGTATTTGTCCTCGCTGCCATTCTCAGTTCTCTGAGGTCTTCTTGCTTTTGCTGAAGGGGTTAGTGAATGCAATCAAATTGTTGGTCATGTTTTGATGTGATGACATTAATCTGTGGTAATTCTGCAGCAGTACTGTGCAAAAATTGTATACTAGCGTCCAGTGTCCAGCACTGCTCATCTGTCCTCACTGATATGCTTCATGGATCCTACCACCTTGGCAAGATCGTCACACAACAAAATGAAAATTACCAGTAAAATACTAGCTATTTAGACATCAAGATAATCTGCTCCTAGTTACTCTAAAAATAAATGTTGTTAATGCACTTTCCCTGATTTATTATGGGACTTGGTGTTCACTTTTATATCTCTTTACAGTGACAGATCATGGAGCAGCGGATTAGACCATGTTTTCCATGTTCATGCTAATGTGGGTTCCTTCCTGCAACTGTATTTAACCAACATGACTTTCCATGAAGGTAATAATCCCACACCTCTCCATACAGCGGCTGAATTCCATGCAGTACCATTAGTATCTAGTATTAAAATCAAGTGGTCACTGTCGATTAGGAGAATGAGAAATCCCTCATTGCAGCAATACTTTTCTTAATCATGATTTTGATTAAAATCTGAAAATATGGATTCTGCTATCTGAATTCTGCAAAATTGCTTGACTGTACACATCGCATATCAATCTATTGCTGATTATTTCTGCACTATGATACCTTAGAGAATCATGATTCAATAAAGACAGCCTCATTGCATGACAGTTCATCAAGCCTAACTTGTCAGATAAGTGTTTCTATGTGGTCACTATCCTTTTCCAGAAAATAGGATGGTCTCTGCTGCTGCCTCTTTGGCATAGATATATAGAAGACCAAATACAACCCAGTTGGTCAGGAGTCAGCATCAGTGGCTCTAAAAATGAAAGCCAAGACTGGGCATAAGTGAAAAGGTTGTAACTATTCATCCTTCCTAAGTGACAGGGGAGTCAGATGCATGTTCAATAACCTGCTGTCCATTCAAGTTCCTTCATGGAGACTACCAAACTGATGAAGGCATCTATTCCGTGAGGGATTGGGATATCCATTGACTTACATCAGATGGGAATTTAAGTAACAATCTTATGTTATGACAACTGCCTACACAGTCCCACCAGCACTATCAGGAACACATGCAGATGTGGGGCTTATAGAAAAATGGACTGATAGCTTTTTAAATGATGGCTGCATCATGACTGTATCTGACTCAATATGGAGTGAATACAGAGTCACAATGATCAGCCAGATAGCCCATAGGCGTGCAACAAATGTGGTGTCCCTAAAGTTTTTTATATTACATTAGATGGCGTGAGGCTGCTAACTCATGGAGAGTGTGGACAGTTTAGTACTACAGACTATTACTTTTGCTTTCATCTTTTTTTAGTAAAGTGGTAATTGGTAAATGCTAGGCAATCAGTTGGCAGCCTATTATACACTTAACCAATAACGAAACACTAACCAAAGGTGAGAATCAAACTCTGTACCTTGTGCCTGTGCAGTAAACACTCTAATCATTAAGCCACACTGCATATATCTGGTAAGTGACTAAAAATTCAATAAATCGTAATATTTATTTATTAATTTGTATTTACATATTACTTACCAGGTTTGCCTCATTTGAACAAGCTCATTTTTCAAGAAGACCTGTGAAGAAAACTTTCCAATATATTAACATGAAACAAAAAGAAAAACAATTATACTTGCATAAATGCAAATATGAATGCACAATGCACAACTTTAGATTGCATAGAAAAGTAAAGAAAATTGGTGTTTAAATCAAGCAAAAACATTGTTAATGAATGATACTGAATAAAAGTTGATAGCATTAATCTGTACATTCTCTAACATACTTTTTTTAACTGCATCTGGTAACAAGCACATACTTATATTGATTGGGGTAGAGCACTGAGACTGAGACAGAAAGCCAGTGGTGATTGATTTTAATAACTGGCTTAGTTTCTGGTGTCATTCTAATAGGAGAGCTCCAATGTGTGCCAGCCTGAAGGGAGATACAAGACAGTCCAGCCTGTTTTATGAAGGACGGTTTGCATCTTACTCCCCAGGGCCATCACATACTCACTAAAATACTCCCTACATGCATAGTGGTTTTTAATAAGTGTTTATCTACTCTGAATTACAACCTAGTAAATAAAATATGAGTAAGAGACAAAATAAGAAAATGCCCTTTATGCAGGCCTTTCTAAATTTAGACAATATGGACATTTATATTGTCACTGAAACTTGCTTCCATTCCTGTGACAGAACTCCTTCTAACAGGTTTAACTGCTAACCAATCACTTAGGCCTGCAAGTACAGAAAAGAGTAATGCTGATTGTAACATATCTGTCTTTATCCAAAACAGGATCACCTCTAGACTAACCAAGCAGGGCAATGACCTTGAATGCCTTCATATCAAAGTATCTGTAAAGAGATACATACGATCCCATACCACATCCTGGCTGGCTAAAGAATCCCATTCAAGATACAAATACCATCATTCTAGTAGACATTAACTACCTATCAATTAAAAGAGACATCCACAGCTCAACAAATAAACAAATATACACAATGACTCCTTCACTTTATCTATTCAAACTTTTGTAATCACTTATTACCCACCCCCACCAACATACCCAATCATATCCTTACCGTAACAGACACTGCCTGCTCTCAGTCCATTGTCAAACACTTTTTAGCAAATCAGTTCAACACACTGTCTCAGTTCAGGTTGCCAAATAACTAAGTAATCTTTAGAGGCTTCTTCAAGGCCAACTTCTCTGTACTTGCTGCTGACTGGAGATGGTTCAAGGATTTCCCACTCCTCGATAACTTATAGCGAGTACCACTGCATGCGACCAAAAGGTATGCTTCCATCTTAACTTTATATGCTGGCTTATGTTTCTATTTACCACTAATACAATGCCAAGTTTGGAAAGGAACCCTGCTCTTAGAACTCTGTCACAAACAGGTTTGTCAAAAAAAAAAAAAAAAAGGAAAAAGCTCATAGCCTTAAAGAAATGAAAAAAAATCTAAAGGTATTAGAATCAACCTCAAAAGACATAATGGAAACAAAAGATTAAGACTGAATTCTGCAAGGTATATTATGAACTAAACATGTCAGTGAAGGGAAACCATGAGACATTCTGTAATGACATAAAGAACTCAGAAGTAATACCTATTGCAGCACCAAATCTATCTGTAATAGCATCACCCATTCAAAACGTGAGAATATAGTTAACATCCTTACAGATAAATGTGCTCTCACTCTCTCATTTTTTTTCCAAATTGCTAAATATAAAGATTCTGTTGACATCCTCCTCCTGGAAATCAATCATGAATAGATACTAAAAGCACTTTTCAAGACCAAAACACACAAACTATGTAGGTCCAAACAAATTACCAGAATATTTCTTGGCCAGTCTCTAACAATCTCTATAAAACCTCCTCTTTATTCAGCCATGACCTTTCCACAGGATAGTTAACAGAAGATTAAAAAACAGGTCTAGTATTGCAGCTCCACAAGGGAGGACCCACTAAAGGGCCCAGCAACTATAGGCCTCTCATTCTCACCAAACTTAATCACTAACCTCATAAACAGTGATATAGGTATCTACAATTATAATAGCTAGCTTATACCTGTTAAACCTAACTGACTTCTTTTAAAGACACTGGGAAGTGCTAAATGAGAGTAACCATGCACAAAAGTTTCAACTTAATTTAGACTTGACACTGTATTGCACTCAGGTATCATTCACAAACTTGTCAGATTATATATACATTCATATATAATCCAATGGATAAACAACTGACTTACTGACAAAACCCATTCCCCAGGATTCAATAAACTCCATGCAGGAATAGTGCTGTTCCTATATGGACTGAACCGTGTCCATTTCCCCTTAGCTTTAACAGCAGCGCACCTTACATATTCATGAAGGCATGCTACTACTAAGGTTAAACGGACATGAGCACTACTGACTTCAGGGGACATGTTTAAGTACTGCACGCACATCTAACACACCGCCTGCAATACAGCACTTTTTAAGTTAATTTCAGTGTCCAAGGACACTGAAATCAAATAAATTAGTAAAACAGTGTCCGTGTACACTGAAATAGATAGGGGAGTAAGAAATTAATGCAGGGGGTGTGTGACAGGTTCTGTCACACACACCCCTGCATTGTCAAAGTGCTGTATGGCACTTTGCAAGTGTTATCAGTGTCCGCGGACACTGAAAACAGGAAATCCAGATAAGAAGCAATGCAGGGGGTGTGTGAAAGGTACTGTCACACACCCCCTGCATTGTCAAAGTGTTGAATGGCATTTATCCTAATAGGAAGCAATGCAGGGGGTGTGAGACAAGCACTGTCACACACTCTATGCATTGTCAAAATACCATACGGTACTTTGCAAGTGCTTTCAGTGTCTTCAGACACTGAAAGCATCTATCTTAATAGGAACCAATGCAGGGAGGGGTGACGGGTACTGTCACACACCCCCTGCATTGGAAAGAGCCATACGGCCATACCCCTCAAATGTACAGGTTTTCCGTAGAATGCCCAGAAGCCTGCCTCACATACCTCTCAACCTCCTAGAGTAAGAAATCTGTGCAAAGCCTTAAATAATCGGGGGACAAAGATCCAAAAATAGGGATACATTTTAAACATTGCTCTTACAAACATGGAAAGTTGATAGAATAACAGGTTGTGCATTAGCACGGATTTCCTGAAGAGTATGAAGTTTGAAACCCAAATGCCTGTCAGTATGTTCTGACTTAAACCCTGAGTGATTTGACAATGATTTGCTAGAAAACCACAGTCACAGTTTCTAAGTTTGTAAGAACAATATTTAAAATCTGTTCCTATGTATTCCCTTACAATTTCCCTTACTGTGACTGACAAGGAGTACAGATACATGTAAATAAAGTGGGTTTATTGATTTTTTCTACGATTCTAAGTTATGCTTAAGCGTAGCTGAATGGGTGTGCACGTTATGGCCCTTTGCTCAGCATTGCTTAAACATCCCATAGGAGATAAAAATATACAGCTAAAATCATAATGCTGAGATAGGGTAGAGGTTAGAGCCCTGGCTTTACATACAGGCATTCACAGTTTGAGTGCCAAGACAGACACTTTATTTTTACATGGGAAAGCAGTATTAAATTTATTATTTTTATTTTAAATTATGTAGTAATTGATATTTGTCAACCAGAGTAGTGTAGCTGGTCTACAATGTAAGTGTGAGTGCATATAATGTGAAATAACCCATGTATACACAAGTGTCCCATACAGTATAGTCACACCTCATGGTAATGTAATGAAAGCATATAGTGGGATGTCATATAAGCTAAATCATATACACTTACCAATATGTCAGTAATGATTAAATAAGTCATTATTCTGATATTTTTTAAAATGAAAAGTGAGCAATGGTTAGCAGTTATCAGCTCTGCTTAGCTGGTCTAAGCATTGCTTAGACATGAATACTAAGCAGCAGTCAGCTCAACTAAGCGTATTTTCACACTGTTAAGCAATGCTCACCAATTACCCCTTTAAGCACTGTTCAAATGAGCTTAGCGAATTTGTGCACTGCTTAACTGAGCTTAGCATTTTCAAATGGTGCAATGATGGCATAGGGTGGGAATATAGCCTTATATAAATGGCCCTGGCTGGAATACAGCCAGAATCTGTTGTAGCTTGCTCTGAGTAGGAACTATGTCAGGTTTTGCTGAGGGCATTTTGTAGTCCAGAGTCACGGCTGGGCTCCTTGTAGCAAACCATGATGACAGACTGCCGCAGGGCCAGTACCAGGACTCACAGTATAAAGTGGAGGCCCGGGACCATCTAGCACATGATCTCACCAGTGCCACTGGCATGCCCCATCTAGTGAGAAGGTACTGGATCAATATGCTGACCTAAAGCTGAGGAAGGGGGTACTCTTGGCCCAGATGGTCCAAGATGCCCGGGACAGCCATGTTCCAGTAGTTTGTAAGTATCCCAGATATAGCTGTACCAAATTCTAGATTGAGTATGTGATAGACAGGTATGCATAATGTTTGTTTTCTCTCCCTACAGCTGCAGCAAAGAGGGCTTGTAATGCTGAGGCCCATGCGGACAGACTGACAAGGCTGCACTGACAGGCTGGTGAGTACAGATCTAACTTGCAGTATATAGTGAAATAAATAAGAAGGAGAAAATAGTTTACTGTGTTCTGTGTCTAACGATTAAAGAAAAGTTTGCCAGACTAATACACATCTACAGCATATGCAGTAGTAGAGCACTGTGTCATATAAGTGCAATAAAAACCTAAACCACCAACTGCTGTGCTTATTCTGGTATGTTGTTGTAGAAATAGAATGTTTACAGGTTCTGCACAGAAAATATGGCTTTGACAGCATGAATTAACAGAGATTGTTCTGAGAATCTGTTAGTATGCAAAACAGTAGCTTGTGGAGCTGTAAATCAAGATATTCATGAAATATGACATATGTTATGCACTAAGATCATAACTCTGAATACTAATGTCAAATGTATTATAGTGTGTTTCCTGCTGCAGTGTCTTGTGTTAACCTTTGCTTTCCAGATCATATAGTTTCAAAGGATTATTACACAGTACACTATCTGTCATGCATGAATCGTAGGATTACAAGGTCAGACTGTCTAACCCACAAAGTATTAGGCAGAAAACAGTCAAACAAAACAGAGCATTTCCCCAGTAGCTCAGTGTGATGAGAAACAGTTTTCCAGTTCATTTTAGCACACACAGACATGGTTCAAATCCAGGGAGTGGTACTGAGATATGTGCATATATGGGTCTACTTTGAAACATCTAAAATGCATAACATCTATTTCCATAACATTGAGACCAGAACATTTAAAACCCATAACATCAAATTTCATAACATCTAACACTACAAATCACAAGAAAATAACATCCCCTTAACATATAATGACACCAAACTACCAAACACACTTTTTACTACATTTCTGCAGGATGGCAAGCCCTGGTGCACCCCCATATGGGGGGCTTTGCCCCCACACCCCTCTGTAAATTAAATATACCAATTCCAAGATCGCAGTACAGTGGGAAAAAGTTAATTTCCTAACCCCACTGTATCACCCCCCCTGCAGAAATGGGTCTATATTATATCAACATGTTAAAATGTCGAATCCCACTTGTTCGACACAAAAATGTCAAACTCCAAGGTTTCTGAATGGCCATATCTCTGATTTCTTTCCAGCAGAAAGAAATCGGTTGGCAAACATATTTAAGTGGGGGGCTTTTTCCCCTATCCCCCCAAGTAAATATTCTAACTCTGAGACTGCATTACAGTCAGGGAAAGGGAAGGTGTATCAGAATGGCCAACCAATTTCTTTCTGTTGGAAAGAAATAGTGATTTGGCCATTCGGGAACCTTGGAGTTCAACATTTGTGTATCGAGCAAGTGGGATTTGACATTTTAACATGTTGATATTATAATATAGACCCTGCAGAAATATAGTAAAAATTGTGTTTGGTAGTTTGATGTCATTATATGTCATTATATGTGGAGGGGATGTTATTTTCATGTGATTTGTACTGTTAGATGTTATGAAATTCAATGTTATGGGTTTTAGATGTTTTGGGCTTTAGATGTTCTGGTCTCAATGTTTTGAAATTAGACGTTATGGGTTTTAGATGTTTTGAAGGGGACCTGCATATATACACTCTTGACTATTTGTAGAAACAGTCAGATAGTGGTAACAGATATTTTCTCCATAGGTCTTACAGGTAATGAAATGTTTGCAGTAGCTGAAGGGTATAACTATACACCATGTGCAACTGTCCCACTGTCCAACCCCATGCCTGTAAATGATGACAGGATAGGTACATACACCATGCCCTCTTCCCAATACATGTCTTTCAAGTGTCACTATGTCACGGCTAGTGGTCACCACTGCCAATCACATTGGAAACAGATAGGAATCCAGGTGAACTATGCTAGTAGCAGACTCCTACAGCATCATTGCAGGGTACCCCTTCTTTGTAAAGTATGTAACGCTGACATGTAAAAGCCACCTCCAGTAAAGTAACCACAGTTCACCCAGTCTGCCCCATATCACTGCAGGTTGACAGTCTAACAGGTGTGTATGTGCTACAGAAGCTATGGGCCATAGGTAGATGTAAAGTGAGGGCAGAACTGTAGATTATTGAGCAGTACTGTTGTGAAAAATAGAAGCCGATACAGTTGTTAATGGAGTTTTTATTCTCTCCCACAACCCGTCATCTGCATCAATAATTATTATTCATATACTACGGGTATGTTGTTCTCAAAACCTATTGTTGGGACATATGTTCTATTATTATTCATATATTTCCTTGGCTTTATATTAACATACCTTGTTCAAATTCCATTATTGGTGGCCTGTTGCCATCAATGTAACTTGCATGCTGTTAAAATGCTTACTGTTTTTCCATTTATGCATGTGTTCTGTTTGCTAAGCAACTGTTTCAGATCTGTTTGTTTGGGTTAATTGGAACATCCATGCATGCTGTTATAACTAATTTTGAAATGTTTTGTTCATGATTAACCAATATATCTGGGAAAACCACAACACCATAGCACATTTGGGAAGGCAGATCTTGGCAGATCCGGCTGTTCCACCCCATCTTGCCGTGGCACTGGGTCCCAGCACATCTGGTACCCAACCCAGAACATCCTCCTCTGCTGGTCCTGCACCACCTTCAGGTGGAACCACTTCAGGGGATTGGCCCTGCCCCCCCGGGCATGGGCGCGGAGTGGAGCTCATCACCTGCAGAATGTTCTGGGGTATGGTGAACAGTGTCATCTGCTCTGAGTTGGGTGGGCAGCTGCATCAGATGGAGGGCCACTTGACGCACATCAAGGGGCAGACTGACCCTCTTTTCTAGCTCCCAGCACAGCCATCTTTGAGGCTGTGAAGGGCAGTGGTGACTGCCCATGGGTGGGGACCTCAATCCCACTGTATCCATTTGGGGGCTCATGGGCCTCTTATTCCCAACCACCCTCCCTGTCCAAGGTGTTTACCCTCCTCATGTGTCATATACTGCTCCTGTCAGCTGTCTTGTGTGTCTTGTCTGCGATGCTACCTATCTTACCCAACCTACCTCCCCAAACATACCTACTGCCCTTCCCCAACATCCTAGTCTCACTTAAGAAAAAAGGGCATCTGTCCCACAAAAAATATCATTGCCCCATACATTCCTTGCCCATGTACAGTGAACACACACACACACACACACACACACACACACATACACACACACACACACACACAAACACACACATTTGCCAGAACTGGTAATAGAACCCCTGCCTATCTAGTTATTTGTATTATAGTGTTACACATTTGTTGCCTGCACTACAGAGATTTTAGGGCTGACAAGTGCACAAAGGTACTTCCTAGGTGACTGACATCAGCAAGACTGCTAAACAGGGCACTGGGAAGTGTACTGGGAGGAAAAGTCCTCAAATACTTCATCCTACAAACATACACACTTACACACACACACACACACACACACACACACACACACACACACACACACACACACACACACACACACACACACACACACACACACACACACACACACACACACACACACACACACACACACACACACACACACACACACACACAGACACAGACACACACACACACACACACACACACACACACACACACACACACACACACACACACACACACACACACACACAAAGGCAGCTGATGTAATATTACAACCCCCACCTCAGTACTATTACACAATGGAGCACACCTTCATGCTGGGATGTGTGACTGGTTACGACCTGTATGCCACTGTCCACAGCAGAAGATCACTCTATGCCATTCAGGGTATCCATGTTATGACTCACTCTTTGTGTGTCCCCCTGTCTCTCTCTCTCTCTATCACTGACTGTCTCACTCTTCCCCACATCTATGTGTGTGTATGCTTGACATATTGTTATCTGTTGCTGATATATATGGCTGTGTATCACATGCAACAGATGCAGATATATCACATATGGGCCACCTACAGCTAGCTGATTGTAATTCTGTCTGATGGGTGTTTGTAGGGATAGTTAAGGTGTACATAGCTGCCTGTATGCAAAGACATATATGCACAATACAGTTATATAGTCTGATGTGGGTTCCAACATTTCCTGTGATTCTCTAAGTGTAGGAACATGCCCAGTATGACCTTCTATAGTGAGCATGGGACTGCATTTCAGAGATAGTTGTACTACGGTCAGGGGTTTTATGTGGTACAGCCATACCTCTCAAATGTAAACAGGACTTTCCTAGATGTGCTGGGTTTATTTTAGCAGACATTTTCTGACATATCTGAAGTCTGACACTGCAATGTATTGTGTCATTAACTAGTGACAGACATCCACAGATCATTACAGTGCTTTACCAGAGCAATACAAGATGTATGATGCACAGACCAATATTATGAGCTGGACGATATACATTCTTGTCCAAAATGCCCAGTTGAGAGGTGTGGCTTCAGACAGTTAACTGATGAAGCTGTGTAAACATTCCAGCAACTTGGTGATATTCTGGCTGGAGATCTCCTGCTTTGTGGTATTCTTCTTACCTGAAAGTCATATCCTGGTGTGGCCATACCGCTCAACTCTACATTTTTTGGCAGACTGTCCAGGTGTTTTTCTAAATGTTTCCTCCAGTTTACATAAACTTGTGTTTTATGACAAGTTAGTTGCATATAATTGAAGACTGACGTTACAAAATAATGACAAAGATTAGTGTTTCAGATTTCCTAACCTTCAGACATTTCCTGCTAATGCAAAACCCATTATTCTACCAACTTTGTCAGTACATAAGGGCAATATTTACAACACATGCCTATCATTGTGCCTTTGTCCCACTTTTTTATGATCTTATCCAGATGTCTTGCTTTCAGAGATTGGGAGATATAGGTGTGGGTACAGAGTGCATTCTACTATGCAGAAATGTCCATTATATGTGTAGTATATTCCACATAGCTCTGTGATTTCCGGGTATGTCAGTGGCAGAGCAGTACAGAGTTATGTGGTGAACCACTGACAGATAATTGTGTATAGGTTGATAGGTTGCTATGACGTTAGTAGGGTATTGACCCTGAAGCCCTTATAACCCACGCAGATCTGAGTGTAGCCTATGTTACAACATGTCAGCACACAAAGCCCCTGTCAGGCAGGGACAAAGGTGAGATCACAGGACTGTATTTTATGTTCTGTGCACTTATAGAGGGAGCACATCACATAGGGATATTGAGACACTTGGCTTGTTGTTAACAAGGAGTGCATTCCACAGATTGGGGAGTGTGTGGTACACATTTTTGCCACAACAAGAAGCCATAATAATATCACAGCCCAGGTTGATGCTGCACCTACAAGTTGATAGAGTGGGTCTTGAGTTCCAGATGTGCAACAGTTCCATCAAGGCAGGGTCTTGATTGCTTTGTATGCCAGACAGGGGTCACCTCAGCAGAATCTGTATGGAATGGGTAGAGGTACAGTGCTGTTAGCCTATCTGTGTAGAGTAGGTGCTTGGGTTTGGGGTAAGGCCTTAGTGTTTGCAAGAACCTGGTTTGTGGAGTCTACATGATCTGTGGTGTGCATGTTTATGGAGTTCTCATGTGATTTTTGCCTCTGAGGTGTCTATTGTTCGGGTTTTGTTTTGTTGTAGACCTCCATTTTTAATGGGTGTGTGTTGTGTATTTGTAGGTGATGTCTACTGACTCCTTACACTGCATGGCACTTTTGTTAATGCACAATCTGTTCTGGTGTGCACATTCTCCATTTGTCTGGGCAGTGGTTCCTCTTCCCCTTATGCGTGTCTCTTTGTCCTTCTATAGTCCAGTCATAGGCTTTGGGCAAAATTGCTGCTATGTGTTTGTAAATCTGATGTGGGTGGGGTACATGCATTTACATTGCACACAGGGTTGTGGACTTCACACCTCTGTGTGTACCTATTTAGCAGGTTTTCCATCATTGCACCACTCCATTTGCTGTTGTGTTGCTATATGTTATTATTAGGCTACATGTGATCCTAGCTGTCATACCATCACAGACTGACATCTGGACAGGCCCAAATATGACAGTCAGACAAAGACCTGCACATGGGGTCAGGGTGTTAATAATCTTCTGCCAAATATAGACAGTTGGGAGACTGGTTTGGTAATTGTTTGTTTGCACTTATGGGTTTGACGTCTGCTTCCCCACTGTCTGCCATTGCTGATTTGACATGACCCTTTATTGGTATGCAAATAGTTGGCAGGCAACTGCAATGTTAGTACAAGAAGTACAGATATATAAGGCATACTTGTGCTCCTTCTGTGACAATCTGTGCCATTCCAGGGGGAATGGCTGTTGGCCAGTGACATGTTGTCAGTGTTGACACAGAAAGGTGGCAGCCTGTTATACACTGGCAGTACACTGACCTGCAGTTACGTACTGTCCTACTAGGTACCATAGCTCTCAACTTCTGAAAACCAGACATCTGGACAAAGTCATAAGTAATTGCGGGACAGAGGCCTAAATATAAGGATCATTTTAAGTATTGGCCTTACAAACCTAGAAATGTGATTCAATAACAGGTTTCTATAGGGTGTGAAGTCTGACACTACAATCTGTCATTAATTTCTGATATTAGTCTTACGTGATTTAACAATGAATTGCCAGACAACCACTATTTCATATTATACAGACCACAATTATGATGCAACCCTCTGGACATTCTGCAATAGGTCTGTACCGTTAAGAGGTATGGTAGGAACTATGTAGGTTACTCCAAGCTGTGTACTGTCCATATGTGTGGCCCCCTGTCTATGACCTGTACAGCTTTCCTGCATTAACAGTTATTGATATCTGGACAGTGTGCATATCTCCTACCATAGGTGTAGCTGACATGCAGAATAGTTGGCACTGCAGTTTTTGGAACATGGCCCTGTCAAAGACAGCACTGTACCTAGGCCACTATGATACAACAGCCAGGAGTAGGTGCTGGCCACATCCTGACAGTATTAACCACACATATACATAGCTCATTGACCCCTGCATATTGTGGACATGTAACACGTTATCATGCTGACTGGGGTAGCCCTGGCAATGTGTGCTCTGCTTCTATTTCCCTGCAAACATACATGTTACTGCATTTCCATGTGAATATTGGTGTGGGGGACACACCTATCAACTGTACATTTGCACAGACTGTTTTGATATCTGCTTTACATTTTTGTTCCATTTAGCATAGTATTGTGCCCTGTTTTGGAGACTAGAGGCATATCACTAAAGACCACAGGTCAAAATGTAATGGCATGCATTTGAGTTTCAGACTTCTTACCCTTCAGAGCCTTACTGCAACTGCAAGACCTGCTGTGCTATCACTGTGTAAGTCTGTCGGGTGGTATTTCATCATTGTAACCATTTGTGGGCCTTTGCCACACATTTCTTCATGGTCTTCTACAGCTGACTGGCTGGGTGAGGCTGAGGGGAGAGTATGGGACCCCACACTGACATCGGGTCTATATTAGAACATTGAAGTTTCAGAACTTCAAATGTTCTAATATCGAACCCTATTCAGCAAAAGCTGAAAACATTGAACATACAGAACAGCAAATTTTTTTCCTAGAGAAAAAATTTGCTGTTCCAAAACACATACACAAAACACAAGCACACCAAACAAAAAGAAATCCACACACATACACTTAAAATCTTACACCTAACCTTACACTAACCTATACACACACCACTAACTATCCACTTACCTTAACCCAAACCCTAACCCTAAGGTCCGTCACCACCACACACACCTCACCCACACCCTAAACCTAACTCACCTACCCCACCATAACCCTTATATGAACACAATCGCACACATACCTAACCTGCGCCCTAACCCTAACTCACCTAACCTACCCTAACCCTCACATCCACACATTTGCACACATACCTAATCCGCACCCTAACCCTAACTACCCTAACCCACACTCAATCACACACTTACCCGAACCCGACCCATAACTTTCCACCACAGCACTGAAAATACCGAAGAGACAGAAACGGACAACCAAATTCTTTCCCTAGGAAAAAATTTGGTTTTCTTTTGCTTCGATGTTTTCAGCTTTTGCTGAATAGAGTTCGATATTAGAACATTCAAAGTTTTGAAACTTTGATGTTCTAATATAGACCCCTGACATCCATGCCTGTGATCTATGACCCCCCCCCCCAGTTAGTTGGCCCCCCACATATACTGCAGTGGGATTTGTCACCGTGGGTACTACTGCATAGTATGGGGAAGCCAGTATTGGGCAAAAATTTCCTGGTGTCCCACATAGCTGGCAGTTGTCTACTGCTATCCCAGTAGGCCACCCCATTCCCTTACATGCATGCAGTAATACCATAGATATGCTACCAGAACATACTAATCCATTCATTTATTGTTAAGAAGGCTGACGTACCTTGTGCCTGTGGCAGTTTTGAGGACAGTGCTTGAGGGCTGCTATGTTGGATGCATGCAGTACACTGCCTATACATTGTAAGGTACAGATAGTGTGATGTGTGTGGCATCCATTTTACTGTATATGTGAGTCGGAGAGAGGTGTCAGTCCCTGGGTCCCTACAGTGTCAGTGTGTGTGCTATGTGTTGCCTCTTTGCCAAGGCCTGGCATACTGGGCATGCCTCCATCTGCCTACAGGAGCTGGCTCAGGGAGTTCCTCCTCCATGTCCCTCTGTGCCTGTGGGGACCTTGGCAATGGTGAGGGGCTGTGTGGCCCTTCCCCGTGCTGTTCCTGCCACAGCTGTTTCCACAATATCATATTTTGTAGCATGGCACATACTATGAATGTGTGCACATGTGGCTGGAAAGTACTGCAGGGTTCCACCAGGTATGTCAAGGCAGTGAAACCGTGACTTGAGCATCCCAAACACACAATATAATGATCCTGGTTTGTGCATGAGCCTCATTATGGTGTTCTTGAGCGGGTATGTGTGCATTTCTGATGGGTGTCATCATCCATGGCTCCTGTGCATAGCCAGCATCCCCCACCAGATGGCCATTGGGAAGTCCCCCCCCCCCGACAAATCCCTGGTACAGCTGTGAAAAATCCAAAATGATCTCCAGCCACAGCAGGTACTCAATAAAGGCAGTCTCATGATATAGTTTCACTTGGTTTATTAACAAAAAACAGGATTGAGCACTTTCATTTCCCTCCAGGAAACTTCATCAGAATCATAATACCAATTGTAATTGTAGTTTAAATAACAATCAATGTCCTCCCATTGGTCAACCTGAATAAAAACAACCAATAGAGACAAGACTTCAATTAAACATTCAAAACATTCAACTCTTGAAACAAAATTCTAAATATCAAAAGCACAAAAAAAATAAATAAATATATATATATATCTATATATATATATATATATATATATATATATATATATATATATATATATATATATATATATATATGTATGTACATACAATAAAAATATAAACATATATGTATAAATGTATAAAAATGCATATATGTGTGTGTGTGTGTACATAATTAGAAACATGCATAAAAATGTGTAAAAATACCTACATTATTTTCATACTAAAACAATAGTCATGGCCAATTTTAATGTGTCCACTATACTTTATTATTTATTTTAACTTGTTTGCTCTAAGTTTTAGTGCTGGAATTAACGATATATGGTCATTTAATCCAGGACATGTAATTACATCCAACCATAACTGCCATATAAGCTCTCTAAATTCCAGTCTACTTTCCCAATCACTCCCCCTACCATCCTTTGAAACTATCTCTAACACCCAAAATTTGAATTTAGCATTCCTACAGTGCAATGTATGCCTAGATAATGCATCGGTCTCTCTTTTGTTTTATATCATAAGTGTGTACGTATATCCTTTGTCTCAAATGTTATTCCATTTTACCCACATAGTATGCCCAACATGTGGTACAGTAGGCAAGATATAAAACTCCTTTGTTAAAACAAGTGTGGTAATCAGTAGCCCTTAGTGTGAAAGGTATGGTGGGGAGCAACAAATTGCCCTTATTGGAAATAAAGGCACATTGGGAACACCTCCCACACCCAAACATTCCCTTAGTATGATCTGTCCTAACCTCTGATTTTTGCCCACATTTCTCAAACATATCCTTAAGATTGTTATTCCTCCTAAAACCGTATGTTAATTTTCTATTAAATATATCCAACTTATTAGGCATTCTTTTGAACATGTCCCACACATTATTAATGGTCTTTTTTATCCAAATAGTGTCCGGGTTATAGGTAAGGACTAAATAGGATGTTTGACTGTTTTGAGAATCTGGTGAAATTTGTGTCCCTAAATCATGGGTCCATATTAGAACATCAAAGTTTCAAAACTTCGAATGTTCTAATATTGACACCTATTTAGTGAAAGCTGAAGACATCGAACATACAGAACAGTGAATTTTTTCCTAGGGAAAAAATTCTCTGTTCCAAAACACATACACACAAGCACACCAAACAAACAGCAATCCACACACACATACACCAAAAATCTTACACCTAACCCTACATTAAACTATACACACACCACTAACTATCCACTTATCTTAACCCAAACCCTAACCCTAAAGTCCATCACTATCACACACTCACCTCACCCGCGTCCTAACCCTAACTCACCTACCCCGCCCTAACCCTCACATCCACACAATCGCACACTTACCTGACCCGCGCCCTAACCCTAACTCACCTAACTTGCTCTAACTCTCATGTCCACACAATTGCTCACATACCTAACCCGCACCCTAACTCACCTAACCTGCCCTAACCCTCATGTCCCCACAATCGCACACATACTTAACCCGCACCCTAATCCTAACTAACCTAACCCGCACTAAATCGCACACTTACCTGTACCTGACCTGATACTTTCCACCACAGCACTGAAAATACCGAAGCAACAGAAACGGGCAACCAAATTCTTTCCCTAGGAAAAAATTCAGTTTTCTGTTGCTTCGATATTTTCAGCTTTCACTGAATAGGGGTCGATATTAGAATATTCAAAGTTTTGAAACTTCGATGTTCTAATATAGACCCTAAATCACCTCTAAGATTTTGACTTGTGATGGTATCACCCAAACCACCATAGGTAACAAGCTTTGTTAAAAGAGGGACATATTTAGTACCCCAACCCCTCATAACTTCCTCTTTAAGAGGATTAATAATACTGTCAGGGTAACCCTGTTATGAAAAAAGCTGATGCACGTGTTCTAATTCATTCAGAAAATCTATCTGTTGGGCAGTCATCCTAACCATTTGCCCTTTTACTATGTTCTTTTTCTGTAAAGGGGGATGGTTGCTGTCAAAATGTAGGTATGAACTGGAGAAACATTTTTTCCTGTATACTTTAGACACATAACACTCAGAAAAAAGGATCCTTTATAATGCACACATCTAAATAAAGTACCTCATTGACATTGAATTTGTGGGTGAACCTCAAAAACTCAGAAGTTAAAATAAATGATAGAGTATAGTGGACACATTAAAAATGGCCAGGACTATGGTTTTAGTATGAAAATAATATACATATTTTTACACATTTTTATGCATGTTTCTAATTATGTACACACACATATATGCATTTTATACATTTATACATATAATTTTATTTATTTTACATTTGTTGACCGGGATAGTCCGACTGAATTCATGTCCATTTTCAGAGGAGGCCCAGGGAGAAAAGCTCCAAGAGACCTCCAAAGCAAACATCCAAGCAACCTCCACCCCCCAACACAAACCATGAAACGCATACTTCACAAAACCAGTGTGCCATGCAATCACAGCCCTTAAGGCAAAATAACATACCCAACATACTAGTAATAGGTGACTCTATAGTCAGGCACACTGACGTCCTACTCACTAGGCTGAATAAGGAGAAGGTTACTGTTAGCTGCCGGTCAGGTGCCAGGATCCAACACATAACACAAGCACTCAGGTAACTCCAGAACAAGTACAAATATGACTCTGTCATTGTCCATGTTGGTGTGAATGACCTGAGACATACCTCCCTGGACTACATGAAAAGGGACATGGAAGAGGTCTCTGATCACGTAGCCAGGCCGGTATGACCCTCACCCTGAGTAGCATCCTGCCCTCACCAAGAATGTTACCACGGTATAAAGAAAAAAATCTCGATTTCAACAATTGGCTAAGTTTCTAGTGTCATTCAAAGGGGATTCAGTGTCTGTCTGCCTGGGATGACATGCTCGACAAGCCACTCTGCTTCGCTAAATACAGCTTGCATCTGTCACCCTTAGGCTTTTGAATACTTGCCAAGGCTCTTGCCACCCCAATAGTGCCTTTTTTAGGCAAGGCTCAAAAGACAGACCCACCACCTTAAATAGCAAAAGTAACACAAAACTGAGGGTAATGCTACTCAATGCCAGAATTCTAAACCTCAAAATGCACGGACTCGAGGCACTCCTCAGTATGGAGAAAATCAATATATGTGTAGTAACAGAAACCTGGTTTAAGGCTCCAGAGAGCACCCCAGCACTACCAGGCTACAACTCATACCATACATTTTGGCCAGAGAACCCAAACTGAAATACAAACGGTGGGGGCATATCCATATTCATCAAGGATACCCACACCTCCAGGTTAGTGGCACAGCATGATGTTTCAGAGATCATCCACATGCAAATAACAATGGACAAAACTGCAATTCAAATTGTAGCTTGCTACAGATCACCCACCATGTCCCAGGACCCCCATTCTGTGTTTCTGGAAACACTGGGAAACATAAAGGTCCTACCAAACACCCTAATATTGGGTGATTTCAATTACCCAAACATTAACTGGGAGAACTACTCAAGTACTAACTCCCTTGCCCAACTTTTCCTAGAATTTATAAACTCAAACACCCTGGTTCAACTGGTCAACACTCCCACCAGAGGTGACAACATATTGGACCTGGTCATCATCAACATGGGCGACCGGTGTTCCACACCAGAGGTCAACCCTCGCCGTTAGATATGACCATAAACAAATCACTTTGGATATCCATATTCTGCCCCCACCCCCAGACAAGAAAGCCACTGTGAAAAAGTTTTCAAAGCAAACTTTACGTTACTTAAGACCAAGGTGGAAAGCTTCAAAGCCCCCATGCTGAAGGATAACACTGTTCAAGCTGCAAAATCCTTTACTAATTCATTCTATGGGCAGCTACAAGAATGCATGGATCGTTCCATCCCTAGCAAAACCAAGACTCACTCCTCCAAGAAAAGGAAACCAGTCTGGTGGACTCCTGCCATAAACAAGCTATACAATAGAAGGAGGAAACTAGTACAGAAAAGAATAAAATCCCAAGAAGGGAAGACATCCCTGATCAGTATCAGCAAGAAACTACGATTCCTCATAAAATCATCCAAGGTGAGCTTTGATAGAAAAATTGCCAAGGACTCCAAAGATAACCACAAGGCATTCTTTAGCTATGTCAAGAATCTAAGTGGCAATGTTCGGAGGTAGTGCAGAATGGCATAAAATACACTGAACTGACCGATATCAACAACATCCTGGCAGGCAGGTTCAGCACAAAC
Source organism: Protopterus annectens (assembly GCF_019279795.1). Lineage (NCBI taxonomy): Eukaryota > Metazoa > Chordata > Ceratodontiformes > Protopteridae > Protopterus > Protopterus annectens. Next base: position 1,192,629,172 of record NC_056733.1, read on the forward strand.
GTCACCACCCTTTCACCTGCAAAAGGGCCATAACCATACCAGAAGAATGTAGAGTCCCTGAAATCACAGACACTCGGGTTAAAACAGCCTTCTCCAAAGCCAAAAACACAGCATCAATGAGACCGGACGGTGTCATAGGCTGTGTCCTACACAAGCTCAAAGATGAACTAACCCCTCACCTAAACACACTGTTCAAACTTAGCCTCTCCACAGGCTACATACCCATAGAGTGGCGCACAGCAACTGTTATTCCACTCCACAAAAGTGGCGCCACAACAGACCCTGGGAACTATTGCCCTATAGGCCTGACTAGCTTGGTCTGCAAGGCTATGGAGCGCATCATCATGGAACTCATTAACAAAGACATTGGGAACCTCCAAACATTAGACGCTACCCATTCTGGCTTTGTTAAGGGCAGATCATGCCTCCTAAACCTGGCGGACTTCTTTGAGACACTTACCAAAGCTATAGACGAGGGAAAGGTGGTACACACAGCCTACCTAGACCTCGCTAAGGCCTTCGACAAAATTCCCCATTCTGGTATTATGGACAAGCTCACCAGCCTGAACATAACCCCCTACGTCACAAGATGGGTTGCCAACTGGCTCATGGACAGGACCGACATGGTGAGAGTTGTGGGAGCTAGGTCCAACTCTAAACTGGTTACAAGTGGCGTTCCCCAGGGCTCAGTCCTAGGACCCCTCCTCTTCAGCATATACTTCTCAGAGGTACAGGCAAGCACAGGAGGACTATGGCTGACCAAGTTCACAGACGACTGCAAACTAGGGGCTATAATTGACTCTCTGGCTGACACAGACATCCTCCAAAAGGGTCTCACTGAGACGGATACACGGTGTCAAAATCATGGCCTCAAGTTAAATGCCAAAAAGTGCATAGTCATCCCCTTTGGAAAAAACAAAGTACCCACAAACTACCACATAGGTGGTAGTCCCCTAAATATGGAAGACGTAATAAGGGATCTGGGGACCCAAGTAGATAGTAATCTCATCTTTGATAATCACATTGCCAAAGTGGTTAGAAAATCCTTCTACGTGGCCAACCTAATCACAAAAGGGTTCACATCCAGATCAAAAGAGGTCTTTGTGCCCCTCTACTCATCATTCATCAGACCCGTCTTAGAGTACAATGCCCCATTTGGGATGTACATTGCAAGACACCTGCAACAGCTGGAAAGACCACAGAAGTACCTCACCAAGAGGATCACTGGCCTCAAACAGATGCCCTATGCAGCTCGACTGAAGAAACTCCAGTTGTACTCGGTTGCATACCGCCTACTCAGAGGTGATCTCTGCCTGACATACAAGGCCATGTCCAACCCAGAATTGATGGACATGCTCCACCTAAAGAAAACCTTATTCCCTCAAGCAACATGCTCTAGGGATCTAAACCTCACCACAACAATAAATAGGATGTGCTGGAGGGATAGATTCCTGTCCCAGAGACTTCCCATGCTTTGGAACAAGATCCCAATCTACATTAGGCAGAGTTCCTTGCTAACACTCTTCAAAAGAAACCTTGACAAGTGGATGGGAAACAGAAAGTTTACCTCGGGGATCACTTCAGTGGCTCTGCTGGACAGAGGCACAGGGAACTAATCTAAGGGGGCGGCGAAAGCCAACACATTCTGGTTAGGCTTATAAATGCCTTCGGGCAGATAGCCTAGTACCCACCTATGAACCTATGAACCTAAGGTACAAACAGAAAGACGTTACATAAAACTTAAAAAGACATTACGTAAAACTTAAAACATGTTACTAACTGTCAACAGTCTATAGTAGTAAGAAAGTTGTACAATTAAAAAAAAAAAGGTAAGATAAGGTATAAATCCTAGAAACTGCAATCCAGTAGAGTAGCCATGCAAGTGCTAGTCAGGCTTAGAGCAAGGACATAGCCAGTATGACTCAAAATACTGTTTTAGGCATTTCTTGAATTGACTTAGGGTGGATAGTAGGATAATGTCTGCAGGAAGGTTATTCCAAATTTTACCAACAGAGTTGGTAAACAGAGAGGCACCAGCTGAAGTGTTGGTTTTGACAGTTTGGACAAGGAGTATATTGGAAGAACGCAGTGCTCTGAGGTTGCTATAGGGGTCCATAATGTTTTTGAGTGCAGGTGTATTTTCAGGTTGGTTCAATACATTATATGCCACTATAAGCTGGTTATATTGAATTAGGCAAGGCAGTTCTAACCACCCAAGAGATGTTAGGTTATTACAGTGGTGTGTCCTATAGGGCATACTGGTTGCAAATCTGGCAATGTGATTATAGCAACTAGATAGTTTATTAAGTTCAATTTTATTTAGGTTGGTAAGTAAAGGGGAAACATAAAGTAGAGTTGAGAGTAAGTGAGAACGGGCAATGGCAGTTCTGGTAGTTGGGGTTAGGAAAGGTTTGACTTTTGTAAAGCGATCCAAGTTTTTTAATGATACATAGGTTCATAGGTTCATAGGTTCATACTAGGCTATCTGGGGAACTATACCCATTATTTTGCTGTGCCTCTGTTGAGCAGTGACACTGAGGTAATCCCTGGGGTATATCTGCGATCTCCCATCCATTGGTCAAGATTTCTCTTGAACAAGGCCAGCGAGGTGCTCTCCTCATACATATACCGATTTTATTCCACAGCATAGGAGTCTTTGGGTGATGAATCTATCCCTCCAGCGATCTAGATTTTTGAGGTGAAGCATATTCATCAAATCTGGGTTTGACATGGCCTTTGTATGTTAGGGCAAAGGTCACCTGAGGCAGGCAGCCAGCGATGAATAGAGCTGGAGTTCTTTCAGTTGATCTAGATGAGAATCCCTTCATGATAAGGTGGGCAATGTAGAAGGTCTTCCTAACTACTTTAGCTACATGGTGTCGAATGACAGACTACTATCAACCTGGGTCCCCAGGTCCCTGATAACTTCTTCTGTACTCAGTGGATTGCCACCTATTTGGTAGCTAGGGGTAACCTTGTTTTTCCCAAGGGTATGACTGTCATTTTTGGCATTTAACTTTAGGCCATGGCTCTGGCACCAGTTATCCGTTTCTGTGAGACCCTTCTGAAGGATATCTGTGTCAGATGTGTTTTCTACTATGTTGCAGTCATCTGCAAACTTTGTCAGCCATAACCCTCCTGTGTTTGCTTGTACTTCTTTAAAGTAGATGCCAAACAAGAGTGGGCCCAGGACTGAGCCCTGTGGTACACCACTTGTGACAGGCTTTGAGTCTGACATCCAGCAACTCTGACCCTGTGGGTTCTGTCACTCAGCCAGTTTGCAACCCATCTTGTGATGTATGGGTTAACATTTAAGCTGATGAGTTTTTCAATGATACCCGAGTGGGGTATTGTATCAAAGGCCTTCGCCAGATCGAGGTAGGCTGTATGGACTGCCTTTCCCTCATCAATGGCTTTGGTGACTGTTTCGAAAATGTCAACCAAGTTTAGAAGGCATGATCTGCCTTTGACAAAGCCAAACTGGGATGGGTCCAAAGTCTGCAAATTCCCCATGTCTTTATTTATGAGGTCCATTATGATCCTCTCCATGGCTTTGCAGATAAGGCTTGTCGACCACAGTTGCAGTGCGCCCCCTGGGTATGTATCCAGAGGTAAGACTATGATTAAACAGCTGTCCTAGCTGTGGGGTTAATTCCTCGATTGAGTTTTTAAGGAGCACACAGCCGGGACACCATCAGGTCCCATGGATGCTGTGTTTTTGCTTTGAGAGAGCAGTTCTCACTGATGTTTGGGGCTGCAATGATATCTCTCCTTTTGGGGGGGGGGGGGAAGTTTGCACTGAACCTGTCAGCCAGTATGTTGGCAATGTCTGTAGGATCAGTAATCTTCACATCATTTTGAACTAGTTCTGAGCATATCTGGGAGTTTCCTCCCAGGTTTCTAACATAGCTAAAGAAGGCCTTATGATTGTCTTTTGAGTCTTTAGCTATTTTTCTCTCAAAATTTGCTTTGGATGATTTTATGAGAGCTCTTAGTTTTTTACTTATAGTGATCAAGGGTGTCTTACCTTTTAAGGATTTTGCTCTATCTTGTAGTAGCTTCCTCCTTTTGTTGTAGAGTTTGTTTATGGCTGGGGTCCACCAGACTGGGCGCTTGTCTTTGGTACAAAGAGTCTTTGTTTTGCTTGGGATTGCCTTATCCATGCAGTCCTGCAGGTGCTGGTAGAAGGCATTTGTAAGTGATTCAGCGGCAGTACTGTTTTCCGTCAGCAAGGAGACCACACTAGTCTTTAGAAGTGTGAAGTAGTTCTTTACTGTGGTCTTTTTATTTCAGGTGGGGTGGGATGAGGACCTCCAGCGAGATTAGTTTGTGATCTGATCTCACCAGTGAAACATTGTGCTCCCATGTTCGTGATGATGAGATCAAGTATGTTTTCTCCTCTTGTGGGGATGGTGACTAGTTGTTCCATGGCATTTGAGTTTATGAATTCCAGGAACTTTTGGGCTAGGGTGTTTGGGCTTGAGTAGTGTTCCCAGTCTATATTAGGGTAATTGAAGTCACCTAGTATGATGGTGTTTGGTGATACATTTATCCCCTCTAGTGTTTTCAGGAAGGCCATGTGAGGTTCCTGAGTTTGTGAGGGTGGCCTGTAACATGCTACAATTTGCAGAACAGTCTTGCCTATGGTTAATTGCACCTGGATGGTCTCCGATGCATCGTGCGTTGCCACCAGTCTTGAGGTGTGGGTGTCTTTGATGAATATGGATACCCCCCCTCATTTAATAGTATTATTGACATGCATGTCATATTTAAGGTTATTATCAATGCTGACACCTAGGAGTTTTGTACAGGAGTCAGGGGAGATTGTGGTACCATTATTAGAATGTATGGAGAAGGATAAGGCATTGTTCCTACTAGTGGGGAAGAAAAATAGCAGATTTGTTTTATTAGGGTTTAGGATCAGATGACGGTCAGATAGCCAAATTTCCAGTGTGTTAAACATATTCTGAGATAATGTCCACAGATCTGACTGGGAGGAAGCTGAGCATATCAGAGTGGAGTTGTATATGTTTATATTTTTATTGTATGTACATACACATATATATAAATATATAGATATATATTTATATATATATATATATATATATATATATATATATATATATATATATATATATATATATATTTATATATATATATATATATATATATATATATATATATATATATATATATATATATATATATATATACACCCTTGAAGCTTTTCTCCCCGGGCCTCCGCTGAAAATGGACATGCATCGGACTATCCCGGTCAACAAATGATAAAAGCACAAAATATATATATATATATATATATATATATATATATATATATATATATATATATATATATATATATATTTTTTTTTTTTTGTACATTTGATACTTATAATTTTGTTTCAAGAGTTGAATGTTTTGAATGTTTAATTCAAGCATTTTCTCTATTGGTTGTTTTTATTCAGGTTGACCAATGGGAGGACCTTGATTGTTATTTAAACTACAATTACAATTGGTATTATGATTCTGATGAAGTTTCCTGGAGGGAAATAAAAGCGCTCAATCCTTTTTTTTTGTTAATAAACCAAGTGAAACTATATCGTGAGACTGCCTTTATTGGGTACCTGCTGTAGCTGGAGATCATTTTGGATTATTAATTACCTATTTTCTATCTTTTTTGGTTGCAGCTGTGAGGAATGCCAGATGTGGGAGTTGTGATAGCTTCCAGGGCTGCCAGCACACACATTAATTATAATGCCCTGGGAATTGGACAGACCTGACAGTTGATGGATTGAAAGCCCTTGTGGTTTAGGCAAACCCTACTCTGTTCACTGGGTGGTGCTTTGATGTGGATGTACATGTAGTCTATGGCACCCAATACCTCCAGGTAGTCTGCTACATGATGGAAGAGGCGCATATTGCTGGTCCTCTCCTCACGGGTGCTGGGGAAGTAAATGTGCTCACCAGCATGTGGTAGCATGGCATCCAGGAACTGGTGGAGTACCCTGGATGCAGATGCCTGTGAGACCCCCCCATGATGTCCCCAGTAAGTCTTTGGTAAGTACCTGTAGCTAGAATTCTTAAGGCTACACTTACCTTGGTATCCACCGGAATGCGTTCCCCTCTGTTAGCGGTGGGTCTTAGGAGAGGCCTGCACAGCTCAAAAGTTGCAGAAGTTTGTCCCTGTCCACCCTGTAGCATTCTACTATCTCCAGATCATAAAGCCCCTGGTAGGTTACCCTGGGTCTGAACACTCTTCTCCTCCTCCTCAGACTGGAGCAGTTGTCAGCATTATACTTCTTACTGCCTTCAGCGTCTAGCACGTACTGATGTATCAAAGTGACAGCAGCCTCTAACATCCTCCCAGCACAAGAATTTAGTAGACTATTGGCTGTTTTGGGCCAATTTCTAGCTCTTTCAAGTCCCCCTGTATAAAACCCACTTTGGTGCGGTTTTTGCGCTTGTTACTACTCAGCCAAGCTCCTCGTGGTCCTGCAGAGTGGTGATAGCAGCAGAGAAGTTAAAAGAGCAATTGCTAACCTGATAAAAGTGTTTTTTTTTCCTGCTACTACCTGGGCGACTGTCCGATCTAGCTAAACTGCAAGTATTTCTGCTTCTTGAACTGTTTTAAACTGTTTAAAGTTGTTTTTGCACCTGCACTTTTAAAGTTTGTCCTGTTTGTTGCATTTACCTATTGAGGCTACACACTCAAGTGCGCTAGCCTGTGTTACATATTTATTGCATTTTCCTGCTGTTTGTTGCAAAAAGAAAACAAAAAATTATCCTTGTTTCCCGTCTTTCCTGACCTAGAGTAGTCCAAATACAGGCTTTGCTGTATTCTGGACTTTTGGAAAGTTCCTGTATTGCCCATTTCCTTTCTTGGATAAAGGGAGGCTTCTTTGTTCACCAGTGGCAGCGGGGAGCTTAGAGCAGCCTATCTATCCCTGGAGGAGTTTTCCCAGCACAAGATTCTGGTAATCTATTGGCCGTTTTGGGCCAATTTCTAGCTCTTTCACGTCCCCCTGTATGAAACCCGCTTTGGCATGGCTTTGCACGATTTTGAGCATAGCGCAGCATGTGGCAGCTCCGCTTAATTGGGTTTAAACCATTCTCGGCTCCACAAAGTCTGCTTTTCACTTTTTCCATTAGAACTGATCTACTTCTCATAATAAACACCCTATTCCTACTCTAAAGCCTGGCACTTGCTCACTAAAGCAATTATATAAGTCAGCACTAAAAAATTAAAAGCACTACACCCTCACAAACTCCCCTTGAGTACCTTGTTCCCCATTGGTCCTTTTTTTCAATTATAAAGGAATTCCCAATACTATTCTAGCATGTCCAAAGGTCAGTTGTCAATCTCCTCTCCGGTCCAGCTGGTGAATCTGAGAATCTTGAGGCAATGTTACAACTGCCTCATGTACACAGACAACCATCTCCTCCTCCCAACAAATTCCAACACATGTGAGAGATGCAACCATATAGCCAAACTGGAGGCTATGCTCTCTGAACTCAGTACTGGCGTAACCAGTCAGGAGGAGAAGGAAACCACACTCACTACAATTCCAGTCTCACATAGACCTACCACGATAGCAAACCAAACACATAAACACACAAAAACATACTTGGAGGCTCTAAATAAAAATCTGCCTAAGCAGCAGAGACCTCCAAAGCAGACACCCAAGCAACCGCTACCCCAAAACACATGCAACACATAGCTCACAAAGCTAGTGTGCCAAACAGTCACAGCCCTTAAGGCTAAACAACACACCTAGGTTCATAGGTTCATAGGTTCATACTAGGCTATCTGCCCTAGGGCATTTAGAAGCCTAGCCAGAGTTGTGTGGCTTTCACCACCCCTTAGGTTGAAGAATACTATACCCATTAGTTTGCCGTGCCTCTGTCCAGCAGAGATGCAGAGATGATCCCCGGGGTAAACCTACGATCTCCCATCCACTGGTCAAGATTCCTCTTGAACAGAGCCAGCGAGGTGCTCTGTCTCACATGGACCGGGATTCTGTTCCACAGCATAGGGAGTCTCTGGGTGATGAATCTGTCCCTCCAGCACATCCTATTTATATCCGTTTTGAGGTTCAAGTCTCTTGCTCTTGTGGCACTGGTGGATTTGGATTTTTTGAGGTGGAGCATATCCATTAATTAAGGTTGGACATGGCCTTGTATGTCAGGCACAGGTCACCTCTGAGCAGACGGTATGCGACTGAATAGAGCTGGAGTTTCTTCAGTCGGGAAGCATATGGCATATTTTTGAGCCCCTTTATCCTTTTGGTGAGGAACTTTTGGGGTCTTTCCAATTGCTGCAGGTGTCGGGTAAGATACATTCCGAATGGGGCATTGTACTCAATCATTGGTCTGATAAGTGAAAAGTACAGGGGAACAATGACCTCCCTTGATCTGGATGTGAATCCCTTCATAATCAGGTGGGCAATGTAGAAGGTCCTCCTAACCACTTTGGCAATGTGAGTGTCAAAAGAAAGGTTACTGTCAACTTGGGTCCCCAGGTCCCTGATACACTTTTAATAGGTGACTATCGTCAGGCTCACCAGGCTGAACAAGGAGAAGGTCATGGTGAGCTGCCTGTCGGGCGCTAGGATCCGCAACATAACACAAGCACTCAGGTCACTCCAAGGCAAGTACAAATATGACTCAGTCATTGTCCATGCTGGTGTGAATGACCTGAGACGTACCTCCCTGGACTACATGAAAAGAGACATAGAGGAGCTCTCTGAGCATGTAGCCCAGGCCGTTATGACCCTGATCTTGAGTAGCATCTTACCCTCACCAACAATGATGCCACAATATGAAGACAAGATGATCAATTTCAACAATTGGCTTAAGTATTGGTGTCATTCACAGGGGATCCAAAGCCTGTCAGCCTGGGATGACATGCTCGACAAGCCACGATGCTTCGCTAAGGATTGCTTGCACCTGTCTCCCCTGGGCTTTCAGATATTGGCAAAGGCTTTTGCCACCCCCGTAGTGCCTTTTATAGGCAAGGCTCATAAGAGAAACCCACCTCCATAGGTATCACAAGGGATAAGAAACTAAGAGTAATGCTACTCAATGCCAGAAGTCTAAACCTCAAGATGCATGCACTCGAAACTCTCCTTGGCATGGAGAACATTGATATCTGTGCAGTAATAGAAAACTGGTTTAAGGCTCCCGAGAGCACCCTAGCACTACCAGGTTATACCTCATACCATGCTTTTCAGCCCCAAAACTTGGACCAAACAACAAAAGGAGGGGGAGTATCAATATTCGTCAAAAGATACCCACACCTCCAGGTTGGTGGCACAGCACAAAGCATCAGAGACTATCCATGTGCAACTAACAGTGGGTAAAACTGCCTTCCAGTTTATAGCCTGCTACAGACCACCCTCCCAAACCCAGGAACCCACTCGGCCTTCCTGAGAACACTGGAAAATATGAGGGTCTCTCCAAACACCATTATACTGGGTGACTTCAACTACCCAAACATAGACTGGGAGCATTACTCTAGCTCCAACACCCTAGCCCAAAGGTTCCTAGAATTTATAAATTCAAATGCTATGGAGCAACTTGTTACCACTCCCACAAGAGGGGAAAACATACTGGACCTGATCATCACCAACATGGGGGCTCTATGCTCCAGACCAGAAGTGTATCCCTCACTGGTAAGATCAGACCATAAACTAATCTCACTGGATATTCACATCCCGACCCCACCCCCTGCCCAGAAAACCACAGTGAAAAACTTCTCTAAAGCAAATTTCACACTCCTCAAAACCAAGGTGGAATCCTTCAAAGCCCCCGGGCCTGTGGAAAATATGGCCCATACCGCAGAATCCTTTATAAATGCATTCTATGAACACCTTCAGGAATGCATGGATCATGCAATCCCAAATAAAACCAAGACCCAATCCTCCAACGGCAGGCGTCCTGTCAGGTGGACCCCAGCCATAAACAAACTATACAACAGAAGGAGGAAGCTACTACATGATAGAGCAAAATCCCAAAAAGGGAAGGCATCTCTGATCAGTATTAGCAAAAAACTATGGGCACTCATAAAATCGTCTAAGGCCAGCTTTGAGAGAAAAATTGCACAGGACACTAAAGATAATCACAAGGCTTTCTTTAGTTATGTTATGAACCTGGGTGGGAATTCCCAGATATGCTCAGAATTAGTCCAAAATGATACAAAATACACCAAACCCACAGACATTGCCAACATCCTAGCTGACAGGTTCAGCACAAACTTCTCCCCCCCCTCCCCACCAAAAGGGCAAATATCTATCCCAGCAGAGTGCTGCCCCCCCTGACATCTCAGATGCTCAGGTAAGAGCAGCCCTCTCCAAAGCAAAAAACACAGCATCAATGGGACCAGACGGTGTCCCGGGCTGCATCCTACATGAACTCCAAAAAGAGCTAAACCTAAACATAAAACTACTGCTCAATCTCAGCCTTACTACAGGATATGCACACAAAGAGTGGCGTACAGCAACAGTGGTCCCTCTCCACAAAGGTGGTGCCTCAACAGATCCTGGAAACTATCGCCCCATAAGCCTGACTAGCTTGGTCTGCAAAGCTATGGAAAGGATCATCATGGACCTCATAAATAAAGATATTGGGGACCTACAGACACTGGATCCTACCCAGTTCGGCTTTGTTAAGGGCAGATCCTGCCTCTTAAACCTGGTCGATTTCTTTGAAACAGTCACCAAGGCCATTGACGAGGGGAAGGTGGTCCACACAGCCTACCTGGACCTCGCAAAAGCCTTCGATACAATACCCCACTTGGGCATTATAGATAAGCTCACCAGCTTAAATATAAACCCCTATGTCACTAGATGGGTTGCAAACTGGCTCAAGGACAGAACCCACGTGGTTACAATTGCTGGAGCCATGTCAGACTCCAAACCATTTACAAGTGGCATCCCACAAGCCTCAGTCCTGGGACCTCTCTTGTTCGGTATATATTTCTCGGAGGTACAGGCCAACACAGAAGGACTGTGGCTGACCAAGTTCGCAGATGACTGCAAACTAGGCGCCATAATCGACTCTCCAGCCGACACAAGCATCCTACAAAAGGGCGTCATAGAAACAGACAACTGGTGCCAGAGCCATGGCCTCAAGCTAAATGCCAAAAAGTGTATAGTCGTCCCCTTTGGCAAAAACAAAGTGCCCACAAATTACCACATAGGTGGTAATCCATTAAGTACGGAAGAAGTAATTAGGGACCTGGGGACCCAAGTTGATGGCAATCTCTCATTTGAAAACCACGTGGCCAAAGTGGTTAGAAAAACATTTTATATAGCCCACCTAATCATGAAGGTTTTCACATCTAGATCAGGGGAGGTCATCATGCCTCTTTACTCATCCCTCATCTGGCCCATAATTGAGTACAATGCCCCTTTTGGGATGTACCTTACCAGACACCTGCAGCAACTGGAAAGACCACAAAAGTACCTCAGCAAGAGGATCAAAGGGCTCAAACAGATGCCATATGCTGCCCGGTTAAAGAAACTCCAGCTCTGCTCAGTGGCATACCACCTGCTTAGAGGCGATCTGTGCCTGACATATAAAGCCATGTCCATCCCGGTATTAATGGACATGCTGCACCTCAGAAAATCCAAATCCCATCGAGGTATGCGCTAGAGAGACTTGAACCTCAGCACTGAAATAAATAGGACATGCTGGAGGGACAGATTCATAACCTAGAGGCTCCCTTCACTCTTGGATAAAATCCCAGTCCAGGTTAGGCAGTGTCCCTCATTGCTCTCTTCAAGAGGAATCTTGATGAGTGGATGGGAGATCATAGGTTTACCCCGGGTATCACTTATGTGGCACTGTTAGACAGAGGCACAGTATACTAACCTCGAAAAAGGGCATAGCAAAATTCATTTAAAATGGGTGGCAAAAGCCAAACACACTCTGGCTAGGTTTATAAATGCCCTAGGGCAGATAGCCTAGTATGAACCTATGAACCTATGAACCTATTTTGTCAGGTAAATTTCCCTCAGTATGTACACCAATGGTGCAGAGTTTGTGGGAAAACCAGATGCTGCGGATGCTACCTGTATGAAACATTCTACCTGCCTGCTATGTTATTTGTGCTTAATTTCTTTTATTCTGCTATTTCCCTTTTTTTCCTTTCCCATTTCTGCCCATTTTAAGCAGCAAGGCACTCCATGCAAACCCACTGCCCAAATGTAAACAGTTCTGCTATTTCTGTTTTTTTTTTTTTAAGACCCGGTGCACACAGCACAAACCCATTTAGCTAAAGTAAACACTTTTAAGTAGAAATGGCTCTCCCCTGGACGCAGATATGCTCTTTATTTCATGGAATAAGTAAATGCAGCCTCAGACACCCCCCTTGCTTAGCTGTGCTTAGCTAAGCTCAAATGGAAGCCATGGAGCGCCAATGTGGTTACACCAAGCATGACACATCCCCTTTTCATGTCAGCTGCTTCTCCTGCTTACACCATTGCTTTATAGCTCCTACATGTTTAGATGCAGGCAGACAGTGGTCTCCCATTTTGTGATTCAGTAAATTTTGCTCATTTTCATACCCCACTGCCTTGGTCCCTTCTTACACCACTACACCAGAGCCTTTCCCCTTAGCAACCAATATTACCTGTTATTGTTTTGATTCTGCATATTATACACTATAATGGCAAAATGCAGACTTCACTTAAAATTGTCTATTCACATTTTTTTTCATTTTTAGCACAATCTCGTTTGTGCCATGCTGTGCTACGCTTAAATGACCATAATAGGCCAAAAAAACCCCTTTGATTTTTATAATTTTTCAAATCTTTTCTATGCCAATGGCCATATATTTGGCTATTGGCATGCCTAATGATTATAATACATGAGCTGCCATGCCCCCTTTTTAATTTTTGCAGAAATGTACATGGTCAGGAACTGAATACATTTCTGCAACAGACACTGATCTGGCATGGATGCCTGCCTGCTTACTGAATCACTAATTCACCTCATTTGCATGGTTTTCAATAGCAAATGAGGTAATTAGCATTATTCAGTGGTGTCCATGCCAGAATAGTGCTTGCAGGCTCGTGCAAACCTCCAGCCTTGTTTACTGAATTGCTCAGTGGCCATATTCCATGAAGAAGCTGCTGCACTATTCTGGCATGGAGAAATCCCTTTATTGAATCCCGGGGCTTATAGAAGAGTTAGTGGCACACTATCTTTTAAGGGACTTGTCACCATTGTGGTACCACAGGGCTCTTTTCTAGGATCACTTCCATTGTTTGGAGCCTTTATCAGCTCCGCTGGAGACAACCATATCCTCTGAGGAGCCTTACTTGGATAAATATGTGGCACTATGATCATGCGTTAAAGCTGAATGCTAGAAAAAGTAGCGTCATACAGTTTGGGAAATGGTAACTCCAGCATACCTACCACATAAGCAGCATCCCTCTTGAATCATTCCCTCCAACGAAGTGAAAAAGTATGTGCTATAATTTCAAATGGTCGCATCCTGAACTTTTTCACAAAATCAAGTTACTCCATCTCATTTCAAAGAAATATTCACATCATTAAAATCATAAGTTTTACAAAAGAAGTAGAAAAAATGGCAAACTGTTCAGTAAGAACGCATCTTACAAAGATCGCTTCAGTTAGATACTAGATCTTAAACTGGATTTTATAAGTGACAATAAATAGTAATAATTATTTTTATGTGTTTATAAGCAATTTGCAATATCTCAGAAATCACTGAAGTGATCCAAATACATTCAGCAGCATTTTTTCATCCAGCATTGAGTATTGATATGAGGTTAAGTAGTTACCTGTTACTTGGTTATTTAGATACTTAGAGACATATAAAAATTAGTACAATATAAAAAAAAAACAGAAAGTAAAAAAAAAAAAAAAAAAAAAAAACATTAATGCATCTTTCTCTACCAAGACTGATGGTTAAGAAAAGAAAAAAATAATTTTCAATGGTTTGTATTTGGTTTTGGAAATACTATTGTAAATATAAAATATAAATAGAGACTATTAGATTCCAGGAGGTACCACTAGAATGACCCAAGAGAAATGTCTGGATGCATCACTAGGGTTTAATGACTTAAAATAGAAAATGTCAATCGGCCCCATCATGGATAATGATCTCTCCTTTGACCACTACATAGTTTGTTATCACTAATGCCTGCTATCTAATCCAGATAACTAAGTGATTCTGCTCTTGGTCCACTGATGCTATTATTCCTCTCTGCTCATCAGGTCTATACTAGAAGAGGAATACAGTGCTCCCTTTGGCAAGTACTTGTTCAAGCACCAAATCCAACTTAAAAAATGCACTGGCTTTGCACCAGAAAGTCACCAGCATGACCTCCCTTAGTTACCCAAATTATCTAAAGGTCTTTCTTTTCTTCTCTGTCTCCTACAGAGTGCAAAGTGTGTGTGTGTGTGTGTGTGTGTGTGTGTGTGTGTGTGTGTGTGTGTGTGTGTGTGTGTGTGTGTGTGTGTGTGTGTGTGTGTGTGTGTGTGTGCGTGTGCATATCTATATATCTATATCTCTATATTTCTATCTATTGCTATCTCTCTCTATATATATATATATCTATATATCTATATATATATATATATATATATGGATATATAAATATATAGATATATATATATAGATATAGATATATACATATACATATATAGGTTCATAGGTTCATAGGTTTATACTAGGCTATCTGCCCTAAGGCATTTATAAGCCTAGCCCAAATTTTTGTGGCTTACGCCACCCCTTATATGAAAAAATACTGTGCCCATTAGTTTGTTGTGCCTCTGTCCAGCAGTGACACAGAGATGATTCCCGGGATAAACCTACGATCTCCCATCCACAGGTCAAGATTTCTCTTGAACAGAGCCAGCAAGGTGCTTTTATACAAACCGAAGAGTGAAAAGGACACTCAGACAAACCATTCAGTAAAATCTCCAAGAAAGAGCCAGCTGAGCTTGAATCTTCACTGTGTTATATGCTAAACATCCCATAGTAGTGGAACCCAATAGAATACATACACCTTTTACCCTTTGATTTGGATGCTATTTGAGATATTTTGCAGACACCTTAATGTTTATGGATATCTAGCTTGGCCATAAACTTTGTGTTACTAAAGTATTGCAAAAAATCCACTTATGCTGTACTTATAAGCTCAGAAAAAGTGCAAACCATGGGTTGTCTACAGCTAGTGGGGTTTGGCCTTATTGGTCTAAATGCCCCAGTAAAAACATAAAAAGTTAAACTTCGTGGGTATTCAATTATGATGTGACTTAAACACTAACATGTTCTTAAAGGGATCATATGCATATATCCCATGAGAATACATTACATGACGTTTAAGGTATTACACAGTGAAGACTCTTGCATATCTGGTCTTTTTTGTAGTTTTTACTCCGTGGTTGGTCTGTATGATTTCTTTTTACCCTTTGGATTGTTTTAAATATATATATAATATATATGTATATTATAGGTATAGGCATATATAGACATATATATAGACATACATGTGTGTGTGTGTGTGTGTGTGTGTGTGTGTGTGTGTGTGTGTGTGTGTGTGTGTCTAAATATATACAAAGAATGCGCACTCACACTAAACTCCATTTTTCTGCTGAACCCTGGCAAAATGCTTTTATTTCTGAACTTGTAGTGCAGTAAATATGGTCAGTTTACCAGAAAGAAAATTATAATTTATTTAAAAAAAAACGCTCCTAATATACCTTGAATTACTTGTTAAATGTTTTAGTTCGGTCTGAGAGATTGAAAAGTTAATGCTACACAATTAACTTACGGGCCCAAATATGGTTTGCAGAATGTGAATCATATTATTAATGACTAATTGCTCCTCTGGTGTTGTGGGTCAGTTATGCCGAAATGTTAAAAGTAGTAATGTAAGCCACAAATGTTGTTTTAGTCATGCAGCCCTGAGTTGACATAAACCACAAAAAGTCAATTAACAGCAGCATGTTCAAGGCTGTTTAACAGAAAATGGCCTTACTAATTACTGTGAATAATGAACGTGAGGTTCAGCCAAAGTTACAGATAATCTCTTCTATGCCCTGCTTTCTACAATTAAATAACTTTATGCAATTGCCTTCTTAGTAATGTAGATATAAAAGTGATGATTTATTTTAGAATTATTTTCCCATTAATGAAGAAATTTCCAAATCTCCAAAATAAAATATTGGCTTTCTATTTGGATATTAATTTCCACTACGACATTTTCATAGCAAAAGGTGCATTTTTTTTTACTTCTGGAAGATGTATTTACTTTAGGATTTCTATAACATCATTTTTATGCTACATTTATAGTGAACCATATTGTATGATAAACCGTGAATTCTTAAAAAACACATTTTTTATTAAATTTAAATTATGCCATTTATAATTCTGCAGATTCAATCTAAATGCAAAATACCTTAGAAGGTAAATCTTTATGAGCCTGTGGTAGTGACATTGAGGAATTAATTCCTCACTGTATCCCAGGTAATCCAAGTTGGACTAGTGGTTTGGGAACTGTGGGTACTAGACAGTACAGGGAGAGAGGATGGGCATGTGTTTACTGGGTGGAAAAGGCCTCACTCAGGGCCAGTTGCACTGTATACTGGATGGAAAGGGACTCACACCGGACCCAGCTGCACTGTTGATTTTTCTGGTGGAGACTGGAAAAGCAACAAGCATGTGTGCTAAATGAGAGTGGCCGAGGCAGCAGTGTAGCATTGCCTTCAGTTACTCCCTTGTGAAGCCAAGGAGTGGATTGGCACTGACTCCTGTTGTATGACCAACCCATATGGCATTGTTGGGTGGGCTGAGGCAGGGACAAAGTAGGATAAACTATTCTTGACATCAGGATAATGCTTTTCCTGGTGTCTCAATCTCGTCACTTGCTCAGCACAAGGTCAGAGTTAGTCCAAGAGACGCTAAGTCAGAATCAGTAGACTTAGTGGATGAGAGGAGGCCCTAGGAGCAGCTGATGGTCTGGATCAGTGAGTCAAACAAAGAAATCATTATTGAACTATTGCATCATCCAAAAAATACATATTTAGAATGAGCACATGTTACACAAAACTGCATACCATTTAAACAACAGGTTATAGCAATGACACTTTCTATTAAAACTCCACTTTTAACAATTTATTACTGTTTGAATGGAAATTATGTAACATTTGTCCATGCTATTAAACCAGTCTTTCTGACGTATGTGGGAGGAAACAGATTTAACATAAACATTTCATTTTAACAGGTGCGATCCTACCTATATACCATTGACAACTCCTAGCTATGGTGAACAAAGCTTCTACTTTCTAAAGCTGCTTCAACTGAGAACAAATTCTTATTTAACACAAATAATGTCTGTGAGAGGTGCAAATATTTAACTAATTTGGATGCGTCCCACTCTCCAAATACCTTGCAAAGTGAGCATCACACACACACACACACACACACACACACACACACACACACACACACACACACACACACACACACACACACACACAAACAAACATACAAAGCCTTCTAGAACTAGTACAAATAGTTCTCTGAAAATTATCTAACTCATCTGCTTCAAGCACATTTAATAGTATTAAGTTACTAAGAATTAGATTGTTTCCAGTCTTATACTCCTAAATACTCTACTAACAAAAATGTCTTTGTGATTGGTGTCTCAGCTCTTAAGCATATCTATTCTCGACTCACAAGGCTGGACAAGGATATGGTTATTGCCAGTTGCTTCTTTAGTGCCAGGATCTCAGATATTACAAGGACCATAAAGACCCTTTCCTAGGGCAAATATGACAACAAAATTCTTGTAATCCATGTAGGAGTGAATGACCTGGAATGCAAAATCCAGAGGGACATCCAAAGAGACACATAAAACTTTCCATGTGTGTGATAAATGCAGGTACGACTGTAGTCCTGAGTGGAATCCTCCTTTCACTAAAAGTGATTTCTGGTTGCGAAGAAAATATAAATGTAGTTTGGGACAAACTAAGTTGTCCTGGTCTCATGAACAGAGATAAAGGGGTGGGGGTGGGTGGGTACAGAAGTTAGGAATTAATTGGAGTCTGCATGTAGGCTAGATAGTTTCCTATAAAGTCCACCATGGGAGGAGGTGGGGGGGGGTTGCAAGAACCTGCGATCAGTTCAAGGTAAAGAGGACAACCTGGAGGTTTTGGTGGGGAAGGAGTGTCGGTCAGGGTGTTTATTGGGTCCTTTTGATAGTCTGCCTTTCAGTAGTTACAAAGTGTCACCTTTGGGGTTAGTGCTAAAGAAACTGGCCAGGGAATTCAGACTGATACATCACTTGTCCCATCCGGAAGGGAATTCAGTAAATGATTTTATTGTGTATGAGGAGGTTAGGGTGCATTATGCATCTCTGGATGATGCTGTGAAAGTGATTAGGGAATTCTGGAAGCCATGGCTGGATAAAGTTGACACTGAGTCGGCTTTTCACTTGTTGCCTATTAGGAGTGAGGATTGGCCATTACTGGGGATGCGGGTAGGCGATAAGTACTAATTTGATAAAGCTATGCCTATGGGTTGTTCAGTGGCATGTGCGACTTTTGAAAAGTTCTGTACAGTATTGCATTGGATTTGGCAGCAGAGAGTGGGAACTCAAAAGGTAGTGCTTTATTTAGATGATTTTCTGCTGGTGGGCGAAGGAAGAATAGGAACACAGGAGGGGTTGCGGGCATTTATGAGCTTGTGTAAGGAGTTGGGGGTACCGTTGGCTCAGTATAAGATGGAATATCTGGTGAGACCCTTAGAATTTCTGGGATTAATGGTTGATGAAGAGTGGGGACTGTTTTGTCTACCTGAGGATACGATAGAGAGGCTTCGGTCGGCTATACGTTTGGTGCTGGGCAAGGATAAGATTCAGATTCGTTCAGTCATGGCATTGTTGGGGCTTTTGAGTTTTGCCTGTCGAGCTGTGCACCCAGGGCGAGCCTTTTGTAGGTCAGTAGCTTATATGTTGAAAGGGGGTCAGAGTAAACACCATTGGGTTAGGGTGACCAAACTGGTGCGGGAGGACCTGGTGTTGTGGGATGCTTTTGTGCAACAATTTAATGGGATCTCTTTCTGGCAGTTCGGCTGGGTGAGGCAGGAGGAACTTCCGTTGTTTATGGATGCAGCTGGGGGTGATGGTATGGGGGTTTATTTTGGGGGTTGGTGGTTTAAGGCTGAATGGCCTTGGGTTTGGAAGGAGGTATGGAGGTGTGATGTGGCCTCTCTAGAGTTGATGCCTATATGGGCAGCTTCTGTTGTGTGGAAGGAGCATTTTAGGGACAAGTGAGTAGTTTTTCATTCAGCAATATGACTCTAGTGAGGGTATTACAAAAGAAGATGGCTAAGTCGGGCTTGTTGTTGTTGGTATTACGTAAAGTGGTTTTGCAGAGCCTCTTAAGAAATTTTTCTTTTACAGGAGTGCATGTGCTGGGCATAAAGAATGAGATTGCTGATAGCTTGTTCAAATTTCAGTTTTGCAGATTTCAAGGTTTGGCTGCACGGGTGGAGGAAGTGCCAGAAACCCTGCAGGAGGAGGTGTGGAATCTTCGGTCGAGGTAGCCAGGTGGTTGGTGCGGCATTCCTGTGCTCCTTCTATGAGGATGGCATATGGTAGGGCTCTTTCTGATTTTAATCAGTTTGTTTTGCAGTTGCCAGAAGAGGAGGGGTGTGGTCAGAGGAATTAATGTTGTGATATGTAGCTTGTGCTTGGGGGATAGGCAAGGCTTTGCAGATGGTCAAGGTGGATTTGGCTGCTATTAGCATTTTCGTTAAGGTAGAAGGCTTGCAAGATTTCATGAAATCTTGGACATTAGGGTGAATGTTGAGGGGTTGGGGAGAGTGGTGGTGGAACGTAGGGACATTCGATGGCTGCTTACGAGGGTTATATTGAAAGTTTTGTTGAGGGGGTTAGGGTTGTTACAAGGGTGGAGTCTTTGGATTACTTCATGCGGGGCACATTGTGTACATGGTTATATTTTGGTACCTTCCGTGTTTCTGAGCTGTTAGGCTCATTATGTTGGAAGGATATTATCATAGGTGAGGGAGAGGTTACTATTGGATTAAGGAAGAGTAAGACAGATCAATTGGGTAGGGGATGCTTGGTGATGATTAAACCTGACAGAAATCCTAGCCTTTGTCCAGTAACATGGGCTAAAGATTTCATGAGGAGGCAGAAGTGGAGTGTAGGTGAGTTCATTTTTTTCAATGGATGGGAAGGTGGTGTCGAGTAGTAGATTCATATGTTTGGTGAGGAGGGTTTTATGTTCCATGGGATTTCCAGCGGACAGGTTTGCAGCTCATTCTTCTAGGATCGATAAGGCTTCAGATTTAGCTAGAGAGGGTAGTTCCATTGAAGTGATTAAGAGATTGGGGAGGTGGTCTTCAAAGGCATTTTTATCATATATTAGATAAAGTCATTAGCCTGATTAATAACTTTCTTTTCTTTTCTTTTAGGGAAGCATATTATCATCTTGGGGCATTCGTATATCCACTGGGCGGAGAAGCATGCGTTAGTCAGGGAAGATGGGATAAATTTGGGTTTATCACATTTAGAGTTGTCAGTGACTTGGCATGGGGTTAGGGGTCTTAGGTGGGATAAGTTGCTGCATTAATTCGAGAAGGTAAAATTGAAGGTGGGGTGTCCTTGTATATTAGTAATTCATTTGGGTGGGGCAATGATTTGGGCATTCTTTCCAAAAAGTGATTAGTGGATATTATTTTTCAGGACTTGCTGAGATTACAGGCATTGTAACTGGGTATGGAAATTGTTTGGTCAGAGTTGCTTCCTCGTTTGTGTTGGAGGAATGCTTATAGTTATAGGGCGATTGAAAGGGTCAGGAGGTTCATCAATCAGAGATTAGCTACGCAGTTAAGAATTTTGTGGATGCATACCATTGAACATAGAGATTTTGGGGATGGAGAGGAGGTCTGCTATCGAATGGATGGGGTTCATCTTAATGAGGTGGGATGGATCTGTTTAATCTGCATTTGAAGCTCTTTTTAGAGGGTATGGTTGGTGCTAGGGTTTAGGAGGAGGAACAGCCTGAGGACCAGGCTGGTAGTGGAGAAGAGGGACAGGATTGCTCTCTTCTGTTACCCCTCTAAGGAAGGTGGTTATTCATTGGTTAATGATTGTTTGGTCAGGAGATGAACAGGTACACTGCCTATGTAAGTGCGCTGGGTGAGTAGATACATTGCCCCAGTGGAGGTGGTATCAGGGTGAGTAGGTACGCTGACCTGAGTTATATTCATCCAGGGTGAGTAGTTACGCTGCCCTGAGATCATTGCTGATGAAGATAATTGATGCAGTTTTGTGTGCATAAGATCATTGTACAATAATATTCAATAAAGGTCGTCAAATGGCTTTATGTGTTTGGTGTGGTTTATTTAAAGGGAGCGGGTCAGGACAAATGTAGTTTGGGACAAACTAAGTTGTCCTGGTCCCACGAACAGGGGTAAAGGGGCGGGGGGTGGGTATAGAAGTTAGGAATTAATTGGAGTCTTTGCATGTAGGTTAGATAGTGGGATTCTAGTAGTGAAAGGGTTAAAAAGAAGGGACAGGTTAAGGGAAGTGATGTAGGTGAAGGAGGGACTTATAATAGGATTAAGTGGTAGGGATTAAAGGAACTAGGTACATTTTGGCATGAGTTGGTGGCACTCCCACCCTCCCTTTTTTAGATATGGTTGGAAGATGTTAGGCAGTTTAAGGCAGTGAAGAGAGACAGGATTGTCCTCTTCTGTTCCCCCTCTAAGGAAGGTGGTTATTCATTGGTTAATGATTGTTTGGTCAGGAGGTGAGCAGGTATGCTGCCTATGCACGTGTGCTGGGTGAGTAGGTACACTGCCCCAGTAGAGGAGGTATCAGGGTGAGTAGATATGCTGCCCTGAGGTATATTCTTCCAGGGTGAGTAGTTACACTGCCCTGAGATCGTTGCTCGTAAAGATAATTGATGTTGTTTTGTGTGCATAAGTTCATTGTACAATAATATTCAATAAAGGTTGTCAAATGTCTTTAATATTTGGCTGACAAGATAGTGTCATTCTAGAGGGATCTAGTATGGAACAGTGTGAGATGACATGCTTGATGGTTAACCTTACCTCACAAGGAATGGCCAGCACCTCTTGTTCAAATTCATAATCCTGTTAATCAACATAGTAATGTAGCTAATTCATCATACCCTGATTTACACAACATTAAGGTGACCCTTCTCTATGCCAGAAGTCCCACAACAAATTGCTTGATCTTGAGGCTCTCCAGCATCCAGAACAGATCCATGACTGTGCAATCACCGAGACTTAATTTAAATGTAAAGAAAGCATTTTACCCATACTTGTGTATTGCACCTGATATCGCTTCAGACCTGATCTTACTTCAGTGTTGTCTCCATAGTTGTGAAGGATTATATCACCTCCAGATTCTGAGAAACCCATAAACAGAACTCATAGAACTCCATAACACCATAAATAAGACAAACTACCATCTTATAGCATGCTACAGGACAAACTATATGTCCCCAGGCAATTGTGTTAGATTCCTGAAAATATTAAAAGAACTCACTATTAACCAGAACTCTAGTATCTTGGAAGATTTTAATTACCCTGCAATTAACTGCAGCGCATACACCTCTGAGGCAAGGAATGTACTAACGTTCTTGGACTTAAGTAACAAAAATTCCCAGGCACATATTGTTAATAAATCCACCAGAGAACATAGCATTTTACAGCTAGTCCTCAGAAATATAGCCTACCCATGTGTTATTCCTCTGGTCTCTCCCTCCCCTGTAAAGGTGGGTCACATAACTTTCAACTGTAAAGATTTTTGCATAATGTCTAGATTTTTGCCTCATATTTCTGGTCTGTTTTTCAAAAAATTGTGGTTTTCTGGCAAATTAGTGGCAAATTATTAAAGATTGAAGTTAGAAAATAATGACAGACATTTTGGTTTCAGACTTCATACCCTTCAGAAAATTTATGCTAGTGCAAAACCTGCTATTCTATCAACTTTTAAGTTTGTAAGAGCAATATTTAGAAAATGTCCCTATTTTTGTCTCACTTTTATTAATGGCTTTGTCCAGTTTTCTTGCTTTAAGAGGTTGAGAGGTATGTATGCTGGGTCATAAACTTGTGGCATCTTCTTTCAAGATGTTTAAACCCACCAACTAACATTTCTGAATTTAACAACCATACAATTATATGATGAAATCTCAAAATTCACCGGTGATAGCACCTGAATGGACACTGACACAACAACCAGTGTCAGTCAAATAGCAATTCTATGCCTACTTAGACAGATAGATAGAATTAGCAGTCCTGATAATGGCAAAATACAGTAGGAAATTCAAAACAAACTGCCCTGGTGGTCCACCAACATAAATTTATTTATTGACATTTGTTTCCCGGGAAAGTCCACTGGGCAAGCAGAGCCCCTTTTCAGTGGAGGCCCGGGGAGAAAAGCTCCACATGAAACAAAAATAAGATATACAGTACATCACAAGGCACACATTTTGAGTATATACAGCACAAACAGAGGAGAAAATTCTTAAAACAGTAGTACATTTAGAATATATGCAAATACTTGATACATAATCAAACTAATTACAATATGGTACAACTATACTTGACATAGTGGTATGGGTGAATATGAAAAGGTTTATGTACACAAACTTGATACACACATAATAAACTAATTCCAATGTGGTGCAGTTATAGCTGATGTAGTAGTATGGGTAAATATAAAAAGTTATATACACATACTTGATACACACCCAATAAACCAATTACAATGTAGTACAACTATAGTTGATGTAGTAGTACGGGTGAATATAAAATGCTTATATACACACACTTGATACACACACAATAAACCAATTACAATGTAGTACAACTATAGTTGATGTAGTAGTACGGGTGAATATAAAACGCTTATATACACACAGAATAAACACATTACAATGTAGTACAACTATATTTGATGTAGTAGTATGGGTAAATATAAAAAGTTATATACACATACTTGATACACACCCAATAAACCAATTACAATGTAGTACAACTATAGTTGATGTAGTAGTACGGGTGAATATAAAATGCTTATATACACAGACAATAAACCAATTACAATGTAGTACAACTATAGTTGATGTAGTAGTATGGGTGAATATAAAATGCTTATATACACACTTGATACACAATAAACCAATTACAATGTAGTACAACTATAGTTGATGTAGTAGTACGGGTGAATATAAAATGCTTATATACACAGACAATAAACCAATTACAATGTAGTACAACTATAGTTGATGTAGTAGTACGGGTGAATATAAAATGCTTATATACACACACTTGATACACACACAATAAACCAATTACAATGTAGTACAACTATATTTGATGTAGTAGTACGGGTGAATATAAAATGCTTATATACACACACAATAAACCAATTACAATGTAGTGCAACTATAGTTGATGTAGTAGTACGGGTGAATATAAAATGCTTATATACACACACAATAAACCAATTACAGTGTAGTACAGCTATAGTTGATGTAGCAGTGTGGGTGAATATAAAACGATTATATACATACACTTGATACACACAATAAACTAATTACAGTGTAGTACAGCTATAGTTGATGTAGTAGTATGGGTGAATATGAAACGCTTATATACACACACTTGATACACACACAATAAACCAATTACAATGTAGTACAACTATATTTGATGTAGTAGTATGGGTGAATATAAAATGCTTATATACACACACTTGATACACACACATAAACCAATTACAATGTAGTACAACTATAGTTGATGTAGTAGTATGGGTGAATATAAAATGCTTATATACACACACTTGATACACACACAATAAACCAATTACAATGTAGTACAACTATAGTTGATGTAGTAGTACGGGTGAATATAAAATGCTTATATACACACACAATAAACCAATTACAATGTAGTACAACTATAGTTGATGTAGTAGTACGGGTGAATATAAAATGCTTATATACACACACAATAAACCAATTACAATGTAGTACAACTATAGTTGATGTAGTAGTATGGGTGAATATAAAATGCTTATATACACACACTTGATACACACACAATAAACTAATTACAGTGTAGTACAACTATATTTGATGTAGTAGTACGAGTGAAAATAAAATGCTTATATACACACACAGTAAACCAATTACAATGTAGTACAACTATATTTGATGTAGTAGTACGGGTGAATATAAAATGCTTATATACACACACAATAAACCAATTACAATGTAGTACAACTATAGTTGATGTAGTAGTATGGGTGAATATAAAACACTTATAAACACACTTGATACACACACAGTAAACCAATTACAATGTAGTACAACTATATTTGATGTAGTAGTACGGATGAATATAAAACGCTTATATACACACACTTGATACACACACAATAAACTAATTACAGTGTAGTACAGCTATAGTTGATGTAGCAGTGTGGGTAAATATAAAAAGTTATATACACATACTTGATACACACACAATAAACCAATTACAATGCAGTACAACTATAGTTGATGTAGTAGTATGGGTGAATATAAAACGCTTATATACACACACTTGATACACACACAATAAACTAATTACAGTGTAGTACAGCTATAGTTGATGTAGCAGTACGGGTGAATATAAAATGATCAGCACTAAGATAATGACTGAAATTTAGAGCTGGGGAAGACATAAAGAGACTATAGCAATGATGTTGGAGCAGTGATAGTATATGAGAAGAAATGAATGAAAGAGTATGAGAAGGAATATGTAACAGTATGGGTTAGAGAGGTAGGAGTAACAGAGATGGAGGTCAGGAGAGAAGGCCATTAATAATAATAGAAATTTGTGAGTACAAGGGGAAAAAAGAGGAATAGTAGGAAGGCACTATTTCTAGGCAATGGCCAGAGGAGGCTTAGTGCTATTACAGATCCATTTTGAGTAAAGGTGTGTGTGTGTGTAGGGTGGTTTTGAAGGAGGCAATGCATTGCATTGTGCAAATGGCTGCAGGAAGGCTGTTCCATGTTTTAGCTATTACCCAGGAGTATAATAGCTGACCAGTGGGTAGTTTAGGTTTCGGAATTTGGTGGAGGTGTTAGTTTTCTGATCTTAGGGACCTATTGGGATTATAGTGGGAGAATAAGGACTTTAGGGCAGGGCAATCCTGTGGTTTAGTAAGTAATTTATGTGTGATAGTTAACTAGCAATAAGTAAGATAGTGGGAGAATTAGAGCCAATTTAATGTTTTTAGAGGTATGCAGTGGTGGGTGGAGTGGTGCTTGTTTATTGCAAATTGGACTGTCTTGTTGTAGCATATTTCTAGTTTAGTTCTGAAGGAGGCTTGGAGGTTGGTTAGTAATGGGGCACCATAGGCTAGAGAAGGAAGTAGATACATGGAAGAAAGTACTTTTTTTGTGGGGATAGAGAGGAAATTTTTTATGTCTGTGGAGTAGTCCCAGTATTTTGTGAGTCTTGCTGATGTTATTTTGTAAGTGTAGGATATTTTTTTCGTTTTCGACAATTATAACACCTAAATGTTTGGTTTGGGTGACTAATTCAATTTTAGTGTTGTTTAGAGAGAATATGTGGAACTGAGATTTCTTAATGGGAGTGTTTTTCTTTGGGGTGAATATTATGAGTTTTGCTTTATTTGGGTTTAAACACAGGTGGTTATTGTGGAGTCAAGTCTGTATGGCAGTGAATGCAGATTGAGTAATTTGCTGCAGTTGAGTTGAGTTTCTGGAAGAGCAGATCATAATAGAGTCATCTGTGTACTGAACAAGAGACCCTTGTTGGAATGATAGGCGGAGGTTATTGATAAAAATATTAAACAGTAGGAGTCCTAATATGGAGCCTTGGGGAACACCGGTGGGGTTATGACTATATGGTGATATAGAGTGTTTCCATTTTACAGCATGTTCTCTATTGGACAGGTAGCTTTTTAAGCAGTTTAGAGATGGAGTAGATAGTCCAATGTTCGAACGTTGGAAAAGGAGGAGTGTGTGAGAGATAGTATCAAAAGCTTTAGATAAATCCAGAAATAAAGTAGACAATCTTTCCAGAGTCACGGGCTTTATTAACTAGGTCCATAAAGAATATTAGTGCAGTTTAAGTACTATGGCCAGGTCTGAAACTATGATGAGTTTCAGAACGGATTTGATTTTTGAGACGGAATTATAGAAGTTGGGTATGTACACATTTTTTCAATTAATTTGTGGAGAGGTAGTATGTTTGCTTTTTTCCAGGGGTTGGGAATTTAGGATTCTTGAATGGAATTGTTTATGGGAAAGCTAATGAGGTAAACAACAGCATCTGCGTGATATTTAGGTATTCTGTGGGTATGCCATCTGCTGCATTTCAGCTGGGCTTTAGTTTCAAAAGAAGAAGTTTTTTTATGAATGTGGTAGGGACAGTAGAGAGTTTGAATTTAGGCAAGGAATTGGGTTTAGCTAAGTTTGTATGGGAGGATGACAGGGTCTGGGAAAAGGAAGTAGTTTGGCCTAATATGTTTATAACAGAGAGAGGAGGCTGGGGCTGTGTATGCTGAGAGACAGGAGTATTACTTGGAAAGTTAGTTGTGGTTAGAGTTTGAGAGAATGTAGCTGTGATATTAGCTATAGTTCATAGGTTCATAGGTGTGTACTAGGCTAATGGCCCTGGAGCCTTTACAAGCCTAGCCCATAGAAGTGCCCAAATATTGTGCCATCCAACGTTATTTCCCAGTGCCTCTATCAAGTAGAGCCACTGGAGCAATCCCCAGGGTGAACTTTCTATTTCCCATCCACTCATCAAGATTTTTCTTGAAGAGGGCCAGTGAGGTGCTCTGCTTAACATGTATGGGAAGTCTAATCCAGAACATGGGCAGTCTCTGGGTTACGAACCTGTCCCTCCAGCATGTTCTGTTGATTGTGGTAATGAGGTTGAGGTCTCTGGAGCATGTCATGCGGAGGGATTGGGATTTCTTTAGATGTAGCATTTCTAACAGAGCTGGGTCAGACATGGCTTGGTAAGTCAAGCAGAGATTGCCTCTTAGTAGATGATATGAGAAAGAGAATAGCCGGAGTTTTTTGAATCTGTCCATGTAGTACATGTGTTTAAGGCCTAATATCCTCTTTGTGAGGTACTTTTGTGGCCTTACCAGCTGTTGCATGTGTCTAGTGAGGTACATGCCAAATGGGGCATTATACCTGATGATTGGCCTAATGAGGGAAGAGTAGAGAGAGATGATGACCTTTTTCTTCCTGAATGCAAAACCTTTGGTAATGAGATGTGCCATGTAGAAGGACTTTCTGACCATAGTGGCAATGTGGTGGTTGAAGGAGAGGTTGCTGTCAACCTGTGTTCCTAGATCTCTTATAACACCTTCAGTGTTCAGTGGGCTCTCATCGATGTGATAATCAGTGGGAACTGAGTTTTTCCAAAAGGGGATGATGATGCATTTTTGGCATTAAGCTTAAGGTCATGGTTTTGACACCAATCACTAATCTCAATGAGGTGTTTCTGTAGGATTCCAGAGTATGGGAAGTCTCTGGAACAGGAATCTATCCCTCCAGCATGTTCTGTTTATTGTGATGACAAGGTTTAGTTCCCTAGAGCATGTAGTTCAGAGGGATTGGGATTTATTTAAGTGGAGCATGTCCAACAGCTCTGGGTTTGACATAGCTTTGTATGTTAGGCAGAGATCACCTCTGAGTAGGCGATATGCGACGGAGTAAAGCTGGAGTTTTTTGAGATGGTCTGGGTAGGGCATCTGTTTGAGGCCTGTAATCCTCTTTGTG
Organism: Protopterus annectens; assembly: GCF_019279795.1. Lineage (NCBI taxonomy): Eukaryota > Metazoa > Chordata > Ceratodontiformes > Protopteridae > Protopterus > Protopterus annectens. Next base: position 1,192,658,026 of record NC_056733.1, read on the forward strand.
ATGTATTTCTGCAGCCTTTCCAGTTGTTGTAGATGTCTTTTCAGGTACATACCAAAAGGGGCATTGTACTCTATAATGGATCTAATGAGTGATGAGTAGAGAGGAACAATGACCTCTTTCTTTTCTGGATGAGAAACCTTTTGTGATGAGGTGTGCCATGTAGAAGGATTTCCTAACCACTGTGGTGATGTGATTATCAAAGGAGAGACTACTGTCCACCTGTGTCCCAAGGTCTCTTATCACACTTTCAGTGTTAAATAGACTGTCACCTATGTGGTAGCTCATGGATACAGAGTTTTTACCAAATGGGACGACAATGCAGTTTTTCACATTGAGCTTGAGGCCATGACTTTGACACCAGGCATCTGTCTCAGTGAGACCCTTTTGTAGGATGTCCACATTGTTAGGAGTTTCGATTATGGCTCCTAGTTTGGAGTCATCTGCAAACTTCATTAGCCAAAGACCATCTGTGTTAGTCTGTACTTCAGAAAAGTAGATACCAAACAGGAGAGGACCCAGGACTGAACCCTGTGGTACTCCGCTTGTCATTGGTCTGAAGTTGAATTTGGAGTCTGCTACTTTCACAGTGTGTGTTCTGTCAGTGAGCCAGTTGACAACCCATCTTGTGACATACAGATTTATACCTAGTTTAGTGAGTTTATCTATAATTCCAGCATGGGGGATGTTAAAAGCCTTAGTGAGATCTGGATAGGCTGTATGAACCACCTTATCCTTGTCTACAGCATTGGTGACTGCTTCAAAAAAGTCTATCAGGTTTAGGAGACATGACCTGCCATTTACAAACCCAAACTGGGTGGGGTACAGAGTATTGAGATTACCAAAGTCTTTGTTTATAAGTTCCATGATGATACGTTCCATGGCCTTGCAGATCAGGCTTGTTAGGCTAATGGGGCAGTAGTTCTCAGGGTTTGTGGTGGCTCCCCCTTTGTGAAGTGGGATAACCATCACTGTGCACCATTCAATGGGCACAAAGCCTGAGGTGAGGCTATGATTGAACATGGTGCTTAGGTGGGGTGCCAGCTCATTCTGTAGTTCATGTAGAATGCAGCCTGGGATGTTGTCAGGTCTCATGGATGCTGTGTTCTTGGCTTTGGAAAGTGTGTTTTTTACCTGTGCAGCTGTGATTACAGGAACTTTGCATTCTTCCGGTATAGAGATGAGCCCTTTAGGGGGTGAGAGGGGGTAAAGTTAGCACTGAACCTATCTGCTAGGATGTTGGCAATATCAGTTGGTTCTGTATATTTAGTGCCATTGTGCTGTAACTCAGAGCAGATCTGAGTGTTGCCATTGAGAACATTGAGAATCTTAATATAGCTATAGAATGCTTTGTGGTTGTCTTTACAATCAGTGGCAATTTTTGTTTTTGTAACTAGCTTTGGAGGATTTTATGAGGGATCTCAGCTTCTTACTGAGGCTGACCAGGGAGTTCCTCCAATCATGGGATTTTACTCTTTTTTGCAACAGTTTCTTTCTTCTGTTGTAGAGTTTGTTTATGGCAGGGGACCACAAGATTGGCTTCCTTTTTTTGGAGGATAGCATTTTGGTTCTGTTAGGGATAATATGATTCATGCACTCATGCAACTGCTTATAAAGTGCATTTGTGTAGGATTCAGCAGTCGTACCTCTATTGAGCATCTGCATGGGTGTCGTGAAGTTTGCCACTTCTGTCTTAAGAAGCGTGAAGTTGGCTTTGGAGAAATGTTTTACAGTGGTTTCCCTAATGGGGGTTGGGGGCAGGATGTGGATGTCTAGGGTGATTAGCTTGTGGTCAGATCTGACCAATGAGGAGATGACCTCTGGTGTGGAACACCGGTCATCAATGTTGGTAATGACCAGGTCTAGGATATTGCTGCCCCTGGTGGGGGTGTGGATAAGTTGATCAAAGGCGCTGGAATTTATGAATTCCAGAAAACGTTGAGCAGAAAAGTTGGTACATGAGTAGTTTTCCCAGTTAATGGTGGGGTAGTTGAAATTGCACATTATTAGGGTGTTGGGTTGTACTATTTTCCAGTGTATCAAGAAATGAGTTGTGGGAATCCTGGGGCATGGTGGGGAATCTGTAGCAAGTTACAATTTGGATTGCAGTCTTACCCAGAGTTAGTTGCACTTGGATAATCTCGGATGCATTATGCTGAGCATCTAGCCTGGATATGTGGATATCATTAATGAATATGGACACACCTCCACCTTTAGTGTTTCGGTCCAGGTTAGGTGGCCGAAAGGTATAGTATGAATTATAGCCTGGTAACACAGGGGTGCTCTCTGGAGCCTTGCACCAGGTCTCTGTCACTGCACAGATGTCGATGTTCTCCATTTTAAGGAGTGCCTTGAGTGAATGCATTTTGAAGTTTAGACTTCTAGCAATGAGTAGCATTACCCTCAGATTTTGCTTGCTTGTACCTGATACAGTGGTGAATTTGTCATTTGAACCTTGCCCAAAAAGGCACTATAGGGGTGGCAAGAGCCTTAGCCAGTATCCAGAATCCCAAGGGTGACAGGTGCAGGCCATCTCTGGCAAAGCATCATGGTCTGTCGATCATGTCATCCCAGGCAGACAGATACTGGATCCCCTTAGAGTAACATCAGAAGCTTAGCCAATTGTTGAAGTCAATCATTTTGTCCTTGTACTGTGGTATCATTCCGGGTGATGGCAGGATGCTACTCAGGGCTAGGGTCATACCTGCCTTTGCTACAAGATTGGAGAGCTCTTCCATGTCTCTTTTCATGTAGTCCAGGGAGGTATGTCTCAGGTCATTCATACCAACATGGACAATGACAGAGTCATATTTGTACTTGTTGTGGAGTGACCTGAGTCCGTGCATTATGTGGCGGATCCTGGCACCCGAAAGGCAGCTGGCAGTAACTTTCTCTTTGTTTAGCCTGTTGAGTGGAACATCAGTGTGCCTGACTATAGAGTCACCTACAACTAGAGTGCTGGGTATGTTGCTATGCCTTATGGGTTGTGGTTGAGTGGCACACTGAGTTTGTGAGCTATGTGTCATTTGTGTTGTGTTGGGGGGTGGAGGTTGCTTGCATTTCTGCTTTGGAGGTCTCTGTTCCTTGAGTAGATTTTTATTGAGAGCCTCTGTGAATGTAGTTATGTGTTTTGCGTTTTTATGTGTCTGTTTTGGTGGTGTAGGTTTTGAGGGACTATGTGATGAGTGTGGTGTGGTCCAAGTGTTTACCTTATCCTCTTGACTGTCTAGTCCAGTCTTGGGTGAAGAGAGCTTTGCTTCCAGTTTGGCTATATAAGTGCATCTCTCACAGGTTGTAGTGTTGGATGGTAGGAGGAGAGGGTTATCTTTGTGCATGAGGCAATTGCTGCATTGCCCCAAGATTCCCAGGTTCATCAGGTAGACAGGAGAAAACACTAGGAGCTGACCCTTAGACATGCCTGGATAGGTGTTTATTTATTAAGTACTAAAAACTGTTTTCCTCTAGACAAGTGAGGAAAGTTGAGTGCTGTAGTAATTTTTACCTTATTTAGTGCTTACAACAAGTTCTGAACAAGTGCTGAGCTCAAAGAAACAGATTTGAGTGCTAAAACTAAAAAACTGTCTAGTTCTAAGGGAAAATATGAAGAGCAGACTTCATGGTGCTGGGAATAGTTTAACCCTAGCTAAGTGGTGATGCATATAGTGTATTTTTTTAATAAACAGTAGCAAGTGAGCAAACTGATTAACCAATTAATCAATAAAAAGCTAAAAACTGAGCCCCGTTCCAGCAGTCTTGGAACATACAAGTTCTAACTGCACACTCCTGCCACTAGGGTGCAGGGGAACCTTCTCCAAAAAAAGATGGTCTGGATTAGTGCTCAAGTTATGCAAACAAAGCTAGATTCAGTAGTTCTGAATTTAGTCTATGCTACAGCAAACAAGGGATACCAATTTTAGAAAGAAATGGTTCATATAAGCAGGCACAATAAGCCTTTAACCAGAAACTCCCAACTCAGAAGAGCAGAATCTACCCTCTCCTCCCACAAGAGTGCAGACCACACCTTCCTAATGTAAAATAACTGGCCCGAAGCCCAAGTGTTTAAACCAGAACTAATACACTTTTAGAATAACAGACACTAAGCCTTCAATCAGCAACTTCCAACTTAGATGGATGTAAGCTACCTGTCCTGCCACAGCAGTGCAGATCACAGACCTTCTTAATGCAAAACAACTGGTCTGAATCCCAAGTGCTTCAACCAAAGGCATACATAGACAATAATCTAGCCTTTGACAATCACATGTCTACAGCAGTGAGGAAATCATTCTATATTGTGCACTTATAAACAAAGGTATGGTATCTAGGTCTAAGGAGGTCATTGTTGCACTATATTCAGCATTAATCAGACCTATCATTGAGTATAATGCTCCATTTGGTATATATCTAACTAGGCTATCCAACTACTGGGACATCCACAGATGTTCATCACTAAAACAATACAGGGGATAAGTATCATGTTCTATGTAGACTGTCTCAAGGCTCTATCCCTGTATTTTGTCTCCTACAAGCTGATGAGGAGTGATCTATGCCTGGCATACAGGACATCATCAGACCCCACTCTGATAGACCTCCTACATATTCACAATACAAACAGCACCATAATTACCCATTCTAAAGACTTAAACTTTGACTGTGATAAAAATAGGACCTGTTGGACAGACATATATGTATCCCAGTGACTATCCATGTGAAGTAGAGTTCCTCCCTAACCCATTTTAAGTGTAAGTTGGACATTTGGATGAGAAACAGGAAGTTGACACCTGGTTTGGCATCTATGTCTGTAATGGATACAGGCAGCCTGTAAATTGTTTGCCTCCAAGGCCACTGCTTGCACATGTTTCATCTCCCAAGCCCCTGCTTACACTTATTAAGGGTAATGGAACTTGTCAGAGATTTCAGATGCATGGCTAGACTAAGAAAGGCTCTTCTGGTCATTAGCCAAGCACACATCTATGAACATATGGCAAAAACTCAAAAATTGTAGCCTACTAGACATCTATGAACCTATGGCAAATAATTCAAAAATTTGTTCCACATGATCAGAGTCTAAGCCATTAGTTGTGCAAGCAAGACTGTCAGTGCACCACACTTAGCATATTGGACGTCAGCAAACTCAGAAAAGTACTTTATCTGTGACTGACTTAATGGTACCATCCATGTGTTTGTGAAGAGTATACTAAATGCCAGTGCAATAGGTATAGGGTTTGAACTAATATAAAGGATAGTTTACCTGGATAATTTTATGTGGCTTAATACATGTGGTCATTTTTTTCTTACATATTAATGTACTCGCACCCTCCACACAAACACACACCCATGATAATGTTGAAATACAACTGCTCACTATGGATAATAACCTTGCTAATGTTACCTTTCTTTCTTCTTAGTGGTCACCTCACTAATAATGTTAATAACATACTTTGGTTTGCATGCCATAGAGTACCTAGTACATGTGCAAAAAAATGGGAAAATATAACTTGCAGGTTACACTAGTCAAATATGTAGACAGCATCAAAAGATCATGGGAAACATGTATTCACACTGCTTCATTGGCATATCTGTAAATGTCATATATAAACTTTCCTTGAATATGCTAGGGTGCACATCCCTTCATGTTCGGTGTACATCACCCTGTCATCTCTGATTGTCGATCCCTAAAATAATGATGCCAGCTAACAAAAAAGCACATCACATACATGAACAAATGTTTTATAAACTACAAATGTCATTTTATGGCCATTCTTTGGATGGCAATTTGCATAGAGCACTGTCAGTTGTCAGCAAATGACCGTAGAGAAATGGCACTTCTTGTCCTACGGCAAAAAATCAAAACATAATCATGTATGTGCTAAAACTCTGTCATAGCCTGCATATCTTAGCTTGGTATCTGCATGCTTCAGTTAGCATTCAAGATATAAACACAGTTAATGCAAGGGGAAGGTATTCCACATAAGAGCATATGTTCATCAAATTATTACTCCATGGAGGAACAGCTTATAGTGTAAGAGTTACAGGGCAGTGATACATTCCACTGGTTTTATTTTGAGTACTAATATGTCAGTCTGCATATGTATTACAGTAAAACAGCATTTCATCACAGATGTGACAATATAAAAATATAACTTAATAAATAGACAAATGATGACAGAAGCACATTGCTACCATATCTACTACATTTTTCCTGATAACACCTAAAAATATAGGCATATTCACACTCCTGTACACTTCTGTAGTCCTCAGGTTTCATACATAATTTCAGTTCTCCTATGGTATTACTAGTTAATACACAGAGCTCAGAAGTTCATGTCTCCTTTTGCTGTGGGTTTGATTCCAACATTATTTTATGTCACATCAAAGCAACCTGTAACACTCATACAAATGTTTCCTTAAGGACAAAGAAGAGCAACAACAATATCCTGCAGGTGAGTAACTATTTTTGTGTTATATTATTAATTTTATGAATGTTATAAACCATCACTGATAGCATGCTGAGAAGTGAAACAATATCAATGGAAATGTAAATGAGATTTCAGCATGAGCTGGAGTTATTGTGGCGCATGTATGTATACTGCTCAGCACACATGGCCATGTGTTACTGCCATGTTTCTCACTTAAAATAGTAAGGAAATAAATACAGTTAATTATAGACCATTGCTTGGCCATCTCTCTTGAAAATGCATTTCTCTATGGTGGCCATCATTGCACACAGGCTGCTGTACATGATATCTGATCTGGGCACCAATTCCCTGCAATTTTTCCTGAGATTTTTAAGGGAAGACAACCCCATTTCACGCCAATAATTTGGCCAAAAATTGATATATATACCGCACACATGGCCAGAAATGAATTATACACAGAGATCTCTATTTCTTTCATCAGCATTTGCATGATGCTTGCCATTGTACAGAAAACCTACTGTTAATTTTCATCCTATGGCAAAAACTCAAAAAATAATTACACATGAACTAATACTTTACCATCAGTCATGTATGGCAGCTTGGCTGCAATTCACTTTGGTAATTGATTCTGACACAATGGAAGTAATATCAGTAGCCTCTGTTAGTTGTATATGCTTAAGTGATTCAATGCATGTATGATATGAAGAGTCTATTTCAATGCAGTCTGTGTGCTGCTATATGTAAATGAGGATGGGACTTCTTAAATTTTCCCTCCTAGTGTCACAGTATGTTCCACTGAACATGTACTACTACAAACATATTTGCAGACTGGTATTAATGAGTACAATAGCAATATTATATGCATGTATGTATTATCCTACACATTGACTACACCTACTAGCAAGTTTTCACTGATGTACATATGAAGACAAGAATTAATGACAGCCATGCAGAATGCACTGAGCTGTAGAATTACAATCAGAAATGTATGGGTGCCACTCCACTGAATGACAGCTGTCAGTATCATCTAACACTTTCTTGTTCAGTCCCTCTAACAGCACTTTTTTGATTGCCATTCTGCACAATTCCTTCACCTGTGACTTGTCAAGCACATGACAGTACAACTCCCCTTGTGACTTCACCTGTGATGACACTGCCATGGAACTTATCAGTTAGTCCATCATAACTTCCATTCTAGTCATGTGTACTTAGCATCACTGTTACATAGAAATCAGTACTGATAAGAGTATGAGGAAACACATTATTATTACTATAACAGGTTCAATGGTCTAATGTACACCAGGTGGGATGTTTGACTTATCAGTACAGTATGTTGTGACTTGCGGTCCACACTTTGATGGTGTCTGTTTCACAAAGCACATTGCCCATTCCACCATACATGCATCATGCTCCCTTTAACTGTGTGCCTTCTGCTAACTATAATATGACTTCTTCTGTAGTGTCAGCAGGTACTGCTCAACTCCAGAAAATGTAAAGTGAGCTAGGCAATATGACTGAACCCATCAGTGAGTAAGAGAAGGAAATGGTAACAGAGAGATTTGCATACACAATAGATTTGATGTACACAAGTAAACTTAGTGGCAGCAGTTTATTTCTTTAACATTTGTTGACCAGGAAAGCCCGACTAGCTTCCACAGAGCCCGTTTTCAGCAGAGGCCTGGGGAGAAATGCTCCAGGTGCATGTCTTTGGAATGTAGGAGGAAACTGGAGTACCTGGAGGAAACCCACACAGAACATGCAAACTCCACACAGAAGGCACCCCACCTGAGAATCGAACCGGGGAACCTCTTGTTGTGAGGTGACAGTGTTAACCACTGCACCACATTTACACAGAGTAGTTTGATCCCTAGGTGATATACTCCCTTTCTTAAGGGAGGCCATATGCATTCAAACACCCTGCTCATTTTATTCCTTCAACCATGTGATTTCTGGCAACAGTGATAAGAATTTATCTGTGGCATCAATAGTTACTACATAGCTCTAGAGACTGTAGATTGAGGTAGGTAGGTGTTTGCATCTGACATTGTGTATCTGCTTTTTACTATCTTCATAAGAAACTGGTAACAGGCAAACAGATCTACTTAACAAGTAAAAGAAGAAGCCAGTGTATACCTTCTCAATCTTTTAATAAATCAGAAATCTCCAGTATAAACTATACATGCCAATTTGTTCATGGGGATGTTTGAAAATAAATATATTTATAATATCTATTTTTTCAGGAACCATGTATTAAGATATTATAGATTTACTGACACTAATTTTTACATGTAATGGGGGATGGAATGAGGCGGAAGTCTTTCTGCAAAATTTACACAAGAATCATTACTATATAAAATTTGATGGAATTCAAAAGAGAACAAAGGTAAATTTTTTGGATACAACTTTAACAGGAATTAATAATTAAAAATCAAGACTAGAATACATAGGAAATTTGTAGAAAAGAGTAACGTATTAGATGGTGAGTGTTGTCACCCCCCCCCCCCGCCATACAATGAAATCAATCCCCCATATGGAGAACTCCTTAAAATTACAAGACTTTGCAGTGATAAAAAAAGAGTGTGAAACGGAAATAAATAAGGCAGCTAAAATGTTTGTTAATAGAGGCTATAATGAAAAAATAGTAGAAGAAAGTGTAGAAAGAGTCAAAGGGAAAGAAATAAACAAGACAGGTGAAAGAAATTTGAAGAGAAAAGTAACATCAAATCAGGAAGAGCTGAAAATGTTTTTTTTTTGTAACAGAATATACTATCTTTGCAGAAACACTGGTAAAAATAGTTAAATACCATTGGGGTATCTTGGAAACAAGTAAATATTTGAAAATAGAAGCAACCAAGCCTCCTCAGTTCTCCTATAGAAGGAGTAGAAGCATAAGAGATATTATAATGCATGGCAGGTTTTAATTAACCTTAGAAAAAAGAAATCATGAACTGGAAGTGCAGGGCACTTTCCTCTGTGGAAAGTGTAACTCCTGTCAGTATATTATACAAGGCTTTGATAAAATCAATGGCAAAACGTTTTTCCAGAGTGGATTTATTCATGTGATAGTATAGGAATAGTATTTGGATTGAAATGCCCCATGTGACAAACTGTATGTAGGTGAAAGTAAGAGAAGTTTTAAAGAAAGATTGACAGAAGATATCAGAGATCTAGGTACGGGAAGGGAAGAGAGTCCAGTGGTGTTACATTTCAAAGAACATCATAATGGTAATACACAAGGTTTAAAAGCCACAATTTTAGGACAGGTTAAAGAAGGAAGTAATATAGATATGAAAAAGAAATTGTAGAAAATGGAGTCTATTTTTATTTTAAAATTCAATACACTGATCCCAAGGCGGTTAAATAGGGAGTGTCATTGGAAGTATTTTCTTTAACTAATATGTGTGCTTTACACATGTAATTTATTGTTCATAAACCTTGTCATCACAATGAACAAAACATGCTGGAGGGATAGGTTCCTGACCCAGAGGCTCCCCATACTTTGGAATACACTGCCCATACATGTCAAGCAGAGCATCTCCTTGGCCCTCTTCAAAAGGAACCTTGACAATTGGATGGGAGATAGGAAATTCACCTCAGGGATCATATCAGTCACCCTGCTAGACAGGGGTCCAGGGAAGTAAATATTGTGGGAAGAAATATCCGGGGAATTACTATGGCTAGGTTTGCATAAGCCCTAGGGCCAATAGCCTAGTACCAACCTATGAACCTATGAGTGGAGGGTATGAAAGGAAAAAGTATACTCTGTAAAGGCTGGAATAGCTGAGGTGCTAGAGAAGTTTTTATCTGTGCTGTGTTGTGCTTATACTGGAGATTCATGATTTTATTAAAAGATTGAGAAGGTATACACTGGCTTCTTCTTTTACTTGGTGGTGAAATTGTATTTCTACAGTGTTGTTGGTGAAGATCTACTCAACAGTTCTGATGTGTACAACTCAAATGAGTGGTAAAATTTACACAGGTAAAAGTTTTTTATCCCTCAACTGTTGTACTTCCTTTTAAGAGAGGCTATATGCATCCCAACAGCATATTTATGTTCTCCCTTCAAATGTATGCTTTATGCCAGCTGTGATATGACTGCTTTTGAGGTGTAAAGAGTTAGTGTAAACTTCTAGAGAGTGCAGAGTGAGTTAGGAATGTGTACTAATCCAGCAGTGTGTAAGTAACTGGTAACAGGCAGAACTGGTTTACTCAACAGATGTAAGGTTACACTTCAGTTTAGTAGTAACACTTACGCAGGTGTAGGATTTTGATCCATCAAGTGTTGTACTTCCTTTTGAAGGAGGGGGCACATGCATTCAAAGACCCCATACTAGTTATTCCTTCAAGTGTACGATTTCTGACAAACACGATATGACTTTTCCTGTTGTGTCAGCAGTAATGTGTAGAGTAAGGTACTCAGGTGTCTGAATCCAGCAGTGTGTAAGAAAGAAAATAGTAACAGGCAGAACTGGCTTATTTGACTGGTATGATGCGTGCAATTCCACTTAGTGGTAACGTTTACACAGGTGCACTGGTTTTGATCCCCTGGAGATACTATTCCTTTTAAGGGAAGCCATATGCATCCCAACACCATGCTTATGTAATCCCCTCAACTGTGTGTTTTTAACAACTCTGATATGACTTGTTCTGTGGTGTCAAGCATTAGGGACACAGCTTTAAAGACTTTAGAGTGAGATAGGCAGGTGTTCAAATCTGGCAATCTGTGCCTATTATGAGTGTGTAAGAAAACAGGAACAGGCAGGAAGGACTTATTCAATAGATGTAATATGTACAATGTTACTTAGGGCTAACATTTACACAGTTAAGGAGTTATGACCCTCTATGTGTTGCACTCTCTTTTAAAAGACTCCATATGTATTTAAACGGACATTGCCTAAGCTGACACTTCAGATGTCTGCCTTCGGACAACTGAGATATGACTTTCTTTGTGACATCAGCAGTTGAGGCAAAGGTCTAGAGACTGTAAGCTAGGTAGATGGGTACTTGTTTGAATCCAGCAGTATGTAAAACAGCAACAGGTATCAGGCAGGAATGGATTTTTCAACATATGTGATGTGTATAATTCAACATACTGGTAATGCTTTCATAAGTCAAAGGTTTTGACCCCCTAGGTGACACAATCCCTTTAATGGAGGCCATATGCATTCACCTTTCGTATGGTATCCCTTCAACTGCGTGCTTTGTGACAGCTGTGTTATGAGTTCTTTCGTGCAGTCAGCAGTTAGAGCACAGATCTACAGACTATAAGTTACATAATCAAACATCTGTAGGCAGCAGTGTGCACCTTGTATGAGTGTGTAAAAAAAGACATTGGTGACATGATGGAAAGGTTTACTAAACAGCTGTCATGTTTAATGTTATATTGCTTTTTCCCCTCAGACTGCACCACCTTAACCAAGTGTGCTAACCCTAATGTAACCCTAACCTTACTAACCACTACACAAGACAAAAGGACACAGAATACAGACAATAGAAAATATGCACAACACTGATCTATCCCCTTACCTAACCTTTATTCTAACCCTAACCCATGAACACTTGCATATTCACAACAACTGATATAACACAGCCTTGCACATCTTCATAATGACCACGTTTTCATTCACACAAATTTCTGGCACACTCCTACTTACCTCCATTACATGAAAAGTCATTCAACCATATGTGATTTACTCAAATGAGCATTTTGTGCGTTCTCACTTTTTTACACCTAAAAAACCTCTCTACCAAATGTGATTCTAGCTTTTGACTTGCACTCACTAATGCACAAGTTAGGTAATTGTGACTTAGGTAGTCAGGCTTTCCTATCCTATCTTATATATGCTGAAGCAGTGTATGACACAATTGTTGCTATAGAATAACGACGGCCTCCATATATGTGTTCTGATAAACTCTCCTTGGATATGGCCCATTCATAGGGGTTGTTGTGCTCCCCTTTAACTATGTCCACATACATTCACACACACAACAGTGCAGCTTTAATGACACATCCTACATTTCCTGTATACACACATCTTACATGTTATGATTTTCAAAGCTTGTTCATTTTAATGCACAGTAATAAGTTATATTCTTTTCCACCTTACATTTGTGCTTGTCTGGCATATCCTTTTGGAACTGTAGTCACAAACACAAACCAGTGATCTTTTCTGTAGCTAACTTCATACACTTCACAACAGTCATACTCTTGCCATGACTGCTATTGCATCCACTTTCTCAACATATCAGAGAACTATGTACAAGTTTTCCAAATGTTTGTGCATTTGTATACACAATCATATGTATGTTTCTCTCACATTCCTGTATCAGGATTCTGAAAGATGTGCAGGTGTATGTTTCAAAAACTCTTAGTGTTTTATTATCCTACTACAGTTTTTTCAATGCTGAAGATGGTATGAATGTTTGTTAGTATGAATCACATTGCCAGTGATGTTCAACATGACCATGATTTAACTCAATGAACTGTACACTGGCATCATCCTTCATTGTCCATTTGTTGTTAGTCCTTCATTTGCTCATGTATTCATACTTTACTAATCTGATGCTGCTGAGTGTGTCTACACTGAATCTCTGGCTTATTATGTACTCTCTTTTACATTGTGCACACACATGTAGGTCATTCACTTGTTTACCACCACCTAGCCGCAAGCCTGTGCTGTGGGCTCATGGTGAGGTTATTTGTTATGTTATGTGCCTTGACGTCTTGCATATTTGATTAGCAGTGCTATTTTTTTCTGTTAACACAGTCAATTGTATTAACTTCTGCATTATGTGGACATGACATCAGTGAATCCCTAGGATAGTGAAAGAATGCATGCATAACACTAAAGTAGGGTACTGAAATTCTCATCTTTTATTTTTGGCCAATTATTTCAGCTAGCTGGTGTAATTTTATAAAAATTGTTCTCAATAACTGTTTAAATAACTTGGAGTTTATAAATGGTCAGAAATTTATCATTTTCATCACAAAGATCATAAGGTGAGAAATATGATGGTGAGATAGATTAAACAGAAAAACAAGAAGGATGCTTCATGCTCACCAAATGATTTATAAAACTCATTGCATACCAAGATTATATATTCTCTGTTCTGAAGGTGGGATGGGCCTCCTTGAAATTGATTACATGTATAGATCTGCAACCATGGGACTACATCCATATCTGCTGACCTCATAAGACCCAAAATGTAGTGAAAGTTATGAAACATGAAGAGAATAAATCTAAGATGACTTCTCTGCTTAATCTAGCAGAACCATATTGGTGTCAAGCAGGACTGGAAACCAAACCAGAAGTAGATAAAAATCAGGCAACAACTGAATGTGCCAAAAAACAAAAGAAAGAATATAAGTGAAAGATCAGAGGAGATGGCAAGAAAAGTGGAAAATCCATAAATATAGTTTCAAGTATAGAAAACTTCTAGAAAAACCTGATGTTGATCAGGATCAAATGCAGGAATGGTTAAGGAGAGATGAATTCAAACCAAGAGATGAAAGGTTAATATCAGTGGCCCAAGACAGTGGGCTACTTACATGCTGATTTACAAAGTCCATTGAACATGTGGGAGAAACAGACAAGTGTAGGTTTTGTAAAACTGAATTGGAAACAGTTGCACACCTCATTGCTGCTTGTCACATACTAATGGCAGAAGGGCTGTATACTGAAAGGCATAATAAAGTGGCAAGACTGTTGCACTGGGGATTGTGCAAACATTATGAAACTGAAGTGGCTGAAAAACACTGGAAACATGAGCCACAAAGCATCATAGAAAATGCTGACGTCTACATCACATAGCATCACCCATTACCAACAGTTCAAAAGACAGATGCTAGAAAACTGGATATAGTGGTCCATGAAAAGAAGTCAAAAGTACCATTGATCTTTGAAATCACCACACCTGTTGACTACAATGTGTTGTGTACAGAAAGACGCAAAGTCATAAAATATCAGGATTTGCAGGCAGAAATGAGAGCAATGTGGAAGAAAGATACTCGGAGAGTTCCAATAGTAACAGGAGCAATCGGTCTTATAAAAAATAATCTACAGTCATATTTAGACATATTACCAAAAACATATAACTCCATACGAATTGCAGAAGGAGTCATTACTGGACATATTGTGGGTGCTACGAAGATCACTTCTGGCTGACATCAAAGACTGAAACAATACTAATTTCATAAACTTTAATTGTACTTTGACTTAGGAATGGGGTCCATTCCCCATCATGGTGGTAAAAACCCAAAAGACTTTGACAAATTAAAAAAATAAGAAATGTATTATTAGTTCATTTTTAATAGACTACTCAGCACACTGTGGTGTATGATGTATATCTGGAATGGCAATGTGAGTATCCCATATACTGTGGCATACTAATTAGCAAAACTAACTTAAGTCTCCAAAGTGGGCATATTTATTTGAGGTACACAATACTGATAATAATTACTATCTTGAAGAGTTCTTATGTTGTACATAAGCTGTTGTATTTATCATTTGTCATATCAGTTTGCATTAATGTGTGACATATTGTATTATTTTAAGTTGTATAACCCTAAATAGCTTATAGATAAGAGGCCTTTGAGATGCAATTTCCATAACAGTTAAATAAACAAATGCAGTTAATTAAATTCAATGAGAAAGCAAATATTTAAAATAAGTATATAAAAAGCAGAACAATATAACTTGTGAAAAAATAAATCACTATACGATACAGAGTCCAGGAGTGGCACAAAGATGCAATTATTGCTGACTAGAAATTGAAACAAATGAAACGATCGTGATTGTTACAGAATTCTTCTGAAAGAAGCATGCCACATTTAGAGAAACAACATTTTCTTGTGTTATATTACAGGCATAAAGGAACTCATTAACTTGGTCTGACTGGCAAAAGTTAGAGAATATATGCTAAAAGATTACATAGCTATTATTAGTAGAGTGTGTCGCTGCATCACAGACACTAATAGTCAAAGGAAAATTACTAAAAGCATATAACATCAGAAAAGCCATTAGTTCAAACATTTGAATTCTTAGGGAATCATTATTCACCAAGCCGCAGCTGAATGAATTGTAGTCGTCAACAAGAAACATCAGTACTAGTCTCTTGACAAACCCAGTGTAACTAATATAACAAAAAATATCACGCACTCAAAATAAATATTTGTTGTCACCTGTCCTCACTCCCCAGATCCCTATAAAACACAATTTATACATTATAGCCATTTCAAACAAATTTATTGATAGCAAAGCCTATCAATTGCATGATAATTAATAATCATAGACAACAACACAAACATTTGTGTGTTAAATCTTTGAACACAGTAATAACATAAATATTAGGTGGTTTCAGTCTTCTGCGGTGGTGCAGCGGTAGTGTTGTTGCCTCACAGCAAGAGGTTCTCCCATTCGATTCTTGGCTGGAGTGTGGGGAGTGCCTTCTGTGTGGAGTCTGCATGTCCTCCCCGT
The DNA here is from genome assembly GCF_019279795.1 of Protopterus annectens. Taxonomy (NCBI): domain Eukaryota; kingdom Metazoa; phylum Chordata; order Ceratodontiformes; family Protopteridae; genus Protopterus; species Protopterus annectens. Next base: position 1,192,673,915 of record NC_056733.1, read on the forward strand.
GGTTGGGTGGGCGTTCAAAAGACATGCGTAAATGGGCGTGCCTTTGTTGAAGTTTGAACATCGAGCTGGCACCTCGGCGTTCGTGAAAATCTACTGCCAATCATTAGCGGACCGGAGTTCCACTGTGGCGACCCCTAACCGGGAAAAGCCGAAAGACAACAACATTATGTGGTTTCAGTATATCAAATAGCTACCACAGGGCACCATAGCAGACAACCCACACCAGTCAGACTATCTAAACCGGAAACCTGAGTAGTACACCATCAGAGCCTCCTCAACACAGCCATCTCAAACTTAGCTAGTGCAACATTTCAGAGTTCACTCCACCAACAATAAAACATTAAACTGGCCCTGGATAGGAAGGGAGGAATGGGTACGCCATGACTGCCCTAATCTCAATTAATTTGGAAGAGCAAGTAGGAAATTCACCACCACATCACTAAAACTAAATGACCTTATGTCTTTACCACTATAAATGATAAGCCCCTCCTTTTTCTGACATCACTACTCTCCCCTTCTGGGATCTATGTTAAATGGGACAAACTTGTTTACTCTTCAAACTCCCACTAGAGTTAAGCAGGCAGGCCAACTTCTTCTTGGGTGCTTTTTACTCTTAACCTGAGAATAGACATACAAAATTTTAACAGGTCTATGGAGCTGATTAATGAGGTTTTCCCTGTGATTCATTAACAAGCGTGCACACTTCATGCTAAGCCTACACAATTTGTGCATGTCAGTACGATCAGCAACAGTGCTCACTGATTATATAAGCTGCTACAGAAGCTTACACATTTAGCACCACCTATTCATGGCCAGCACAAGTATTAGTAGCCATGAAAAAATGTGTGGAAGCTCGACCAGACAGTGTAAACAAAAGGTGTTGCTTGCATGCAAACCTAATAAGCAAGGACATGAGTACAGCATAACACAAGGCAAGGACAGCTTTAATGAAAAATACAGATGCAGGTGAAGGTAAACTGGGGAAACTGTACTCAGATACAGTGACAAAAAGCAGGGGAAGCTAAACGTGAAAACTGTGCTCATATATAGGGATAACTGCACAAATAAAAAGCAGAGGAAGGTAAATGGGGAAATGGTTTATAGGTAATAAATGTGATTATTGCACAAAGAGTGTTTTGTTCAGAAATAACTCTTCATATTATTTGTTTACCGAGAGAGTCTGACTTGGAACAAAGCCAATTTTCAGTGGCGACCCGGGGACAAATGCTCCAGGCGCATGTCTTTATAATGTGGGAGGAAACCAGAGCACCTGGAGGAAACCCACACGAATGCAGGGAGGACATGCAGACAGCAAAGAAGGCACCCCAGCTGAGAATTGAACTGGAGAACCTCTTGCCATACCTCTCAACCTCTAAGAGCAGGAAATATGGACAAAGCCATACATAAAACTGAGACAAAGGCGCAAAAATAGGGACATTTTTTTAAACATTTGTCGCAGAAAGTTAGAAAGTTGATAGAATAACAGGTTTTGCATTAGCATGAATTTTCTGAAGGGTATGACATCTGAAACTCAAATGTCTTTCATTATTTTCTAAGTTAAATCTTTAATTATTTGCCATTAATTAGCCAGAAAAACCACAATTTTATGAAAAATGGACCAAAAAATAAGAGAACAAAATCCGGACATTCTGGGAAAATCTGTACAGTTGATATGTATGCTTGCTGAGAGGCGACAATGCTAATGCTGCATCACTGACCAGTCATATTGATGCACTACATATAATCCTGTTTACTGTATTGACCCATGTATATAAATAAAAACAAATATGCTGTCAAATGATGTGAGAGGAACTCAAAGCAACAGGGTGACAAAGGGAAATAAATCTGATACATGTATATCAAATTCTGGTTTCAGAAAACTGTTATAAAGAAAAGTAGATGCATTAGTGTATATCTGCGGATCTACTTCACTTATCCAAATGGCCACATCACTGACTTTCACTTCGCCAAGATGAAAGGACCGGCAAACCAGAAGACCGACATCCGGAACACTGACTTTCCACTCGAAGTAAGTAACCACTTGGCCATACCGAAAAAAAAATAAACCAAACAAAAGTAAACCTACCCATGTGGGGATGCCCCCCACACCCCCCGCACACCCTCCTAACTAAATCTACCAACTCCGAGATCAGGCTACTGTTGGGGTAAGAAGCAAAGTTCAACAGGATGGCCAAGCAGTTACTTACCTTGAGTGGAATGTCAGTGTTCTGGATGTCGGTCTTTTGGTTTGTCAGTCCTTTCATCTCGGTGAAGTGAAAGTCAGTAATGTGGCCATTCGGGTAAGTGAAGTAGACCCATATCTGCATATATTGCAGTTATTGCATATCAGATGTGTATATAGAAAGGTATCTGTTGTAAATGACAGTATGATGCAGTCTCAGATTCATCATATATAAACACAAATCAATGAACCCTACACCTGCTGTTTAATAGATGTCCCAAAGGGACATCGCTTTTCCATTTATTGGCACGTGTAACCATAGAAAGGTCATTGTACATTTAAACATGTATTAGCCAAGCATGTATTGTATAGTAATGTAAATGATAAACATGAGTATAATTGCACTCCTGAAACCTAAACATACGGTTGCTACTGTACATGTTTTATGGCAAGATCATTACTAAGTGTGTACCTCACATGACTGTATTGACAATGTCTAGCTATACAAGCATAGCAGGTATATTGAATTAGTCTGCCATTGGGATGTATACTGAAGGAGTGACTAAAGTTAATAAATTACTTCCACATGATTAAGTTACAATTCACATGCAGGATAAAGAATTCTGAGGCTGGCATTGTCTTAAGTCTATTTGGGAAACAATACTAATGGTTGTTATGGCAGTGTACACACCAGTGACGAGGAAATATGGAGAAGAATCACGTGCACCTCTTCAGTCATTCCAGTGATACTATTAAGAGATGAGATAATACATTTTTAAGCAACATGCACGTTGTCAATGGTAGAAGGTTAGTAATTGTCAATGCATGTTGTGTACATATGAATAAAAACACTGACGAGCATGACACATACACATAGGTGTCACAATGAGCGGGATATAAACAAAATAATGATCTGATATACATATTACCATTTGTCTGACTATGATGTGACATACGCACATGTACATTGAGTCATACTATTATGGCTTATGAAAAAGTGCACATAAACCAAGGTATAAGTCAAGTATAGTCTGTCCACTGTCAAAAGTGTTGCGCTTCTGAATGGCATGATGTATATCAATATGTCTAGGATGTATGGCTGTGTGCATTACAAATGTATAAGCAGCCCACACAAGATATGGATGAAAAAAAATTACATGTCAGCAGTATTTCATTAAGACATCAGCTAATGGGCAAAAGTAGCAACTGTCAGGCTATAATTATTTGTGACTATGATGCATTTGGGTTAATGTAAGCAGTGATATGATGTGTGTCCTTTCTGGTGTTGTGACACACCCCACATGCTGACTTGAATGAGTGCATTAAAGTACAGATTTGAATGCAGTGTATTGTAGCTCGTATATATGACCCTGAAATCAGCCTTGTGAAGAACAAAATTAAGGACTGTATGACAGTATAGTATGATACATCACACCCAAGTGAAGCATTAACATCTATTCCTGTGTGATCCCTTGTACATTTACATTGCACGTATAGCAAATGTACACTAGCCTGGAACAAACATTGTTATCCTTCACCAGTAGGACACTAACTCCATTGTGTGGATGCTGACAAAGCCAATGTTAGAGAGAATAATTCAATTAAGTCCTGACCAAGAATAGAAAATGAAAGAAAGATCTTATGATATTTCATAATTAAAGGTCTCGTTGCTCCATGGAATGTCTACTACATTATTAGACTGAGCATGCTCATAAGGAATTTCAACAAGAGTACCATAACTTCAACTAAACAACACAAACACACATGAAAATGGCATAGCATAGCCTCACTCCCACTTTATAATAATTTTGCAGCATGCCATACATTAGGAACTGTTACAGAAGCTCTTTTGTTCTTTAAAGCTCTAGAGTGCAAACAAAATAATTACAGTAGTATATGCATGTTTGTTAGAAGACATGCAACACAGAGGATTATTATTTGGAAAATAAGTAATGCCAGTGAGCAATTACTGATACACTCAGAATTTGCTAGACTTGAACACATGCCAAGGCATATTGCAGAGAGATGTGTATCATCCATTGATGTCACAAAAGCAAGCATATTTGATATTTCACAAAGAGCTCCTTTGAAGGGATTATATCAGTCTCCTATTGTAATATGTTTGGACCCCCTAACTTGGAGTGTGATACCTTAAAAATGTGTCCCTCTGACTGTCCCATAAATACTTTCTTTGCCTAAGCCACTTCTGTCTGACACAGTTACCCAACAGACAGATGTTCATAGGTTCATAGGTTCATAGGTCCATACTAGGCTATCTGCCCTAGGGCATTTATAAGCCTAGCCAGAATGTGTTTGGCTTTCGCCACCCATTTTAAATTTATTTTGCTATGCCCTTTTTCGAGGTTAGTATACTGTGCCTCTATCTAACAGTGACACAGAAGTGATACCCGGGGTAAACCTACGATCTCCCATCCACTCATCAAGATTCCTCTTGAAGAGAGTCAATGAGGGACTCTGCCTAACCTGGACTGGGATTTTATTCCAGAGTGAAGGGAGCCTCTGGGTTATGAATCTGTCCCTCCAGCATGTCCTATTTATTTCAGTGCTGAGGTTCAAGTCTCTCGGCGTAGCTCGATGGGATTTGGATTTTCTGAGGTGCAGCATGTCCATTAATTCCAGGTTGGACATGGCTTTATACGTCAGGCACAGATCTCCTCTGAACAGGCGGTATGCCACTGAGTAGAGCTGGAGTTTCTTTAACCGGGCAGCATATGGCATCTGTTTGAGCCCTTTGATCCTCTTGGTGAGGTACTTTTGGGGTCTTTCCAGTTGCTGCAGGTGTCTGGTAAGGTACATCCCAAAAGGGGCATTGTACTCAATTATGGGCCTGATGAGGGATGAGTAAAGAGGCACAATGACCTCCCCTGATCTAGATGTGAATCCCTTCATTATTAGGTGGGCTATATAAAATGTTTTTCTAACCACTTTGGCCACATGGTTGTCAAATGAGAGATTGCTATCAACTTGGGTCCCCAGGTCCCTAATTACTTCTTCTGTACTTAATGGATTTCCACCTATGTGGTAATTTGTGGGCACTTTGTTTTTGCCAAAGGGGATGACTATACACTTTTTGGCATTTAGCTTGAGGCCATGGCTCTGGCACCAGTTGTCTGTTTCTATGAGGCCCTTTTGGAGGATGCTTGTGTCGGCTGGAGAGTCGATTATGGCACCCAGTTTGCAGTCATCTGTGAACTTGGTCAGCCACAGTCCTTCCGTGTTGGCCTGTACCTCCGAGAAATATATACCAAACAAGAGAGGTCTCAGGACTGAGCCTTGTGGGACACCACTTGTAACTGGTTTGGAGTCTGACATGGCTCCAGCAATTCTAACCATGTGGGTTCTGTCCTTGAGCCAGTTTGCAATCCATCTAGTGACATAGGGGTTTATATTTAAGCTGGTGAGCTTATCTATAATGCCCGAGTGGGGTATTGTATCGAAGGCTTTTGCGAGGTCCAGGTAGGCTGTGTGGACCACCTTCCCCTCGTCAATGGCCTTGGTGACTGTTTCAAAGAAATCAACCAGGTTTAAGAGGCAGGATCTGCCCTTAACAAAGCCGAACTGGGTAGGATCCAGTGTTTGTAGGTCCCCAATATCTTTATTTATGAGGTCCATGATGATCCTTTCCATAGCTTTGCAGACCAAGCTAGTCAGGCTTATGGGGCGATAGTTTCCAGGATGTTTACAGATTCAAACCCCTGCCAGTAATACTGCAAACTCTACAGAACTTTAAATTGTCACGTCTGCTACAAAAGATAGCACTGGACCTTCTCACAAATAACAATCAAGTTGTAAAGTAAGGAAGGAATGTTTATGTTAATTTATTGAATCATATAATTTGATAGAGTGATGAAAAGGAGGTGGCTATGTTAATGTTCCCCAAAGTGTGAACGGTTCAATATCAGTGCTGCTTGGATAAGCCAGTGTTTTCCATCCACATTGTTTTTTATGCACACAGTCCTAGATACGAACCACAGCCTAGATATCTGAAATGTGTTAAAATTTGCTTGTCCAACATCAAAAAGGATACAAATAACTTGATGCAATGGTGGTTGTCTCCCTTTAATAACTCACAAAATACTTTCCTTTTTTAAAAATGAACAGCCACCTATGTATACCAACAGGCTAACAAAGTGTATATTAATGACAAATGCCACAATTGTTAAACTCTACATATGTGAACTTATTACTTCATATGATTGTGCTGCAAACCAGTTTGAGGTAAAAGGGATGGGTCAGCCTCTCTCACTGTAATTGTAGATATTAAAATTGTGGTGGATGTCATTCATGCAGAGCAATATACTGACACACAGCGATTATTGTCACTCACTGCACGATTTGAACACCTACCTATGAAGCTACAGAAACTATGTGATATTGTGAAGACTGAATGTGCCATGGGATAAGTCTTACTACAACTGTGAGATATATATGTATTTGAATACATTACATCATCTTATTGTGGCAAGACATATGTGTGCCTGAAATGTTGTTGATAGAGTGGTGCAATCTGTCTTGTTGTCACACAATATTGACAATACTATGTATACCCAAACACATGTTATGCATAATGCAGTCATCACTGTGATGGTGGAATCTCAATCATGCACAATACATAGATAACCATGGATTTGAATCCTTAGCTTACTAATGCATCAACATACTGAACATTGCCTCAATTACTTATGCCAGAGGATAAGGCTTAATACCAGTATTAGAAATGACAAATTTTATCAAAGGGCATCATCAATGTGAAACAAAGCATTTGACTTTGAAAAATGAACAGAAATTTCTGTAAAAGAAATCACCAGTTGTACATGTACTCAGAATAACATTGGTACCTACATGTACATTCACAGTCATAGTGACATAACTGAGTCTGAGTGACTGGTTGAGAACTGATTACCTAAGATCACAAGCTATAGAGCATTACATAAATTGCAAGCACTGCAATTGCTGTTTTTACAATTATAACACTGCACAGTTGAATGGATGGCATCAACATTATTTAATATGGCGATGTTTCTGCTAAAAGGGAAAGAAAGTGGTAGAAAAGCACAATAACATTCTGCAGCTACACATTCTATATGTCTTTGAAGCCTTGTCTACACAGCAGCAGAGGACATCACACACTCACAGCTGGATTCAAACCATCTACCTATCTAGTTACACAATTAAGAGAGCACCGTGTCAACCATAAGTGCCACAGAAGAAGTCTGAATTCAACAGGGACACAGTGCATGCCTGTCAGGATGACCTCATCAGTGTGTACAAGAGAATATGTTTGTGTTAAAAGGGGAAGGGGTTGGAGCCCTCTCCCATATGTAAATGTTTCCCTTAAGTGGGAATGGACAAAGCACATCAGTTGTTGAAGTTATACTTATTTAACACTAGAACCGAACACACACACATACACACACACACACACACACACACACACACACACACACACACACACACACACACACACACACACACACACACACACACACACACACACACGTCCACCACTGTTTGATTTAAAATACCTACATATCCAGTTACACAGTCTAGAGAGTGTAGTATCAATTGCAAGCATCACAGGAGAAGTCTGACTTTAAATGTGTCTGAAAATGTACATTTGTAAGGATTAACACATCAGTATTTTGCTAACAAGCTAGCATGCTTTGCAGATATTTGTGGAAAGTCCTATGTCTTGACATGCAGAAGTATCAGCAACGTGCTGAACCCACGTAATTACATAGTGTTCAGATAAATTTATCTATCCTATCCTTCATGTAGATCATGTTACTGTTAGAGACATGTACTTGTTTCAAAGAATGATGTTTTGATGACAATCATACTTGTGAAACAGTGGATTGACAAGCAAGCATTCATAAGTGCTCCTCTTGAGGTAATTGTATGCAAACAGTAATCAATTGTTATGTGATTTTTCATTTATATCATCACATGATTGAACAATATACAGTGTAAATACACCTGCATGTGTCAAAGATATGACAGTGCACTACTGAATACCCCTGATAAAGTATATGTGAAAATGTTCACACATTGTACATCATTTGCAAGTGTAAGTGATGGTGTACAGACATAATTTTGTAAAATGATATGTTCAGGCAACATCACAATGGAATCTACATATGTTGATTACAGCACTTCATTAACATTATGGGCCATCATTTGTACAATCCACTCACATATTATTTTAGTCTCTTCATAAACCACAACACTGACAAGCTCATTTCCATAGCTGATGGCAAAGTATTAGTGCAATTACCATTAGTCTAAGTTCCCCCTGTGGCAACCTCTGCACAAATACAGAGTATAGACATAAAAAGTGTTAAGAATCCTATGCAATTCAGAGCAGATATGTGTTGTGTTAATTCTTCATGTGTTATGATTTGTACATTTGTCATGATAGTTGTAGTACTTTACTGATTTATGATATAGATGTATAATGACCCAGCCCTCATATAAGGTGAATATCCAATTATTTGAGGTGTTGCAATTGTGGTAATGAAATTGCATGTATTTATATGATGTGATTCTTATGTCAGTCTCTGTACTACAAAACTACAAACTAAGCAAAAAGTGGATGACAAAAATCTGGTATATTGGGTCACAAAAGCCAAGCATTAGGGACAAATTGCAAATTCTGCCCTTATTTATTTTACATTTTTTAACCGGGAAAGTCCGACTTGGAATGAGTCAATTTTCAGCGGAGGCCCTGGGAGAAATGCTCCAGATGCAAGTCTTTGTAACATGGAAGGAAACTGGAGGACCCAGGAAAAACACACACGAATGCAGGGAGGACATGTAGACTCCACACATGGGGCACCCCAGCATCGAACCAGAGAACCTCTTGCTGTGAGGCAACAATGCTACCACTGCACCACTGCACCGTCTTTATACATTTGGAATTTGGATAGCATAATGGAGTTCATGTTAGCATGCATTTTTTGGCCTCTCTACATTTGCAAATGAAATGTATGACATTCCTTAATGATTCCAGTCATCGATGATTTGCCATACATTCATAAATTTAGTGATGAACACAATAAACCTTGATATGCATAAATGTGGACATCCTTTGAAAGCCACTGCATTTCACAGGTATTACTGTAAAGTGTTTCCATTGTGGATCAGGAAGGGTTAGGACAGTGGAAATATGATGAGAACATTAGGAGGACAGTGGTGAGTTAATTAAAATATGCAGCACACATTTAAACACATACTATTGAGAAGTGATCATTACCTAATTGTATGACATGCGTGTGGATTTGAGCCCTTAACAGTATTAAATTAAATTGTACAGGCAGACATATTATCTCCACTCACCACATAGGAATTCATACTTTATTAAGTTAAAATCACACATTTGAAGGGACAGTGGCAGCAGACAGAAGCAATGGAAAATGTTGGCATCAAGTTTCATCATAGGGATGGCAATTGAAACATCTCTTAAGGTGTATATTACATCCAACTTCCTAATAACTATAACAGTATTATTTGTCTGAGTTTCTAAAGTGCAGCAGGGCTTAACGCATTTGAATGATATGAACTGTGCTAGCGAGGTCAAAATTAAAATCTTCAGCTTTTGCCATAAGATGTAAAATGCCATTTAATGACAGCCAGCACTGATGAGTGAGGTCAAGATAAGAACAAAAGCTAAAAACAAAAAAATGGGAAAGAGAGACTGGAAGGCAGGGATACAGACAGAGGAAAAGTGTTGCTTATGGTTCATTTCTGTGCATTTATGTTGTGTTACTGTTATGTTTGTCATTATGATTATGTATATCATGATGTATACAAAAAGGGTTCACAACAGGGAAAAGCAGGTTAATGCACCAGGAGGATAAATGTGTATTAATAAAAGACGCAGTTAACAATTATACACACAGCAGTTGTATAAAACATATTCAATAACACTTTCACACACTTTTGGATTTGAACCTTAACAATATACACAAGCAATCTAAAGACCTGAGCATTATTTCAAATCACCACATATGAAGTCCTATTTTACAAATTTAAAATCTAACAACAGATTGAAGCAAAGGAGAATGTATGTATTAGCTTTCATTGCAGTCATGACAATTGTAAAATCCTCTGTGTTGTACATCCCATCCAGTAGCCTAATAAATATCAGCGTGTCTTTACACAGGACAGTGTGAAGGGCATCAGACAATCTTGGCTATAGGCAAACAGCTGAAAAGATTTTTACCATCAGCTGTGTAATGTCATTTCATCAGGTGCTATTGGGCTGCAGGACTGCAGCCCCCCAACTGTAAAAAGAAAAGAAAAGAAAAGTAAAAAAGAAAACTAAAAGTAAAAAAACAGAAAGAAAACAAGTAAAAAACAGAAAGAAAGCAAACACAAGTCCTGGAACATCACTCATGCGCACTTGCGGCATTCCCAATCTGGACTGCTGGTGAACCAGTCCAGAGCATGCACACAGAATCCACACTGTCAGCATTCAACAGCTGAGATCCCAGAAGTCTATGTAACTGGAAGGGGATTGGACTGCAATGTCTGCCATCTGCTACCTATCCTGCTCTCTTGTGAGGGAAGGACTTGCTCTTGCAGGCTTCAATGTGGAAGGGACAAGCTTTTGTGGATTTTACTGCTGCAGGAAGGAAGGAAACTGGCCTTTGAATGGACAGACTTTGCAGCTGGGCTCAGGTAGTGTGTGTGTGTGTGTGTGTGTGTGTGTGTGTGTGTGTGTGTGTGTGTGTGTGTGTGTGTGTGTGTGTGTTTGTGTGTGTGTGTGTGTGTGTGTGTGTGTGTGTGTGTGTGTGTGTGTGTGTGTGTGTGAGTGTGTGAGTGCAAAATGCCCCAGTTATATATACCTGCTGGCTCGACTCAAATTCTGTACCTTGGGAGCAGGTAGCATGAACTTGAATTCCTTATCCACCACCACTTGTGAAATTTTTGCCTCATATTTTTGTTCTTGTGAAATTTGTGATTTTCTGGATTTTGAATAATGACAGGCATTTGAATTTCAGACTTCATATTCTTCATAATGTACATGGTAACACAAAACCTTTTATTCTAGCAATTTTCTGTTTATAAGATCAATATTTGAAATTTGCCCCTATTTTTGGGGCTGTATTCCCTCATTATTGGATTTGTCCAGTTTTTTGTGCTAAGAGTTTGAGAGCTATGGTGAGAACTGAATTCACTGAATATGTTTGGGAGCTGTATTCCCCCATTATTGACTTTGTCTAGGTGTTTTGTGCTAATAGGTTGAGAGCTATGGTAAGAACTGAATTCAGTAAATGATAGCCATTGAAGTTTCAGTCTACCTACCTTTCAAGATGCAACTGATTTGGCGTAGTGATACATTGCTCTGACTGTAGTTCACAGGGTCCAGTATTCAAGACTTGGCAGTGAAATGCATGATGGTGACACAGCATTTCATTCTAGCAACTTTCTAAGATTATGCAAGCAATGTTTAAAATGTGTCCCTAGTTTTTTGGCTTTGCCCCCCCCCCCCCCCCAATACATTTTGGCTTTTTCCAGATTTCTTGTGCTTCAAAGTTGAGAGATAAAGTTGAGTGTTGACTGGATTTTATAAGGCACTGAGAGCTTGAAGAGAAGTTTAATGCTGCTTATGCTAAGTCGGCTTGTATTGTTAATAGCACAACAGGTAGTGTACTTGCTTTTGATGCAGAAAGCTGTGGGTTATACTCCCACAGTATATAGATACATTGCTGATATTGTACTGTGTTGTACTTTTAAAGGGGGTGGATGCTGCAGTCCTGAAAATGCCCTCTTTGGTGGAGATACCTAGTAATGATGAACCTGTTATCAGTTTGCCATCCATTCCCTATTGCAATATTACTAGCTTATCACTTTTTGATTGTAACAGGCAATTTATTCAATGGCAACAGGCACTTTATTTGTAGATGAAACAATGAAATATAAAGTTGTTTGCTAGCAGCAACCTCTTCATTAATTACAGATCTCTTTAATGTGGAATTATTTAGATGAATTTTACTTCTGCAGAGATTGTGCATATTTACTGAAACTGGTGGACTGTAGAAGTTTGAGTAGACTTTTATGATAGAAATGTTCTGAACTGGGCAGTTTTGTCATTATTAGTGCATGCATTTTGTTTCATTGTTTAATGGAAAAATGTACAAAACAATAAATTTAAAATGCCGTCTAACAGCTATACTGTATTATATGAAGAATATAATTTAATACAATCAGGAAGATGTATCAAAGAAGACATGTATGTTTCCTGTGCAAAGGGCCTGTGATTTGAAAATGGCCCAAAGTTAATCTTTATCTGCCACTGGCCAGATGTATTTTCTTTGAATGTGGGTTTCAATGCTGTTTCAATGAATGTGAGTTTCAAGGGCAGAGAAATTTTAATGCTAAGTCTATTTTCATTGTGAGACTGCATTGCTTTGTTTAGTAGATGTCTATTAGTGTTTGTGCTATAAAATGTAAAATAAACCTTTTAAATGAAATCCAAATCATTGTAGACGTAAAGCAGTATGCACATTACGGTGTTTATGGTAAATGGGGTGAAACAGCCAAGTAATGGGACATGTAATAGCTGCAGGGGGAGGCCCCATTCGACTATGGTTTTGTGAGGGGGGGGAGGTGGCAAACTCAGACAGAACCAGCTGAACTATACCTCTTAACTGTCCAGATTTTTACAGAATGTATAGATTTTTGTTTCTTACGTTTGGTTTGTTCTTCATAAAATGTGTGGTTTTCTGGGAAATCATTTAGGAATGAAGTCACTAAATAATGACAGACACTGAGTTTTAGACTTCATGCACTTCAGAAAAATGCATGCTAAAGCAAGACCTGTTGTTCTGTCAACTGACTAAGTTTACACAAGAGCAATTTTAGTATTGTTTGTATGTTCTCCCAATATACCTGGCCTTGTCCAGATTTCCTGCATTAAGAGGATGAGAGGTAGATGCAAATAAATCACTTTATAGAATTAGGTATATCCACACTTCTCAACTGTCCCTGATTTTGGCTTAAAATGTTGCTCTCCCCCTAAGAATCCCTCTGAAAAATGGCAAATTTGGAAGAAAATGTGGAGAGTTTACAATTAATAAATAATTGTAATGATCAGGGTTAGAGATTACTTTTAATTTCAGGAATGCATGTAGATTCTCTTATTTTGTCAGATGCTCAACTTAACAGTACTAATATTAAAAAGTGTCCCTTCTTTGACAGGTTCCCAGCTGTAGTGTGTGGCTATTTTATATTTTTGCATCACATCTTTGATCCATTTTTCATAAAATTGTGGTTTTCTGGCATATCAGTGGCAAATCACTAAAGATTGAAGTTAGAAAATAATGACAGACATTTGAGTTTCAGATTTCATACCCTTCAGAAAATTCATACTAATGCAAGACTTACTATTCTATTATCTTTCTAAGTTTATAAGAGCAATATTTAAAAAGTGTCTTTATTTTTGGGCCTTTGTCCCACTTCTTTTTATGGCTTTGTCCAGATTTCTTGCTCTGAGGCAGAGAGGTATGACAAATGTGTCAAGGCCATCACCATCAGCCAGAGAAATTTCAAATTGTGACATACTTGTTGCACCCCACTCCCCCATGTAGTGACTCTGGATGTGTCAAAGCAAGGCAAGGAGCAGTTATGTAGTGTAACTGTGCAGAGTATCCCCCCATCCAAGATAGACACAAGTACTACAGTGGCTTTTCATCTGTCCTTGATTTTGCAGAATGTTCTGGTTTTCTGTCATATTTTTATACTGTTGATTTATGCTTCTTATTCAGAAAATGCATGTCATTGCAGTGCCTGTTGCTATGTGTTTAAGTAGCAATGCTTTAATGACTATCAGGTAAGCTTATCTGAGGCTGTAAGATGCAAGTAAGCTTTAATAAGCATTTGTTGTTGTATCTTTTGGCTTTTCCTGGTTAGGGGTCGCCACAGCGGAACTCCGGTCTGCTAATGATTGGCAGTTGATTTTTACGTGCCAAGTTGCCGGCCCTGATGCACAACCTTCAATGAAGGTATGCACATTCACGCATGTCTTCTAACAGAAAACGCTCTAACTGAGATCATACTGTTAAAAAATTACCAACATTGAAAGCCTTTTTGTTGTTGCCATGCAGAGAATATTTACATAACTAGATAGCATATAAGCCTTAGGTATTGAAATGCATATGACAGTATTTGTAATAAAGAACAGGATTACAGTATTTTCAGAATCTCATTACATTTGTTGGAGACTTGCAGTCATCTTTACAGGCTTTACCGGTAAACTAAACAGAATGCCAATCTATCATGTGTGATCCATAACCTGTGCATTAATCCTTTAAACAATTTATCTAGAGCTTGTTTCTTGTCTGCTGTTGATTTTTTACTTTGATCATGTTTTCCCCATGAAACAAGTAGATAGCTGTTGTCAGGCACCAGATCTTTTTTGGATAAGAAACATTTTTACAAGTGGGGGCATTGCTACTTTCAGCATGTTACTTAGTACTTTTATAAAGCTGAATATAAATTATAATTAGAACTGCAGTGCAAGGAGAAGTGGTTTGAGTTGAGTGCTGCTTGTTTTTTATACTTGATTTTGACTGATGTTCCAGTAATGTATTTAAAAATTAATGTATTTTTTCATGCCTCGCAACCATTTTGTTTCCATCTAGATATTAAGTAAGCTGTCATGTAGCCAATGCATTGAAATATTTTTTCTTCTACAATTCATTTTGTCTTGACTAGACTCACATAATGACAATTTAGCAGTGGCACCCAGGGCAGCATATTTAATTAAAGTCCCAGTTTTTGCAATTTTTAACATAGCCCCACCTTTTTCTAGTTGACCACATCCCTTCTCATTGGCCCCGCCCATTCAGCTGTCTCCTGCAGCCCCCCTTTGAATTGAAGTCACCAGCCACCACTGCATTTCATATAAATTACAGGTGCTGCTCAGCGCCTGGCTTCAAGCAAGTGCTGAAAAGAAAGACTGGAAAGAGGGAGAAATTTTGAGAGAGAGAGAGAGAGAGATACAAACATGCAAATTAATTTCTTTATGGGACAGTTCTGCACATCTCTCTGATGTATTACTCTTATGGCTATCATTATGATTATTATTTCTGGCTCTATATATACAAAGGGAAAAGATGGGATGCAGAAATGTGGACATCCTTTGAAAATCTGTACACTTTAGAGGTTTTGCTTTGTACAATAAAGTGGTTTCAATCTAGATCAAGAAGGGGTAGGAAAGTGAAACCATGAAGAGGGCATAAGGAAAATGGTGGTGGTTTGATAATGTATGTAGCACACAGTTACATATATACAAATAATATGGATAAACATTACATAATTGCATGGCATACCTCTGGATTCAAGCCTTAGTATAACATAAGTGTAAGGATTAGAGGATTATCTCAGCTTCTTAACACATAGGAAATCATGCTTTGGTAGGTTTCAATTACACACTGTAAGGGACCTAGACAATAGGTAGAAGAAAGGGGGTATGTAAAGCAGCCTTCATCATGGTCATATTAACTGTAACATAGCTTAGACTGTACATGACATCCAGCATCATGAAGCTAACTGTGGCAATGCAGACTAAGGCAAAAACTCACAAGATTTTGCCTTAAGACGTAAATTGCAATTTACCATCTTTAGTATCGCTGCTTGGTGCCAGGCATTGTGCAAATGCTGTAGACTGAGAGTCTTGTGACTCTATACAATTTGTAGGCAGCAACTACAGATAAAATAGTCTTATAAAAGAAGTCAATTACAGTTTGGCATAAATCTGGATTAAAAGCTTTGAAACTATGCAAAAATCAGTTGGTAGATATGGACATTATCTCAGCACACGATAAAGGAACTCCTATTTCACAAAGTTATAATCACACAATTAAAGGTACAATAACAACTTATTGTTGCAAAGGATGATGTAGGAATTATTAATCTGTCATGTTCTGTACAATAAACTGTTTAACATAGGAAGCAAGAAGGGATAGCATAATAGCAACAAGATTAAGACATGAGCATGATGGGGGGTGGGGTTAGGAAGTCTTCCTTTTGGGTATAGAATGTGTTTGCAAAGGCTTTATTGCTGCACTGTACACATGCTATGTAATATTTTTCCTAGTCCTCTTAAGGTCAGGAAATGTTGTAAGTGGAGATAAGTACAAAAGTCCTTAGTTAAACACATGATAGGAATATAAAGAGACATGAAATAATATTTTATGTACATCTGGAAAACAAACCTTTGACATTATGCCAAACATAAGTCTACAGATATATATCTCAAAACACCACTTACAAACTCTTAGTTAATTACGTCTTACAGCCTAATAACTGTTATAGTAACTGTTTCAAAGTAGTGCTGTTAATCAGCATACATCTCAACTGTACAGATTCTTGCATAATGTCCAGATCTTTGGCTCATATTTTTAATCCATTTTTCATAAAATTTGTTTTTTCTGGCAAATTAGTGGCAAATCATTAAAGATTGAAGTTAGAAAATAATGACAGACATTTGAGTTGCAGACTTCATCCCCTTCAGAAAAGTTGCGCTAATGCAAAACCTGTTATTCTATCAACTTTCTAAGTTTGTAAGAGCAATATTTAAAAAAAGTCCATATTTTTGAGTCTTTGTTCCACTTTTATCTATGGCTTTGCACAGATTTTTTGATCTAAGAGGTTGAGAGGTATGCCACTCTGTATTCCAATAATGCAGCAGGTTTTAGCACATTTTCATGAAGACAACTGGGCTAATGTGAGTGATGCCAAAAACTTACCAGTTTTTGCCATAGAACATGAAATGGCATTCACCATCACTCCGCACTGGTGGGTGATGCCAAACTCCACACAAATGCTGAGGAGAAAACACAAAGACATTTTGATGGACCGTTTCTGGCCATGTGTGTTGAGTGCATGTTTCTATTTTGTTGACCAGATTAAATGTGTTTAAAAGGGTTTGATAGAACAGTGATGAAAATGGGGGGGGCAGTCAGTAAGACACATGGGAAACATTACAAGAATTTTCAGAAATGTGGTGGGACAGCATCATATCTAATCACATCTTCCCAACATAAATGTAGAATTGTACAAATAATTTGATGAATTTGGAGAGTGACAACACCAGGGAAGGGTGAAAACAACTGAATAATGTCATATAGCCAACTGGACCAATATCAATGATACAGTGAACATTGTCTTTCTACATCATAACTTGTGTTTGTATTACACATCATCAAGGATTCAGGTAATGTCAATTATTCAAGAATGGGACACACATGAAATTGCAACATCTCATTGGTGACACACAACATAGATGTCATAATGACATACTATGGAAGGGAACTGTATTACTGTCATGATTAATAGATTATATAAGTAAGTAATGTGTAATATATTCTACATAGTTACACAGTCATCATTTTAGCAAAATTTTATCACACTTTAGAAACTAACATTTTTGCATCATGCGTATTATGTATTGTTATTCACAAGAAAAATAGTTTAAGTTCCCACAACAAAACATTGCTGACAGCAATTCATAAAGACTATAGGTAAGATATTCAGCATTTATCACACAGACTTTAGATGTTTAATTCATACTCCAAAATGTGTGTCAATACTTCATCTGACACTATAAACAAAACTATTCTTACAAAAGACTTGAACCTTCAGCACCTCTGCTTCTGCTCCTCTTTGTATGTGTTAACAGATCGTGTCACAAAGATCATTTGTTTTTAAGTGCATTTTCCTCACTTACCAATGTCAGAGTGCTGGTGGTCATGCACTGGCACCAGCCCCATTTGAGCAGCAGAAGGCAGCCCAAATTAAAATGTTAAAATTTTTGCCTTAGGAAGTGAGCCATCATTCGCTGCTAGTGAATGATGACAGTCCCCATTGCACAATGCCAAGCAACATGCAGAGGATGAAACCAAAAACAAAATAATTTTTTGAGTATCTCTTTGTTGTGTTCTCTTAGTTTTGGCTGTCTTATAGGTTCATAGGTTCATAGGTACTAGGCTATCTGCTCGAGGGCATTTATAAGCCTAGCCAGAGTGTGCCAGCTTTTGCCGCCCCATTGATTAATTAACTGAGCCTCTGTCAAGCAGAGCCAATTAAGTGATCCCAGGGGTGTATTTTCTGTTAACCATCCACTTGTCAAGGCTTCTCTTGAAGAGTGTTAGTGAGGGGCTCTGCCTAATGTAGTTAGGAATTTTGTTCCAAAGCATTGGGAGTCTCTGTGACAGGAATCTATCCCTCCAGCATGTTCTATTTATTGTTGTGGCGAGGTTTAGCTCACTATAGCACGTGGCTCGCAGTGACTTGGATTTACTTAGGTGGAGCATGTCCATCAATTCTGAGTTGGACATGGCTTTGTAAGTCAGGCAGAGATCACCTCTGAGTAAGCGATATGCCACTGAGTGCAGCCAGATTTTTTTCAGTTGGGCTGCATAGGACATATGTTTGGGGCCAGTAATCCTCTTGGTGAGGTGCTTTTGTGGTCTTTCCAGGAAAGTGTCTTGTGAGGTACATCCCAAATGGGGCATTGTACTCTATGATGGCTCTGATGAGTGACGAGTAGAGGGGCACTATAACCTCTTTATTTGTAGATGGGCCACATAGAAGGATTTCCTAACTACTTTGGCAATATGATTGTCATAGGAGAGATTACTATCTACCTGGGTCCCCAGATCTCTTATTACCTCTTCTATATTAAGGGGGCTGCCACCTATGTGGTAATTTATGGGTCTTTTGTTTTTCCCAAACGGGATGACTATGCATTTGTTGGCATTTAGCTTGAGGCCATGACTTTGACATCAGGTGTCTGTCTCAGTAACGCCTTTTTGAAGGATGTCCTTGTCAGCCGGAGAGTCAGTTATGGCTCCCAGTTTGCAATCATCGCTGAACTTGGTTAGCCATAGTCCTCCTGTGTTTGCCTGTACTTCTGAGAAATATATGCCGAACAGTAGGGGTCCCAGAACTGAGCATTGCAGGACACCATTTGTGACTGGTTTAGAGTTGGACCTGTAGCCCACTATTCTTACTGTGTGAGTTCTGTCTGTAAGCCAGTTGGCAACCCATCTTGTGATGTAGGGGTTTATGTTCAGGCTGATGAGTTTTTCTATAATACCCCAGTGAGGAATAATGTTGAACACCTTGGCAAGATCAAGGTAGACTGTGTGAACCACCTTTCCCTCATCTATGGCCTTGGTGACTGTCTCAAAGAAGTCAACCAGGTTTAGTAGGCATAATCTGCCCGTAACAAAGCCAAACTGGGTTAGGTCAAGTGTTTGGAGGTTCCCAATGTCTTTGTTAATGAGTTCCATCATGATGCGCTCCATAGCCTTGCAGACCAAGCTAATCAGGCTTATGGGACAATAGTTACCAGGATCAGTTGTGGCCCCTCTTTTGTGAAGCGGAATAACCATTGCTCTGCACCATTCTATGGGCACATAGCCTGTGGAGAGGCTGAGGTTGAATAGCGTGTTTAGGTGGGGGGTTTGTTCATTCTGTAGTTCATGCAAGACGCAGCCTGGGGCACCATCTGGCCCCACTGATGCTGTGTTTTTGGCTTTTGAAAGGGCTGTTTTCACCTGTGCTTCTGTGCTTTCTGGGACTCTACACTTTTCCGGTATTGTTGTGGGCCCTTTTGAAGGTGAGAGGGAGGTGAAGTTTGCACTGAATCTATCTGCCAGGATGTTGGCAATATCAGTAGGTTCAGTATATTTTGTGCTATTTTGCACTAGCTCAGAGCATATCTGTGAGTTGCCACTTAGATTTGTGACATAGCCAAAGAAGGCTTTGTGGTTATCTTTCGAATCCTTGGCTATTTTTCTTTCAAAGTTAGCCTTGGATGATTTTATGAGGGACCTTAGTTTCTTACTGATACTGATCAGGGATGTCTTTCCTTCTTGGGATTTGCCTTTTTTCTGAACTAGTTTCCTCTTTCTGTTGTATAACCTGTTTATGGCAGGGGTCCAGCAGACTGGTTTCCTTCTCTTAGGGGAGTGAGTCTTGGTTTTGCTAGGGATGGCACAATCAATGCATCCTTGTAGGTGCTCATAGAGTGCAATTGTAAAAGAGTCTGCATCTTGGGCAGTGTTATCCTTTAGCGCGGGGGGCTGTGAAACTTACCACCTCTGCCTTAAGTAAGGTGAAGTTTGCTTTAGAAAAGTTTTTCACTGTGGTTTCCTTGGTTGGGAGTGGTGGTGGTGTGTGGACATCCAGGGTGATTAGTTTATGGTCTGATCTAACAAGTGGCGGGTTGACCTCTGGTACGGAACACCTGTCGCCCATGTTGTGATGACCAGGTCCAATATGTTGTGGCCTTTGGTAGGGGAGTTTACCATTTGATCCAGGGCATTTGAGTTGATAAATTCCAGGAAGCGCTGCGCTTGGGAGTTTGTACTCAAGTAGTTTACCCAGTTAATGGTAGGGTAATTGAAATTGCCCAATATCAGGGTGTTCGGTAGGACCGTCATGTTTTCCAGTGTCTCCAGAAAGGTGGAGTGGTGGTCATGGAGGGTGATCTGTAGCAGGTCACAATTTGCATTGTAGATTTGTCTGATGTTAGTTGTACATGGTTGATCTCAGAGGTATCATGCTGCGCAACTAACCTGGAGGTGTGAGTATCCTTAATGAATATGGATTCACCCCCTCCTTTTGAGTTTCGGTCCATGTTCTGTGGCCGAAATGTGTGGTATGAGTTGTAGCCCAGTAGTGCTGGAGTGCTCTCTGGAGCATTGAACCAGGTTTCAGTTACTGCACAGATGTCAACGTTCTCCATAATTAGGAGTGCTTTGAGTGCATGCATTTTGAGATTTAAACTCCTGGCGTTGAGTAGCATAACCCTCATTTTTTTACTTGTGCTGTTTAGGGTGGTGGGTTTGAATTTTGAGCCTTGCCTAAAAAAGGCACTATGGGGACAGCAAGAGCCTTGGTCAGTATTCAAAAGCCTAGAAGTGACAGGTGCAAACCATCTCTTGTGAAGCAATGTGTCTTGTTGACCATGTCGTCCCAGGCTGACAGATACTGGATCCCCTTTGAATGACACCAGAAGCTTAACCAATTATTGAAATTGATCTTTTTTTTTTCTTTATACTGAGGTATCATTTTTGGTGAGGGCAGGATGCTACTCAGGCTCAGGGTCATACCAGCCTGGGCTACATGATCAGAGAGCTCCTCCATGTCTCTTTTCATGTAGTCCAGGGAGGTATGTCTCAAGGTCATTCACACCAACATGAACAATGACAGAGTCATATTTGTACTTGTTCTGGAGTGACCTGAGTGCTTGTGTTATGTGGCGGATTCTGGCTCCCAACAGGCAGCTGACAGTAACCTTCTGCTTGTCCAGCCTAGTGAGTGGGAAGTCAGTGTGCCTAACTATAGAGTCACCTATTACTAGTGTGTTAGGTATGTTATTTCGCCTTAAGGGTTGTGATTGTGCAGCACACTGATTTTGTGTTTTATGTGTTG
This sequence comes from Protopterus annectens, assembly GCF_019279795.1. Taxonomy (NCBI): domain Eukaryota; kingdom Metazoa; phylum Chordata; order Ceratodontiformes; family Protopteridae; genus Protopterus; species Protopterus annectens. The sequence goes on from NC_056733.1 coordinate 1,192,695,567, forward strand.
TCTGGTTTGTGATTGGAGGTGCAGGTTGTTTTGGTGTCTGCTTTGGAGCTCTCTGATGCTTTCGCAGGTTTTTATTTAGAGCCTCCGAGTATGATTTTGTGTATTTATGTGTATTTTTTTTGCCAGTGCTTGTAGGTCTATGTGTGGCTGGAGGTGTGGTGCAAGTGTTAACCTTCTCCTCTTGACTGTCTGTTCCAGTCTGGGATGGAGACAGCTTAGCCTCTAGTTTGGCTGTATAACTGCATCTCTCGCATATGTTAGTGTTTTGTGGTATGAGGAGAGGGTTGTCTGTGTACATGAGGCAGTTGTAACATTGACTTAGGATACCCAGATTCACCAGCTGGACTGGAGAGTACACCTGAAATTGCCCCTTGGTCATGCCTGAATAGTAGGGTGAGCTGCTTAGTCACTTGGTTGGTGAGGGGTGAATAAAGAGTCTTGCCCTGCTGGGCAATCAAGTGTCAGGGTATATTAGTGCTTGCTATTAGGTCTGAACAAGTGCTGGGCTGTAGGATGCTTTTTGAGTGCTTAGGTTGAGAGTTAGACTAGTTTCAAGGGAAAAACTGAAGAGGAGACTTGGTGGAGCCGGGAATAATTTAACCCTAGCTAACCGGCGCTGCCCGGCACACAAAACTAAATGAAAATATGCACATTACTACTGGTACACAAACATCTCCAAATCTAGATTTGAACCTTGATGAAATGGCATGAACATTACATATTTCAGAGTATTTTTACTTTTGCCACAGACAATGGATGGATTTATGAAGAAAAGAAACTGGTTTGCATATACTCAAGAGGTCACATTGTATCACTTTACAATAAATGTCCTATATAAGCCTTTTCTTACAGTTGTTCTTTGTAAATTCCCATTACATGTTTAGAAGAATGACACATATGCAACAGTTAAAGTAATAATTTCTGGCACAATAACAACAAAACTGTAATAATACCATTTTTGTTGACCTTTCTCATTATTCCCCTTTATATGCTAGTGTGATATAATTACAATGTCAGTTGTATTTATTTTGATGTGTTTTTTATTATTTAACTGTTATGTCCTTTATATGAATTGCAGACAACAACTTATTACTCAGAGGTACAGATGGAGCGTAAGCTTTTAACAATGCAAATGTTATAAAGGGGTTTTCTCTAGTTAGTAAATGTAATACCCTAACTTTTTGTTAACTCCATTCTCCCTGACACACCCTCAGTAAATTTACATCAAACTATGTGGAGTTTGAAAAATTAGTTATTGCTGCAATAAACAAAAGTTCAATATACCTCCAAAAGGCTAGACTGGGAGACCAAAAAACAGCAAAATTCTCAAGTAAAAAAGTAGAAGGAATCACAGAAGACAAAGCTGTAGCACAATTCTTTTAAGGTTTGTTTTTATTAAAATAATTGTGCCCCAGCTTTGTCTTCTGGGATTCCTTCTATTCCTGCAATAAGACTAATACATTCATACTTGCAAACCATTACCAAGTAACACTTCTTAATCCTCTTTTTCCCCCTGGTATGACATATGCACAGAACTGAGTAGTCCTTTCACCATGTTTACCTTTTCAGTACTTAGTGCATATTGTGGTGTATAATAATATGGTGGTATAATAATAATGTGGTGTATAATGCTAATGTTTTGACTCCTGATTTGCATATCCAGAGAGCTTACAGGGCTGAATCTGCACTATATATGTTCATCTGAAGAAGGGCTTGACCTGAAAGTGCTTATGAAGAGGTTTTATTAAAGATTTTGGATTTTACAAGCCCTGTTGGTTTGCTGCTATATATTTTATTTGTTTCACTATATAAGCTAATCATGTGGGGAAGATACTTTTATTTCATATTAGGGGAGACTATTTGGATCCACACACTTTTTGATAGTGCTATTTGACTTGCAGTACTTTGTGCACTTTCAGAACTGATTTTCTGTAAAGGTATGCTGCTGTTTCTTATTAAGGGATTTCTTTTGACATTACACATGCATTAAATTCTGCAATACTATTGTTTGCTGTCTGTATTACTTCTCATTTGCTGTTGTCATAGTTTTGCATATAAGCTCATTTGTGTTAATGGAAATGTTTATCTCATGTAAATGTTGTCTGACATAATAGAAACACTTCTGTGAGAATATGAACATTTGTTCCAAAAATGTTTTATATCAGTATTAACAGTGTCAGGGGGTTTACATTTGCAGTCCAGCAAAAGTGCCATCAACCCAGGAAGATATTCAACTAATTTGTAATTAAGTAGAAATGTCTTTGCAATGCTGCCATATTCATAGGTTCATAGGTAGGTACTAGGCTATCGGCCCAAAGACCTAAGTAAGCCTAACCAACAAGGTTCCCTGGCTTACACCACCCAAGAAAGTTAATTTCCTGTGCCCCTGTTGAGCTGAGCCACAGAAGTGATTCCTGGGGGTGTATTTCCTATTTCCCATCCACTCATCAAGATTTTTCTTGGAGTGCTAATGAGGAACTTTGCTTGACATAAATAGGTAGCTTGTTCCAGAATATAGGAAGACTCCGGCACAGGAATCTATCCCTCCAGCATGTCCTATTTATTGTGGTGATAAGGTTTAGGTTGCTAGAGCATGTAGCTCAGATGGATTGGGATTTCTTTAGGTGTAGCATGTCCAACAGCTCTGGGTTTAACATAGCTTTATATGTTAGGCAGAGATCTCCTCGGAGTAGGCGATATGCTACAGAGTAAAGCTGGAGTTTTTTGAGATGGTCAGTGTAGGGCATCTGTTTGAGGCCAGTAATCCTCTTTGTGAGGTACTTCTGTGGCCTTACCAGCTGTTGCAGATGTCTTGTGAGGTACATTCCAAAAGGGGCGTTGTACTCTATAATGTGTCTAATGAGTGCAGAGTAGAGGGGAACAATGACCTCTTTTTTCCTGGATGAACTCTTTTGTGATGAGGTGTGCCACATAGAAGGATTTCCTGACTACTGTGGTGATGTGATTATCAAAGGAGAGACTTCTGTTCACCTGGGTCCCAAGGTCTCTTATCACACATTCAGCATTAAGTAGACTGCTGTTTATGTGGTAGCTCATGGGTGCAGAGCTTTTACCAAAGGGGTTGACAATGCACATTTTGGCATTGGGCTTGAGGCCATGCCTCTGACACCAGGCATCTGTCTCAGTGAGGCCCTTCTGTAGGATGTCCACATCATTTGGGGACTTGACTATGGCTCCTAGTTTGCAGTCATCTGCAAGTTTCATTAGCCAGAGGCCTTGTGTGTTAGCCTGTACTTCAGAGAAGTAGATACCAAACAGGAGAGGTCCCAGGACTGAACCCTGTGGTACTCCACTTGTCACTGGTTTGAAGTCAGATTTGGAGTCTGCAACTTTTACAGTGAGGGTTCTGTCAGTGAGCCATTTGGCAACCCATCTTGTGATGTAGGGATTTATACCTAGTTTAGTGAGATTTAGCTATAATTCCAGAATGGGGGATGGTGTTGAAAGCCTTGGCGAGGTCAAGATAGGCTGTGTGAACCACCTTACCCTCATCTAAGGCTTTGGTGACTGCCTCAAAGAAGACGATCAGGTTCATAAGGCATGTTCTGCCTTTCGCAAACCCGAACTGGGTGGGGTCCAGAGTTTGGAGGTTACCAATGTCTTTGTTTATGAGTTCCATGATGATACGTTCCATGGCCTTGCAGACCAGGCTCATCAGGTTAATAGGGTGATAGTTCCCAGGATCAGTGGTGGCTCTCCCTTTGTGGAGTGGGATAACTGTTGTTGTGCACCATTCAGTGGGCATAAAGCCTGATGTGAGACTATGACTGAACATGGTGCTTAGAAGGGAAGCCAGTTCATTCTGAAATACATGTAAAATGCAGCCTGGGATGTTGTCCGGTCCCACGGATGCTGTGTTTTTGATTTTAGAGAGTGCAGCTTTTACCTGCATAGATGTGATTACAGGGACTCTACATTCTTCCTGTATAGATATGGGCCCTTTAGGGGTGGGGGTGGGGTGGGGGTAAAGTTAGCACTGAACCTATCTGCCAGGATGTTGGCAATATCAGTTGGTTCTGTAATTTTCATGCCATTGTGCTGTAACTCAGAGCAGATCTGGATGTTGCCATTGAGATTCTTGACATAGCTATAGAATGCTTTGTGGTTGCCCTTAGAATCAGTGGTGATTTTGTTTTCGTAGCTAGCTTTGGAGGATCTTATAAGGGATCTCAGATTCTTACTGAAGCTGAGAAGGGAGCTCCTCCACTCATGGGATTTTACTCTCTTTTGCAACAGTTTCTTTCTTCTGTTGTAGAGCTTGTTTATGGCAGGGGACCACCAGATTGGCTTCCCTTTTTTGGAGGACAGCATCTTGGTTCTGTTTAGCATAGCACAATCCATGCACTCGTGTAAGTGCTTATAGAGTGCATTTGTGTAGGATTCAGCAGTCGTAACTGTATTGTCCATCTGCATGGGTGTCATGAAGTTTGCTACTTCTGTCTTAAGAAGCATGAAGTTGGCTTTGGAGAATTTTTTGACCATGGTTTCCTTCATGGTGGGTGGGGGCGGGATGTGGGATATCTAGGGTAATTAGCTTATGGTTGGATCTGCCCAACGAGGAGTTGACTTCAGGTGTGGAACACTGGTCACTCTTGTTGGTAATGACTAGCCCCCGGATTTACTAAACGTCCGTGCAGGACTAGTCTAGTCCTGCATGGAAGTGGCCGCTTAGGAGCAGGACAGCAGCATGCCATGCATATTAATGAAGGTGCGCTGCCAGACCTCCTAGGCATACACAGAGTGTGTACGAGTGCAGTGGGTGTGTATGAGAACAGAGCTCTCAGAATAAACATGCCCTTGCATAGTAGAACAGCAGAAAGTGGAAATAAATGAGCGAGGCCGCTTATAGGTGTCCGCATATCCCCACCAACAGTACCCCACGTGTACAACAACAACATTACATATAAATAAACTGAAGAAAACCTGTTATATTGTTCTTAAATCCAAGTACAGCTAACTATAGGTGCGCGGGTGTGCCCATCGCTTAGCTATAGTTAAAGCAGCTTAAAAGGCTGAAGAGGATAACAAGAAAGATATATGTAAATACAGCAGTACAGCAATTATATAGTAGGCAAGGCATCCGCCTAATGGACAGGCATTCCTGGTTTGAGTCCCACTGCAGCATCTACCATTCTCCATGTTAAACCTGTATATGAACATTTTTTTCTCATATATTTGCTGTATAACCCACTAAATAACATTTAAATGTGAACTGGACTACTTTATTAATAAGGCACAAGTAAGCAAGTTTAAACACAAATAAGCAGTAGTAAGCATATATAAGCACTAGTAAGCGCGTTTAAGTGCGTTTGCATGGGGGTAAGCATTACCTACACAGATTAAGCAACTAACTGAGTGGTAGAAATGGTAACCAGAGGTTAGCAGTGCTTAGCTCCATGCAAACTCGTGCACACCCATGTACAACTGTTTTAATATGCCATAATCACTCTGTATCCAACGGCCCATGTTCTGCCCAGCAGCAAAATAAACAGCTTCTGCAAGGCTCAAACTCAGGACTCTGTACACTATAGTGACAGTAGTTAACCACTAAGCCATCTAGCAATGCATATGAAAGAGGTATCAGCAAACTAATCTTCACCACAGAAAAATCAAACCAAACATGTGAACTGAATCTATGTACAGTGTGATGTTGTATAACCTGCTACATAACATAAATATGTGAACTGGAGTATTGCCGTAAGCATAGATGTGAGGTGTTATTGTAATAAAGTGTAGAAGTCCCCAGGACCCCATACGGTGTATGTACACATGAATCATGGATACCAGACACATATATAACCTGTAATGAATAATAAATCACTGCCAAAAGGCAAATTAAATGCTAATTAACTATTAAGCAATGCTAGCCACTGCACAGCTCAACTTAGCAAGTGTAAGCAATGTGTAGGGCAGCCAATTTAATCTGCCTAGCGGTATACCTCTTTAAGCAGTGCCAACCTTAGGTAAGCAGATGTGCCCATAGCTTAGCCTATTCAAAACTGGCCAGTCATGGAAAAGTGTGGGAAACTGGCCGTATTTAAACCCCACAGGTGGGAATATTACCCATAACTGGTTGTAGCTTCCTACTGCAGGCAAAATATCTAGAGTGGGTGAAGGCACTCGATTTAGAGCGCAGAGCTGAGGCATCCAGGAGTCAAAAATCATGGTATGGCTCCTGGTAAAACACCATGAGGAGAGACTACTGCAGGGCCAGTACCAGGGCTTAAAACGGAGGCCTGCGAGAGTCTCACCCATGACCTCAACGGTGCCACAGGTATCCCCCAGACTGGTGAGCAGGTCAGGCACCACCATGCTGACCTGAAGTGGTGGAGGGGGGATGTACTGGAACAGTGGATCCAGGAATCTCATCAGATGCCTAATGCCCTAGTCCTGAGTAAGTACTCATTCTATTAAGTAGGTAATAATTTCCTAGCTTGTGTATACTATGGATAGGTATGGCTAAATATCACTGTATCTGTCTGACAGCTGCAGATGAGTGGGCTGTGAACCAGCAAGCTCATGATGCTAGGTTGCAAAGGCTGTGTCGTGAGGCAGGTTAGTTATTATTCTGCATGTACTGTCATAACAAATAAATATAAGAGCCTTAGGAAGTGTCATACCAGTAGAAATAAAGGTGTACTATTCTGTGAATAAAGGTATAACCCCTGGGGTGCTTCTGTTTGCTCTTCTTTCATATGTTGTTGAACTGTTGCATACTATAAATAGTACTGTTGTATTAAGCAGTGTTACCCACACTGTGGTGTGCAGATAAAATGAGTATGAAGGTCTGCATAACAATGTTGGAAGTGCCAAGAGGTCAGTCATATTGTACAAGTGAGGGAGACTTAGAAAACATTAGAACGCTTCACACCAGTTCCCTGAGACCACAGTATACTGTGATTTTAACTATAAGTTTTATGTCACACACAGCAGGGGTTTGAATCCCGGGAGTGCTAGTAAGTTGTATGCATAATCATACCCCACACCTGTACAAATGTTGTTTACAATGTTCAGATAGAAAGCTGTATGCATAATTACACCCAACAGTACAGAATTTGCTAGAATGTTCAAATAGAAAGTTGTATGCATATTCATACCCCTCAACTGTTCCAATCTGTCCAGCATGTCCAGATAAATGGCCCACATCACCAGCCTGGTACCCTGTTCCCCTGAAAAATCAGTGTGATGATCCAAGAAATGTAGTCAGATGTGTACATAGTCAGAAAATGTATATGAAAACAAACCTGTCATTCCAGCATCTCACCCAAAGGGTATGAGAGCAATTCTCAACATATGTTGCATTAACACCTGCATCTTGTCACGCCTGTATGTAAGACACAGGTCACGTATATAATAATCTATAAACATACCATTGTACAATATAAGGCCATTGGGTAGTGTAATAATACATGTAAGGGACAGATCACTGCAGTGACTATGAATGTAATGAAAACTACAAGGATATATTAGTTGTTAATTGAACTTTCTCTCTCACCCCTACCATATGTGCAAAAATAACCCAATGGCATACGTCAATTGGTATGTGTACACTCCAAACTTTTGTTGGGACATATGTCCTATTGGTTTATAAATATTCACATTTGTTTCTATGCATATGCAATGTTAAAATACCCCCATATTGGTGGCCTGTTGCCATCAATGAAACCTGCATGCTGTTGTAATGGCCACTGTTGTTCCATGTATGCATGTGTTCTGCTTGCTCTGCAACTGTTTTACATCTGGTGTGTTGGGTTAATGGGTATACCTATGCATGCTGTTATAACTAATCCTGAATGCTGTTGACTATTACTAACCCATATCTGTCTGTAAACTGCAACACCATAACTCGTATGGGAAGGCTGGTCCCAGCGGACCCACCTGTCCCACCTCAGCTGGCCATGGCACCAGGCACCAGCATGTCTGGGGCCCAGCCTGGAACCTCCTCCTTTGTAGGCCCTGCACCACCTTTGGGTGGAACCACTGCAGGGGATGGGGCTCACCCCCCCCCATGAGAGCAGAGGTGGAGAGGAACCAGTCACCCATCGTCACATCTGGGCTGTGGTGCGTAGGGAGATTGATAGGGCTTTTCGAGACCAGCTACGCCAGCTTGAGGGCCAAGTGGCACAATTAGAGGATGAGTCTGCTCCTGCTACCCAGCCCCCAGCATGGCCTCCTTTGGGGCTGTGAAGGTGCAGTGGTGACTGCCCATGGGTGGGGACCTCAGTCTCACTGTTTCCATTTGGGGGCTCATGGGCTTGCGACTTCTAAACACCCCTCCCCGTCCCAGGTGTTTAGCCCCCACATGTGTCATATATCACCTCTGTATGCATCTTGTGTGTCTTGGCTGTTAACCTACCTAACCTACCTCTCCAAATATACCTACTACCCCTCCCCAACATCCCACTCTCACCTAAAAAAGGGCAATCTGTTCCCACAAAAAAAACTCACCCCATACATAGCTGTCCATTTCACACACATGTCCACTAGACACATGTAATCTGGTCTAATTGGCATCATAACAAATTTATGTTGTCCTCACTCCTCTCCCAGGGGTTTGAGTGTCCAAATCTACCTCCAAATTCAGTGTATATGCACAGCTGTTGCTGTAGAAAAATGGGCAGCTATGGACATTCCCTACACCCTTCCTGCACATGCCTAGCTATTTTCCCTACTGTCTTTCCCTCTTTGTGCCCCTTTTTCACCACTTTCCTATCAACCCTTTTTTCTTTTCTTTTAAAGAAATGAGCGCGGGGCTAAGTGGCAGTATGCACTTTTAAGCAGCAGTAAGCGGGTTTAAGCCTGTTTGCACAGGGGTAAGTAATGCCTACACTGGTTAAGCAATATGGAGGCCAACCCAGTGTAAGACACCATAACCGGAGGTCAGCAAGTCTGAGCCTTGCACACACCAGCGCATACCCACCTACACTTCCTCTACAGTACCTTAGGCCCTCTGCAGCCAATGGCTCTCATCATACCCATTAACAAAATAATACGCACTCCCAGGTTCCAACCCTGCCACCCTGCACACTATAGTCTAAGTGAGTTACCACTAAGGCATGGCAGATACACACTCAGCTGCTGTTATCACAAATATATCATCCAGCACAGTCATTCAACAGTATAGGAAATGTATGTAGGTGTGTAGATTAATACCAGCAAACATGTGCACATCACTCAATCACAGTATTCTGAGCAGTCTATGAGTATCAATGAACAGTGCCTGTCCAAACATACTGTGAGAACAGTAGTCTTGCATAATACTGGAGAGAAGAATGAATAACGGTGCATGCCATGGGGCCGTGTGGGCATGCGTCATGCACAGAATGTCACATCTGGGGCATTGGTTGCGCAGAACCGGGAGAAGAGGCTGGCCTGGTGTCTAGGCAAACTGCTGCTTCTCGAACCCCTGGCAGGATGCTACCAGTGGGAAAAACAGTGTAGACCAGCAAAGTGTACCCGTGACACAACAACAGGCCCATCCCTGGTGGGACGAACCAAACCTTGCGGGTCACATAGGTGCTCCCACCAATATCATAGGAGGATCAAGGGAAGGCTTGAATGTACATGGACTAAATGGATGAAGAGCCTGTAGAAGCTTGGGTCGAGACAGTATAATGGAGGAGTACCGAGACGTGCAGAGAGGGAAATGTGTGGAGGTGTGGTATGGCTGGGGTAGCCACTGGGGAATGGATGGATGCTGTGTACGCGGAGCTCAGGCATATGTACGTACTAGTAAGTGGGCGTAAGGCCTTACGACTGCTTTAGAGTGCTTTAATCACTCTGTATCCAATGGACCTTTGTCAGCCCGGCAACAAAATAAACAGCCATGCAGGTCCGGAACCCAGGACCCTATACACCATAGTCCCAGTAGCTATCCACCAAGCCATAACAGACATATAGAAGAATGGGGTAGTAGTAAATATGGCCTCACAATAGTTTAACCAAACTGAACCTGTGAAAGGCATCCCTATACAGTCATATGTGCCATAACTGACTACAGAACATGCATATGTGAACTGTGGTACAGCAGTAAGTCCAGATGTGAGGAGTTAATGTAATAAAGTGTAGAAGTTGTCAGGACCACAAACAGTGTCCGTACACATGTGTCGAGGATACATGACACATATATAACAAGTGGCAAAGGGGAAATCAATGCCAAAGGGCAATTACCATGCAAATCTAATAATATGCACCTCTAAGCATAGCACAGCACTAACTTCCAGACTACAGGCAGGATACTACCAGTGGGAGAGACCCACAAAGTCTAATCTTGAAACAAAGTCAAGAATGTTCCTTGCGGGACAACCCAAAAATGTTATGCATATTCGGGTTTCCAGCCATTACACAGATAATCTACGGCAGGGCACGCATGTTCCCGGACTACAAGGTTGGGGAAGCCTGATGACCCATGGGGCGAGACAAAATACGTGATGGGTCCCAAAAAGTGGAGAGTGGGCAGTGTGTAGTGTTGTGTTTAGACCCGACCTGCACCCGGAGTAAGGCAGAGTGCTGAAGAAGAGGAGCGGGGGGGACTATGGGTATGAAATTATGGGCCTAGGTGTGCAGGTGTTGGCTGGAGTGGTTCTATGTGGACCGCCCCAGGGATGTAAGCAATAGTGTGCATTGGGCAGAGCCAACTCTTAATGGGCAGCCCTGACTGGTATGAGTCCCACTGCAGCAAAGTCTAGTTTACATGGTTGCAAACTCACTAAATGACACCAAAGAACACATGGTCGCAACACCCCACTGTAGGCATGTAAGCCAAATTAATTGGCATCACAAGGTATTATTGCTGTCCTCACCTTCACCCAGGGGTGAGAGTGTCCAAACCTACCCCCTAATGCAGGGTATATACACAGCTGTCGCTGTAGAAGAAATGGCCAGCTGTGGACCTGCCCACCCCCCTTCCTGCACATCCCTGGACATGTCCTCTACTAATAGCCCCTCTGTGTGGTCCCATAACACCACTTACCTATTGACCCCTGTCTCATTACTAGTAATGTTCACAGTCACAAGTAAGTGACACCCTCCTCACAACTATATTGGCAGAATCTGGAACCCCCAACCCACATGTATTACTGCAGCTGTCCCACACGACACATGTAAATAACACATGAAGGGAAACCTCAAGCACACTTGGATCATCACCTGCTCACCACCTGGTGAAGACCACCCCCCCCATATAACACTCCATACCCCTACACCAACTAGTGTTATATGGGGGGTGTGGACTTCACCAGGTGGTGAGCAGGTGATGATCACACCTCCTGTCCTGCCTCGCATACAAATCTCAACATCTTGCAAACCTGCACTACTGCTCCCCCACCAATCAGTCCAACGGCCTACTATACAGTTAAAATGTCCCCCCGCCACCTACCTACCTACACCTTCACTATTCACATCTACTCTACAACACAGGTGTGGCATAACTAAACCTAACCCGAATACCTGAGTGTAACCTATCCAGAACCTCTAAACTGGAATCCCACGTCACCTTACACTGACCTTTGTCAAAAGTCATACCTGACA